>NC_062557.1:44992295-45639222 GCF_016906955.1 Phacochoerus africanus
TTCTGCTTGGTGTAGCTCAGCCAGCCAGCTGCGTTGTACTCCACCCAGTTGGTGCCGTGGCTGTGGCCCAGGAGAAAATGGTGTGGTTTGCTGCTGCGCAGGAGGGGGCTCTGGCCTGAGGGTGGGGGAAGCCAGGTTCGGATCATCAGGGCACGGCCCCCCCAAACCCATGGATTCAGTGAGCCCTACCCCTGGGGCACAGCCAACTGGACCCATATAGGTGGCCCAGAGGTGGCACCTACCTTTTTTGTCACCTTCCCGGGGGCCGTAGTAGGAGAAAAGGCGTTCCAGGAGGGCATCCTCAGTGGCCCCAGGCACCAGCGCCTCTTCTTCCAATAACCACAGCAGGCCCCTCGCCTCGTCTGTGCGGGCCAGGGAGCGGACCTGGGAGGAGGACAGAAAGCCCACATTGTCACATGGAGCTGTGGCAAGGGGGCCAAGACCCCAGGCCCAGCCACACACTCTAAACTTGCTACACAGACACACAGACACATAGAGACACACACACACACACACACACACACGCCCACCCCTGCAGCTCCTACCTCTCGGGCTGACTGCTGTGGAGCAGGTAGGTGGCAAGGAGAAAGGGGGCCAGAAAGAAGGCAGAGAGCCATGGCACAGTATGATTCCTAGGGCCTGTGACCCAAGTCCCCAAAGACGGAAGCTTTCTTTTTTTTGTTGTTTTACCTTTTTTTTTTTTAGGGTCATACCCATAGCATGTGGAAGTTCCCAGGCTAGGGATTGAATTGGAGCTGCAGCTGCCAGCCTACACCACAGCCACAGCAACGCCAGATGTGAGCCCTGTCTGCAACCTATACCACAGCTCACGGCAACGCCGGATCCTTAACCCACCGAGTGAGGCCAAGGATTGAACCCGGTGACGGTCAGGTTCATCACTGCTGAGCCACAATGGGGACTCCCCAACTTTTTTTTTAAAAAAATTATTTATTCATTTTTATGGCTGCACTGGAAGTACATGGAGTTCCTTGGCTAGGGACTGAATCCAGACCACAGCTGTCACTTAACACCCATAACTGCAGCAACGCTGGATCCTTTAACCCATCACACTGGGCCAGAAGTTGAATCCATGCTTCTGAAGGGACCTGAGCTGTTATAGTTGGATTCTTCTTTTTTTTTTGGTCTTTTTTTAGGGCCACATCCATGGCATACAGAAATTCCTGGGCTAGGGGTTACATCGGAGCTGCAGCTGCCAGCCTACACCACAGCCACAGCAATGCCAGATCTGAGCCACATCTGCGACCTATACCACAGCTCATGGCAACGCCAGATCCTTAACCTACTGAGCAAAGCCAGGGATCAAATCCACATTATCGTGGATACGAGTCAGGTTCTTAACCTGCTGAGCTACAATGGGAACTCCTGCAGTCAGATTCTTAACCCATTGCACAAGAGCGGGAACTCCCAGAAGGCTTTTTCTTAACCCATGCCCATGTGCAGAGGCTCTCCACCACCCTCATCCCCTCAGAGATCAGGGTACTTGGGTGAGCCCCGTGTTGCCCTTACTCTCTGGGCATCACCTCCCAGACGGATTGAATAAGATCTGCAAGGTCCTGAGCACAGGGCACTGCTCAGGAGAAGCTGTCAGTGAGTGACAGCCGTGGAGTTAACCCTGGTCCCCCAGAGCGGGCACTGCAGGCAGGGTCACTGCAAGGTCATAAACTCAAGTGCCAAAAGCCTAAGACAGGTGACTTGATGGATGTGGCAGCCAAAATGGGTGAAGCTGGGGTGACTGGGGGGCAGGTATCCCCATCCAAAGGGAACAGTCACCACTCAGCAGCAGCCAACAGGTGTCCAGGAAGACACTGGCCTAGTGTTAGGAAGTCCTCCAATTTTTGGAGAGAAGGTGAAAATACTGAATTGTGATTTCTAATTCCTCACACAGACCAAACAACCTAGGCCCGTGCTCCCCTCTGGTCTGAAGACGCCTTTTCCACGGAATTCCAAGTTCTTCCCTGGACAAGTAGGATGAGATGTTCCCCGCCCCCCACGGTGGCCTGGCCGTTAGGGACTGGGGACAAGAGGAGTGAAAGAAGTGCCCTCTTCCCTCTTTGACCCCAGCTGCCCGAAGGATTCTGTGTGCCGGCCGGGAGGGAGCAGAATGCAGCCAAGGACCGCTAGGCAATCAAGGCCCCAGAGCAGCTGGAGCTGCGTGGCACGAATGAGCAAGAAGCCACTGGACAGGGAGCAGCAGGTGGGTGCAGAGGGGCCCATCCTCAAGGTGAAGCCAAGGCCCACTAGCCAGGGGAGAGCAAAGGAGGGAAGGGATGGCCTGGCCCCCATCCAAATGCACTCTGGCCCCACTGCTGCTCCTAAGCCACTGGGCTGACCTGCCCACGCTCCTGGGAAGGGCAAAGGTTCTCGAGGGAGCCCACAGTGGGTGCCCAGGTGACAGGAAGAAAAGCCAGCTTCCCTGGGGAGATGGGGAACTTTGGCACTTTAAACACTTGTCCCAGGGGAACACTCGCTCTCCCCAGGGCCCCGCCCTGTGCCAGGCCTGGGTGGAGGGAGAGAGGGAGATCAGCAACCTGGCAAAAATGCCAGTCCTCCAGTAAAGCACATTAGGCAACTTCCCTAATTGAAAACAATCGCCAAGTGCCAAATGCTCATCAGGCCAGCCAGTCCCCAGGCAGCAAGGTGCCCAAAACACTTGCCCAAAGGGCGACAACGCCTGTCCCCAGGTTGAGGGGAGAGGGCTCGCTCCCACAAAGCCCCTCAGTGGGCATCTCACATCCACATCCTGTTTCCCTGCTTGGGTGGAAGCCACCTCCTCGCCTGCTCTGCTAGGCTGTGCCAGTCCTCTATCTGGGGACAATGGGAGGGGATGACTGCGTCCTCGGGGTCCAGCCAGGCCCTCGCCACTGAGGAAGCAGTACCAGGCCTCCTGGCAGACACACTTGAGCTGGGACAGGACCTGGGCCAGGTGGTAAGAAAGGCTCAGACACCTGGGGGCGGGGGTCCCCCTGGCACCAGGGCAGAAGGAAGCACCACCTTCCTGGTCAGAGCGGCTGAGAGGCTGGGGCAGGGCGCATGGCTCTAAAGTGCTTGGTGCCTAGGCCTGACGGCTGGGCCCCCAGCTCACAGCAGCACCCCCTGCAGCAGCTCACACGCAGAGGGCTCTGATGAGGGAGAGGAATGAGAAGGGCGAGAAAAGGCCAGCTAGGCCCTCCCTGGCACTCTTACCAGGGACTGATGGCAGGCTTGGTCCACTGCGGCTACAGAGTCGTCCGTGGCTGGCTCCAAATCATCAAACGCCACCTCGATGTTCTCCTAGGAAGGAAGGGGGCAGTAGTGAGCATGGGGCTGGGCGAGGGGCGCAGGCCTAGGAGCAGGCCAGGAGGGGACACTGGGGTTAGCAAGTCGAGTCCCATCTGAACAGGAGCTCTGCTCCGGCAGCCTGACTGACACATGCTCACCACCTCCCAAGGCGTCGGCCGCACTGCGGCTCCAGACAGCAGGAATTCTCCTAACTGCCCTCCAGTGAGCCAGGGCCACGGGCCTATTCTGTTCCTCACATCCGCTGATCAGGCTTCGCGGGTAAAGCCCACTCGCGATTCCACGTGCTCATCCTTGAAACACTTGAAGACAACTAACATTTTCTTCCTGAATCTTCCCTCAACCAAGCTAAATATCCTCCCCCGCTCGTTCAGCTCATGTCTACCCAAGGTACGGTTTCCAGGTCTCATCTGGGACACCCTTTTATGGGGCCGGGAGCTAAATAATCAGTCACCATCCCACCAGATCAGGAGAAAGGGAAGGCCAGGCCCGATACATGTGGAGGCAGGAACTGCACAGTGGCAGTTCCTGGAGCCTAGGTGGGTGCCTTGAAGGTGGGCAAAGGGGCTCCCAGGGACCCCGGGTGCATCTTCGGCTTCTTGGGGAACAAACTTTCCACAAAGAAAAAATGTAGCCTGCGCAGGAAAAGCTTCCTGCTCCAGAGAGCACAGGGGGACAGGAATGTTGGAGAGTGACGAGCTGGGAAGGGAGCAGCCAGTGGGGAAGGGGGTGCTCTCCCCAAGGCCAGAAGGTGATCCTGGGGGTATCAGGTGGCAAAGTCAAGGTCAAGTGCTACCTCTTTGTATCTTTCCAACTCCTGCACAAAGGTGCGCTCATGGAAGAGCCTCTGCAGCCGGTCCTGGGCATAGTTGTGGCACAGCTCCTCAAAGGAGGCCCCGCGGGCTGACCCACCCTGCTCAGGGTTCTGGAAGCCGGGAGTGTCCACGATCATCATAGAGCAGAGCGAGTGCTGGCTAGACTTGAGCGCCCTTCACAGGGAGAGCCAGGGTCAGAGCCGCCCAGGGCAGTGCCCCTGGTGCCCAGGCAGCCCTCCCGCCCTAAGCCGGGTCCCCATCCCCGCAGGGGTACCCAGGACCCCCCAGGAGGTTGGGTCTCTCCTGCCTGCAGGGACAGTGAGCCCTCTGCTGGTGGGGGAAGGCTGTGCCTCGGCAAGCACACAAGCACAGAGGCAGGAGGACAAGAGCTCTTGGGCTCTGCCTGGCACCCACCTGTTCACCAGGGAAATGAGAAGCGTGAAGAGCTCGCTGTAGAGGCCAGACGCCATGCCCTCCAAGCACTCCAGTGCGCTGAGTTTGGGGCCTGTGGGGCAACAGGGGCAGCTCTATCTCCTGGTCCCTGGGACTCCCCACCTAGGAGTGCTCTCAACCACCCAGGCCCAGGTGGTACAGGGCCCTGCGGCTGGGCCTCTCCCTCCAACAAGCATCTATCCAGCCACAAGTCTGCCCACCCAGAGATGGCAACGAGCCCTGGAAGAGGCCTCCAATCAGCCCAGGGGCCTGGGTACCTGTGCTGTCCCCCAGGCTGCTCTCCTCAGGGCCCTGGCGGAAGGAGGTGGAGCGCTGCAGGGTGCTGGCCTGGTGCTGGTGCTTGAAGATGGCCGAGGAGAGCTCTTCCAGGCTGCAGCCCAGCAGGTACGCAGCCTTCTGGGCCCACTCATGACGGGCAAACTGCCTACGCCCAGCTAGGGGGTAGAAAGAGAGATCTGGAATCTTGGGGCTGGCTCCTTAGGCCGTTTGAGGACCACTGTGCCCCCTGGGGCCCTCGCTCCCACAGGACTAGGGAGCAGGCATCTTCCAGAGGGAAAAACGAGCCCTAATGACACCAGCAGGGCTTCAGGCAAAACAGGGACAGCCAGCAGCTGCCCCCGCTTGGAGAGTGACGAGCTGGGAAGGGAGCAGCCAGTGGGGAAGGGGGTGTGTCCCCTTCCTGTGTCCCTTTGGGGGTAGAGAGAACAAGCAGGTCCTAAAAGAGGCGGTAACTCCACTCTGCTGCCACCAGAGGGCTCCCACTTAGCTGTGAAAACCCCTTTAGAGGACTGGGCTCCAGGTGCCAAGGTGGAAGGACAGTCAGAGGATGAGCCAGTCCACCTATGAGGAGCGTGAGAACTGCCTGTGCCGGGGAGGGGGTTATCCAGAGAGTACAAGTGCCTCCTTCTTCCAGGAAGGCGTTGGGACCCTCCCTTGTGCCCGCAGGCATCTGTGGGGACACCGCAAACATCCACGGTGGCCTGACAGTGGGGAGGGAAAAAGCCACAGGGGAGAGGGAACGGCCCACGCGGGTGGCCGCGCCTCAGCCGACTCGTGTCTAATCTGCGCGATTAGGGAAAGCTAACAAGAAACGAGGTTTTACCTTCGGCGGCTTCTGTAAGGCAAAGGACCAGCATGCAGCATGCAAAGAAAAACAGCGTGTTAGCAAACAGTCATCAGCTGAGCCCGCCGGGCCCAGGGGAAGGGACTGTGGGGGGCAGGGGTTTGTGAAGAGGAACAGGAGAGAAAACACAACCCCATTCAGACTCAGCAATACAAACACACACACACACTCATGGCCTCAAAGGAGCATGTTTATGGATGTAAATCACACTGACACACACAGAGAGACCCGCTAAGACTTCCTAACACACACACACACACACACATACACACACCCCTAGAAAATACTGGTCACTCTGAGGGGGTAACAAGACTCAACAAGATCCATGTGCTGACACACCCAGAGCGCTCTCTCCACCTGCAGTCGGCGCTGAGTAGGGTTATAGGAAAGCTGGACCATCACCTTCTCAGAGTAAAACAACTTCCTCAGACACAGCTACCTGGCCCCCCTCCTACACAGCCTGGAGACAACGCCTTTAACTCACAGCCTTCTTCCTCTTTGGCAGGGATGCCACCTGCTGGGATGATAAGGAGGCTAACACCCCCCATGCACCCCCTCTCTCGTGTTTCCTCACTCTGGCTGCACAGCCTGGGGCCCTTCGCATCCCAAAGGAAGATGAAGCCAGCGCCCGAGGGGCTGTTGGGAGGTAGTCCCCCTTTCCTTTAACTGGAGGAGAAAGGGGTGAAGAGGCCCTCAGAGGACTGGCCCATCAATGTAAAAATCCCAGAGGAAGGCAAAGGAGCTCTTCCAAGCCAGCCCGAGCTCTAGCCATTCACAAGACCCCGAGCACACATGCTGAAGCCGCAGCCCATTCGAAACCATGGTGCCTGCTGCCCCCTAGTGGCCTCCACCCTGACATGCAAGAGGAAGACACACCTACTACCAAGCCAAGGGAAGATTCCAAGGAAAACTGGCCCTGGGAAACCCCAGGAAGCAACGTGCCTCCACCCTACCTATGCCCCATGGAGGGCATCCTGAGAGGTTCCAGGATCTGGTTGCAAAACAGGTAGAAGCAACTATTCCTGGGACTCTGAAAAGCCCCACTGCCCGCAGGCACACTCTCCACCCTCAACCTTGGGGCTTCTCCCAGGCCAGTGTCCTCTGCGACGACAGAACAAGCCCAGCCCCCAGAGAGACAAGCGCCAAGATGGAGCAAGGTGGCCCCTACACCCTAGGACAGGGTCAAGGTCAGTTACCCGCTTGCTCCTCGGGGGCCTCTGTCAGGAAGGGAACAAGAAGGAGAGTTATTCCGGGGGGACCGCTCTGAGTCAGGGCCCTTCTCTTTCCCCTCAGCCTCCAAGCCCCTGAGCCCCCTGCTCTTCACAGCGCTCTGGGTCACCACCACCTCAGTCCAGGCCTCTGTCCAGCACTGGCCGTGACAGGAGCCTCCTGCTGTGATGAGGGGGACTGGGAAGAGGCAGGAGCAAAAGAGGGGTGTCTGAGAACATGAGTCTGTTCTCGGCAAGGACAAGCTGGGAGTGGCAGGGCCCCCACAAGCGCTCCCGGACGACCAGCCAGGCTGTTGGGACCTGTTGCAGGTTACCTTTGGTGGCGCCTGCAGCTCCCAGGTGGTAGATGGCAGCCAGGATGAGCCAGCAGGCTTTCTGTTCATCGGGGGAGATGCCCAGCACCCTCATGGCCGTCTGCAGCTTACTGAACTGCTGAGCCGCCTTCTGCTTCTCCTCAGGCTGCAGGGACAGATGGGTCTGAGGAGCTGTCCCTCCGTAGCGCCCATGCTGCTGGGCCCGCAGCGAGGCCAAGCCCAGGCACAGCCAGGCTCCTGCTCTTCCCATGGGGCACTCCAGGCCATGTGACGCTTCTCCTGCCCCCAGGCCCATGGCTGCCAACGCCATCCCCACGAGCCCCTCACCTTGGCCAGTGGCACGATCCCAAACACATTGTTCTCTGCCAAGTGGTTCAAGTGGAGCTCTGTCCTAGGGGTACAAACGAGGCATCAGCAAGGCCATTTCTCGACCAGGCAGAGACTCAGCTTCCAGACTCGGTTCTGTCTGCCCATCATCCCCTCCTGTCAGGCCAGCTGCCGCCGCCTGTCCTAGCCGACCTGGACACATGGTCAGAGCACTGGCCTCCCTAGGACAGGTCACTAGAGATGCCCTGGTGAGAGTGTCCAGCCAGACGCCTGGAAGGGAGCGGGGAATCTGCCTCAAGGTGAGTCCAGCCGGGACAGAGACCGTGCCCTGGGGTACAAGAAAAACTAGAGAAGATGACAGTGCCCTGGGCTGCTTTCCCAGCCTCATCATTTATCCTTTCTTCAGTGAACACGGTCGGCCATCCCAAAGGTCTAAAGGGAAGAGGCCGGCAGAGGAGCCAACATGGAGGCGGGGAGGCCAGCGTGGAGGGACCGGAAAGGCTTGGGCTTTGGGCTCCCGTGTGGGCTCCAGCGCCAGCTCAGCCCCACACTAGCTGTGTGGCTGCGGCCAAGACCCTGCCCTCCTGTATCTCAGTGTGCTTTCCCTCCAGATCTGGCTTCACGGGGAGCAGAGGTCCTCGTTAGGCCCTGGAAACACTGAAGGGTCAGCGGAGCCCCTCAGACAGCCAGACCCCCACACCTGGAGCCAGGGAACTCCTGCCAGGCGGGGCCTACAGCTCAGTCGCCACGCCACCCCAGGGCCTAGCTCGGAGCCTAAAATACAGCAGGCATGCAATAAGCAACTGGAAAGGGACGCAATCAAGCAGCAAGACCCAGGAGCCATTGGTGGGCTGGAGTCCAAAGACCCTCCCCTGTTCCCTCTGTCCCATCTTACCTGAGGGTGCCGTCCCCACAGGCCAGCAGGTAGTAGAAGATGTTGAATGTGGCCTCACCCGCTGGGCGCCGAGCCACACGCAGCTTCTCCAGAAGCATTGTCTGTGGCACAGTATGGAGGGGACGTGGGCAAGGAGGGCTGTGCCAGGTGGGCTTCTCCCGCCCACACCGGAGAGCCCCAAGCCCTCGGGAACAAGTGGCTGCATCTTATTCTCAAGGTGCTCAACCAGAGGCCAGATCACCTCACAGTCAAACCTGGGGCAGAAATCAGAGCCAGGGGAAGAACACAGGCCCTGCACCCATCCAGCCCCCAGGCACAGACTTCTTAGACAGTCGGATGCTTCTCAGTGAGATATTTCATTAGCATGGAAGGGAATCGGCGGCAGTCCTCCTGGCTGAGCCAGCCTGAGAGAAGCCCTGAGCAGGGGCCAGGGCCCCACCTAGGGTGCAGGCAACCCCAGGATGGGCATGAAGCTGAGCACCCAGGGCAGGAGGCACGGAGAAGGGGCACAGAACGTGGAGGTTCTGGACAGAGCGGGCCAGCTTGCTTTTGGTTGGGCAGAAACCCAGGAGAATGAGACCAGGGGAGAGTCTGATTCCAGGGCATGAAATGAGGCAGCCAGTCTCTTACGACCCCGAGTGTCCCTTCACCTGAATGGAGGCGGAGGCCACCTGGCCAGCCTGGTCAAAGTCCAGAGAGAGGATCTGGGAGAAGCGGGTGGCGTTGCCATTCATGATGGTGGGGCTGTTCCCAAAGGCTTCCAGGAGGGTGTACAGAGCCTGCCACTTGTCCACTGCAGAAGACAGGCCCAGGGACCATCAGGAAAGCCAGGGGCAGCTCATTCCAGAAGCCCAGGCAGAATGGGAGGCCCAGCCCACAGCTGCTCCCCCAGCACCCAAAGGCTCAGTTACTCAGACCAGAGCTGCTGGGGACACAGGGGTTCTGAAGACGTGGAGAGGCCAGGGAGAAAAACAGTTGGCACCTAGGTGGGGCCCCCAGCCCCACTCCCCTCTCCAGCCCACTCTGTTCCAGGGGCCCCTGCCTCACCAGAAAACACCTTGTTCCCGCTGGTGCCCGCGATGGTGGCCAAATACTGCACCAGATGCTGGCAGCTGGTGGTCTTGCCACTGCCACTACTGCCCAGGAGGATGATGGACTGGTCCTGACGGCTCATCAGCATCGCCCTGTACGCGGTCTGGGCCACGGCGTAGATGTGGGGGGCCATGTCCTCCCGCCGACACCCCTTGAACATGTGCATCACCTTGGGCCGAAAGGGGGAGATGCTATCAGCTGGCCCCACTCGGACAGCCCTCGCCCCCAGGCCCACATCTTTCTGGGCTTTCTGCTCCAGGAGAGCCAGAGGCTTCTGAGGCTAAGGTCATGCGTGGAAATGTAGATACCGGCCACGGCCTGGCCTCTGTGAGAGGTCGGAGGAGGGCCTTCTGTCCCTGCCCCCTTGAAATGACTCCTCTTCCCAAGGCTCCTGTGAGCGGGCACAGGAGCCCCGTGGGATGCCAAGGGGGAGGGGCGGGGTTGGGGTGGGCGGGGCTGTGAGGCAGTTGAGGGGGGCCCGCACCTTCTCGGAGTACACAGCCGGGGCCCCCCGGGGGCTGAGGACGAGCAGGCTGGGGCCGGCGTAGGTGTGCAGCAGGCTGGCGCCATAGCGCTGGCGCAGCGTGTGCAGGACGCTGGACTCGTTGAGGTACACCAGCGAGGCCAGATCTTCTAGACGGTCGCAGGGGGGAGCATTAGCCTGTGTGACGGGACAGGGGCAGGCAGTGAAGAAGCAGATCCGGTCTGCTCTGCTGGGGGACAGCCTGCCCAGCCCGGCCCCGCTCCTGCGAACCTTCTCCACGTCCTCCTCGTCCACGTCCAGGATGGTTCCATCGTGGTCTAGCTTCACGCGCACCTTCCCCTCGGGCAAGCTGAGCTCCTCAGATTTGAGCTGACTGGCTGCAGAGCAGGGGCAGAGACAGACATGGGCCTGGGAAGCCCGGACGGCCCTCTTTGGGCCTGTTATGGTCCTGCCTTCTCTCCACTGTTAGCAATAGCCTCTCATCGCTCACCACCCGGCCCGCACCAGCCCCAAAGGCCCAGCCACCGCCCAGCCCGGAAACCAGAGGCCCAGGCATCTGCCCCCTGGGCCCCCCCAGACTCACCCAGCGAGAAGCCGTCCTTATGGACCAGCCACACCTTCTCCGTCTCACACCAGGCCTCCTCCGCGGTGATCTGCTCTTCTGTCTTCACCTATCGGGGGAGGGGAGGAATAAAGAGTCACACCGCTCTGGGGAAAGCAGACAAGGACAGCAGGAGAGAGGAAACACGTGAAGGGAAGGGCGTCTAGATGAGCCACTGGGCGAGGGGGACAGGTGGGTGGCAGATACAGAACAGGAGACACCGGAGTGGTCAGAGGAAGAAGGTGGGGAAGCCAGGAGGTGGTGCTGCTGCTGAGGAGCCCTGAGGACAAGGACACTAGAGTCCATGCCAGCCCTGAGGGTGTGGAGAGACAGGGGTACGTGGACTATGTGCCAAGGAGAGAGCAGATCCCAGGAGCACAAATTGGCAGCTGCCCTCTTGCCCTCTCCCTGTGATGTCTGTAAGCCCTGGGCCACAGCTGCTGCGACCTTACATGCTCAGCTTCTCCCATCGTCCCCCTGATAGGCCTCCTTCTTAGACCCAGGAAAGGGCATTTTCTCAAGATCCAAGTGTCTACCGAGTGCAAAATGATGGGTAGGTCCTGAGTCTTAGCCTCGGCCTTGGCCTTCCCGTCCAGAGGGTGCTCTACTGGCAGGGGCAGTGCCCAGAGGCATGTGCCAGCCTCTCTGCTCCTCCTCAGAAGGTGCACATGTGGACATGCTAAGGCCACATGAGGGCATGAAGCAGCATGGCCAGGGACATGGGGGGGGAGGGCAGCACTGCTCTGTCAAATACAGGAAGAGACTTATATGCCACACGGATGGGCATGGGAATGGGTATAAAGGGGCTGAGAGCCCCTGGAGGCCCAGGGGGTCACCAATCAGAAAGAAGCATCCACAGGCACCGTCAAGGCGGGAGCTGCCAGGCCTGGCACCCCCTAAGAAGACTGAGCTGGGTAGAAACAGTGCCTAGGGGAGCTGGGCAAATAGGAGAGGGGCCCATAGCCCATCAGGCTCCTTTTGTCACATGGACAAAAGGGGAGCAGGGTCATCCAGTGGCCTCTGGAGGGGGATGGTCACCCCCTACGGTATGAGCAGCCCTCAAGTTAGCCCTAACCCCCAACTCTCTGGGGGTCCCCAGCTGTGACGTACAACTAGTCTCCTAGAGTCCCCCACCCTCATGAGACCTGCGCCAAGGCGCAGACACTGCTCTGCAATACAGACTCCCCTGGATGAGGGATGAGCGAGGACAAGAAAAACAACAGCAAGTGTGTTCTTTGCTACATTTCTTGGAGCTGAAAGAAAAAGATCTGGTTTCCACTCCCAGGTTGGATTCCAGTTTCAGATAACTCCCTCTCCCCTGCTGACGGCCCTTCTCAGCTATAGAATCAGAAGACTGGGTTACACAGCGGTCTCCAGACTCTCCGAGTCGTCACGGTCCAGTGAAATTCTCCTTCAAACAGAAGGATCACTATGGGGCTGTCAATATTTTAATTTAAATGAAGACAACCACCTAAAGGCTAATTCTTTATTTTTAAAAATGTAACTTTATAAAACGAAAAAAGAATTTTTTTTTTCAAATTTTGAGACAGGTTAAAACCTTTGTCTCGAAAGGGTGTGTTCTACAGGTCAGGTGTTTGGAGACTGATGAACAAGGTGACATCAAAAGATCGTGCCCTGGAGTTCCTGTCGTAGCGCAGTGGTTAACGAATCCGACTAGGAACCATGAGGTTGCGGGTTCGGTCCCTGCCCTTGCTCAGTGGGTTAATGATCTGGCGTTGCCATGAGCTGTGGTGTAGGTTGCAGACATGGCTCGGATCCTGTGTTGCTGTGGCTCTGGAGTAGGCTGGCAGCTACAGCTCCCCATTCGACCCCTAGCCTGGGAACCTCCATATGCCGCGAGAGCGGCCCAAAGAAATAGCAAAAAGACAAAAAAAAAAAAAAAAAAGATTGTGCCCTGTAACGAACTCCTTTAGAGCCACCTGAAGACAGGTCCCCACACTGGCCAGCAGGTGGAGACAGAAGACGGGCATCTTCAGGTTTGAGTGGGGAGGGGTGGCGATGGGGGTTGGTAGGGATTTAGCCTTTTCTCTACCCAGAGAGGGCAGAATTGAAACCTCTGGCCAGGCCCGTGGGCTTCACTCCTCCAGGGCCTGACACAGAGCAGCCCCACGTCAAGTTCCAGGCGTTGCCTCCCCCAGGGGGGCCCCCAGACACCGGGTAGGAGCCAGAAGGAGAATGGGGCCTTACACTCCAGCATGAGGCCCGAGCACAGACGCCAGCCCAGGTACAGGCCAGGGGTGGTGGGTGGTCACCGGAGGAAGCGGAGGGCTCCTGAGAGGGGCAGGAGTACCCTACCTGGCTGTGGGCGGGAGAGGCGGCCTCAGGGTCCAGCTATCAGCAGCAAGCAAAGAGAGAGAGAGAGAAGAAGAGGGATGAGGACAAGCAGACCGTGGGCATGTCCCCTTCAGCAAGCCCCGGCCAAGTGGAGGTGAGAGGGGCGCAGTGCCAGGAGGGGGCGGGGGCGGGGGTTGGGGGCTGGCCTGGGCAGGCACGGTGCACCCAGTCAAGGGGAGGCCAGAGCCGAAAGGAAGGGCCCTGCTTGGTGGAGGGACACTCGTTACCATCAGACTCTCGGAGGAGATGTTCGGCTAAATCACTGCTTGGGGCAGGGGTGTGTCTCCGCCTCTGGCCAGTCTCCCCTGGCTGGCCAGCCAGTCCCTTCTGAATCAGCCTCCTCTTCTGTGCTGCCAGGCCAGGCCACCTCCCCACACCCAGGACCTGGGACTCCTGTGAGCCTCTGGCCTTATGTCCAGGGCATTTCCCAGCCTGGCTCTCCTGTAGCCACCAGACCCCAGCCCAGGCTGTCCCTGACCTCCTAACCCACATCCAAGGGTACCACTCCCCATGCCCAGGGCGGCCCTTCAGAGATCTCACCCTTGCATACCTCGTCAAACCAGACCCCCACCAGCTCCAAGTCTAAGACCCCTTCCTCAGACTCCCGCTGCCCCCGCCCCCTGCCCCACTTGCTCCCGGCAGCACCCCACCCCACGGCAAGCAGAGGCATCCCCTCCTCCAGGTCCACCCGCCAAATGCCCGAGAACCAAGGGACTGTGGGCAAACCCTGTGGCCAGCCTTGACCTCCCTGTCTTTGGTTACTTAAAGGCATTGCTGGAGAGGAAGGGGAGCCAGCCAGGCCTTGGACCTTGCCTGTTAGCAATGGGCAAGGACTTAACAGGCCTTACCAGGGTCTGGAGAACCAGGGCATCAAAAAAAGGGAGTGTCTTCTCCCTGCTTCGCACCCGCCAGACCCTGGCACCAAGATGTGTCCTCCAGGGTGAGAGACTGGGGCTAGATAACAGGGCTGGATCTCCAGCCAAGAGGGGTCCCTCCCACGGGTTCCCTGGAGGAACAGGCCTCACTGCGCTCAGACTCTCTGCTGTGCTCT
The DNA here is from genome assembly GCF_016906955.1 of Phacochoerus africanus. NCBI lineage: Eukaryota > Metazoa > Chordata > Mammalia > Artiodactyla > Suidae > Phacochoerus > Phacochoerus africanus. The sequence continues at coordinate 45,006,332 of NC_062557.1, forward strand.
CATTTCTTCAAGTAGGAAGCCCCTGTGAAGGTCCCCAGACCCCCAGGGAGCCACCCTTCCATTGTCAGGTGCTCCTACACACACAGACACACAGTCCGGCCGACAGCCCCAGCCAAGCGGAGAGCAGGGCTTGGGGAACCACACGTGAGAGGTGGCATTACAGGAGCTGTGAAGATCCTCTCAAGCCGCCGGTGGGCCTCCTCTGCGGGGGTCAGCCGGACCTCTGGGGCAGCTCCTGCCTAAGGGTCAAACCACTATTAGTCCAAGCCTAGGGAATGGTGGAGGGAGAGCACGCAAAGCTTCTAGCTCAGGAAGCCGCTGGGACCTGGGGGTAAGTGGAATAGGTCAGGGAGGCAAGCAGGGCACCAATTTGGGTTCTTAAGCTACCAGATGCGGTACCCAGGAGTTCTAGGGCTACTTCTTCCCACCCTCTTAACCATTTCAGCACCATCATGGCCAGTTCTCCCACATATCCTCTGGCCCTGCCCTGGGCCCAGGTGACAGGTGGCTGAACTCCAGAACAGGGTTCATCTCAGCCCCAACTCCACCCTAGTGAGAGGTAAAGGGACAGGGAGCCAGAGGGAGGACAGCCAGCCCAGCAACAGGTACATGGATGCTCTCTGGCTTCTGCGAGATTCTTCTTAGGGGCCAGTGGGTTGCCTTACGCCCTACCTGTTGGGCCGAAATGCCCCTGCCAACTCCTGTGTGCCAGGAGATCACTTCCCTGACTCAGAGTGGGCCAGGAGGGGTGGGGAAGCTGCCGCCTGCTCCTTTCTAAGTTCTGCAAAGCCTGGGAAGAATGAGATGGGGGGCAAGGTGGAATCCTAGAGGGCAGCAGTCAGGACCTCTAGGGCCTGGGAGACAGGACGGGCCTTTGGGCGGCACTCTGCCCCCACCTCCCCCTGACTAGCTGGGAGCATGCAAGAGCACAGAGAAGCAGTGGTGAAACCCAATCCATCCTCCCAACCCCAGGAGGCTCCGGAAGGGACCACAAAATGGGAATGCTTGAAGAGAAATGTCCCCCAACCCAAGGACCAGCCAAGCAGGCATCACCCTCCAAGGGAAGGGGCTGGTCGCATCACCCTCAGCCTTCCTCTGTTCCTTTCAGCCTCCTGTCCCACCCAGAGGGCACTTTGGGGACAGAAGGGGCCCCAGGTCCCAAGGGGGGCCACTGTGCCTGTTGGCCACCCAGGCCTAGAGCTCCTCAGGAGTCCTGCTGCCGGAGGGGACATTTGGCCAGGCAAGAGGAAGCAGTGATGGCAGTGACGGTACCGGCATCACTATCAATGCTACCATGCTGACGGAGCACCCCCTATGCCAGGGCCCGGGCTGGGAGCATTCGATCCTGGTGTTCATCTTCACAGCCACCCTTCACAGCTGGCATTATCCCTTACCTGCAATTCCAAAATCCAAAAAGCCCTCCAAAACAAGAGATTTTTCTTAACTAGGTTGCTGGCAAAACCTGATTGTTTGTACTCTCCCTCCTGCAGTGTGAACATTCATCATTTTCTTGTGGAAATATGTGTTTGGTCACAGGTTGCTGCTCATTATGTATACTGTATACAGTCTTAAATACACAAATTACTAATCTCTAAAATACTTCTGGGCCCAAGGACTTCAGAGGAGAGACTGTAGACCTGTGTGACTCCCACTCGACACACAGAGGCGCTGAGAGGCTGAGGTCCCATCAGAGTGAGGGGCTGGGGATGGGACGTGAACAGGGGCACCCTGACCTCAGAAATTCTTTCTTTCTTTTTTTTTTTTTTTTTTTTTTGTCTTTTAGGGGCCACACCCATGGCATATGGAGGATCCCAGGCTAGGGGCTGAATTGAAGCTGTAGCCGTCGGCCTACACCACAGCCACAGCAACGTGGGATCAGGTCACCACTGTTACCTACACCACAGCTCATGGCAATGCTAGATTCTTAACCCACTGAGCGAGGCTAGGGATCGAACCCACGTCCTCATGGATGTTAGTCAGGTTTGTTAACCGCCGAGCCATGACAGGAACTCCCAGAAATTCTCTCTATCCTCGAACTAATCTGCTAAGACTCTGATCCTCAATTTGGGAGTCAGGGCCTCAAGCTCATCCCGTGTAGCTGGGGACCAGGCCCCGACCCCCACGCAAGAGTGTGGAAGAACCACACGCAGCAGCTGGCAGGTCCCCAGGGCCCTGGCGGTCGGTGGAGGAAAGCCATGCAGCCCTGCCCTTGGCACACGCCGGCCCAGCTTCGCAGGCATGCGGGGCTTGCTGGGAGCCCTGGGGAGCGGGAGCTTAGTGACACACTCAGGTACCTCCTGCTCCACACCAGGGGCCGGTGACTTGCTGGGCTGCAATCCAGTGAGTCCCGCCAGCTCTTCTGGCGGGGCCAGGGAACACGGCTTCCCTGGGGCTCCAGGCTTGGCTGGGGAGCCTGGCTTCTCTGAGGAGTCCACCAGCTCTGGGGAGACTGCTTTCCCTGGGGAGCCTGGCTCCTGGCTGGAGGGCTTCTCTCCCTTCCCGGGAGACTGCCTGCCACGCGGCTTGTGGTCCTTGCTGCGGCCGCGGGACATGAGGCTCCGCAGGCCCACGGAGAGCTCATCCTTGGCTGCCTCCTTCTTCGCTTCGGGCTTAGGCGGAGCAGGGGGAGCAGGAGGGGGAGGCGGCCTAGGACCAGAGGCTGCCTTTTCTCCCCTCTTGCCTCGAGCCGGCTGCTCGGGGGATCGGAGCCCTCTGCCCGGAGGCTCCTTGGCGATCCCAGGCTCCTCGCCAGGCAGCACCTTGCTCACCACCTTCCTCATGGCATTGGCCACCCTCTTCCGGGACAGGCCCTGGGCCTCCTCGCCCAGGCCCTCCGCTGAGGCAGCCCCCGGGCCGTTCATGGTGAGTGCGGATGCAGGGCTCTTGGCTCTCTGGGGAGTCTGTGAGGGGACAGGGCTGGTGGGAGGCTGAGGACTCCTAGGGGGGCCCCCGCTGTTCTTTGAGCTGCCCTCTAGCTACAGTCACACAAATACAGAGAGACATTAGCATCAGCCCGTGTCCCTCCCGCCCCCGCCCCACACAGAGGAAGTCAGAGGTGTGACCCCCACACCTAGCTGGGGAACAGACCTTCCAGCCATCCGTCCAACAACACACAGCTCCAAGAGGCCTCCCCCGGAAGCACAGAGCTATGGGAGGCCAGCGCAGGGTGCCCAGAGACCCATGAGGTGCCCCAGAGTCCCTGACTTATATCAGGAAAGCAACCAAGCCCAGATCCAGGGACGCCCACTCCCTCACAGCCCAAACACAGCAGAGACGGAGCGTGGAGAGGTCCAACTCCAATTCCTACCATCAGTCCCGGGCCTGCCTCTGGGCCTTCCTGCCTTTGGGGTCCCTGGTCCTTCTCCCACCCGGTTTTCTGAGCAGTCAGACCCAGAGCCTGCTCATCCCAATGCCAACAATAGTTGGGATGAAATCCTTGGCCCCCAGGCGTGCCAAGCCCTCCCTCCCCACTCTTTTGGTCCTGACCACTGACTGCCCCTCACCCACACTCTCAAGAGCTGCAGAAACCCAGTGCTGGCCCAGGAAGCTTCCATCTCAGCCTGCTTTCTGCCAGTCTTCCTGCAGTTTCCCTGTGCAAACCTCTCGAAGCTGGAGGCCTCGCTCCTCCCAGCGTGTGCATGTGGAGTAACGGGAGGAAGAGGTGGCTGCTGCAGCACTCAAAGGGTTCAGCCCTCGAGCGACCATAGCTCCACTCTGCCTAGAGCTGGGGCCCTGGTTCAGCCAGCCTCTGGGCACCCAGGCGCCCACTAGAGAGGTTGGCACACTGCTTGGTGGGAAATACCTGTAGTCCCCAGGGGCTGCCACCAGGCAGGCCAGACTGGCTAATGGCAGGACAGTTTCCTACAAAGCCAGCCACACTATCTGGGGGAGCAAGGTCAACCTGGGGGCCACTAAAGAGCTGTGCTTGAATCCTTGTTCCCCTAAACAGTGACCTTGGTTCTAGGATGTACCTGGGTACTGAGCTGCATGAGGGGCTGGCTGCCATCTCTACTGAAATGCAGGAAGACGCTCAGAGACTAGACAGACTTCTCCAGCTGCCAGGTGGAGAGGTTGCCCCACGTCCTGAGCAGAATGGAGCCCAACACCTCCGCCCAGGCCTCGGCTGCAGGATGGCCTTGCTGCAGGGCTGGGGAGGGGAGGGCTTGAAGGGGCCTCTTCCTCAGCCTCCTGGGCCACAAGTGTTCAGTGGCGTGTCTGGGTCCCACTCCCCGCTCCGCCCTCTCTGGCTTCCCTGCCCCGCCCTCGAACCGAGGCGATGATGCCCACGACCCGGACGCGGATCACCTTCACCGCCGGCCCTGGCATGGAGCTTACTGCGTGCCAGGCAGTCTTATAAGCAATTCACACGTAATTTCCCCCCAAACCTGGCATGCTCCAAGGCCCCTCCCTCACAAATCTCAAACATAACCCTCTGAAACCACCCTGGCCTTGCAGGACTATTTACGCATGTAGATCCACAACCCCTGGCTAATGAAATCTCCCCCCAAGGAGGCAGGGGGATGGGCACCATCTGGGGTGAGGAAGCCTGGGTCTGTTTTGTGATCTAGCTTTGTTCCAGAACCCTGGGCACTCCTGTCCCCTGTGCCAACAGTAGCCTCCCCGACCTACACCTCTCCGGGCCTGACTATTCTGGAGTTCTCTCCCCTCTCTTGCCCTAAAAGTGTCTGACATAATGCAGGGTCTCTGTCCCAAGGTGGAGTGACTCGGTGTGGGCTGGTGGCACTGTGTGGCTGGAGCCTGTCTCCAGGTCACCCGCACCGAGCAGCTGACGGGGTCTTGGGAAGAGACAGCAGCAGCTGCAGCGAAATCCCTCCCTGCCCTTGTCTTATGCCACCGAGAGCAGGCCGAGGAGCCCCAACAGCTGAGCTCTTGTCTGGGGCTCCCTGTCTTCAGAGTCGGCCACCGAAGCCTCTCCAGCTCCAAAGAGTTCAGGAAACCAGAGCTACACATAGGAACTAAACAGGGGGTTAGGGAAGGGTCCCCTACACGCCTTGGCATTGCCATCTCCTTCACACACCTGAGTGGGCATCACACACGCTGCCCTTTCTGTCACTCTATGGCATTCCTCTTGCCACCCCCCACGGGAAGGGGCGCCCTGCTGGGCCTGCCTGCTCTGTGGAACTGCAGATGCTTGGGCTCATGAATACAATCCACCTAGACACACACACACACACACACACACACACACACACACACACACACACACACACACAGTGTCAAAGAAGCACTTACAGCCCCTTCCTCCTTGGCAGGAGGGCCAGGCTTCGGCAGAGCTTTGTCCTCCTCTTTAACCTGAGGGAGCAGACAAAGAAGTCACTGGCACGTCTGAGGTCAGGCCGGGGAGACCCAGCATGAAAAGCACAGAGAAAAACATCCAGGCAGAGAAGAGAGCTCCTGAGTGCTCAGGGCTGGGGCTACGGACGTGGGCAACGGATCGCTCGCTATCCTGGAGTCAAAATTGTCCAGTGACAACTTCAAGGATGAAGAGTCTCTGTATGGGGCTAAAGCCTGGTACCCTTTGCCCCCAGTGACAAGCCATGTCACCCACTGGGCTGTCTAAAGAGGTTCAACGTCATGACCTTGGTTACAGAGTGGACAGAAACGTCCAGCGAATTCAACTCAGGCTAAACTACAAGAGCATTCCCCGATCAGGCTAGGAGTGGGCTGAACAAGAGCCCCTGTCGTAGGGACTGAGGAGGGAATGACCCAGTGTGGGGGGCCTGCTGGGCCAGCAGAGCTCAGTGTCGGCTGAATGCGTGGCCCCCGCAAGCTGGCTCAGGCTTGCGTCTAGGTCCAGATGGGTTCCCTCCGCACAGAGCCTGCCCGGCCAGGCCACTGAGCTCTGGCTGGAGGCAGGAAGTGGGGAAGAGGCAGGGATTCAGGAAGCCAGATATGTTCCCAACCTCAGACCCACAAACCTCTACCAACCACGCAGCTGAGGGAGGCAAGCCCACGGTTCGGGGCGGGGTATAGAGGAAGGAAAGATGCCTGGGCTCTGCGATCTGAGCCCAGCCCGGGAGCTGGCTGGCCCGGGTCAGAGGCGGGGAGCAAGGTCAGGGGCAAATGGCAGATACCATAATGCCTCTGGAAAAAGGACAAACAATGCAGCCGCTCAGATGGGTTTTTCAGTTCAGAGCCTGGCTCAGAACAGACCCAGAGAGCCAGGCCTCAAGTCTGGGAGAGCCTTCTCCCCTGCACGCCCCTCCCCAGCATCTTTCCCTCCAAAAGCTGAGGCGGCACCAGCGGATTTCATTTCTCCTCTTTCCCAGTCACCCTGGGCTACAGGAAAAGGACAGGTCTGCTGCCAGCCCTGCCCCATCCTCGGCATGACTCCTTCCCAGCCCAGTGTGGGTAGGAGCCTAGGATGGAGTCCTTGATTCCTAATGGAAAAGACCCAGAATCATTTTAATTATCCACCTGGGGGGACGCTCCATTTGTAATCAGGGTCCGGGCTAAGTCTGAGCTCTAATTAGTGGTGCCTGGGGCACGGACCAGCATGACGGCTACTGCTGTTCTAAAGCTAATAGCCCAGAGAGCTATTTTCAATGGGCTCAAGCTTCAAAGTTAGTTCACACTGGCATGAACAGAGGGGAAATGGCCATTATTCATCAGAGTGGACTCCACTACTTTAGAAACTGGGATTGGAGCAGAGAAAAGGCAGGGAGGGGCTGGTAGAGAGGAAAGGAAAAGGCGTGGGAGAGGCCAGGTCTGAGCCTCCTGCCCCCACAAAAGCCCACCCCTCCCGTCGCCCATCACACCCCCGTGCATCAGCCCCCGGCACACAGGTTAGAGGGAGGGCAAGTGTTCACGCAGCACCCAGACACACGCATTACTGCACGCGGTGCTGTTAGCTCAGGCGCAGGGATGGCCCAGACTCCAAGTCCACTCCGTGTTCGTCACCCGCTCCAAATCTGTCCTCCTTCCAGTGGCTTGAGTGTGGGACTCCAAGGGTCTTACCCCTGTGGCGAGGCATTGGGGGAAGCACTGGCTGCCCCCTGAATTGGCTGGGACACCAGACCCAGCTCTGAGCTCAGCTCTGGATTTAGCCTGAGGCTGACTCCCCGAGCCCTCCCCCGCCCGAAGGGTTCTGTCTGCTGTAGGTCACTGCCCAGCTGGGGACTGTTCACAAGACAGAGGCACGTCCAGGTCTACAGCCTGAATCACCCTCCGGACCCAGGCAGCCAACTGGCCTGGCTCCCCACTCTTGGCTTCTCTCCTCCTACCCATCACAGCCCCCCAGACTCAGGCTGGTGGCGGGGGGGGGACCCAGTTCCAAGGCCTCAGAGCCAAAGCCATTCCCGGTGGCCCCTTCATAGCAGCTCACATTCCCAGGGGTGAGTCAGAGCAGCAGTGGGGCAGGGAGGGTGTGGAGGGGTTAACGTGGAGGGGCACTGGGGGACAAAAGGCAGCTCAGCTTACCAGAGGTGGAGCCCAGGGGAGGAGCGTGACTCAGCGCGGGAGCCCATCCAGGCAGAAGAGTCTGTTCAGGGACCCCGGCCACTCTCCCCAGCCCCCAAACGCACACATGCCCAACCCGCCGCTGCCTTCCAAAGCTCGTGTGCACACAAGCCCGTCTCCTGCCTGCACACACCATGCCAAGCACATAGGAAGGGCATAAAAATTCTGAAATACAACTTTCCTTTTGCTCCCAGAAGGCGAACTTCGATGAAAAGGCCATGATGCCGAAAGTAGCCAACACCCCGGATCAGAGAAGGAATGGGGGGCAGGTCTCTCAGGGACTCGGAGTCGTCCTAAAGGCCACGACCTGCCGGGACAAACACTGTAGGCAACGGGGGAGAGGTGGGATGGAGTGGAGGGGAAGGATGACAGAGCTCAAAAGGTCAGAGAAGGAGTAAGGAATAAAATACTGCGGGAAAGAGAAGGCAAGGTGGGTACAGAACAGAGACCTTCCCACCCTTGGAAGCGGTGTGCCCATGAGTAAGTCCCTTCACCTCTTGGGCCTTCCTCTGCAGCATCAGGGGATGGGCCACTCCAGATAAGGGCTAAAGTCCTTTCCAGGTCTGGCACCCGAGGGGTCTGTGTGGGGAGAAGCACTCAAGCCCTTAATTCAGTGAACCAAAGCGGCGGGCCTGACACCTGGCAGGGGATTAAGGAAGCTGCTCTAGGACTCCAGTAACTGCCTTTTACCTGCAACTCACCACCACCTGCCAAGGGCAAGCGGCCCAGATAACTGCACAGTGGCCCTGCCTGGGTGGGGGTGCGGTTTGAGCCTAGGGCTGGTCCTCTTGGAATTCAATGAGCGGAATCTGCCTCAGCCCAGGGAGAGGCTTCCATCTCAAGAATCTGTTCAAGTCAGTGGACTTTAAGAACCGGTTTGTAACTATTATTATTTATCGTGAATTCACAGCAGAAAAAAACAGAGAATGCTTTGTTTTCACTGAATTATTTTTAATTTGCTCTGTTGCCTTTTCTAGCCTATGATCCAGTTCACATGCTAGACTTCAAGTGTGTTTGTTTGTAAAATCCATTTGTTCTTTGATGTCCGGCCCCAGCTTCCCTGAGTGTCCAGGGGGGAGCCCCCAGGCCACAGGCTATGAGGACACCAGGCCGGTCACGCCGGGGCCTGTGCCCCCACATCAGCTGTTCCTCGTGAGCATCGCTCTGGACACAAACGTGGGTTTTTCCCTGGAGCTTCTGTGCAGAATTGCCTGCATCTTTTTCCTCGCTTCCTTAACTAAGATTTGCTTAGGATTCAAGAATAACCTATCTTTGTCCAGGACAGAACAGGTAAGGAAGGCAGCCCCAAAGAAGGAGATGATGCCTCCACTCCAATCACCTCAGAGCGGAGAACTATGGGCCTGAGAAACAAGGGGCCTTGGGAGCCAAAGTTTCTCTTCCCTGACCTGTTTCTTCTTTGGAGAGTTCAGACATTTCCGAAAACAGCATTAATCTGGAACACGTGCAATGAGAGGCCCTGTAGAACATATATGTGTAAGTACAACCACTATGGAAAACAGTATGCAGGTACCTCAGAAAACTATACCTAGAACTACCATATGACTCAGCAATCCCACTCCTGGGCACATACCCAGACAAAACTTACACTGAAAAAGATACATGCACCCCTATGTTCATTGCAAGACTATTCACAATAGCCAAGGCATGGAAACAACCTAAATGTCCATCAACAGATGCATGGATTAAGAAGACGTGGTATATATACACAATGGAATACGACTCAGCCATAAAAAAGAACAAAATAATTCCATTTGTAGCAACATGGATGGAACTAGAGACTCTCATACTAAGTGAAGTCAGTCAGAAAGAGAAAGACAAATATCATATGATATCACTTATATGTGGGATCTAATATACAGCACAAACACACCTCTCTACAGAAAAGAAACAAACTCATGGACATGGAGAACAGACTTGTGGTTGCCAAGGGGGAGGGGGAGGGAGTGGGAAAGACTGGGAGTTTGGGGTTAGCAGATGCAAACTATTGCATTTGGAGTGGATAAGCAATGAGATCCTGCTGTACAGCACAGGGAACTATATATCTAGTCACTTGCGATGGAACATGCTGGAAGGTAATAATGTAAGAAAAACAATGCATTTCTGTGTGTGTATGTGACTGAGTCACTTTGCTGTACAGTAGGAATTGACAGAACATTGTAAATCAACGATAATAGAAAAAAAATAAAAATCCTACAAAAATATATGTATATGTGTAGTCTTTTTTAGGGCCACACCCACGGCATATGGAAGTTCCCACGCTAGGGGTTGAATTGGAGCTGCAACTGCTGGCCTACACCACAGCCACAACAACAGCAGATCTGAACCATGTCTGTGACCTATACCACAGCTCACAGCAACGCCAGATCCTTTTAACTCACTGAGCATGGCCAGGGATCAAACTTCATGGATCCATGGTGTCCTCATGGATACCAGTCAGGTTCATTACCGCTGTGCCATGACAGGAACTCCTAACGTATATTTTTGAATATAAACCTTACAACAGCCTCATGACATGGGAATTCTTCTTCCCATTTTACCAATGAGGAAAAGGACTCAGAAAGAAGCTAGGTCACAAAGTTGGTAAGTGATGGAACTAGGATTTGAACCCAAGGGGCTCTGACTGCCAGCCTTGCTGCTCCCCGGAAGCCCACCTCTTCTGCCGTGTTAGGCAGGGTCAGAGAGGTGAGTCACCCTTAGTAGCCCACCCTGGTTAAGATCTGTGTCTGTGTCGGTTCAGGAGGTCTGGCCCAACCAAAGCATGGATGGACAGTGTGGGGCTTACTCTTACTCAATGTACTCAAATCAAGTCTCTGGACTTGCAAATGGACCATGACCCCGCCACTCTCTGAGGCGCTGACCACCTCCTCCCTCTGGCACTTCTGGCCTCTTCTCTTTGGGGAAGGGACGATAAACCAATCCTCATCAAATATTCACTGGGACTCACACACAGTGGTAGGCACTTCACACTGTCTCATCATCTAATCCCCACTTTCTAAACAACCCACTTTCTAGCTAAGGAAAATGAGAGGCAAGTGCCTTGCTAAGCCCCCAGCCCCACACCCACACCCCCCAAGCTGGTAAGTGGCAGCCCTTGGATTCACAACCAGGATGGCTCTTGGGGAGCTGTTTGTGTGTCTATAACCCTCCCCAGCCTGTGATTCCTCCTGGGCAGGCTCTGTGTTACTCATCGTTCTGTGGGACTTGCAACGTGTTTGCTGCCTGACAGTCCTGCAGTGGTGGTTCACTGCGTAAACCTCTTATTCCCCACTGGTCTCTTCTGCCAGCTGTAAACGGTCCATCCTGATTCCCAGCGATCCGTGGAAAACAAGGGAGGTATCATCTTTAAACTTAGCAACAATAAGCACAATTGCCATGGGGATGAGGGGAGGGCAGGACACTCCAAAATTGCTTAGTAGCTCTTTGTGGAGCCAACAGCAGCCACAAAATGCATCATCCTCTGGCTTGGCCGTCCCATCGTCAGGAATGTATAAGCAATGAGCTAACTAACTTAAAGAAAGGACTTGGGGAGTTCCTTTCGTGGTGCAGCAGAATCCTCATGGATCCGACAAGAATCCATGAGGATTCGGGTTGGATCCCTGGCCTCCTTCAGTGGGCCGGGGACCTGGTGTTGCTTTGCACTGTGGTGTAGGTCACAGACAAGGCTCGGATCCTGAGTTTTTGTGATATAGACAGGCAGCTGTAGCTCCAATTCGACTTCTAGCCTGGGAACTTCCATAGGCCACGGGTGGGGCCCTAAGAAGCAAAAAGCAAAAAGCAAAAAAAAAAAAAAAGACTTAAGAAGAAACCCCCACAAACCCATGCAAAAATGTACCTTCTACAACAGCCCCCAGTTGGAAACAATTAACTGCCTGGAGTTAAAGAGGAACTGGGTAAACTCTGCTACTTCAGTACCATCCACTGTTATGTTGCCATTTAAACTAACAAGTGTGTGGACCACGTAACCATATGGCAAACTCCTCCTAAAATAACATCAATCAAAAAAAACTAGAACCTAAATAGTAAGCAAACAGTGATCACAATAATGTTGTAAATTGTGCAAATGAGACACAATAGAGACACTTGGTATTTATTCTGTTATGTATTTGCTACTTACTGTTTACTTCTATTATAAAGATGGCTAAACAGTCAATAAACAAGGAAAATCAGAGGAGATAATAGCGAAAAGCAGTTGTTCTCAAAGAGGAGAAATCTAAGAAATGTGCTCAGGGCCCATCTACACTCAGCCCGGGAGGCCTCCAACGCTCAGAGGCGGGACCAGGCTGGGTTTAACCCTCTGTATCACCAGCAGGGACCATCCACCCTTCTCGTGCCCCTCACAGGAGGGAACGGGGGCACAAATGCCCCCAGAAGAATCATTCCCCCAGGCCTGGAATGTTCGGCCTGGACACTTGCAACCAAGCCCATGTCCATACCAGAGCCCCACCTGCTGCGAGCCCCCAAGGGCGGAGGGTACCCTGAGAGGGAGCACCTAGAGGAAGAGGAAATCCCACTGCCCTCCATCAACTCACACACACACACACACACACCCCGGGGCTTCTCCTGTGGAAAAGAAAGAGGCACAGCATCCTCCTCTCTCCTTTCCCACTTGAACACAGGGGTAGCACCCAGGTGACCCTCTCCCTGCCAGGCCTAACCTGACATCTAAGGAAGGGGGGTGGAGGGATGACGGGGCAGGGAGGAAATAAAAGAACAGTTAGCCTGTACCCCACATGTGCTAAGCGCCAGGTACCATGCTGAACACTCGACATGTCCCATCTCATTTAATCCTCACAACATCCCTCTGATGTAGATACCAGTATGATTCCTACTTTACAGATGAGCAAAAGGAGGCTCAGAAATGACCTGCACAAGCTCCCAGAGCAGCAAGTGGCAAATGAGGACTCACACCCAGGTCTGTCCTCCAGCAAGAACTTCGGAGGCTTCCTGGAGGGGACAGGAAGCCCTGCCCCACCTCCCTTGGTTCACCTGCACCACTGTCCTTCTCAACATCACCTGCCAGAGCAACAGTTTGGGTAGAAAGCAGGAGTTTCCAGAGGTGGCCCACCCCTCCGCCCCCGACCCAACCCATCCACCCATCCACGGCCGGAATAAGCTCTATACAGAGATGCGAGGAATGGCGGCTCTGCAGGGACTTCCCTTAAAGGCCAGGCTGCCAGAGGAGAAAGGGGAGAAGGGCTTGGCAGAGACACCCTGGCCCCTTTGGTCCAGCCTCCAGGGAGAGCCCTCCCCCGCCCAGAGCGGAACAGAAAGCAGCCAAGCGGCAGGGCCACTGCCGGCCAGGCCAGTCTGGAGGAAGCAGGTGCACTGGGATGGCCTCCTGCTGCCACTGAAGCTGCAGAAGGTGTGGGCTTCCTCCTCCAACGGCCAGACCTGCCGGAGGGCCCCTTCCAACTGCCTGGCCATCAGCGCGTGTGGCCCCAAGTCTGTGACCTGGTGCTGGGGCCGGGAGGCCAAGGGTGGGGTGGAGGTGGGTGTAAGCTCGACCAGGAAGCACCCACTCTCGGGGCGAGGAGCCTCTCCGCCCCACCCCCAGCCCACCCACACACATTGGCACCGGTGGCAGTTTAGTGGCGGGGCGGGGCAGTCCTTGGGCACAGGGAGATACAAATGCTCCTGGGCACATCTCGAGCTTTGATACACCTCCGCACCAGGCCAGCCCAAACACTGCCAACTGCTGACACAACTAAAAACCTTACCCTTGTGGCCGGGAAGGGTGGCGTGGGAGGAACGGAACGGACCCGGAGGAGGCTATATCTCTCCTCACTTGCTTTTTTAAGGAACTTACTCCTCTGAAGTAACCTCTGCTAAAAAAGAGAGCTACGACAGTCAGGGCATCCCTGAGATGCCATCTGTGCCCCTTCTGAGTGTCCCATCCACAGAAATGGAGGCGATCATGCTGAGTCCACTCTCGGGGACGGTGAAAGGAGGATCCCTGACAACTTCGACAGCCATCCCCTCACACCCCTCAAGGAAGAGGGCGTGGGGGGCTCTCCTGGCTCACAAAGCAGGGCTTCCAAAGGCCTGGGAAACACCGGGGTTCTGGGCTTTGGAAGAAAATAGCATTTCAAGGAGGCAGGCCTCAGGCACTCACGGTGTATGGGAAGGCGTGTCCCCGCAGGTGGGGGGGCTGATGCGGTCCCAGGACTCTGAGGTTTAGAAGCCGGTGCCCCCTCCCAAACTTCCAAAGTCATGAGTCAGGCCCCGGAGACCCTGCCCCTCGCCTCTGACGGATAGAGGCTTCAGGCATGGATTATCGGCTCCCTACCAGAAGGCGCAGAGGGGAGCCCCAAGGCAGCCTCCCCCCACCCCCCACAGACTTCAGCCACGTCTAGGGAAATAACCAAAAGGCCCCTCCTTTCCTAAACGAGGAAACAGCACGAGGCGCCTGGGACATTTCCGGGGCAGGGGATCAGAAGGACACTCACCCGCATGGCCTGGCCCGGAGCAGCCCAGAGTGAGGAGTCTCCTCTTGATGCTGCTCCGTTAGCAGCTCAAAATAGCACTGGCAGCAGCCCCGCCCCTGTTCCCCTCCCTCTCCCCCGGCCCCTCCCGTCCAGAGCTGCCCAGCCCTGGCCAGAGCCAGTCGGAGAGAAGCAGAGGCCTGGAGGACTGCGGGTACCAGGTATGCCGGGAGGCAGAGGGGGATACAGCATGCGTGGGAGAGGAGGCGGCTCTCGGAGTAAGGACACGGGTCGGGGGCAGGCAGTGCTGGAGGGTGAGGGGCAAAGGACAAGGGAGGGTGAGACTCCGACTGACACACAGCCGGGCTCCCAGCAGCTGAGCTGATATGGCCCCTAAAAATAGCAGAGGAATTTGAGACCTGCAGCCCCCCGGCCCCACAGGCCAGGATCAAGACAAGCACATGCGCATTCATGTACACACACACACACACACTCAGCACACATGACCATTCGATCACCGCACAGTGTTCTCAAGAACACACAAATCATAGGCTCAGCCCAGCCATCTAATTACTGCAGCAGAGGCCAAGACAACCACTAACGTCACATCCAATACAACGCACAGGGCCCACTGCACACTGTGCCCCAGCAGCGGCCACACAGCCGTCCTGCGAAGCCCAGAGACCCACACGGTCAGTCTGAGGCCCACTGAGGCTGCCTCGCTGGAATAAATACACCAGGGACACGCAGGGAGTCTGCACTCTCTCTGTGTAATCTCTCCCCCACACGGCCAGGGACGGCGCAGGCACAGAGGAGGGTGGGGTGGGTGGGGCGTGCTGGGGAGGCCTTGGCCCTGCAGACGGAGGAAACCGTGGGTGTCTGGCCAATGAGCAAGGGCTTGCCAGGGCAAGGCCAGTGCTCCTCACGCAGACAGACCCTGGCCTGGCTCTTCAGTTAGCACCACAGGATGCCCAGACCAGGGCTGGGGACACCTGGGAGGCTGAAAGGGAAGCTGCGAGTAGGTGGAAAGGAGCCAAAAGACAGGTCTTTCGAAGCTGTCTCAGAAACTGTCAGCTCTGCAGAAAAAAGGAAGCAGTGGTTGCCTCACTCTTCCTCTCCAGGAAGAAAAGCGTGGGGTGGGGGAGGTGCTAGGAAGCCAGAGCAGAGCTGTCTCCTAACCACCGCCCAACCAGGGAGTCTGGAGACCTCAGTCCTGTCACCCTGGCCGGTCCTGTGAGCCCAGTAGGTCCTGCAAACAGTATTACTTTCTCAGTGGAGAGGTTGGTAAGCACTGCCCAAGAGGTACAAAGCCCAGCTCTGCCTCCCACCTGCCCACTCTCTGTGCAAGACCCACCACACAGGGCCATTAGGATGCTGGGCTTGGCCCTCTGCTTGCTTGTGAGTGGTCTCTTCCTGGGGAGATTGTCTGGTCCTTCTGGGGCATGTGCTGTGTCACAGGTCTTTGCATCTTCAATGCTTTCTTTCCACAATGGTGCCAACCTCAGTGGCACACTGAAATCCCCTGTGGGACTTTAAAAATACTGATGCCGGAGTTCCCGTCGTGGCGCAGTGGTTAACGAATCCGACTAGGAACCATGAGGTGGCGGGTTCGGTCCCTGCCCTTGCTCAGTGGGTTAATGATCCGGCGTTGCCATGAGCTGTGGTGTAGGTTGCAGACGCGGCTCGGATCCCGCGTTGCTGTGGCTCTGGCGTAGGCCAGTGGCTATAGCTCCGATTTGACCCCTAGCCTGGGAACCTCCATATGCCGCGGGAGTGGCCCAAGAAATAGCAACAACAACAACAATAACAACAACAAAAGACAAAAAAAAAAAAAAACTGATGCCGGGACCTTGCCTCTTCCCCCCAGGGTCTGATTTAATTGGCCTGGGAAGGCGGCCTGGGCACTGGGATTTTTAAAAGCTCCCCAGGTGATTCTTACCAACAGCCCCAGCTGAGAGCTGCTCAACTCAAAGGGCAACAAAAGGCCTAGAGCAAAGGTGTCCATCTGTTAAATCAGTGAGGCAGTGAATGAAGGAATGAATGATTTAGCTGTGTGACCATGGGCAGGTGACTTAAATTTCCCCCAGCTGTAAAATGAGGATTATGCTGCACTGACTCTCAATATGAGGTTGGCAAGATCTCAGTTAGTGAAAGGGCTTTGGTTCTCAAAATGTGGTCCTCAGAGCAGCAGCATCACCTAGGAACTTGTGAGAAACATACATAAATTCTAGGGCCCCACCCCAGATGTACCTGAATCAGAAGTTCTGGCTGTGGGACCCAGCATCTGTGTCTTTACCAGCCCTCTAGGTGATTCTGAGAACCACTGCTTTAAAAGAATTGTTCACAGTGTACTGTGGTCAGGTTATTAGGTTATGAGACCTCAGGAGCTAGACTGCCTGGTTCAATCTTAGCTCTTCCTTGCAGAAAACTACATAACTTAACTCTATGCCTTGACTTCTTCACTTGTAAAATGGGAAAAAATAACACTACCCCATAGGGTTATTGTCGGGGTTCAAAGAATTAGTACTTGCAAAGCTCTAAGAACAACATCCAGACCATATATTTTCAATGAGTATTAATTACTATCTGTCTATGATGATGGGGGGCATTAGAAGCAAAATTTCCAAGTAACTAAAGCCTACCCTCTTTGTAAAGGACAGAATATTTTCTATTTTAAATAGTTTTCTAAATTCTATTATGCTGTACAATCATAAAAATAACAAACATTTTATAGGCTACGTTTCTTAAGCAAAACACTCAAATATCTTAAACTCTGAGCTTTTCCTTTTTTTTTTTTTTCCATTTCTTGGGCCGCTCCCGCGGCATATGGAGGTTCCCAAGCCAGGGGTCCAATCGGAGCTGTAGCTGCCAGCCTACTCCAGAGCCACAGCAACACAGGATCCGAGCCGCGTCTGCAACCTACACCACAGCTCACCGCAACACCGGATCGTTAACCCACTGAGCAAGGGCAGGGATCAAACCCGCCACCTCATGGTTCCTAGTTGGATTCGTTAACCACTGCGCCACGACGGGAACTCCTGAGCTTTTCCTCTTGAACCCGGCTGTTCCCTCTCCATCCAGGACTGAAGGGCACGTTGTGCCCACGGCAATGACTTCTGACTTCCAGCCTGGCTTCTGCCCCACCAATGCCCCAAACCACCTCAAAGGCACTGGCCCTGCCTTGGCACCACAGGCAACCTGAAGCCCTGCTCCACCCCCACGTTAGGAGGGCCGCACACCCTTTGTGTCCCTATATCTGCTTTTCAGTTCCTTTGTTCTCTAGCCCTGTGTCAGGCCATCAGCTGTCACTCTGCCTGTCACCATGCCTGTCTCCAGCAGTCTCACCTCCTTCTAATATGCCGTTTCTGCCAAAGGCTGGAAAACCAGATAACCAAGCCTGAGAGTCCAGAGTCCAGAGCAGAACATGTGGAATGTCAGGGAACACGCCAGCTCTCTTGTGAGTGAAGGGCCTGGGTTTTCCCACACAGACTTGGTGTCCTCTACTAGGCACTAGGCTGCCTGAAGGCCTTCTGGGCCCACCTCCCATTCAGCAGGGCCCTGGAAGATGACTTATGTGTGACCGAGTGTCACTTTATCTGCACAGTCTCGTTCTGACTTATAAGCAATCACGTGCCCATCCATCCACTCTTCTACTGACTATTCCGTCTCTGAGATGCTTGCTGTTACTGATGGAGACCATCTCAGAGCAGTTTCACTTCCTTTAGTGAAAAGCGCAACCTCTTCACTCCGGGGAGAAAGCTGGGGCCCTGGCAACACGCTCAGCTTCACACGTCACCACAGCTAGTCCCTCTGCTGCTCAAAGCTCTGTGCTGACTCAGGGCCTGGTCCATAAGCCTGCCCTATGGCTCTGGGGGGCTGTGCGGTTACCCCCACAGCCAGCCAGGCCACCCCCAGGGGCCTCAGCCTGCCTCCAAGGACAGACACGACCGGCCCTCCTCAGCACCGCACCCAGCCCTCTCCCCAGCACACCCGGCTCTCCCCTCCCTATGGCTCCCTGCCCTCATCCCCACCAGAGCCTTAACTTATGAAAGCCTCTCCACCAGCCTCTCTGCCTTCTCCAGCCTCCCTGTTTCTCAAAGCCCATCTCAAGTCCCACATCCTTCATGAAGCCTTTCCCGAAACCTAAGGCCTATGTGCTAACAGAGTAACAAAATCTGAACCCCAGCTCAGTCTCTGTCTTGCAGTCTGACCTAAGGAAAAGTTATTTGACTTTTTAGACTTTCCATTTTTTTGCCTTATAATAAGTATACCTACCTTATGGGGCTGTTGTGTGAGAATTTAAAAAAACAAAACCAACAAACAGTACATGTAAAGCACCTAGCATTAGGCCTGGAGAATTGCAGGCAGTGATTAAATTATTAAAAACCACAGCGTTCACTGTCTATATCACATAGGCATGGTGGTTCTTGAGTACACTCAACATGGTGTTCCATGAGACACGGTGGGGTCACACCCCACAGGGTTAGATTCTAAAGTCAACATGTAAGACAAAAATAGAATAAAGCCAAAATTACTCTTAAAAATCCCCTAAATTCCTCACAAAGTACAGTACACATGGTTTTATATACACGATTCTATATATCTGAAAGCCAAAATGTATAGTCACTGAAGAGCAGAGAATGAAAATATACAAAATACAGTGTTTATAATTTCAGACTATAGTAATGCACTTTCTTACACGACCACATACAGGTATCTTCCACTTTTTGAAAGTTTGCTTTATGCCACTTGGCTTTTACAAAAGACCTACATTAGTATCTGTTTCCAAAAAGAAAAAAAAAATCTGAACAAGATTTTCACTTTTATGAAAACATGCTAAAAGCAGAAATTGTGTTGTTTGTTTTGCTGCAGGCATTACAGAGGCAGCACACACTGTGAGCAGCCCTGCCAAGCTCTTTCGCCAGGAACTACACTCAGCATCTCAGCCTAGTCACCATAACTTGAACTGAATCTGTAGCTGCACTTATCGTGATTTACTTCATGCATCCATTAGCAAAATGTGCCCTAAGGTAACTGCTGCTTCACGTTCCACCATTTTGGCTTCATAGGAAGCCTCTACTCTCAGATTAGAGGTGCCGGAAGTAGGGGCTGTAGTTGAATTTATTGACGCTTAATGCATATATGCCATGACTAAATTGATGTTTTCATGGTAATCTATTTGTATCATATATTTAAGCCTTCTCTCCCTGGAGAACAGGGACCATTTCTTACTTCTTTTAGATACATCCCACTCCCCAGCACCAGGCACCCAGTAGGTGCTCAATATATATCAGTAAGACTTAACTACTGATCCGAAAGGTACATGTGCAATTAGCCAGATAGAAGAGAGCAGGGAACAAAGGAATATCCAGATAGAGTAGCAACTTGAACTACTTTGCTCTCCCACATCGGTAGCGCTGGGTGAGTGAAAGCTCCTTGGCTCTGTTTCTGGCAGTAGGCAGGCAAAGCAGCTAAGCAGAGCTAGGGGCAGGCTAGACAGGAGGCTTGGAGTTACTAGGCAACTAGGGATGGCCTGTAATACCTCAAGGTGAACACTGTGGGGAAGCACAATGCCTGTTTTGGGGTTTTGTGTGTTTGTTTCATCCTCTTACCACTAGACTGTGAGCTTCTTGAGGCTGGTTTAGAGGTAGATGGTTGGTAAAACAATGAGAATGAGGTTCTAATTTTACATTTTAACTAAAGAATACTCCTCTGACTCCATTTGCTTTTCTAGTTCCCTTTTAAATCAAAACTAAAAAAAAAAGTCTGTAAGCACTAACTCCTTAAATGGAAACTGATTGTATAGTGCTTGTTTTATTATTAATTTGCAATCTATAAAATGTCACGAAGAGAACTCCTTATTTAGGGTAGCTGGGGGGAGTCCTGCTTAAAGCACTCAGCTCTCAGGCTGGGGAGGGCCTAAGCACTTATGCGTCCTGCGGTAGGGGATCCCCCCCACACCAGACACGTGCATTATCTGGGATGGCCACTTAAAGGTTTCTCAGCACCAGTGCCCGCCCTCTGATTATCTTTCTCCCCACCGCCTTTGTCTTCTCTCCTATGAAATAACAGCGTAGGAGTGTTAGTGGACAGTGACTGGTACCCTCTGAAAGACCAAAAAAAAAAAATTTTTTTTTGCCTTTTTTTGCTATTTCTTGGGCCGCTCCCGCGGCATATGGAGGTTCCCAGGCTAGGGGTCGAATCGGAGCTGTAGCCACCGGCCTACGCCAGAGCCACAGCAACTCGGGATCTGAGCCGCGTCTGCAACCTACACCACAGCTCACCGGATCGTTAACCCACTGAGCAAGGGCAGGGACCGAACCCTCAACCTCATGGTTCCTAGTCGGATTCGTTAACCACTGCGCCACGATGGGAACTCCCTAAGTTTTGTTTTTTTTTTTTTCAAAAATTTTTGACATTTTACTGAGTACCAATAACCAGTGGATCCCAAAATGGAAGGGGACAGATTCCCTTAAAGAAGCCTAGGGATGACCACAGGGGAAGGAGGACTGAGAGCAAAACCTGCCGAGACCAAAGGTTTATGCCCAAGGATGGGTCCAGACAATCCTGTGCAGACGGCGAGTCGCTTTGGGCCCCGGCCCCCGCCCCCCGAGTCAGCCCCTGCCCCCGCCCCGAGTCAGCCCCCGCCCCCGCCCCGAGTCAGCCCCCGCCCCCGCCCCGAGTCAGCCCCCGCCCCCCCGAGTCAGCCCCCGCCCGCCTCCTCCGGGGTGGGCCTACGCTTCCTGGTCCCGCCCACCACCAGCGCAGGGGCAGGGCTGGGGCGGGGCCAAACCGGCACATGCGCCCGGAGCCCTGGGATACACCCGCCCTGTAGGGCCGCTGGAGCCCAGCAGAGGGCGTCCGCCCCCTTCTTAAGGACCCGCCGGTGCCCAAGTGGCGAAATATAACCTCTTTGGGGTCGCCATCCCGGCCCCGCCCCCGAGAGGCGTCCCCTGGGAGCTGGAGACAAGGGGGCTGAAGCGGCAAGATGGCCTCTCCCGTTACCCTGGAGGGACAAGTCAAGAAGAAGCAAGGATGACGTCGGCACAGACAGACTTTGCTTTCATCACTGCTCCATCCCCACGGCCCTAAACGCCCCTCTATATAGTAGTCACTCAACACATGCTTATAAATGGAATACAATGGATGAATGACTTCATGAATAAACAGAAGAATCCAGGGATGTTTTGAGCCTGTGTAGTGGGGAGAGATCTGGGACAAACAATCCAGGAGGGTCAGTGGGCTTCGGGTAGCCAGCCCCTATCATCACTGCCCCAGCGGTGGTCGCTGAGGCTTAGCACTCTCCCAGCCCCTGCCTCGCACACCTGAAGGTTTGCTCAGAGCCTGTTGACACCATACCACCTCATGGGCACAGAGCCTAGGCAGGGAAGTCCAGGCTTGTCCTCTGATAAGACCAGGAATCCATCCCTTGGGAGTCAGGTCCCAGCTGCCTGCAGGGACCACCTGACTGGTGGTGTGAGTGGGCCTGCTGCTCCATGAGGACTCTCAGCTGCTGGGGATTTCCTCTGGGCCCCCGGGGATTTCCAAACTGCCTCTACTTGCCAAGCTCCCACAAGGCCCAAAGCCAAGGGCCAACCCTGAGGATGGTTTCCCAATATCCTCCACACTCCTGCCCCAAATCCCACCGAGACTGGGGGCTTCTGAATCTATAAATGCACCACACATGATCTTCCCAGCCCCACCCCCTCAGGCAGACCAGAGAGAATAGGCATAAAGAAGAACTGTTCTCTTTTTCACATAAATGACAACTCCTCTCTACTTCCATAGGAGAAAAAAAGGAAACCCAATTTAAGGGTCAGCCACACCAATTTAAATAAAAATATCAGTTTTGTCTCCTGGGGTGTGAGTTGGAGGCCTGTGCTATTTATTCCTAAGGTCAGAGAAGCTCCTTTAGACAACCCTCAGTGTCACCCAAACACTGGACATTCAAAAAAATTTAAGGATCTGTGTGTTCGCCTCTGGAGGCCCCAACTGGGCCTGTTTCTAGAACCCTTTGAACCCAAAATAAAGCACAGATCCAATACTCATAGAAGCAGAAAGGAAGGAGCAAAAACTACTTTTCCTACCAACCCACCACCTCCTCATGAACAGCCCTGGCCAAATCCACTGGGGCATGTGAGCACCTGAGCGTTACAAGGCTGGGCAGAAAACATGCTTGGCGAGGTGGGGAACCAATGCCCCGGTCAGGGTGGCACACAGCCAGGGACCTGTTGGCCCTGGGGCATCAGGATTCCAGAGTTGGTGAAGTGTAGAAATTGCCCAAGAGGACAAGCCTCCTTCCGGAGAGGACAGGAAAACACCACCCTCCCCCAGGCTCGTGGGGGGGGGGGGGGAAGACTGCAAGAGGTGACAAGCTTCCAGAGTACTCCACTGTTTCTTTCTGAATGAGCTGTGGAGAGCTGCACTGTTAATACGGTAGCCACTTAAGTGTAGCTATTTAAATTGACACAAGGAATACCTCTGATTAAATTAAAAGCAAATAAAATGTTAAATTCAGTTCATCAGTCACTGGCCACATTTCAAGTGCTCCATAGCCACGTGTGGCTAATGGCTACTAAGTGGGAGAGCACTTAGAACATTTATCTCTTTGCAGAACTTTCTATTGGACAGTCTGGTCCAGAGGATCCCCCTTTCAACTTGTCCTTGTCATCCTTGCCAAAGGCTCCTTCAGGTGTTGTCCCAAACCACCTGCTATTCTTTCCCACCTTGTCCCAGAGTCTGCTTAGGCTCCTGTCCCCACATGCCTTTCCTTGACTCACCGTGCCTCAGAAAGACGTGGGGGAGGGACCTGTAGCCACCATTTAACCCACAGCCTGGGAGCAGAAACCAGATGCAGAGGGGCTGAAATGGCAAGGCTGAATGGGAGCCAGTCTCCACCCCAAGGCATCCCAGGCCTGGGAGAAAGCCCCTCAGTGCCACACAATCGCTCCTTGTTTCTGCAAAGTCTCTGGACCATGCATGGGTAAGGCATCTGGAATGTAGTGGCCTGAGGGCTTCCCCACACCACCCGCTGCAGGACTCATCTGCTGTTAGTGCTCCCAGGAAGAGAAGTGCCAGCAGACCCCTGAACTTGCAAGGGCAAATAAGGCAATGGACGTCTTGTGCTGAGCAGACTGCCAGGAGTTCTGCCAGGGGGTAGTGGGGACCATAACTGGACACCTCCCTGCAAAGCCAACTGGATGAACCAAATGAAGAAGAGGGGGATGAGGACACAGCGGAGAGAGGATTCTGGGCACGCTCAGCACGCTAGAGGCTCAAGCCCCTGGCCCCACCCCACCCCTGCCAGGGGAGCAAGGGAACGGGGCATGGATCCAACCGCTATTATATTCTATCCCGGGCACTTAATTTGAAAGGTTTTGCTACAGTAGCTAGACGATCCGAGGTGGGAGTGTCTGGGCAAGCTCTTACGGGTGATGGAGGAGCAGAGAACAGACCCCGGAACTGGCGGGCCAGGGCGGCCTCTCTGTTCTGTGCCTTAATTCCATCCTCAACTCCTGCCGAGCCTAATCCAGATGGGCTGCCAGAGGCAAGACAAGTGTGAAGAAGCACAATAAGTTGTAAAGAGACCACAGAAAAAGTAGAGTTTGTTTGTTCAACTGGAAAGCAAAAAGAAAGCAGCCTGGTCTTTGAAGGGTACTGGTATCAGCCAAGGATTTGACTAGAGGAAGTCACGGAAAAGCAGAACAGTTTTGAGGTAGCACAGTCTGGCGTCAAACTACAGGTTAGACTGGATGCTCAGGGCAAAGCCTCTCACTCTGAGGCTACCATGTGGCCCTGGGTAAGCTTGGGGACCAAGCCAGGCCTTATTTCCCTACCTCCACCTGGAAGGCCCTTTGGGCAAAAGCACCATGCTGAGGAGAAGAGTAAGCCCTCACCCTAGCTGGTCCTGAGCGGAGCCGAGTGGTTAACAGGCTGCGGCATCCCCGTGGGCAGACGGCCATCACGCTCCCAGGCAGCATGCACTTCTCAGCCAGTAGAGACAGATTCATGAAGCGGACAGTAACGCTATTCTAATGACTTATGTGTATTGATTCATTAACCTTCAAAACAGCCTTACAAGGTACTATTCTTTTTTTTTTCTTTTTTGTCTTTTGTCTCTTTAGGGCCGGACCCACAGCATATGGAGGTTCCCAGGTTAGGGGCTGAATTGGAGCTACACCACAGCCACAGCAACTCGGGATCCAAGCCGCGTCTGCAACCTACACCAGAGCTCATGGCAATGCCGGATCCTTAACCCACTGACTGAGGCCAGGGACTGAACCCGCATCCTCATGGTTACTAGTTGGGTTCATGAACCACTGAGCCACAACGGGAACTCCAGGTACTATTATTCTTATTTTACAGATGAGGAAAATGAGCCATAGAGAAACTAATTTGCCCATGGTCATCCAGCTAGTAAGGCATCAGAGCCAGGATTCGAACCCAGGGAGCCCAGCTCCAGAGTCCATGCCGTGCCCAGTTCATACCAACACATACACAATTGTATGCAACTTCCAATTTTCAGGCCCTTCTGCCTATGCTGCCTTCCTCTTCTTTCTCCTCCCTAAAATGAGCCGAAAGTAGTTCCTACAGTCAAAACCAGCCCTCCCACCCAACTTCATATATGCCAAGCATCTGTTTCTACAGCAAGAATAAGAGCTGTCGTTTGGGGATTTTGAAGAAAATGGGTAGGGAGGGAGGATAGGGAACCCTTTACAGTAGGGGCTCCCCTTTCAGAGGCATGGAGACAGCCTCTAAAACCAGTGGCGGGAGGAAGACACAGGGGCTGGGTGGGGACCCCAAGGCCCTGATAAAAACAGGAAAACTGTGCCTTCATCTGTCCCAGAAACCAAGTTGTCTGGCTTGAGGCCAGCCTTCCCCTGCACAGAGAAGGTGCAGAGCCTGTTAGAAGGACTGGACGCTGACAGCAGAAATGTTTTAGAAGGTTCTGGGTGAAATAGACAACCCAGACTAAATTCTGCTCTGGGGGTAGTGGGGGGCACGTGCCTCTTGTGACATTTCCAAGCTGGGTGTCCCGTCCCAGAAGCTGGTTCTGCTCCCCAGGTCAGGGCCAAGAAATGATGGGTGGAGGCAGGAAACAATAAAGGAAACTGGGAGAGGAATGAGACAGGCATCCAAGCGCCTGGGCGGGGAGGGTCCCCTCCCACCAGGAAGGGCGAGGGCATTCTTACCAAGCAAGGTGTTTGGGCTGGTACCCTCACCTTCTCCAAGCCTAGGCCTCGTTCCTGCCTGCCGCCCTCAACCTCGGCTAGACAAGAAACTGTGTCATTGTCCAGAAATCCCAACACCAGAAACAGGATCACTGCAGGCTGCCTGAGAAATGTGGGCTCTGCCAGGCAAAGCCAAGTGCTAAGGGGAATAAGGATGTTGGCTGGCCACTTGATTCCAGGAAGACGGCCCACAGCAGTCCCCCCAGGCTTCCCAGGCAGCGTGCCCAGTTTCTCTCTGGCCTCTATTGATCTTGTCGCACGGCCAAGTCAGTGGGGACTCGACCTCACCCTGTGCCTGGGTCCTTCAGGTAACCCAGCCTGCGGAGGAGGATACAAGGCTGAGTCCCTCGTGCCTACGGTGCAAGGCACACAGGCTCCCACAGCCTGAATGGCTCCAGGGAGGGCGAGAGAGAAGGTGCCAGCCCACCCGGGGAAGAAACTTCCTCTGCTCTGAGCCGGTGCTTCTGCACTTGGCCCCACGACCAAACAAGTCTGCAGATGGTGGGGGGGGGCGGGGGCGGATGCGGGCGGAACGAACAAGGACATTGTATCAGACCCCTCTCCTCCCCGCGTCCCCGGAGGGCCTCAAGAAACCCTCCGGACACTTTCTCCTTGATGCGATGGGTCTGGGCATGAAACCGGGTGTCACAGAGTCATGACTGTCTCATGCTGCCTGACAGCGCTGTCACAGCTTGGCTACTGGCCCACGCCACTCTGGGCTGAGAGCTATCTTTTTGCAGATGTCTTCTAGAGAAAGCACAGGCTCCTCCATCACATCTTGAGGTGACGTCTTCAGCCTTCCTCCTCCACAGGATCAAGCCCTCAGGATGACATGGAGCAGGTGCTCCTCAAGACCTTCCTACATCCCACCCTGATGGTGCCAAAGCGTGGGGGCCAAGCCCCCTGGTCCTGCCTACAGCCCAGAGCCAGGCCCCTCCCCACCACACCCCTCCTCCAGCCCTCTTCTGCCCAGAGTCAGGGGCAGCCTCGCAGTCCTGCTGCCTGAGAAGAGAGCCCAGGAGGTGTCCTGTGAGAACTCTCTCTCCCTGCGGGTACCCGCCTGCCACAGGGCCTGGCAGTGAGAGAAGCTGGGGAGGGAGGGAGGAAGTGAGTCAGCTCCTTGCAGAAAGGGGAATGGGAGGGAGGAGGCAGCAGAACTGAGATCAGAGGGCAGAGGGCACCGGGGCTCGAAAGGTCAGTAAGAGAGGGAAGGAACCAGGCCCTAGAGGTGTTGTGGGGCCCACAGAGTGGAGGACAGATACAGATGACAAACTCAGCAGTGCTACCTCCTGCCAAGGTTGGGTGGCCCCTATGAGCCAGAGAACCTGGGTCTGGCAGGCACAGCCCCACCTGGGGATGGAATCCAAGGCGGCTCCCCTTTCTGGCTCATGAACCGGCTGGAGGAAGTGAAGCCTGGTGGGGTACAGCCAGCCATGCTTCCTCCTCACTGAGGTGCAGTCTCTGGTCCCCAAGGCCTCCCACTGCCTCTCCTGAGCCCTGCAGCCCCAGAAGCCCAGGTTCCCCCTGGCCGGGCCCAGTGGGGTCACATATGCTGGCATCTCCCAGAGAGGATGGGAACTGAGCTCGGCCCCAAGGGCAGAGCAGCTGGGGCTGCCCCAGCATCTGCCCTGACCTCTCGGGTAGCCCCTGCCCAGGCGGGAGCTGTCCCCAGGCTCCAGCTGGAATCTGTCGCTCTGACTGGGAAAAATCTTTGCTGTGAAAATTCCCAGCCTGCCGACATTCCAGAACACAGGCAGCCCAGGGAAAGCAGGAGGGACAAGGGCGCCCTGAGCCCTGCCAGGCCACATTCCACCTCCTCAGAGACCTGCAGCCAGGAAGATGGGCACATTCCTCCAAGGTCCCCTGGGCTGGACATTGTGACCCCACGTGACCCTGAATCTGCTTCTCACCCACGCCTGATGCCTTCCTTGGGGCTCCCTCCTCCCAGAGCCCCTTCCCCAGGCTCCTGCTCCAGGCTGCCTGGAGCCCATCTCCCCTCCACTCCTGGGAGAGATGCTGAGTGAGTGCCCAGGTGCATAAGAAACAGAGTCACCGAGCACCAAGGACAGGAAGCAGGGAGGGTTCTGGGAACCAAAACTGAGCGAAATACCAGAACCTGGGCAGAGAGAATGGGAAACCAGTTCCTGCCTAGAGAACCATCTTCTTTCCTTTGACAGATAGCCACTGTTCTCAAGTGCTCCAGCATGGCCGAAATAAAGAAGGTGACGATTGACTCAAAATCTTTTTTTTTTTTTTTGTCTTTTCTAGGTCTGCTCCCGCAGCATTTGGAGGTTCCCAGGCTAGGGGTCCAATTGGAGCTGTAGCCGCCAGCCTACACCAGAGCCACAGCAACGCAGGATCTGAGCCATGTCTGCAACCTACACCACAGCTCACGGCAACGCCAGATCCTCAACCCACTGAGCAAGGGCAGGGATCGAACCCGCAACCTCATGGTTCCTAGTCAGATTCGTTAACCATTAAGCCATGACGGGAACTCCCTCAAAATCTTGATAAAAGCTATGAAAGAAAAGGATGAGGTGTAGACATGACATGGCCTAAGAGGACCAGGGACGGCTTCCCCCAGGAAACGATATGCAAAGCCAGGCCAGGGTGTATGAGGACACGAGGGTGGAAGAGGAAAAGCTTTAAAGGCAAAAGGAACAGCAGGGACTCTATGGCAGCCACCACCTGCGAGGCCGTCTGACAGGCTGGGCTCCTCACCTTTGTCCCACGGTGCACACTCGGCGACCATGTGTTCAGCCCCAGTGCAACAGAACAGGACCTGCTCTTGGTCAGAGGTGACATTCCAAGGATCCTGCGACCCCAAGTGCTACAGAGGTCAGTACCAGCATGTCAGCAAGAGCTAAAAAGGTGAGGGGGCAACGTGCCTGGCCTCCAGGACCTCTCAGGGGAGATGCGTAAGGTGCAAAAGACACCCCCACACACACCCGGGGGACCACACCCAAACTCGGCCAAACAGATGCCACTTCTCCTCGTAAAGGCTTCCCTCAGCCACCTTGTCTGACCTCGCCCTGCTCTCACAAGACCGAATCCGCCTGCTGCCGCCGGGGCTCACTTCCTCCGGCTCATCCTCGGGAGAGACAGAGAGCAGCTGTCACGCCCTCTGCAGCATATGCCCTCCACGAGTAGCCAGTCACTCCTGGCTTCCCCCTTCCTTCTGGAGAGGCGGCGTCTAGTGACAGGGCAGCAGGAATCAGAAGGCCGAGGCCTGGGCGGGGCAGTGGGTGTGTAAGGATCCCCGACACTGCCTCCCTACCCTGTAAGCATGGAGAGACAGCTCTCCCGCACAGAGGAAGGGCAAGGAGCTGATGCCTAAAAGTTCAAATCCTGCCCAGTCACTTGAGAGGCATGAAACTTTAGGCAACTTACTTAACCTGAACCTCTTGGTAATCCAATTTCCTCACGTGTGAAACGATGACTATACAACCTACTTCAAAGGTGCTGAGAAAATGAAGTGAATGAAATGAAAATGAAATGAATGTTTTAATACATGTAAAGCATCTAGAAGAGTGTCTGTGGAAAGCAGAGTGGACTCCGGCCACTGTTCTCGGCCTCGCCACTATGTTCATGCCCTTCCCTCAAGACATAGCTGTTTGGCTGAAGCTTTCCCAGATCAATGAGATACCACTCGGAGGCTGGTCCAAGCTACGCTCCGAACCAGGCGCCTTCCCGGCAGACAAACACCCTCAGCTCTTCCCAGCCCCCGAGTCTGCGCAGAGCGGCGGGGCCGAGCCAGGCCGGGGCAGAAGGCCATGCCCTGATTCTGAGGAACATATGGCCGGAGATTAAGGGCGCCAGAGTGGTGACCCAGGTCTAAGGAAATAGTTTCCCAACCAAACTAGAGCCAACAACTGAAAAAATAAGCGTAGCTGACACTACCCCCTGTATTTAACAGAACGGAAGCTGCTGCCAAACACCATGCAGGACTCTAGGGCTGGTGGGGGGCGGGGGGGGGGGGTGGTTGAAAGCTCCACTCCTTGGCAGTACCTGTCTGG
This sequence comes from Phacochoerus africanus, assembly GCF_016906955.1. Lineage (NCBI taxonomy): Eukaryota > Metazoa > Chordata > Mammalia > Artiodactyla > Suidae > Phacochoerus > Phacochoerus africanus. The sequence goes on from NC_062557.1 coordinate 45,035,501, forward strand.
CACAGTGGGCACCGACAGTGCTACGGATGCCTGGGGTACATCCATACCGGCTGCCTGGACTGACAAAGGAGGCGCCAGGCAGCCTGCCCAGGCAGCGGGGGTGCCCCCACCCCAACTGGTCACCGGTCCCCACCCCCACGATGCTGCTCTCCAACAGGCTCCAGTGAGCAGGATTCAGCAGCTTAGCGTAGTGGGGTGGCGGGAGCCCTGCTGGCAGGCAGCACGCGTGCTTGTGGTTTCTGGAAAATGCTGTAGAGATTTGCAGCATTTTTAAAATACTTGTGTTCCCACCCACCACACACCCCCCTTCACCCCACTCCTCACTCACCCCGAGTCCGAGTCCGGGTGTTTGCATGTCTGGTGTCTTCCAGAACCATTTCAATGTAAATAAGAGGGATTAGAAGGAAGAAGAGGACAAGGTGGCCAGGGGTATCAGGGTGGGCTGGAGGGGTTCTGGCCAGGGCCCACCTCAGTTGAGGCCCTGCCCACACACCAGGGCTGCAAGGCATGCCTGCAAAAACAACCGACGACCATGACATGCACCCACACCCGGTCCAATGTGGCCTGGGCACCGTGCCCACCACCCACGGGATGGCTGGCCAGGGCACTCTGGGGCTGTAGTTCGTCTAGCATCTCATTGAGGAAAAAGCAGAATGGTCCTCTGAAGACAGAAAGGAGACCTAGCAAAAAAAAAGTAACCTAGTCCCCCACTCTTTCCTGCTGGCCCCATGTACCCCACTAATCCAGGATCGATAACCTCCCAAAATGTTCCCAAAGACCTTTCACCCACCCGTTCTCACACTCCTGACCGGCCCACTCACTTCTCATCACCAAAATGACATGGTTTGGGTTCCCAAATCAGGGCTCTCACTTGGTGAGACTCTGGTGCCAGAGATGCCAGAAGCTGTGGCACAAAATGAAGTAAAAATTGCCTGGAGTAACATCAGGAAGAGAAGCATTCTAGAACGCTGAGTTCAGGCAGCACCCAGCTGCTCCACCACCACCTGAAGGCCCTGGGAAAGCCAACTGCCCGGGAACTGGCCTGACAGACCCAGAAGCAGCACAACTTTGACTCAAAGTCTTCCCTTGGAATCTGGCAGGCCCCACTCCTGACAGCACCCAGGGGTCCTGGAGAGAAGGGTGATGAGACTCATATTGTTTCCGCCCAGGGGTCTAGGGTTTCCGGTACAGCAAGGAGGCCCCTGCCTCCTCCCTGGACTGGCCAGTCTCCTGTGAGGCCATGGATGATCATGCCTGCAGAGCTGAGAAGCCAGGCTCCAAAAAGCTGGAAAGAACAAGAGAACACCCAGCATCCCATCGTTCCCTCCAGCTGACTGTCTGTCAAGACAGAGCTACAGTGAGTGTGGACAAGAGCGTTAGGAGTTCCACTGGAAAGAAAACCTGACAGGAGCAAGAACGAGAGGGCACGAGGATAGACTAAGAAGGCTGCAAAATTACCCTGAGAGAGACGGGGCAGAAGGAAGATACGTTCCTAAGCATTTACTACCTGCCAAGGTCCGCATAAGTGTCGTCATCCAGTACACAGACCCACTTCTCTTAGACAAAGATCCGCTAAGTGTGGTGCACAGAATGAAAAACAAGTCTCCTCTTAGCTTCAATCTCATTCTCTTCGGAGAAAACCACAGTTAGATGGATGTGCCTGCTCCCAAGATTTAGCCTTATCAAACTCTGGGAGGACAGAATAGCGTTTATAGAGCTCAAGGGGCACTGTCCCTCGGGGGCCTCTCCTGATTGCCACCCCTTCCCCTTGGGCAGAGCTGGCACTTCCTCCTTCCCATCCCACTGCACAGCTGTGATAACAGATATGGGTGCGGAGTTGCATTTCTTTACTCAGGTCTATGCTTCGCCAAGGAAAGATTATATTTATTTAATCTCGCTGTGCCCAGTACAGTACGGGTCCTTAAGCAGATGTCATTAAATGTTTAAGGGAATGAGCAAACTGAGGCTCAGAAAAGCTGGGTAACTTCAGTAAAACTCAAACACAGGTCTTTCTGGCTCCAAAGTGCACGCTCTTTACACTGTAACATGCTCTCTTGCAGATTCTCCGGAGTGTGGAGGTGGCCTGGATGCCTAGGACAACCCTGTGAGGAACCCCACAGCCCTGAAGCCTTTGAGTTCAAATCACAAGGTCTCGGGCACATGTCTGACAGCTCCAGAGGGCTCAGGAAGCTAGGCTTGACTGGGAGGGAGTGATAGGCCTTCCTTTAAACCCCCACCTCTTCCCCTCCACCACATCCTCAAAAGCTCAGGGAAACAGTGCTTTCTAGGTAGGGCTGGCTCCTCTGGCTCTTGGTGGCAGGGAGACAACCACATCAGCCAGGTGGGCTTGTGCGAGCTCCACAGAAGCATCCTATATTCCCAGACAACACATCTGTCCCACGTGAAGGGCCCACTGAGGATACAAACAGAAGGGACCAGCTCTCTCCTCTGCCAGGTCCTCGTTCCCACCAGGCTTCCACTTCTTATTTTTTAATGGCTGCACCCATGATATATGGAAGTTCCCAAGCCAGGGACTGAATCCAAGCTGCAGCTGCGAACTACGCCACAGCTGCACCAACACTGGATCCTTTAACCCACTGTACTGGGCCAGGGATTCGACCTATGCCTCCGCAGCGACCAGAGCCGCTGCAATAGGATTCTTAACCCACTGGGCCACAGCAGACACTGCTTCCACCACTTCTTAATGGGCATCAACTTTCCCACTCAGACCCATGGAACTGGAGGAAGGAATTTTGACCCAACTGGAGTTTTAAGATTCTCATCTTTACTAATACCTCCCCTAGTCTCACCAGCTTTAGTAACTCTGCCTTTAGAAAGCTTAAGAGTAACTAATCCAAAAACAGATGTCCCTAAAATATTTTCCCTAAGGAGCCAAGGAAAGAACTTAGCATCTTCCCTTAAACCTCGCAGTCACACTTGACTCCTCCTCTCTTCCTTCCCTGACACCAACAAGACTACACTGCACCCCAATGATCACAGCAACACGACGGACAGGGCCAAGACACGGAAGCAACCTAAATGTCCATCGACAGGCGAATAGATAAAGAAGATGTCGTACATATATGTAATATATGGAACATTAGCCACAAAAAGGATGAAATAAAGCCATTTGCAGCAACATGAATACAACTAGAGATTATCTTTTTTTTTGTCTTTTTTTGCCATTTCTTGGGCCACTGCTGTGGCGTATGGAGGTTCCCAGGCTAGGGGTCTAATTGGAGCTGTAGCCACCAGCCTATACCACAGCCACAGCAACACAGGATCTAAGCCGCGTCTGCGACCCACACCACAGCTCACGGCCACGCCAGATCCTTAACCCACTGAGCAAGGCCAGGGATCGAACCCGCAACCTCATGGTTCCTAGTCGGATTCATTAACCACTGTACCACGATGGGAAATCCTAGAGATTATCATATTAAGTGAAGTCAGACAAAGACAAACATCATATGATATCACTTCTAAGTGGACTCTAAAAAAAAATGATACAAATGAACTTGTTTACAAAACAGAAACAGACTCACAGACATAGAAAACAAACTTATGGTTACCAAAGGGGAAATGGGTGGGGAAGGATAAATTCAGAGTTTGGCTTTAGCAGATCCAAACTGCTATATATAAAACAGACAAACCACTAGGTCCTACAGGATCACACAGGGAACTATATGTAATATCTTGTAATGAACTATCGTGGAAAAGAGTCAAAAAGAACACAGAGACACACATTTTGCCGTACACCAGAAACACAAAATCTACTATACTTTAATTTTCAAAAATTAGAAAGACAACAGAGCCTACCTCAGCTACTGCTGTCTGAACCGTCTCTCCATCTCCGCTGCTTCCACCCATGTTCAGGCCTCCATCCAGTCTACTGAGATCACACAGCTGCTCCCGCACTACTCTGCCCACAGCGATCCCTGCTACGCTGGAAAGCATTCTCCAGAAGCGGCCAGAGGGATTTTTGAAAACCTGTTCCTATCACTCCCTAATTAAACTGCTTCACTGCCTCGGGCTGAAGTTCACATTCCCTAGCACAACTTATAAGGGCCTTGGCCACCGGGCCCCTGCTTGCCGGGCCCCTGCTTGCCGCTCCTGCCGCTTCTCTCAAAACTGTCCCCACGCTCTCCCTCAGTCCTTTTCCCCAAATGCGTCATTCTCTCCAACCTCCAGCCATTGACATGTGTCTTACAGCCGTCCTCGTCCTCCTCTTGCCTCCCCAGCACTCATCTCCTACCCCAAGGCCAGCTTTCCCTGACTCATTCCTGAGGCTGTGCTAGACGTCCCCCTTCTGCGCTCCCTAGGACCGCATCCTGGCCCCTGCCATGGAGCATCTCAAATGGCCCTGTTCTTGTCTGCTGCTTGACCATCTCTCCCACTAGGCCATGGGGCTGGGATTATGGGCTGCTCCCTGCTGGACCCCAGCACCTAGCACACAGGCAGTGCTTGACAAATGTTTAACAGATGGGTGAGTGGAAGAACTGACAGCAGAAGGCGGCTTCTCTCAGGCCAGCGGAGTGATTCCTATCAGGCCCCAAGCCTATCTCACTACTGGAGCTCACCCCTACTCCCAGTGGAACCCTGTCTAGCAGCTCCAGGGGTACACGAAGAAGGTGTGAGCCAAGCGTTCTGGACACACACCATGTGAGAAGGAAACCCAAGGGGCTGTCTCTCCCGGGAGCCTTCTGGAGAGGCCATGGAGGAAAGCCATGGGGCCTGGCCCCCATCTGTGAGCAGGAAGAGAGCAGATGGCTAACCAGTTCCCTCAGAGCTCCCTGGGGACAGGCAACGTGTGGACACAGTTGATGGATGGCCTGATGGGCAGGGCGGCCGCCAGGAGCTGTCCCTGTGGGACTGGAGTTGTCAGGATACCCCACCCAGGAGCCTGGGGGAGGCGGGAAGACTCTTTTCTTGGCCTGGAACTGGGATGAGAACTGCTGCCAAGAGAGGAGCAGGAGTAGGAGTGGGAGAGAGAGGAGATAGAGGACGAGAGCCGCAGAAGAGGCTGCAGGAGGCCCACACCAGCCCTGGGGCTGCCCCAGGAGGCTGGAATGCAGGCTCCGTCTGCTCCTCTCTGCCGTGGCATGAGTCCCCACCACCTACCCAGGTAGGGCCAGATACAGGCCTTCTCTGAACCCTGTTGTTCTGTCAGATGGCTCTAGGAGACTCACGAGGATGGGGCTTTCTAGTGTGTCCCCTGCCCGGTCCCCAGGTGGAGGAAGAAGTCCTCTGGGCACCAGTTGGGTTTGCCTCACAGGGGTGAGAATAAGCCAGCAGTTCAGGGATACCTGCTGCAACGTGGAATCCACAAGGGCCTCCAAAGCTAAGCCATCCACCTCCCCAGGGATGGGGTAACAGCAGCTAGCGGGGAGGGGAGAGTGGCTGGGAAACATGAGATGCCAGAGTGATCCCTGTGCTACAAAGACAAAGCTAAACAGCATCTGGGATGCCAGGCCCAAGGCCCCACAGAGGCCTGTGTTGTGGTTCAGCAGGGAGCTGGCAACAATCCCCGGGGGGATTCATTCTTTAAGAAGAAAATTCCATCTGTTAAAAGCCATGTTAGCCGGGTTGAAGGCACAGACACGGCAACATGCTATGATGTGCGCTTCTGAGATAAAGACCACTAAGCTGTGGTTCCCCGAGTTCAGTCTAGCCTGGTGGCTAGCACACAGTAGGTGCTTCATGTGGGTTTCTGGAATGAATGAGTCCACGTCCTTCCCTGGATTCCACGGCAGGCTCCCTCCCACTCACTACACTTTCCTGACCAGCAAAGCTACCTGACCCCATCAGCCCTGGGCTCAAGGAAGGTCAGGAACCCAACTCCCGTGCTTCCTGCCAGAGCCTAAGCCTGACGCTCCCAGGCCCTCCAGGGCAGAGATGCTGCCAGGCTGGAGAGCCATCTGAGCATCCACTTCCCCTCCCCGGAGAAAGCTAGGACCGGACTCTGCCTGCTTCCGCAGCATTTCCTCCCACTTCTGGCTTTGACACATCTGGCCAGTCACTTAGTGCTGAAAGGTCCTGGCCAGGCTATTGCAGTGGTCAGGCTGCAGGGACCAGATCTAGACGGTCCCAAAAGGCACAGCCGGGAGAAAGGAATGGCCAGAGGCCAACTTGTCCCTCATGCTACCGTCTCTACGCGGAACATTCCAAACCGACATGTAGCCACCCTGCCCAAAGTCTCCTGGGGTCTGAGATCTCCATCCCCCTAGAGACCTGCTCAGAATCTAATCTCAATCTCTTCTGCTCCTCTGTGCCCTCTTCCACTGCTGCCTTATGTGGGCAGGATAAGAGGTGGGATCTCAGGGACAGTCAGGTCCGATTATCTCTGTAGGCTTGATCCCTGTCGCCTCTCCAGGGCCATGTTTTTTCTCCTTCCAGGAGGAAATAAAGATTCTTGGAGCCCAAGTAATCTTTATAAACAGATCCGGTCACTCCCCCGCTGAAAAACCTATGAGGGTCCCATTTCACTGGGATAAAATCTAAACTCCCACAATTATTTACAAGGTCCCCCATGATCTGGCCCCTGCTTATCTCCGCAACCTTACCTGGTATTCAACTCCTCACTCACTTGGGGGTAAAAGGAGGCCTGAGGTCACCGCTCTAGGAACTGCCAAAGCAGCTGCACATCACGGATGTTCCATGTGAGCCCTGATTTAAAATACTTTTTCACCTCCGATGTCTAAATAATGAAAATTCTACATTTGGTCCAGATACCAGACTGGACTAATAATAGTCCAGACGGTCTCATATCTGGAAGTGGCACATGTGAGCCTCTACGCCCTAACTTAGGGCTCAGGGAAAGGAACACACCCTTGGACCATGATGCATATATCACCACGTATCACACCCGCTGGGGTCACTCGTCCCCAGGGGCCAGGTAAGTTGTCCTGGAGCTCAGGGAGTGGCATGGCTTCACCATTCACTCGTTACGCTCTAATGACAGCTCTTGAGTACCCCAACCACCCACCCAAAGTAGAATCGCAGGAGATGCCAACATGCCCAACCCCTGCTCACCCCCAGCTGCCCCGACACACACTCACATGGGCTGGCTCCCTGCGGGGTCCCTCGCCACTCCGCAGCCAGCTCCGGCTCAGCTCGCTGAGCTCCGGGATGGGCTGCACCTTGAGCCGCACGCTGTCCCCGGACTGCCGGATCATCTCCACGATCTCATCCCTGGACTTGCTCTCCACGTTGTGCCCATTGATCTCCACCAGGCGATCACCGGGCACCAGCCCCAGGGCCAGGTCCTTGGTGCCTGCACCAGGCTCAGCAAAGTGAACCACCCTCCGATAGGCCTGGCCCTCGGGGCCCCGATCCAGCATGGTTGTGCGCCGCAGGGAGAAGCCAAAGTCCCCGGTGGGTCGCCGCTGCAATTCCAGCTCCCGGAGGGCAGGGGGTGGCGGGGGCATCACGGGGGGCAAGCGCAGGTCGGCCGGGAACCTCTTAGTTACCAGCTCAGGGACTCGAGACCGAGGTCCCGGCCGAGGGATGCCTGGGCCAGGATGCTGCGTCAGCTGGCCCTCTAGAGTCCGCACCTCCACCTGCGGAGACGGGGCAGCAGAGTGCTCGGAGGGCGTGGAGGTTTCTGACGCGCTCTCATCCCGGCTGCGCTGGGAGAAGGAGAAGCGCTTGACAATCATCTGTGAGTTCTGCTTGGCCAGGGAGCCGAACTTGGCTGCCCGCTGCAGCACCGAGCCACGTAAGCTGCCTTCCTCACCCTTGAGGTCATCGCTGGAGCTGGCTGTGCTCAAGTGGCCTGAGTCCAGGATGACGCTGCCCCTGTTGCTGTCCGAGTCGATGTCCGTCAGGTGCAGGTCGGAACCGCTGGCCACCTTGATGGGGATGGGGTTAGAGATTTCCAGGCGCGTCTTAGAGTCCCGCTTGGAGGAGCGGTTCAGGTTGAAGAAGCCGCGTCGCAGGCCCATCTCTTCCAGGCTCCGCAGCTCTGCCGCTGACATCCGCTCCTTCTTCTCCTTCTTCTCCTTCTTCTCCTTCCGCCCGCCATCTCTGTCCTTGTCTTTCTTCATCAGGTTAAACATGGTGGGGGTGCTGTGTTTAGGGGCACACTCCCCAAGGATTATGAGTGCTTAGCACAGGGCCTTGGTGCCCCACCTTGCTGCTGCCAACAGAAACAGGAGAGAAAGGTTACTCCAGCAGAGCCTCCTTCTGTGTCTCCAGTCCAGACATGGCTGACTCATGAGTGGCCACCCTTCACTGAGTGCCAGCTATGTGCCAGGTGCCCTGCTTTACACGATACTGTCTCAATTAAGTTAATCTTCACCACATTGCTATGGGTTGGTCTATCACTATCCCCATCTTACAAATAAGGAAACTTGAGGTTTAGATAAGGTTATAAAAGCCCAGACTCCAGCAGTTCCCGTGGTGGCTCAGTGGGTTAAGAACCCGACATAGTGTCTGTGAGGATGTGGGTTCAATCCCTGGCTTCACTCAGTGGGTTAAGGATCCTGCATTGCCACAAGCTGCGGTGTAGTTTGCAGATGCAGCTCGGATCCGGTGTTGCTGTGGCTGTGGCGTAGACCAGCAGCTGCAGCACTGTCCAATTCGACCCCGAGCTGGGGAACTTCCACATGCTGCAGGTGCAGCCCTAAAAAGAAAACCAAACAAAACAAGCCCAGGCTCCAAAGTCTATCATTTCCTGTAATCCCTGATAGATCCAGGCTTAGGTGTGCATGGCAGTGGCCTCTGGGAGATCTATCCTCCTGGCAAGAAGCCACCATCAAGCCAACTTGGGACCCGACTTAAGATTCAAACACAAAGTTAAAAGGGACCATCACAGCCAATGTCCACTGAGGCAACACACATCCCATGCTACTGGGCTCTTTCTTAAGCCTGTTATCCCTAGAGCAGCAGCCTGACCCACTGCCTGACAGAAGACCTTGGAGAACCAACACTTATTTAATGCCAGGCACTTTGCACACACTATCTCACTTGAACCTCACAGCACCCCTGCAAGGTAGGTATCATTATCTGTACAAATGAGAAACCAGGGCTCAGAAAATTAAGTCTACGTTGTCCCACAGCTGAGTGGCAACCGCAGAATTCAATGGCACATGTTTTCTTTCTAGGGCCTGGGCGCCCGAAGTGAAGCAGGGAGGGCAGTAAGGGGAAGCTCCAGACGGAACAGAGGGCAAACAGCTGCAAGGTGGGGGTGGAGGTGGGCTCTGCTGCATAAACAGGATCCTGAAAAACTCACATCCTTTTCCCCAGACCAATACCTAAATATAGCCTCGGGAAGAAAGTTGTGGCAGCCTGAGAGAAAAACCCAGCTTCGGGCTTGTGTGCCTATGGCGCCGACCTACTCCCAGCCCCAGGCACACCCGACTGGGACTGACTGGGACTGGACCGCCAAGAGTCTGGTGGGGGTGGAGTGGAGAGAGCCTTCCTTGTTCTAACCAGCAGGGAACAAGAAGTAGGCCATACCACCTAATTAGAAATTAAACATGATTTTTTTTTCTCTCTCCATGAAGGCCTCCTTAAAAAAAAAAAAAGATAAAAAGAAACAGGCAAAATTAATGGGGTTTGTTTGTTTTTGTCTTTTTAGGGCCACACCCACAGTATATGAAGGTTCCCAGGCTAGGGGTCTAATTGGAGCTACAGCTGCCAGCCACAGCCACAGCCACAGCAACTCGGTATCCAAGCCGTGTCTGACCTATACCACAGTTCGTGGCAATGCAGGATCTTTAACCTAATGATCGAGGCCAGGGATCAAACCCGCATCCTCACAGATCCTAGTCAGGTTCATTAACTGCTGAGCCACAAAGGGAACTTCCAGGTGAAATTAACTTTAACAGTATACTTTTTAAAAAAGTTATAGTAAAGTTGGTTTACAATGTTGTATTAGTGACAATGTACTTTATTTAATGTAAACATGACCAAAATATTGTCATCTCAACATGTAATCTACATAAAAAATACTTGGATAGTTTACATTCTCTTTTCCACATTGTCTTTGCAATCCAGTGTGTGTTTTACAATTAGAGCGCATCTCAGTTCAGACAAACAACATTTCAAGTATTCAACAGCCCAGTGAAGCTTGTGGCTACTGGACGGGGCAGTGCAATTCTAGAGAAATCTTGAGTTGCAGAGCATAAGCAAAGGGTGGGAAATCTGGCCTAGTCGCTGGCTCCCCGTGGTCCTAGCAGGCACCCTTCTCCAGCTCTGACCTCAGTTTCTACCTGGTAAAACAAAGTTCCCTCTGAACTTTTTGGTTTTTGCTGCACCCAGGGCATGTGGAAGTTCCCAGGGCAGGGATCAAACCTGCATCACAGCAGTGACCCAAGCCACCACGGTGACATCACAAGACATCAACCCCACTGATCCACATGGGAACTCCACTTTTTGGTTCTTAATGACCTCTGTACAGTATGCAGGAGTAGAAAGACAGGAAATCTATGGCCCGAGAATACAAAGCCAGGGATAGCTGTGGCCAGCTGAGCCTGGACTGATTTGGGGTTGGGGAATGCCTGGCAGCAGGAAATCTCTCTTCAAGGCTCTACTTTAACATCGGGGGTCTCTCCTACTGCTCCTGAACATGGATGGGGGTGTGGGCAGACCTACCATATACCAGGAGGTGGGCTCTTTGGCTGGCACTGCCCACTTTACCTCTCACTCCTCACTACCTGCACTCTCTTAAAAGGCTGGCTTAGAAAATGACTCCGGGGTCCCTGTGGAGGAAATGAAGAAAGAAACCTACCTTGAAGACTTGGGGGAACCAACCAGTATCTCAGCCTCATTCCAACCATAGAGAACCCAAGTGCCTCCAATACCGTCCCACCAAGTCACCTTTGATGGTCTCCAATTCTCACTCTGCAATCCTTACCCAATCCGGGCTCTTTGCTGGGGGCTAGATATCTGAGCAGTATCAACAGAAAACAGCCCTCAGAAGTCTAGAATCTTTGGGATGTCTCAGCAAAAGCTTGCCCCTCACTGGCACTGCGGCAGGCAGAAACAACGGTCGCAGCAGCAGCACAGGAGGACAGTGCCGGCAGGAAATGTTAGATCTGGTATTTGGCCTGGATCTGCCAATAAATCGCTAGGGGACCTTGAGCCTGTCACTTTGCTCAAGGTTGGACTAGATGACCTCAGTCTCTTCTGGTTCTAACATTCCAAATATCTAAGTCTCTTGTGGACACAGGTTACTTATTAACTTTCTGCCAAAGTCACCCTTCTCATCCTGACCCTGGGGTCTCTGGAGCCTGAGTCCCCTTCAGTCCTTCCCTCATCATCCCTCTCCTGTCACTGTTATCTGCACAATCACAAGGGACCCCTCCAATTGCCAGGCCCGTTTGTGGCCTGGGTTCTCTCCTGTACCTACCACAAGTCTAGAGCTACCTGCAACCTCCCCCTCTGGGGTCAGACCTACAGTGTAGCTATAGCTATGCTTCTCAGCACCAAATTCGTCAGAGGCCTGGGCTCTGTCAACTTATAGACCTCGGACTCGCCAGCATCGGCCGTCCTCAGGTCCAGAGTCTCCAGCAGTGATGAATCACTACCTCCTCACTCTCCATTCTAGGATGCAATTTCTACCCACCTTCCTCTCATCTTTTATCCCCTTCAGTGAAGGGAACCTTGTAGTTTTTCTGATCTCCTTCTCTGCCTTTCATTCCTCACCCTAATTTTAAGTGGAGGGAAGGTATATATATATATATATATATATCCCTAAATCATCTTGACCCTGCTATCCCCCAAATCAGAGCAAAGTACTATTGACTCAGGCAACCCAGTTGCTTTATTACTTTAAGATAGAAAGCATTTTGAGGGCAAGGACCATTCAATTCAAATACACATCTATCAGTTCATCAACAGGAGAAACAATTTACATATTCACTTGATGAACTACTACTCAGCAATACAAAGCAACTACTGATACACACAACAGGGATGAATCTCAAAACACCAGTTCAGTACCTGAAAAGGAAGCCTTTGACATACTGGTATGGTATTAGCTATATGAATCTCTGGTATAGGCACAAGTAACCTATGGTGAGAAAAAACCCCTCACCTCTGGGTGGTTATCTCTAGAAAGTGGAGGCAGGGTTGGGTAGGAGTGGGGACTGCCTGAGAAAGACCTGAGGGAACTTTCTGGGGGTGATTTTCATGTTACATAAGGGACAGATGTATACATTTGTCAATAGTCATCAAACAGCGCACATAAGACTAGTGCATTTCATTGTGTGAAATATTCATGCAAAAGAAAAAAAGAACTACAAATACTGACCTCTAGTTAATGATATGTATGCTAAAGTACTGGGGGCAAAGCATATTGATGTCTGCAATTTACTTTGAGATGCATCCAAAATGTAAGATGGCTTGATGGCTGGATCAAGGGATAAAGATGTGATAAATAAGGATAGTAAAATGTTCATAGCAGAATCTAGGAAGGGGGTATTCACTGAAAAACTCTAACTTTTCTAAATGTTTGCAGAGCTTTGTAATAAAATGTTGAGGGAGAATATGTATTTGTCAAGCACCTTTTAAATACAAGGAATCAATAAAATTCATGAAAGAGTTTAGGCTTCAAATGTCAGGTAACAAAAGGCGAGAACAAATTTGAGTTAATAGCAACGCAATCTTGGGCAAGTCACTTGAGATCTCTGTGCCTCCATTCTATTTTTTTTAATAGAGATAATAGTACAATCACATAAGACATGGGAATCAAATGAAATATGTATTTAAGCCCTTCATATAATACCTAACCCAGAGTAAGTAAGCCCTCAAGAATGGTACCCAATAGTAGAAGGGCACATCTAAACAGGGTGGCAGAGGGGATACTAAAGCATACAAACCACTATCAGCACCAGTATGACTAAAATAAGTGTAGACATACAATCATAATGCTGGACAGGACCAGTGGGGTTTTGTTGTTGCTGGTTTTTTTTTTTTTTTTTTTTTTGTCTTTTTAGGGCCGCGTCCACAGCATATGGAAGTTCCCAGGCTAGAGGTCAAATCAGAGCTATAGCTGCTGGTCTACGCCGCAGCCACAGCAACACTGGATCCTTAACCCACCAAGCAAGGCCAGGGATCAAACCTATGTCCTCATGGATACTAGTCAGATTCGTTTCCACTGAGCCACAATGGGAACTCTCAGGACTGGTGTATATAGAAAGTAAAGCCCAAAGTGAGGAGAATCCACTGAGCATGTGACCAAGTTGGACCACACTGGCTCAAGTCCACAGGCCCCATACAAGTACTGCCAAGATAAGGACAGGCAACTCATAGATGCTGAAATACCAATGGCCAAGAAACACAAACCAGGATTCAGCCTCGGTAATAGTCACAGACATGTCAAATAAAACAGAGCTATCCAATGGTCACTTAGCAGTTTAATAAATACTACTAAGATCAATAGCATCAATCAGTTAGAAGTAGGGCAGGGTGTCTCATATGTGTTGTCGGGATATAAATTGATGTAAGGAAAGCAAGTTTGTGGTACCTATGAAATATTTAAAGGTACATATCTTTGACAGGGCAATTCCATTTATAGGAGGACATCTATAGATAGATTCACACAATAAACATGGCTAACCTTGGCATTATTTGTAATAGCAAAATTCTATCAATAGAAATGTCCATCACTAGAGGAATAGCTACATTATAGAACTAGACAGTTATTTAAATGAATGAGGTAGATCTGTATATACTGACTTGGGAAGATATACTATATTATACTATACTGTTAAGTATACTATACTATACTGTTAAGTGAAAAAAAAAAGTTGCCAGAGAGCATATAAATTTGACTAAAAATATGTGTGTGTATATATACAGATACACACATGCACATTATGTACAATATTTGCATATGCATAGAAAAATGTGTGCTCTGAGGACAAGATAAGGACGGTTGAAGGGTCAAAGCAAACTTGTGTTTTGTATATTTGTTTTAATTATTTACAGTGAGAATATTTAGCTGGTAGGGGTGTGTGTGTGTGTACACTTAAGTCTAGGGGTTTTTGATAGTGACATTATGTATAATTTTTCTTCTACTTTTCTTCATGTTCTTTATTTCCCATTGGAAAAAACTTTTATGAAATCCTATTTGTGTAAGTTGTAAGTAGTAAACTCTAAATACATATATAAAATATTTACAAAAGCTTTTACAAAGTAGTCTGGAAAGATCCATTATTCAAACAAAATGGGTGATTTTCTCTGTGGAGTAGTAGCAAAGGGGTGTTAACACTTCAGCTTTCTACCTAGTAGACTTGCTACAAATTGAACTTTTTTTCTTAGCACGTGTTACTTTTGTGATTTTAAAGATCAAAAAAAAAAAAAAAAAAGAACTAGCAAAGGTTTGATAAAGTAGTAGTAAGCCATCCATTGAGCATTAAAGCTGTAAACAGCTTTGCAGTGGCAAGTTCAAAGCTTGCCATCTCAGGCTTTGAAAAGTTTCAGTGACTTGGGGGACTTGGTTAAAATAGATCTCACTGATGTCTTGTGGCTTTAAGTGGGGACAGATTTAATTGGGTCACCCTGCAGCTGGCAAAGTAGAAACCCCAGGAAATGGAAACTATAACGTTAGAATCCCAAGACACGGGCGCCCAGACTTGGCTGCTGTGGATGGATTCTTAAAACCGTCAGGGCCCCCACCCCCACCCCCGACCACACTCATAAATAAATACAAAGGAAATACTTTCCCAAGAGGGCCGGCCTCTCTCCCTTGGCCTCTGACCTCCCTGAGCGGCCGTTTCCTAGGGCCCCGAGGCCTCCGTGGGGCGCTGGCCGGCAGGCAGAGAGGATGCTCGAGCGGGCGGCCCAGTGAGGCTCGCCCGGCACCTGGCCCGGCCCGGCGCGGCCCACGCGCGGTGACGCCCGTGGGGGGGGCCGCCGCGGAGCTTCTTCCCGGCGGTCCTGCTGAGCTCCGGTGACTCAGCGCCAGGTCACCCGGAGCTTATCTGGCTCCAGGTGCGCTCACTCACTCGTCTGCACGCTTCTCACATGACATCAGCCGGCCCGCCCGCCGCAGCGCCGGGAGGCCAGCGGCCCTCCGCACCTCCGGGCAGCCGGGCCGCGCAGCCGCAGCCCCGCGGCGCCTTGGCGGCGATAGCGTCTCCCCTGGAACGCGGCAATCCCGCGGGCCCCGGGAGAAACGAGGGCGGGCAAGGGGCCAGCAGCCCGGCCGGGTCCCCGCGGCTCTTCCAGGCGCACCTCCCCGGCCGCCCTCGGGGCGCCTTCCGAGCGAGGCTCGAAGATCGCAGGCGAAGACCCCGACACCCCACCGTCGGTGTGACCTGGGGCAAGTCCCGTCCTCTCTCAAGGCTTCAGCTATTTCAGCTCCAAAACCCCATGGGCCTTTGCTGAAGAGGTATTCTGCTCAACCACAAACCGCAGGTTCTAATCCCGCTCTCCCTCTGATGTGCTGTGTGACCTAGAGCCCATCGTCCAACATCTCTAAATACCAGATAATAATAAAAATAATTCCCTGTACGTGACGATAAAGTACCTGGCTGAGAGAAAGGGCCCCGGGCCGAGTAAAATGTCAGTCCACAATTTAAGCCACTGCCTGACTGTAATTTGAAATGTCAAGGGAATGTGGATAATTTACAAGCCACACAATTCCTACCTCAAGAGAAAGGGCAGGAAGGGGCGGGGAGCAGCACTTTCCAGGTCTGCTCCCCACATTTCCCAATCCAGTTCCCACCACGACACCACTCCACCCTCTAATTCAGGCTGCCTCAGAAAATGATGGGGGGGTAAGGTGCAGCAAGCAGATCTTAAAGAATCCTGGGGCTTGACCTAAAGCACAACTTAAAAGCTCCATCAAGCCCCCCAAACCAAGTCCTGGGGAAACCTGTGAATCCTATCCCCTCAAACCTTTAAACTAATCAGGTCAGAGCCCCCTCAGCTTTACCCACCACACCCAAGAGAGACCTAGGATAAGGCCTGGGGCCCTGGGCCATGAACAGGACCCTGCTCACATGGATGTTCCGGCTCCAGTCTGTGGTGTCCTCTCCAGGTAAGAGAGATCTGGCTGGGGACAGACCTCTGGCTGAGAAGGAGTAAGAACAGCCCTGCTGCCCTAGAGACCTGTGACACAGCAAGTCCGGAACAAGGCTTCCAGGCTTCCAGCAACTCCCAGCTCCACCCGAGCAGGGTGGATTCTCCCTTTCACACAAGCCCCAGTTCTGCCCCTCCCAGGCCACCTTCAGGTACCTGCTCCTGGGAGACCCTGGATTTTCAGGCCCAGTTTCTGAAGACACATGCACCCCTCAATGAGCAGCCTCAAGCTAGGCCAGTGAAGGGGGCTTCTGGAAACAGGTTGACTGCCCTCACTGCCCAGGCAGTGAGGTTGAGGAACCAGGCAGGAGTCAGGAAAGGTGCAATCCACCTGAAGGCTTCTGAGGACAGCCTGGGGCACACACCCTGGCACCTGAGCCAGACCAGGAGAGAGTAAACAAATGAGATACTCAGAGCTGCCAGGTCATCAACTGTTCAAAGCTCAAAGCTCCCACAGGAAGTGACCATCAACATTCTAGCCCTCCCTCGCCCCGTTCCACTCCCACCTGTGACCCTTCCCGTTCCCCTAGCCCCCTAACACAATAGCTTCCCCAAGCATCTTCCTGGAATTGAGGCCCCAACTCCAATGTTTCCAACTCCAAGTGGATGAGTACGCCTCCACCCGAGGCTATATATAACCAGTCATGTCCAGCCACCAGGAGGAGGTTTCCTGGAAAGTCCTCATCACAAAAGGACAGAGGGGAAGCTGAGGAGGTTGCAGGCCATTGACAAAGAGCCTGTGAGGTCTGTCCGGAAGCCAGAGACCTCAGGAGAGCAACTTTCAATATCCCTAAATAGAAAGTAGCCCCTGAGCAAAGAGGGTGGGGAATGTAAGGTTCTGCCTGCCCATTGCCATGACAACAGGATACCAACCAACCCAAGAAAAGGGCTCCAGACCTGGCGAGCATATGGAAAGGCAGCTTGAGCCTCTAGATTCAATGTCTGGCTAAGGTGATCTTCCTCTCAATCGCCTGGACGCCCTTCTGTCCCTTCCAGCATGGCCCCAGTGTATACACACTGGGCAGTTCGCTCTCTGCGGGGAGATTTACTAGGCCTCCTCAGCCAGAGACATGGCGAGCACTCCAAAAAACAAAAGGAACCCATGTAAATCATGGGCAAGGCGAAGGGGGGAGGGAATCCAATTCCATAATTTGGGGGGAACCATCTGAGGCAAGGAAGGCCCTAGGCAGGAAATCTCCTCAGGAAGCATCATTCCAGGCCTCCCTACACAAACACAAATCATGAGGACACTGCCAAGCACATGCCCTATTAGCCAAGTGACCAGGCAAAAGGCGTACCGTTTACAAAACCAACCGGCAGCCTCCGCCATCCTCACCCTCCCCGCCAGCTCATTCTGGCCGGCAGCCTTTCCAACTAATCAGCAGGACACATGTGCCTTGCAACAGGGTGACACCCCCATCCCCCACCCCACCCCCAAACAAAGCCCCAATGTGTGGTGTGTCCCTGCAGGCCTTATCTCAGCCAGGAACAGGACCCACTCCTCACCAGGCTTGGTACCAGCAGCACCCCCAACAGGGGGTGGGGGACAGCGAACCTTACCACCTCCCCTTCCCATTGGCGAAGCGACTGGCATGACAGGTTCGCAGGGCGGGGCGTCGGGGCCGTCTCTCCCAGAGGCCTGGGGCGGGCGGTCCGACCTTCCCACACGCACCCCACCCCTGGGCAGGGAAAGGAGAGGTGAGCAGCCAGTCACAGGGGACAGCCTGCACGCCCCAATTCCCAAAGCCTACCGTTCACCCACCCACCCCCACCTTCTGTCCCACGGGGAGGGGGCCAGGGAAGCAGGGTCTCCATTGTTTTGCCAGCTGTCTGGCAGCTGCTCCTTTGAGAGGAGCCCAGTGTCGGCCTGGCAGTGAAAGGGTGAAGGCCGCTGGGAGGGATAAAGGACTCGGTGGAGGTGCTCGCCTTCCCCGCTGCCTTCCTCGGAGCCTCGGTCAGTCGGTCCGTCCGGGGGGCCTGGGCCTGGCCCCTAGAACCCCCTTACCCGCCAGACTGCAGCCGCCACCCCGCAGCTCGGGGCCAGCTGGGCTCCCCGGAGCCCCAACTCCCTCAAACCGAAGGCCACCCTGACCAGCCTCCCCGCGCCCCGCGAGCCGGCAAAGGGGGCCGGAGCCCATCCTCCCGCCCCCTTCCCGGTCGGCCCCGCGCCCCCGGAGCCGAGCCGCGCGGCGCGGCCAGGGACCGGAGCCGGGAGTCCGGGCCGCCGCTTCCAGGGGACAGGGGAGGAGGAGGAGCCGGCGGGCCGCGCCGCCCGCCCGCCTTCCCGGCCCGAGCCCGCCCCGCCGCCCCCACCCCCGTCCCCGGGCCCGGCCCGCCACCGAGCAGCCGCCCCCGCTGCCCCACACTCACCGGCCGCCGGAGCCCGCCGGGCAGGCAGCAAGAGCGGAGAAGCGGCATTCAGCGGCCCCGGCCCTGTCCCGGCAGGAGCGCAGCGCGGCGCAGCGCAGCACCGCCCCCCGCGGCCGCGCGAGCCGAGCCGAAAGGGAGCCCCCTGCTGCCGGCTCCGGGGAAAAACGGCCGGCCTTCCTGGCAGTGCCTGGGCTCGCCTCCAGACAGGGCCAGGAGGGCACCGGGCGCTGCCCTGGAGACCTCTGTCCGGGTCCGAGAGGCCCTGCCTGGAGGTCCTGTCTGCACCGTGCCCTGGAGGCTGCTGAGCGCACCCAGGGCATGCACCAGAGTCATTCTGAATGCCTGGAACAGGCTCCGTCCGGGGCGGGCACTGATGGGCTATGTCCAGAGGGCGCTGCCCAGGGCAGTGCTGTCCAGGGAGAGCAATTGAGTCTTGCGGGCCACATCTTCCCAGGGTGGTTTTGCCGAGGCAGACACAGGGCGCTGCTGGAGGGTGCCAGATGGCCTAGTCCAAAGCAGTCCCTGCCTGGTGTGTCCAAGGTAGCCCTGGCAGAATGTACTCCCCGAGGTGGGCACAGGCTCCTGGTGGCCTGGTCTGAGAGAGCCCTGCCTCAGGTGAAGCTACCTAAGGGGTGAACCAGGGCCCAGTGGACAAAGCCATAAGTGGCACGCACTGCCCCAAGAGTCCAGCAATGCCAAGATTAACAGCTTTCAGAAGCTCTTTGGAATGAGGTTTGTCCCGGGGTCCCTTATGTCCTATAAATATAGGGGGGAGCTGCTCTACCCAGTAAAAAGGAATTTTAGACTCTCCAGAAAAGGCCAGAGGGAGAGGCATTTAGGGACCAGACCTCTAAGAAAAATGCTACGTCCTGCGCTTGGAGAGCAGAGAGGGGTGAGCACTTCTACAAGCAATGTCCATACTGAAGGGAGGATGGACATTTCTTCCAGAATGTGGAAGAAACTGAGTGGAGTGGTGCAGTAGCGGACAAGAGCAGCTACCTCCGTGAACAGTCAAACCAGGAACTTTTCCAGGCAGGGGCGGCCCAACCTGACACGGAAAAGTCCAAGTGAGGGGGCTCAGAAGCCAAGAGCTAAGTCAAAGCTGGGAAATCCTGCGGATTAGACCACACCCAGAATGCGCATTCTGGATAAAGGAGGAGCATGCAACCCAAACTCAATTCAGCACATTTTTGCCGAGATCCTGCTAAGTGCCAAGTGCAGCACCAGGCAGGCGTCCCTAAGGGAAATGGAGATATCAGACTTGGAGCCTCTCTCCAGGGAACTCACATGGAGGGAGTCTGCAAGGAACTTTGCAGTAAGATTACCTCGCTGTGAAGGGAGTTTGGATGATGAGATAAGGCTATGAGAGATGGCTTGTTTGGCTGGAGGAGTCAAAGAAAGCTGCTCTGAGGACGTAACATTTGAGTGGAAACTTGGAAGCTAAGTTGGACAATGACTATCATTATTGCTTTCTGAGCAATTATTATGTGTTAGACACTCTCTCTGTTCCTCAGAACAAGCCTGTGAGGGCGACATTATTTTCATAGCTAGGGGTAGAGGGCATGGACTCTGGAGCCAGGTTGCCTGGGCTCAAATCCATCTCTGTCAAGTCTAGCTATGTTATTCTGAGTGACTCACGAAAACCTCTCTGTGCCTCAGTTTCTTTATCTGAAAAAGTGGGATAATAATGTCTACCTCAAAGTTGATTTTGAAAATTAAATGAGTTTAGTCTTTTCAACAAATGGTGCTAGAACAACTGAACATCCACAGGCAAAAAAAAAAAAAAAAAAAAAAAACAAACCCACAAAGTCTAGACACAGACTTACACTCCTCAAAAAAATTGAAATGAATCATAGACCCAAATGTAAAACACAAATCCTCAAAATTAACAGAAGATAACATAGAAGGAACCCTAGTGACCTTGGGCATGGCAATGACTTTTTACATACAACATCAAAGGCACAATTTATGAAAGAAAAAATTTATAATTTGGATTTCATTAAAATTAAAAACTTCTGCTCTGTGAAAGACGACATCAAAAGAATGAGAAGGCAAGCCAAAGACTGGGAGAAAACATTTGCTAAAGACACATCTGATAAAGAACAGTTATGTATTTGCTGCACATCAGACATTAACAGTGAACATCAACTGCACTTCAATTTAAAAAAATTATTACACAAAGAACTCTTAAAACTCGACAACGAGAAAATAAACAACCCAATTTAAAAATAGGCCAAAGAGGAATTCCTATTGTGGCTCGGCAGTAACAAACCCGAACAGTATCCATGAGGTTGCAGGTTTGACTCCTGGCCTCGATCAGTGGGTTAAGGATTTCGTGTCACACACACAGCTCAAATCCCATACTCCTAAACTGCTGTGGCTATGGCATAGGCCAGCAGCTGCAGCTCCAATTCAACACCTCCAATTCAACACTTGGGAACTTCCATATGCCTTGGGTGAGGCCCTAAAAAGCAAAAAAAAAAAAAAAAAAAGATACACAAATGGCAACAAGCATTTGAAAAGATGCTTCACATCCTATGTCACAGAGAATTGCAAATTAAAACAAGATGCCTCTACACACCTATTAGAATGGCCAAAACCTGGAACACGGACAACACCAAATGTGGGCTGTGGGGCAATAGGAACTCTCATTCATCGCTGACAGGAATGCAGAATGGTATAGCTTTGGAAGACAGTTTGGTAGTTTCTTATAAAACTAAACATATTCTTCCCATATGACCC
This sequence comes from Phacochoerus africanus, assembly GCF_016906955.1. Lineage (NCBI taxonomy): Eukaryota > Metazoa > Chordata > Mammalia > Artiodactyla > Suidae > Phacochoerus > Phacochoerus africanus. The sequence continues at coordinate 45,056,642 of NC_062557.1, forward strand.
AGCAATTGCCCTCCTTGTTACTTACCCAAAGGAGCTGAAACCCTATAAACCCAAACATAAACACCTTTATTTATTTATTTTTGCCAAAAATGTATAAGCAAACAAGATGTCCTTCGGTAGCTGAATGGTCAAGATAAAGTAAATCCAAACAATGGATTGTTATTCAGAAATAAGCTATCAAGCCATGAAAAGACATAGAGGAAACAAAGGCATATTATTAAGTGAAAGAAATTAATCTGAAAACACTACATGATTCCAACTCTGTGACTTTCCGAAAAAGGTAAAACTATAGAGACAATAAAAAGATCAGGAGATCCTGCTGTGGCTCAGTGGAAACGAATCTGACTAGCATCCATGAGGATGCAGGTTTGAGCCCTGGCCTTGCTCAATGGGTTAAGGATCCAGTATTGCTGTGAGCTGTGGTGTAAGTCGCAGAAGTGGCTCAGACTTGGATCTGTGGCTACAGCTGTAGGCCAGCAGCTACAGCTCCAATTCGACCCCTAGCCTGGGAACCTCCATATGCCACCTATGTGGCCCTAAAAAAGACAAAAATCAGTCAATCAGTCAATCAGTGGTTGTCAGCAGTTGGGAGAAGGGAGGGATAAATAGGCAGAGCACAGATTTTTAGAGGAGTGAAACTATATGATACTACAGTGATGGATGCATGTCATGGAAACTTTGTACTTTCAGCTCAATTTTGCTATGAACCTAAAATTGCCTTTAAAAAAAAAAGTTGGGGGTTCCCGTCGTGGCACAGTGGTTAACGAATCCTACTAGGAACCATGAGGTTTCGGGTTCGGTCCCCGCCCTTGCTCAGTGGGTTAACAATCCGACGTTGCCGTGAGCTGTGGTGTGGGTTGCAGACGCGGCTCGGATCCTGCGTTGCTGTGGCTCTGGCGTAGGCCGGTGGCTACAGCTCCGATTCGACCCCTAGCCTGGAAACCTCCATATGCCGAGGGATCGGCCCAAAGAAATAGCAGAGACGAAAAAAAAAAAAAAAGTTTATTGAAGTTCCCCAGTGGCTTAGCGGGTTGTGGATCCGGTATTGTCACTGCTGTGGTGCAGGTTTGATCCCTGGCCCCAGAACTTCTGCATGCTGAAGGCATGGAAATTTTATTAACTTTTTAACAATTAAATGAGTTAATATGTAAAAAGAGCAGTGCCCAGCACATAGTAAGCATTCTATAACAGTTAACTTTATTGTCATAATTTTCCCCACTTAACAGCTGTGGAAATACAGCCCACAAGTGGCAGAGTCAGGATTCAAGCTGAGATCCCCAAAGCACAAAGCCCGTGTTTTTTTCCCTGTACCATGGCAGAGAGAGAACAGGTGTGTGAACATCTGTTTCATTTAGGTACGTCTATATCTAAGGCACTCAGGGTAGCACACAGGGTCCTAAGAGCTCCTCTAGTCTGAACCAGGAACCAATTTCAGAGACCCGGCAAGATTGAAACCCACAATGACTCTGGCTCATGGTCCTTTGTTTTTCAGTCTTTTACTTCTTGAAGGTCAGAATAATCCCTGCCCTGGCTCTAAGGAAAAGTAAAGCCCTCTGTCTACCTCATAGAAAAATGTCATAGCAGTGTCCCCATTAAATAGCCCAGATGACCATAAAAGGCCAGTTTTTCCAGAAAATTCCTAAGCTCCTAAAGCTGACTTTACTTGAGAAGTCCCCTAAGAGAGAAACCTGGTAGTAATAAAAGTCCTTTACCTCAATTGAGCCCTCACTGTGGGGCAGCACTATGCTAACCCCTTGGCCAGCACTGTCTCAGTTAGTCTGCCTGCACTCTGTTAGGGAGGTGAGGTTATTATTCCCATTTTGCAGATTAGAAACCAGGTTGAGGAAGATGAAATAATTTGCCCAAGGCCACATGTCTAATAAGTAGCAGAGCCTGGAATGCTTGCTCTGAATCACGCTACAGGGCTTCATCCTGGGCAGAGTGGAAAATGGGCTTTGGGGCCACATGGTTTGAGAGGACACTTGGTTTAGCAGCTGCTGGCAAGGTCCTTAACCTCTCTAAGCCTCAAGTTTCTTATCTATAAAAATGGGGATCATAAGGGTGCCTATACCTCATAGGGTGTGAGAGGATAAAACAAGCAGATTCCCTTAAAGCAATTAGCTCAGGACTTGATTTAGAGTAAGTTGTTACTAAGAGTAAGTTGTTAATAAGATGTTAGTCCTTATTAATCGCTCTGAACCTCTTCGTCTATCAAATGGAGGCTGAAAAGTCAGGAAGTCCTAGAGTTACTGGGAGGCTTAGAAGAAACGGAAAATGTCAAGCCTGTAAGATGATACTTGTCACATGGTGAGCTACCACAATATGACCCTCCAGAAAGGATCACAAACAGGCAAGCCAGTTTTTCACAAACCAACAGAATGGCATACCTACCTGATGGCAAGTGATGTTCAGATGACAAAAGCATATGTTGAATATTGGTCCTCAAAATGCCCTTAGCAGCGTAAGATCATTCTTTAGCATAGACGATTGGAGAGTGGGTGGAGGAAATTTGAAGCTAAATTCTTAGAGGAGAGTACCTGCCAAAGATCAGCCCAAAACAAAAGAAGCATGTCTCTGAAATGACTAAAAAAGTTTTATTTGGAGAAATTTCAAAGTCAAAAGTAAACAAAATAATATAACAAACCCCCAAGTACCCATCACACAGCTTCAGTGGTTATCAACCCATGGAAATCTTGTTTCGACGATACTTCTTCCTACTAGTATAACTTTAAAACAAATCCCAGATATCATATCATTTCATCGGAAAACATTCTAGGGAGTATGCCTAAAAGATAGGGATTATTTTTTAAACAAAACCATATACAGAGTTCCTGTCATGGCTCAGCAGTTAATGAACCCGACTAGCATCCATGAGGATGAAGGTTCTATCCCTGGCCTCACTCAGTGGGTTAAGGATCTGGCGTTGCTGTGAACTAGTGGAGGTTCCAGATGCGGCTCGGATCCCAAGTTGCCGTGGCTCTGGCATAGGCTGGTGGCTACAGCTCCAACTGGACCCCTAGCCTGGAAACCTCTGTATGCCTCAGGTGCGGCCCTAAAAAAAAAAAAAACAAAAAAATAAAAAATATATACCATTGTCATATCTAAAATAATTCTGTAATGTCATCAAATAGTCAATGTCAAATTTCCAGTTATGTCCATAAAGTTTTTTTAAAAAAAAACAGTTTGAATCAACATGACTTTTTTTTAAATTTTTTTTTTACAATTTATGTAATGGCACCTGGTAATCATCAAATTAGCAATGGTTATCTTCAAAAGTTATTACACTAGTTGTGCTATAATTTCTCGAGGTTAATCAGATATGTAGAGTCACAGACATTTCCCCCGTAACATGCACATATGAATCAGGCATGGTTTATCACAATCATTTCTAAAATTCTATATTTTAATCTACAGGTTTCTCTTCAATTTCTTTCTTTCTTTCTTTTTTGTCTTTTTGCCTTTTCTAGGGCTGCTCCTGCAGCATATGGAGGTTCCCAGGCTACGGGTCTAATCGGAGCTGTAGCCACCAGCCTACGCTAGAGCCACAGCAGCGTGGGATCCGAGCCACGTCTACGACCCACACCAAAGCTCCCGGCAACGCCGGATCCTTAACCCACGGAGCAAGGCCAGGGATCGAACCAGAAATCTTGTGGTTCCTAGTTGAATTCGTTAACCACTGAGCCACTATGGGAACTCCTTCAATTTCTTTCTTTCTGCCCTCAACAGCTTATTTGTAGAAGAAACTAGGTCATTTTTCCTGCAGATTGTCCACAGCCTGGCCTTTGTTGATTGCATCCCCATGGGGCAGTTTAATATGATACTCTGGCCTCTGTTTTTCCTGTAAATTGGTAAATAGATCTAGAGGCTTGAGTAAATTTGAGTATCATTTTGGGGGGAAGAATACTTCATGAGTGGCATGGTCTTCTTTCTTCAGGAGGCATATAGTATCTTGTCTCTAAAATGACACCTAAAGACCTCAAGAAATATATGATTGTTGCATTTTTTTTTTTTGGTCTAACTCATGACACACAGAAGTTCCCAAGCCAGGAATGGAACCCTCACCACAGCAGTGACCACAGCCACAGTAGTGACAACACCAGACCCTTAACCCACTGAGCCACCAGGGAACTCCAATAAATGATTGTCTTTATTAGAAGTGTAAGAATATGGAGTTCCCGTCGTGGCGCAGTGGTTAACAAATCCGACTAGGAACCATGAGGTTGCGGGTTCGGTCCCTGCCCTTGCTCAGTGGGTTAACGATCCGGCGTTGCCGTGAGCTGTGGTGTAGGTTGCAGACACGGCTCGGATCCCGCGTTGCTGTGGCTCTGGCGTAGGCCGGTGGCTACAGCTCCGATTCAACCCCTAGCCTGGGAACCTCCATATGCCGCAGCAGCGGCCCAAGAAATAGCACAAAAAAGACAAAAGAACAAAATGAAGTGTAAGAATATGGGAGCTCCCGTCAGGGCTCTCCGGTAATGAACCCAATTAGTATCCATGAGGACATGGGTTTGATCCCTGACTTTGCTCAGTGGGTTAAGGATCCAGCATTGCTGTGAGCTGTGGTGTAGCTCAAAGCCTCAGCTCAGATCCCACATTGCTGTGGCTGTGGTGTAGGCTGGCAGCTGCAGCTCCAATTCGACCCCTAGCCTGAGAACCTCCATATACCATGGGTGTGGCCCTAAAAAGACAAAAAAAAAAAAAAAGAGAGAGAGAGAGAGAGAGAAAGAAGTGTAAGAATATGAAAAGAACCCATCCATCAACAGATGAATGGACAAACAAATGCTGCAGTTATACAATGGAATATTATTCAGCCATAAAAAGGAAGGAAATTCTGACATCTACCGCAATGTGATTGAACCTTGAGGGCATTATTCTAAGGTAAAGAAGCCAGATACAGAAGAACAAATACTATATAATTCCACTTATATGAGGTACTAGAATATGCAAATTCATAAAGACAGAAAGTAGAATAGAGGTTAGTAGGGTCTAGGGGGAGGAGGAAATGGGGAGTTATTGTTTAAAATAGTTTCTACTGGGGATGATGCAAAAGTGATGGAAATGGGTAGCAGTGACGGTTGTGCAATACTGTGAATATACCTAATACCACTGGACTATACATTTAAAAATATTTAAAGTGGTAAATGCTATTTGCATATTTTACTATAATTTTTTTTTGTCTTTTTAGGGCCACACACATAGCAGATGGAAGATCCTAGACTAGGGGTGGAATTGGAGCTGTAGCTGCCAGCCTACACCACAGCCACAGTAACACCAGATCTGAGCCATGTCTGCGACCTACAACACCACAGCTCAAGGCAACCCCAGATCCTTAACCCACTGTGTGAGGCCAGGGATGGAACCCACATCCTCATGGATACGAGTTAGGTTTGTTACCACTGAGCCACAATGGGAACTCCTACCTACAATAAAAAAATTTTAAGATCCCAGCTATTGCATGGAATATGGCCCCTTGTACAAATCTTTGATGGCCTCAGGTTACATGTTGGCCTTTGTCCAAACCTGCATCCCTACTCCTTCTGTATTGATCTGCACATAGTTGTGGGGCTCCCTCCAAGCTTCCAAGAATTTCATGGCCTCTGCCTGACTCTGCAGTGGGCAGGGGATCCACACCCCGCCAGCCTCGAGCGCAGCATCCTAGACTATCGACAATGACAAGCAGAGCTATGGAGGCAGGCAGGGCATGTGCTTCTGGAGTCATAAGGCTTGAAGTTGAACCCACCTTTGTCACTTACTTGTCATGAGGGCTTAGTCAAATCACTTAACCTGTCAGTTTCCATTCCTATAAAACCAGAGCTATGAACTCCTGCCGCACAGCATCGTAAGGACGGGATGAGCCGTGTAATGGTCAAGTGCTGTACACAGAGAGGGCTTCATTTTGTCATTGTGTTTGGAGTGATTCAGAGAGGATCCAACTAGGACATAGGTTCATCAGCTCATTGGGAAAACGGTATCTCCAGAAGTCCATTACTTTGCAAACTAAACCTTTTTTGACATCATTCTTGGTGAGGTCAGCATTAAGAGTGACCAACTGTCAGTGTCAACACTGAGGACATACACCACACTCACAGCAACGCCGGATCCTTAACCCACTGAGCAAGGCCAGGGATCGAACCCTCATCCTCATAGATGCTAGTCGGCTTCCTTACTGCTGAGCCACGATGGGAACTCCTGTCTTTTCTTTACAACTCGGTCCCCAGAACCTCTTCTCCTGAATATCCTTGATGGGTCTACTACCTCTGTTTGACCTTCAGTGTTGGTGCTTCCTAGGATTTCTTCCTCTGCCTTCTGCTCTTATGATCCTACGCCTCCTCCTTGAGAGAGCTCGCTCATTCCCTGGAATCTCAGCCACCTCCCACACCACAAATGACACACAAATCCCCATGGCAGACATCACACTGGAGGCTGGCCTGGTACTTCCACTATCTCTTGCAAATACCCCAAGTAAACTGTGTTCAAAGCCAAGTACAACTGTCCTCACTGACTTCTCCCTTTTGGTTGAAACCCTCGCCCTGAGTCAGTGAAGCCAGCCATCCACTCTCCCTGCCTCCCCCACCTCCCACTGCCCCGTCCACTCAGGCATCAAGTCCTACTGGTTCGACTCTGTAAACATCTCTCCCGTCAGCATCATTTGTTTATCCTCACTGCCATCACCTCAGTTCAGGCCTCCTGAGCTCTTGGCCAGACAATTGCAACAGCCTCCTTAGAGTCCCCTGCTCCCACCTCATCCCCTTCAACCCATCATCCACATGGTTGCTAGAGTGACCTCTCTAAAACACAAATGCCAGGAGTTCCCATCATGAGTCAGTGGAAACCAATCCAACTAGTAACCATGAGGTTGTGAGTTTGATCCCTGGCCTCACTCAGGGGGTTAAGGATCCGGCATTGCCATGAGCTGTGGTGTAGGCTGAAGACACGTCGCTGTGGCTGTGATGTAGGCTGGCAGCTGTAGCTCCGATTAGATGCCTAGCCTGGGAATCTTCATATGCCATGGGTGCCGCCCTAAAAAATAAAATACAAATGTAAACGTGTCACTCCCTGGCTTGTAATACTTCAAAGGCTTTCAATGGCCTAGCACAGGGGTCAGGAAACTTTTGGGTAAGGGGCGTGATAGTAAATATTTTAGGCTTTGCACGTCTCAATTACTCATTTCTAGTACTATAGCACAAAAGCTGCCAAAGACAATACGCAGACAAATGAGCATGGCTGTGTTCCAATAAAAAAAAAAAAGTGTATTTATAAAAACAGGTGGTGGGAGGACTTCCCATTGTGGCTCAGTGGGTTAAGAACCTGACTAGTATCCATAAGGATTCACTTTTAATCCCTAGCCTTGCTCAGTGGATTAAGGATGTGGTGTTGTAGCAGGCTGTGGCATAGGCTGCAGATGCAGCTCAGATCCCAGCAGTGCTGTGGCTGTGGTGTAGGCTGGCAGCTGCAGTTCCAACCCCCTAGCCCAGGAACTTCCACATGCCACAGGTGAGGCATTAAAAAGAAAAAGAAGAAGTTCTTGTTGTGGCACATTGGGAACAGCAGCATCCTGGGAGCACTAGGGTGCAGGTTCGATCCCCAGCCCAGCACAGTGAGTTAAGAATCCGGTGTAGGAGTTCCCATCGTGGCGCAGTGGTTAACGAATCCGACGAGGAACCATGAGGTTTCGGGTTCGATCCCTAGCCTCAATCAGGGGGTTAAGGATCCAGCGTTGCTATGAGCTGTGGTGTAGGCCGGTGGCTACAGCTAACCTGGGAACCTCCATATGCCGTGGGAGCGGCCCTAGAAAAGGAGAAAAAAAAAAAAAATCCTGTGTTGCCACAGCTGTGGCTTAGTTCATGGCTGCAGCTTAGATCTGATCCCTGGCCCTGGAGCTCCATATGCTGCAGGGCCGCCAAATGAAGAAAGAGAAAAAGAAAAACAAACAAACAAAAACAGGTGGTGGGAGTTCCCTGGTGACTCAGTGGATCAAGGATCCAGCATTGTCACTGCTATGGCTCTGGTAACTATCATGGCACAGGTTCGATCCCTGGCCCAGGAATTTCTGCATGCAGCAGGTGTGGCCAAGACAAACAACAATAGATGGTGGGCTGGATTTGGCCCAAGGAGTATAGTTTGCTGAACCCTGGCCTAGGGAAGAGAATCCAAGCTTATTAGCATAACCCAAAAGGCAAATGTCCCCCGGCTTCTCAGGACATAGACACCAATGGCCTGAGGCCCAAGGAGAACAGCTTGCACTGCAGCAAGTGGGACTCTAATTAGACCTTGGAAAGAACTTTCTTAGCTGTTAAAGGATGGTTGAAAGTGTCTCAAGTTGTGGAAGGAGATGGAGGAATGTCCATCTCCTCTGGTTTTCTGACATGTCTCAGGCGAACGAAGCCCCTTTGGCCACTCCCAATTCTCATCTAATTATATCAAAAATTAAATCATCACAGAGGAGTTGAGCCCCTATTCCATGCAAAGCACTGAGTTAAAAGCTGGACTGTGTGGGAGCTCCTGTCGTGGCGCAGCGGAAATGAATCCAACTAGCATCCATGAGGATGCAGGGTTGATCCCTGGCCTTGCTCAGTGGGTCAGGGATCCGGCATTGCCCTGAGCTGTGGTGTAGGTCACAGACTCGACTCGGATCCCACATTGCTGTGGCTGTGGGGTAAGCTGTCAGCTGTAGCTCTGATTTGACCCCTAACCTGGGAACCTAAAGCAAAAAAAAAAAAAAAAAAAAAAGCAGGACTGTGTGTCCTCTTCCTGCGAAGCTCAGCATCACTGCCCAGCCTGTGACTGCAGTGCAAAGTCCAAGTCAGAGACAAGCACACAGTTACACAGCAGGATGGATTTAAATAACCACTGAAGGTCACGGTCAAGGGGAGCCACAACAGCGTGGGACTCATTATCGAGTGGAATCGTCCTGGAGGCTCAGAGGAGGAACAAACCAGAGGAAGCGTCAAGGAGGGCTTCACAGAAAGAAGCCAGGATTTGAGCCTAGAGTGGTAGAATTTAGGGGGTAATAGCGCTGTTTCCAGAGGAACATTGTGCACCTGGCACTCTATTTACATTATCTTGTTTAATCCTCACAACAGCCTTGTGAGGTGGGCATTGTTAGTCTCTTTTTATACAGAAGGAAACTGAGCCTCGAAACACCAAGCAGCTTGCCCGAGGTCGCACGGCCAGTGAGTGGCAGAGCAGGATGTGAGCCCAGTTAGTCTGGCTCTGAAGCCCACCAGGCAGCGGTGCCCAGGAGGGACTGGAGCAAAGGGTGAGAGGAAGCCCACCTGGCACAGCTCTCAGGGTGGCTGGAAGGGGAGGTCTCTGCTGGGTTGTGGAACATGCTGGATGCCAGGCTGAAGAGCTTCAAGTGGTTAATTCAAGTGGAGAGCTGACCGCAAGTCAAGTGCAGGTTGGACCAGAGGGAGGGGACAGTGCAGGCAAGAAGGTGCTGGGCAGGCTCAGCAGGGGACAGTCCAGGCCAGTCGGAGCCAGGGAGGTGATGTGGGGACCGGAAGGAGAGGACTGAGTAGGAGAGACTTGGAAGGAAGATTCGTGTAGGGACTTGGATACCAATGGCCACGGGCACAAGTGAGGGAGGAGGTAGCAATGGGCTCCACAGCTCTGGGTGGGCCAGGCAGCAAGATGAAGGCAGCCCTCTAGACAGCTAAGCTTAGTAGAATGGCTAATGTGTACTGTGACCAGCTACTCTTGATAAGTACTTTACACATATAAACTCATATCATCCTCGCAGCATCCTCAGGAGGTAGGGCATATTCCCATGGTTTTCCCGGGTAAAGGCACAGCAGAGAGGGGTTAAGCAACCTCTCCGAGGTTACACAGCTGGTAAATGGCAGAGCTGAGATTTGAACTCAGGAACTGTCTCTGGTTCCAGAAGCCTTGCTCTTCATCGCTTTGCTGTCCCATGTCTCTTGAGGGAATGCTTTCAGGAGGAAGCAGGGTTCCCCATTCCTGCTCCACATTCCTCAACCTCAAGGATCAGGTAGGAGAGTGATGGTGATGGCAGGATCTTCTTGCTGGGTGGCACTGCCCAGTGTGACCTCAGGTCTCTGCTGCTACCTTGAGGCTCTGCCTCTCACTATCAGGCAGGGAGGCTGAGGCACGCGGTTCTGGGGCCTGCCCTTGCCCTGGCTACACCTCCAGAAGCCTGTGCTGTCTCATCAGAAGAGGGAAGTGGGAGATGGGCAGGCCACTCTAGAGGTGGCAGCAGGTGGCACAGGCTGCAAAGAGGGCCTGGAAGGGGAAGCGCCTGCCTCACAATGCAGCCCCGCCAGCTTCAGGAAGAAGCAGCCCACTCCTGCCCCGGGTGTGAAGTTCAGGAACACGACTTGCTCTGTGACCCTGGATGCGCAAAGCGGTCATTAAGAGAAGTGGCAGTGAAACAAGCCTGGGACATCAAACCCAAACAGAGTGTGTCACCCCACCAGGAAGGCCAGCTCCGTCAAGGCCCGCAGCACCATGTGGGCAAGGCAGATGGCCAAGACCCTGAGTGACCACTGGCTGGTGGCCTGGGCTGCCACCTCAAGGCATCTGGGGAGAATCCTCTTTCCCACCAGAAGCTGTCCCTCTAGGAGGTGAGAAGACCCCAGGAACCTCAGCCCGGGTCCCTGTGGACACAGAAATCACAAGCTTGAAGGAAGGAATTGAGGTGAGAGGAAAAGAAGAGGGAGGGATGGGGGTGGGGAATATAAAGCCCCAGCAGCCAAATATTTGCATAACTATTTCTGGTCCACAGCACGGGCTCCAGTTCCATCTGCGCCTGACGCCCAGGCGTGCCACTTGCTGCCTGACAAGGACAAGAACAAACGGGCAGAGAAAATGACATTGAGGAAGAAAGGAGGGAGGCAGCAACTCTGAGAGTTTCTCCCCAACACAGCCCCAAATTAACCAAGTCTGCATGCTTGTGTTGCAATTAGGCTTCCTCTGAAACGTTCCTGACTAATGAGCTTCTGAACCTTCCAACTGTCCTGGGAATCTTTTTTTTCAGACCTACTTAGCACCAGACATGTTTTTCCCAAGATGCCACAGCAGACTATTCATAACTTAGATTATCTCTCCTCCAGGTTTCAGGATAACATATGACTTGGCCACCGCACCAGGATGTGGAAGAGACAGGTCTTCCAGCCCCCGTGCTTGCCAGGTGGATGCTCTTTAAGGTCTCCCCTTGCAAAAATCTCATCTTACTTTACATGTCTGTAGCTTCTGACCTGGGAATTGTTGAAAACATTTCCAAGGCATAGTTTGTGGGGGCGGGGTACTGACACTCCTCGTCTCCATCAGCCCCTTCTTTCAGCCTCCCAAATACACAATCTAAATATAGTGGTAACAGCATGCTGCTTACTCATCATCATTCATTGATCACCAAGCACAGAACCTCAATAAATATGTTCGCAAGTTCATGTTTTACAAACAGACAGCAGGTGATGCTCCAGACTGCTGGGGACTGGGGATTGAGTGGATAGTGGTAAGAGAGGTCAGGAGTCTGCAAGGAAATAGCTGAGTCCTTGGACTGGAGCCCGAGCAGCTTCAGGGGGATGAAATGGAGAGAGAGCTGGAGGTGGGACTGATAGGTAACGGTGATGATGGGTGAGGGAGAAGCAGTTTCTAACCTAAGTAATAGAATAATAAACAGAGGCATCCTAGAGTTCCCACTGTGGCTCAGCGAGTTAAGACCCAGACTAGTGCCCTTGAGGTTATGCGTTCAATACCTGGCCTCACTCAGTGGGTTAAGGATCTGGCGTTGCCGTGAGCTGTGGCGTAGGTCGCAGACGCAGCTCTGATCTTGAGTTGCTGTGCCTGTGGCTGGCAGCTGCAGCTCCGATCTGACCCCTAGCCTGGGATCTTTCATATGTCACAGGTGTGGCCCTAAAAAACAAACAAAAAACAATGGCATCCTTTGCTGAGAGAGAAAACACAAAAGAGCAGCACAAAACTTGGGAAGAAGGTAATCTTTTTGTTTGTTTGTTTGTTTTTTTAAGGGCCATACCTGCAGCATATGGAAGTTCCCAGGCTAGAGGTCAAATTGGAGCTACAGCTGCCAGCCTAAGTCACAACAACACGTGATCCTTAACCCACTGAGCAAGGCCAGGGATCAAACCTGGGTCCTCATGGTTACTAGTCAGATTCATTTCCACTGAGCCACAATGGGAACTTGGGAAAAAGGTAATGAACTCAGTAGTTTGGGCTGTCTGCATTTCATATGCCTAGGGGACATCCAGGTGGAGTCATACAGGAGGCATCTGGACACACAGAGGTGGAAAGACCCAGAGACCAGTGAAGACATGAGCACACACTGAGGAAAGTTCCCTTTGGTGAGTGTTCATTGTTCACTTAAAAGTGTCAGAGGAAGCAGGGTCCAGGGTAGGGCCATGGGATGGAAGCTGGCAGACCCATGCACCTGTCACCACTATGACCTGATGTGTCATCTTGAGCAAGGGGCTCAGCCTCCCTGGCTCATGGTTTTCTGCTTTGTTGTAAAAATGAGACGATCACCTCTAACGTCTGCTGCCTGCGGGCTCTCTCATGCCAGGATTCTTAATTATTACTTGCAATATTTGAAGGGCTACCCCTTACGTGTTATCACACTCAATAGATATTGACTTTATTCCTGCTTCTCACGAAAAACCAAACCAACAACAACCAAACAACAAAAAGGTCAACTTCAGGAGGAGGCTGGTAAGTGACCCCAACGTAAACTCCTTCATGCCTGCCTGCTCTTGCTTTTATCCAATCCCTGCACCCAGTTCTCTGTCCGCTCAATACCCACACCTGAACCCTACCTTAGCCTCCAGGCTCCTCCAGCTGCTTCCCTACCCTATCAGCTGTTCTCTTAAAGACCAGTTAGTTATAAAAATTATCCTAATTCCTCACATTTGTGTCACAACTTATATCTCTACTTTCTTAGTATAAATGATATTTATTGCACAGGAGCCATGTGGCAGGCAATGTGCCAGGCTCTGAGGCCCCAGGATGAAGAAGACATGGGCCCTTCCCCCTCACAAAAAGCAGGGAAGAGAATCAGCAATGTAATCTGATGTGATACAATCACTCAGGGGGCTGTAGAGGTGGTGTGTGTGTGTGTGTGTGTGTGTGTGTGTGTGTGTGTGTGTGTGTGTTCAGGAGGATCCTCAAACCCTATGACGTTTTCACAAAACATCAACACTGGAAGGGAACTCCCAGACCAGTTAGTCCCACCCTCTCATTTTATTTGCAGACGCTGAGGCCCAGGGAAGTTAAGTGATTTGCCTGAGCACACACAGCAGGTGAGAGTAGCAAAGCCTACACTGGAAGCGTATGTCTCAGACTCCTTCCACCTCTGTCCCAGGTCTCATCCACTGTGCTCCTGCCCCCTCACCCCGTGCCAGCCTAAGATTATTCAGTAATGATAATATCTTAAGTTTTCTAAGTGCTAAGATACTGCCAGGCACTATGCTAAGCTCTCTACATAGACTGTGTCATTTATTACTCACAGAAACTCTAAGGTTTAACTGTGTTATTACAATCCCCTTTTATGATAATATTGAGTCTTAGGTTAAATGACTTGCTCAAGGTCACCCAGTTAACATGTGAAAAAGTCAATATTTGCACAAACGTAGTCTGAATCTGAATACAGAACCATGCGCATGAAAAGTAATCATCTGGTGACCTTCCTGAAGATACAATTCCTAGGCCCTAGCCCTGAAAGACTGATTCCCCAGGCCTAGGCTGAACAAGCTGGAGCCTGCATTTAGCCATGCACGCAAGGCGATTATGATTTGGTGGTCCTCAGACCACACCCTGAAAAACCTAATTCTCTTGTATCTTTTTTCTAAATCCAGAGTTTTCTGACAGGCCCCTGGCTTCCCCAGGGAAACTGGCTTTGGGAGAATGAGGGTGCTCTATGGACAGATGTGTGCCCCCTGGTGGTCAGAGGTAAGAGGCCAGGAGCTGCAGCCAAGAGGGCCCCTGGTCAATACCACAAATGTGGATTTTTCTACAATTCTGCTCAGCCAGTGTTCCTGAGGTGCCACTATGTGCCAGCACTGAGCCACGGTAACTCGTGGCAGCTCTCAATAGAAGCAAGACTTTGGGGAGCAGAATTCTTCAAGGTGACTGCCCACTTGTTTTTACCCGCTGGTACAAAGGCATAAATTTCAAGCCTGCAGATTAGCAAATTTCATCTAGTCCAGGTAGTCATATCTGACAACATACGTGGATTTTAGGTCTTTAGGAAGGTGTAAAAGAGGTTTTGGAAAAAGGCTGAGACCACACGCTGGCAGGAGTGCAAGAATGTATTTCCAGGCAGCACGAAAAGCCCAGGCTTGGGAGCCAGGCAGCTGCAGCACAGCACCGTCGCTGCTGTGGCTTGAGTTACTGCTGTGGCTCAGGTTCAGTCCCTGGCCCTAGAACTTCTGTACGCCACAGGTGGAGCCAAAAAAAAAATTTTTTTTTTGTTTTCAGCTATACTTACATAAAAAATGAAGGTGAAATAAATTGTTTTCAGATATACAAGATTTAAGAAAGTTTATTACTTATAGAAATTTGCTGAAAAAACTATTAAAGAATTACTTTAGGGAGTTCCCTTGCAGTTCAGTGGGGGAAGGATTTGGCCTTGTCACTCTGTGGCTTGAGTCACTGCTGTGGTACGGGCTTGATTCCTGGCCCGGGAACTTTCACATGCTGCAGGTGCAGCCAAAAAAAGAGAATTATTTTAGTAACAAGGAAGACAAATCCAGAAGAAGGGAGCGAAATGCAAGAAGGAATGATTAAAAAAAAAATTAAGTCTAAGTAAGTGCTGATTACCAAAAAAGTGAAATAAAATGACGACTCGAACAGTAACACACAAGATAGGAACAGAAAGTTCAGAGTCAAGATCTTTATCTGATTTAGATGTTAGAGACACTGGATACATTTAAATTTGCCTAATTATTAAAATACAAGATAGAGAATCTATATTTTTCAAACCAGTGGAGGGGAAAAAAGATAATTTAAAAACTCAGTCAGGGAGTTCCCTTCGTGGCACAGCGGAAACGAATCCGACTAGGAACCATGAGGTTGAGGGTTTGATCCTTGGCCTCACTCAGTGGGTTAAAGATCCGGCGTTGCCGTGAGCTGTGGTGTATATCGCAGACTCAGCTCAGATCTTGTGTTGCTGTGGCCGTGGTGTAGGCCGGCAGCTGCAGCTCTGATTAGACCCCTAGCCTGGGAACCTCCATATGCCACGGGTGCGGCCCTAAAAAGACAAGAAGACCAAAAAAAAAAAAAAAGTGATTAAAAATAAAAAAAAAGGGAGTTCCCGTCATGCCGCAGTGGTTAACAAATCTGACTGGGAACCATGAGGTTGCGGGTTCGGTCCCTGGCCTTGCTCAGTGGGTTAACGATCCGGCGTTGCCGTGAGCTGTGGTGTAGGTTGCAGACGCGGCTCGAATCCCGCGTTGCTGTGGCTCTAGCGTAGGCCTGTGGCTGCAGCTCCGATTAGACCCCTAGCCTGGGAACCTCCGTATGCCGCAGGAGCGGCCCCAAGAAATAGCAAAAAAAAATCTCAGTCAGAAGGCAGGAGTGGAAGAGAAAAAGCACAGAAAATCATGATCAATAAAAGACACAAAGTAAGATTGTAAATTGTAGTATATTCGTACTGTGGGCTATGATACAGTCCATGGCATGAGTGAACATGGTCTACACGTATCAACATGGAACAATTGTAGAATCTATGTGTTATGTACATCCGCATGGATACAATTTACATGTACTGTGTGTGCTTTTTTAATGAAACACAAAAAATTACACATGTATTTCTATGTCATAGAAACACGAGTTCCCTGGTGGCTTGGCAAGTTAAAGATCTGGCATTGTCACTGCTGTGGCTGGGGTTGCTGCTGTGGCACGGGTTCGATCCCTGGCCCGGGAACTTCCACATGCCATAGGTGCAGCCGACAACAAAAAAAATGTATGTAGGAGAAATATACAAACATGGGTGGGAAGGATCCATACTAACTGCAGGATGGTGGTTACTTCTGAGAAGGGAGAGAGGGGAACAAGGCTGGGCGAAGTCCAAAGGAATCTTCAATTTCATCTGTAAGGTTTTATTCTTTTAAAAAAGATTTGAAGTAAATATGACAAAATATTAACTGTTGTTAATTGTGGCCAGTAAGGCACAAGATTTGGTTATTGAAGGCTAACGGGAAAGCTCTTTACTCTTTAGAAAGTCACAGGAAGCCACTCTCTCTCCTGATAGATGTGAACAATGAAATACACAGCCCCAATTGCTGCTGGAAAACATCCAGCAATCATTAAAGCGGCCAGGCGTCGAATGAAGCCAACACTGAAAGCAGTAGAACAGAGATGGAAAAAACCTGGGTCATTGAAACGTCACTGGATCAACCAAGCCTGAAGCTTACCTTCCTGCATTATTGTCTGTTAAATGAACTAAGTAATCATTGTCTGGGCCAGTTTGCATTCAGTTTTCCTGTTACTTGCAGCCAAAGTTAGAATAACTGATACAATGCGGATGGAGAAGTGGGAGCATATGGAATTGTTGAGGAGGTAGAATTAGCGAGATTCAGCCCCAGTTTGGATATGATGGTGAGAAAGAGAGGAGGGTCAAGACTGGTCCCGGGCTCTGGCTTGGATAATTGGGTGGATGGCGATGCTATCTCTGAGACAGTGAAAATCAAAGGAGATTGGGTTGAGGGTAGGAGTGACAGTGGAGAGCATCTGAATAGCTTGGCTATGTTGGGTTTGAGGAACCTGTTGGAAACCATCCAACTGGAGATGCCTGGGAAGTAGCTGAGTACTCCACATGGGAGTTGAATAGTGAGTGGTGTCTCCCCAATATTCATGTCCACCTAGAACCTCAGAATGTGCCCTTATTTGGGAATAGGGTCCCTGGAGGTGAAATTAGATGAATTTAGAGGAGGTCATCCTGGATTAGAGTGGGCCCTAAATCCAATGGCTGGTGTCCTTATCAGAAATCCACGTGAAGACCCAGACAGAGAGCGGAGAACCGCATGTGAAGACGAAGGCGGAGGCAGCAGTGATGCATCTACGAGCCAAGGAGGGCAAAGAATTGTCGGCAACTACCAGAAGCTATGAGAGAGGCACGGGACAGTTTCTGCCCTAAAGTCTCAGAAGGAACCCACCCTGCTGACACTCTGATGAACACTTCTGGCCTCCAGAACTGTGAGAGAATAAATTTCTGTTGTTTTAAGTCGAGTTTGTGGTAATTTGTACAGTAGCCCTAGGAAATTCATACAAAGATGTCTGAATTTGAAATATAGCTTGGAGAGTGATCAGCATAACGTAGTTGTTGAAATCTAGGGAGTAGGTGAGATGACCCAAGGAGGGTCTAGAATGAGACGGAAAAGAGGCCAAGAACAGACTCAGGAAGATGGACATGGAAGGAGCGGGAAGCAGAAAAGGAACAGACTGAGAAGACTGAGGAGGAGCAGCAGAGCATGGCCGCTCAGACGGAGCTCAAGGGAAGGCAGTGTTTCTAAAGAAGGACACGTTCAATGAGCCAAATATCATAGGCGACAAAAAAGGGTCCGCTGGGTGTGGCAACATGGAAATCACTGGTCTCCTTTGCCAAAGCAGTTTTGGGAGAAAGGCAGGACAGAAATAAGACTGCCGTTTTCGAAGAGCTGGAAGGGAGGGGAGGATGTTGAAATAGTTATGATTTTTTTAGGGCCTGTGGTTATGAAGACAGAGGGAGAGTGGGTGATGTCCAGAAAGGGAAGCAGGGTCTTGGGGGTGGGGGTGGGGGTGCCATGGTTTGGGGTTTTCTTTTGAGATGACGGGGCTTTAAGAATGTGCAGAGGCTGAGGAAAACGAGTCAGTAGGAGAAAAGTTTAAAACTTCAGGAACATAACATGGAAACCATAAAACAGAAACTCCACCACTGAGGAGATATATGTAAACTCCAATCAGATCTTTAAAACAAAACATGAATGAGAGGAAGTTCCATGTGCAGAGGGTTAAGGATCCAGTGTGGCTGGAGCTGTGGTGCAGGTCGCAACTGCAGGTATGACCCCAGGCCTGGGAACTTCCACGTGCCAAAGGTGTGGAAAAAAACAAAGCAAAAGAAAACAAAGCAATGAATGAGAGCCTTTGAGGAGGTGGAGTATAACTCACCAATCCCTAAATGTGAGTGGTGCACAATGACCCAAAGAGTAGAGTATGCGGGGGGGGGGGGAGAGTTTGCAGGTGGAGGAACTTACCAAACACGGCCTCAAGCCAGCCCATCAAGGTTAACATTAACCGTGAGGAGTCATTGGAGAGTATGTGCCCTCGATGTGATAGGATGAGGATGTCCATTTGTCTCAGTGGGTCTTCCTCCCCCAAACACATGACCCCAGTTTAATCTTGAGAAAAAGCATCAGACAAATACTAATTGAGGGATCTTCTATACAAATACCTGACAGGTACTCTTCAAAACTCGCAGGGTCATCGAAAGTAAGGAACATCTGGGAAGTTGTCACAAGCAAAAGGATGCTAGGAAGACGTGACAATTGGATGTAATGTGGTATCCTTGCTGCTATGCTGGCACAGAGAAAGGACATGAGGGGAAAACATATGTAGCTATAAAGTATAGACTTTAGTTAATAGTAATGTACCGATACCAGTTCATCAACGGTGACAAAGCTACCATACAAATATAAGATGTGAACAGGAGGAAAAACTAGGTGTGGGGCATGTGAGACCTCTCTGTACTAACTTCACAATAATTCTGTCAATCTAAAACTGCTCTAAAAGCTTAAAAGTTTCTTTTGAAAAAGGTGAATGGGGAGGAGTTCCCATGATGTCTCGGGAGGTGAAGAACCTGACGACAGTGTCCATGAGGATGTGCGTTCAATCCCTGGCCTCACTCGGTGGGTTTAGGATCCAGCATTGCCACAAGCTATGGCATGGGTCACAGATGTGGCTCGGAACTGGTGTGGCTGTGGCTGTGGTGTAGGCCAGCAGCTGTGGCTCTGATTAGACCCCTAGACTGGGAGCTTCCATATGCGGTGGGTGTGGCTGTAAGATGAAAAAGAGAATGGGGAATGGTAAATATCTCAACCAAAAGGGCAGTCCAATTTAAGAGGAACACTCAATGGAACTTTGAAAAGGGCTGGAATTGGAGGCACCAGATACCCATGGGAGGCTGGGATTGCCCCAGGAGGCTCCAAACAGGAAGACCTTGTGAAGACCTGTATAAGGAGTAGCTGGCTTTCAGCTCCCCCAACCTTTGCACCCATTGTGTAGTCAAAACCCTCCAGGATAAAAGACTCTATACAGGGTGAGGTGCTGAGCCGAGACCAGGAGGAATAAGTGGAAGTCCAGTTACACCTACCCCCTTCCACCCAGCTCCAGAAAATGAACATCCAGAGAGATCACAGAGAATCATTCTCAGGAGAAACTGAACCAACTCAAGCAAAACATTTACAGCCCCTGATTTTTAATAATTTCCAACAAAAAAGCTGGTTGACCACCTGTCATCAACATATAATGAAACCTCCTCGGTGACAATTGTCACCGAGGCATCCAGAATTTCCAATCAGTCTTTCCCAGTTAGCCTTTTCTTCAATAAGAAAGGACATTGAGAGGTCATGACACATTTAGGAAAAGTCTCCAACATAAAATAATAACAATAATAACAACAACAACAGAAGTAAAGGAACCTGAAGAGAATAGAGATAATGTAGGGTGATGAAGCAAAAATATCCTCAGAGAGATAAAAGCAAATATGAGAGTTCCCATCGTGGCTCAGTGGTTAATGAATCTAACATCCATGAGGACACAGGTTCAATGCCTGGCCTTCTCAGTGGGTTAAGGATCTGGCATTGCCATGAGCTGTGGTGTAGGTCGCAGACACGGCTCAGATCCTGTGTTGCTTGGCTGTGTTGCAGGCCAGCAGCTACAGCTTCGATTTGACCCCTAGCCTAGGAACCTCCATATGCCGCAGGTACGGCCCTAAAAAAAAAAAAAAAGAAAGCAAATATGGTATCTATAAAATAAGAATGGGATGCTTTTGAAACAATCAGAGAAAACAAAAATGATCCCTTGGACCTTAAAAATGTGATAGTTAAAACAAAAAATTTGGAGTTCCCGTCGTGGCGCAGTGGTTAACGAATCCGACGAGGAACCATGAGGCTGCGGGTTCAGTCCCTGCCCTTGCTCAGTGGGTTAATGATCCGGCGTTGCCGTGAGCTGTGGTGGAGGTCACAGACGTGGCTCGGATCATGCGTTGCTATGGCTCTGGCTTAGGCTGGGGGCTACAGCTCCGATCAACCCCCAGCCTGGGAACCTCCATATGCCGTGGGAGTGGCCCAAAGAAATAGCAAAAAGACAAAAAAAAAATTTTGATCCAAAGTTTGGGGTAGACAGAGAAATGGCCCTCCAAAGAGGTCCACCCCCTAATCTCCAGAGCTTGTGAAAATGATCTTCAATGGCAAAGGGACTGTGCAGATACGATTAAGAAACTTGAGATGGGGGAGGTGAAGATGGATTATCTGGGTATATAATCACAAGTGTCCTTCTAAGGGAAACAGGCAGGAGGACAAGAGTCAGACAGGGAGAGAGATTCGAAGATGCTATGCTGCTGGCTCTGAAGGTGGAGGAAGGACCCAAGAGCCAAGAAATGCAGGCAGCCAGCCTCTAGAAGCTGGAAAAGGCAAAGAAACAGATTCCGCCCTAGAGCCTCCAGAACCGTAAGTTCACACATTTGTGTTGTTTAAGTCAGTATGTTTGTGTAGTAATTAGCTGTAGCAAAAAGAGTACACTAACATAGAATTAAAAGCTAAAATCAAGGAAAATCCCGTAGACATCAGGACAAAAAAGACAAAGAGACATAAAAATGGAATAGAAATATAAGAAAACTAGAGTATCAGAGTTCCCGTTGTGGTGCAGCAGAAACAAATCTGACTAGCAGCCATGAGGTTGCGGGTTCAATCCCTGGCCTCACTCAGTGGGTTAAGGATCCGGCGTTGCCATGAGCTGAGGTGTAGGTCACAGAAGCAGCTCGGATTCTGGGTTGCTATAGCTGTGGTATAGGTCGGCAGCTGCAGCTCCAATTGGACCCCTAGCCTGGGAACCTCCAAATGCCTCAGGTGCAGCCCTAAAAAGCAAAAAAGAAAAGAAAAAGAAAACTAGAGTATCAGTCAATTCAGGAGGTCCAATATCCAAAGAATAAAAGTTGCAGGGAAAAAAACATATCAAACAGAAATGGAAAAAGGATCAAAGAAATAATACAGGAACATTTCAGAGTATTTAAGGACATAACTTTCCTGAAGTTTGAAAGGGTCTACTGAAAGCGCAGAGAAATAAAGGAAAAAAGATTTTCACCAAGGCACAGCCTCAGGAAATTCAGATCACTGGGAATTAAAAAAAAAAAAATAGCTTTTAGAAAGGAAAAAAGTCTCAAACAAAGGATCAGAAATCAAAATGGCACTGTACTTTCAAAGCAGCATCACCCATGGAAGGCGAAGGGGAAATAGGTACTAGTGCTCTATACCCAGGCAAACCTTCAATCAAATGTGCCCATAATACAAAAACACATTTTTAGATAATTTGACCTGAAAAAAATGTATGTCATTTCTCAGGACACTATTAGAGAATGTGTTTTACCAACATAAGAGGGTAAACTATGAAAAGAGAAGGACATAAATTCATCCCTGGAGCACTGCAGAGGAAGATCCCAAGATGTCAGTCAAGAGAGGCCTCTGGACAATATCTCTGCAGGAGCATCAAGGGAACTATCTTGGCGTTCCCGTCGCGGCACAGTGGAAACAAATCTGACTAGGAACCATGAGGTTGAGGGTTCGATCCCTGGCCTTCTTCAGTGAGTTAAGGATCCAGCGTGGCCGTGAGCTGTGGTGTAGGTCGCAGACACGGCTTAGATCTAGCATTGTTGTAGCTGTGGTGTAGGCCGGCAGCTGTAGCTCTGATTAGACCCCTAGCCTGGGAACCTCCATATGCCATGGGTGTGGCCCTAAAAAAAAAGAGAGAACCTTCTTCAGTCTGGAGAAGGAGAACAGAGGCTTCCAGGTGCAGGTTTCCAAGGGGAAAAGATCGAGACGATAGAGGCTCTGATAGGTTTGAGCATGTAGAATATTGCAGGAAGAGGTATTTCATGAAGATGTGGGAAAAATGAACTTATGAAAAAAAACAGGAAATTTTTAACTCCAGGAAAAGCAAAATATGGATCAAGAAAGGAACTGTTATCCTGCATTACTTGGTCCAGTAGTAAATAATATTTACAAAGTCACAGAACCAAATTCACTGAATATGGATTTAAAGAAAATCTGTAATAGATGTAGAGAAGGGTGGGGAGGGGAAGAGAGTTAAATCCTATCTGCTGAGATAAGAAATCAGTACATAGTCTCAGATCAATGAATATCAAAAGAAAAGCCAGAGGTTGAATATGGTAACCTATGAGAAGCAGGGCTGCTGGGTTTGTAAAACATATTTATTGTACATATTAATACATGACTTCTTAAGTTACATATACTCTTGTAATAAAATATAGGCATTAACTTTAAAAAAAATGCTACTAGACAAGAGAGGCTGAAATTTCTATGAAATTTCTAAGGTGAGAGAAGGGTGTGTTATCCAGGACAGAACGTGGTGAACCTGTGGGACTGGGGGTGAAGAGGTGAGGGTGGGTGTGGAAATAGACAATGTTGCAGGTACTGTAGGTTCCAGGGGCAGGAAGTTGAGGAAATCCATGCCTGATGAAACAGGAAGTACGGTCTCTGCTGGGAGTAAAGAGGGAGCGGCATGAAGGGCGCAGTGAAGTGACACATGCATGTTCCAGGATGTGAACATGGACATTTTGGCAGAGACATTAAAGTGGTAGATAATTAGAAACCAAAGTGAGATAAGTGACAGAACATTACACAGAAATTTCAAAGGAGGTGTGCGAGAATAAATTTGATGGCTCTTAATCCTTCTTTCTGACACAAAGGTTAGAGATTTGGAGGGATTAGAGACAAACTGTGAAGAGAATTGTTTGAGAAGCTGTGCTGTGAGCCCCACCACCCTTCAGGGAAGGAGTGAAAGAGAATGCTTTACTATTCTCAGGTGAAGACTCCCAGGGCTCCACCTGGAAGGCTTGCTATGTGTCCCTGTGGTGAGACATCTAAGGGTCAGAAGTTGAGCTGGGTAGTTGCTGAGGGATGAGGAAAAGCAGAGGAGGCTGAGTAAGACTGAGCCTACACTCCAGAATTTGCTAAGGCAAAGGACATGTCAGTGTTTCCATGGACCAGAGGTGGGTGATGCCTCAGAAGGAACTGGAATGGGAGTAGGTTTAGTCCAGCGGAACTCCTGGAGGATTGATGGGTCCTCAG
This sequence comes from Phacochoerus africanus, assembly GCF_016906955.1. NCBI lineage: Eukaryota > Metazoa > Chordata > Mammalia > Artiodactyla > Suidae > Phacochoerus > Phacochoerus africanus. Next base: position 45,079,954 of record NC_062557.1, read on the forward strand.
CAGAGTAGAGCTAGAAGTAGGCCACCAGGTGCCTGCGGGCTGTGGAAGGGAAAAAGAGCCAGAGGAGAGATGCAAAGACCTCAGTTACTACAGGTGGGAGTTCTCCCAAGAGAAGCAAGTGCCCAAAAGGCAGGCAGCTTTGAAGTGTTGCTGGGCTTTGAGTGTGAAGCCATCTTATCACAGAACCATCAAGTCAGAAATGTTCTGCTCTCATACTGTTGGTGGGAATGTCAGCTGGTGAAGCCACTATGGAAAACAGCACAGAGGTTCCTCAAAAAACAAAAATAGAGGAGTTCCCTTAGTGGCTCAGCAGTTAACAAACCCGAGGAGGAACCATGAGGATGTGGGCTCAATCCCTGGCCTTGCACAGTGGGTTAAGGATCCAGCGTTGCGTGAGCTGTGGTGTAGGTCACAGACGTGGCTCGAATCTGAGGTTGCTGCGGCTGTGGCTGTAGCATAGCAGGCAGCTGTAGCTTCAATTAGACCCCTAGCCTGGGAATCTCCAAATGCCTCAGGTTCAGCTGTAAAAAAGCAAAAAACAAAACAAAACAAAACAATTAAATAAAAGAAACGTTCTGTTCTCTTTCCTTTCCCATTCCCTCCAATCCTAGAAGGATCAGAAATCAGTGAGTAAGCAGGAGAAACAAAAAAAAAAGAGTGCCCTTGGAGTTCCCGTTGTGGCGCAGTGGTTAACGAATCCGACTGGGAACCATGGGGTTTTGGGTTCGATCCCTGCCCTTGCTCAGTGGGTTGGGGATCCGGCGTTGCTGTGAGCTGTGGTGTAGGTTGCAGACGTGGCTCGGGTGCCGAGTTGCTGTGGCTCTGGCGTAGGCTGGCAGCTGCAGTTCCAATTAGACCCGTAGCCTGGGAACCTCCATATGCCGCAGGAGCGGCCCAAGAAATAGCAAAAAGACAAAAAAAAAAAAAAAGAGTGCCCTTAACTTGGGTTCAGGCTCTCTGCCTAATGCAAGTCCTATCGGGTGGTAAGGAGAAGACCTATCTTTGAATGGAGATAACATTTGGTTACTACAGTGGACTGAACATTCTCATTTCATTTTATTTATTTTTTATGGCTGCACCTGTGCCACACGGAAGTTCCTGGGCCAGAGACTGAGTCCGAGCCACAGCTGCAACCTATGCTGTAGCTATGGCAAAGCCACATCCTTTAACCCACACCTCCGCAGAGACCTGAACAGCTGCAGTCAGAATCTTTTTTTTTTTTTTTTTTGGATTTTTAGGGCTGTACCCGCAGCATATGGAGGTTTCTAGGCTAGGAGTCCAATTGGCGCTGCAGCTGCCAGTCTACACCACAGCCACAGCAATGCAGGATCCAAGCCTCGTCTTCGTCTTTGCCCTAGAAAAGGCAAAAAGACAAAAATAAATAAATACGTAAAATAAAATAAGAATGTTCAGGAATTCCTGCTATGGTGCAGTGGGTTAAGGATCTGACTGCAGGAGTTCCCATCTTGGCACAGTGGAAACGAAACCAACTAGGAACCATGAAGTTGCGGGTTCGATCCCTGGCCTCACTCAGTAGGTTAAGGATCTGGCGTTGCCGTGAGCTGTGGTGTAGGTTGCGGACGAGGCTCAGATCCCGAGTTGCTGTGGCTGTGGCGTAGGCCGGCGGCTACAGCTCCAATTGGACCCCTAGCCTGGGAACCTCCACATGCCGCAGGTATAGCCCTAAAAAGACACACACACACACACACACAAAGTCATGAGACTGCCCAAGTCTGCATCCAGGGCAAGGGAGAGAAATTAGCCCCACTGAAAAAACTTAATGGGGCAGAAGAGAGGAAGATAAATTTGCTTTTATGGCTACTCCCCATGAGTCATGTTTGTTCAAACAAATGAAGGGTGAGGGATTCCTAAGCAACACAGTGAAGAAAATAGATTTTAGAACCATAAAGAATTGAGTTTGAAATCTGGCTCCATCATTCCCCAACCTTGTGACCTTGGGTACGAAACATAAGCTCTCTGAGTCTGATTTTCCTATTGTAAAACGGGGTTAATTCAGCCTCTTAAGGTTACTTGGGAGGATGAAATAAGATAACATTTGTGAAAACATCTAAAACATACAGATTTTCTCCCATTCTCCACTTTGTCATAAGATGTTGTAGGGTGGCTGGTGGGACCGGGTACCCCAGAGAACTCATCACGAAAATGGTGACTTTTGACACCATCTTTTCTGGAGTTCCCGTCGTGGCGCAGTGGTTAACGAATCCGACTAGGAACCATGAGGTTGTGGGTTCGGTCCCTGCCCTTGCTCAGTGGGTTAACGATCCGGCATTGCCGTGAGCTGTGGTGTAGGTTGCAGACGCGACTCGGATCCCGAGTTGCTGTGGCTCTGGCGTAGGCCGGTGGCTACAGCTCCGATTCAACCCCTAGCCTGGGAATCTCCATATGCCGCGGGAGCGGCCCAAGAAATAGCAACAACAACAACAACAACAAAAAAGACAAAAGACAAAAGACAAAAAAAAATGACACCATCTTTTCCAAAGGACAAAAGAGAAGCAGATTGGCAGACTGGTATCCTGGGGACTTGAGACGAAGGGGACTGTGTGGGCAGAAAAAATACAGGACACTCCATTCAATTTGAATTTCAGATAAACAACAAATAATTTTTTAGTATAAAAATGTTTGGGGGAGTTCCCGCTGTGGCACAGTGGGTTAATGATCTGGCTTGTCTCTCCAGAGGTGCAGGTTCGATCCCTGGCCCAGTGCAGTGGATGAAGGATCCAGCATTGCTGCAGCTGTGGCATAAGGTGCAGCTCCAGCTTGGATTCAATCACTGGCCTGGGAATGTCTGTATGCATGGGGACGGCTGAAAAGGAAAAAAAAAAAAAGTTTGGGACCTATTTTTAATATTAATTGTTCATCTGGAATTCAAATTTTCCTGGGTGTTCTATATTTTTTACTTGCTAACTCTGACAGCCCTAAATGATACATAGAGTTGAAGGACTTGGCTATAGTGGAGAGAGTGGGCTGAGCGCCACTCAATAGGATAAGTCCCATCTTTGTACGTATTTTTTTTTGTCTTTTTTTTTTTTTTTTTAGGGCCGCACCTGTGGCATATGGAAGTTCCCAGGCTAGGGCTCAAACTGCAGCAGCAGGCCTACACCACAGCCAAAGCAACGTGGGGTCTGAGCTGCACCTGCGACCTACACCACAGCTCACAGCAACGCCAGATCTTTAACCCATTGTGCAATGCCAGAGGGATCCAACCCGCATCCTCATGGATACTAGTTGTGTTCGATACCACTGTGCCAACACAGGAACTCCTTCATACCTAATTTTTTTTTTTTTGTCTTTTTGCCTTTTCTAGGGCCGCTCCCACAGCATATGGAGGTTCCCAGGCTAGGGGTCCAATCAGAGCTGTAGCTGCCCGCCTACGTCAGAGCCACAGCAACGTGAGATCCGAGCCCTGTCTGTGACCTACACCACAGCTCACGGCAACGCCAGATCCTTAACCCGCTGAGCGAGGCCAGGGATCGAACCCGCAACCTCATGGTTCCTAGTTGGATTCGTTAACCACCTGAGCTATGATGGGAACTCCATACCTAATTTTCTAATAATTTCATAGGGTTCTAGTTGAGAGGTGATGATGTAAACTGCAGGATTGATAAATTCAGCAAGAGTGAATGGAATTGAAATGCCCTCCAGCCAGTTACACACAGAAGAAGCAGGCCAGGAGGCCGGGCCCTTAGGACAAAAGCAGCTTTCCCCAACAGGCAGGCAGGAGCCCTGGCTCTCCTACTTGTTTAAAGGTACAGCAAGGACGAGGGCAAAAAAGGCCCCCCAGAAGCAGCCCCTCATGGGGGAGGTAGGTGCTGGCTGAATGCTGACTGGGCCCTTTGCTTTGTCCCCAGCCTGCTTATTCCCAAACAACAGAAGTGCTGCTCAGCCGCCTGGTCAGCCTCATTATGCTCTTGCCAAAAAGTGCTGAGTCCAGGGGCTGCCCTGGCCCCATGACCTCACCCCTCCTGCCCCAGGCCTCATCCTGTGAGGCTCCCTGGGTGCACAGGCAAGGCAAGGGGTCCAAGCCATCCATAAAGTTATCCTGAGCATCTACCATGCTTGGCATGTAGCCCTAGTGCCAAGGAGTCCAGGGTGCAGATCAACCAGGTTATATTTGGGGGTTGTCTCATCCTCCTTAGTCTATCATCACCTTCAAATCTAAAAGACCATCTCACCAGACAGTTGCTCCACCTGCTCTTGCAATGAGTGCGGGGGCTGAGAGCAGAGGTCATAATCCATGTGCCCAATAGATGAATGCCCTGCAGAAAATGAGACACAGAATTTGCCGCTAAAATGGAGTAAGGAAAAATATTGGGGGAAAACCTTGAATAAACGTGGTCTTTTCCAAATTCAAGGAAAAAGATTTTTTATCGGGTAAATTTTTCTAAAATCCTTGCTGTTTGTTCCCACAAATCTCTAGGAGAATCTGGCACAAGATGGTATCTGATTTGAAACCATTAATAATATAGTTATTATTTACTGATTCCATTGGGTCCCAAATGCTACCCTAGACACCTTCGTCTCCCTTCATCTGACAGCAGTGGGTGAGGTAGGTTAATTATCTGACTTCATGCCAGAAAGGCAGAGTTGCCTGGAGGAAAGGATATAGGCTTTGGGAGTTCCCGTCGTGGCACAGTGGTTAACGAATCCGACTAGGAACCATGAGGTTGCGGGTTCGGTCCCTGCCCTTGCTCAGTGGGTTAACGATCCGGCGTTGCCGTGAGCTGTGGTGTATGTAGGTTGCAGACGCAGCTCGGATCCCGTGTTGCTGTGGCTCTGGCGTAGGCCAGTGGCCACAGCTCCGATTCAACCCGTAGCCTGGGAACCTCCATATGCCGCAGGAGCGGCCCAAGAAATAGCAAAAAGACAAAAAAAAAAAGAAAGAAAGAAAGAAAGAAAAAGGATATAGACTTTGGAGTCAGACAGACATGCAAAAATTCTGCTGGGTTCCTTGGCCCATAACTTGGCTGCTCAGGACGTCATTTAACTCGTCTGTAAAATGGGTGCTACAATGATCTGTTTCATGGGGTTGTGGTGAGGATGAAGAAGGCAGTGTCTGCTTCACAGTATTTGCTCTGGAAGGTGTAGTTATTGCTATTAAGGATGAAGAGGAGAGACTGCAACCCAGCTTGGGAGATGAGAATACGAGCTGGTTGCTCTCTTCATCCCCATTCCTGGAGTGCTCCGCTCTGACTTTCCCGGAAAGAGATAGTGGATGGAGTTGGAGCTCCAAAGCCATAACTATCATGAGGCAGGTGAGGCAACAGTTCCAAACAGTGTCAGAGGGGGGATGCTCTAGAATTTGATCAAAAACCACCTTGAGGTGCTACTTGGAAGGTATGATGGTAGCATTGCTGACCTGGTAATCCCTCTCCAGTTTTCTCTGTCTTAAGTTAACTGAGGAAAGTGCATGGAGGACAGGCCAAGGATGCCTATGACTCCAGGAAAACTGGATGGATATTTGTAAATTGTTTGCACAGTGATCCTGACTTTCTGCCTCTGTGTTTAGGCTTTTCGAACATAAAAGCCCTATTTTCTTTTTCTTTTTTTTCTTTTCTAGGGTCGCTTCCCACGGCATATGGAGGTTCCCAGGCTAGGGGTTGAGTCAGAGCCGTAGCCACTGGCCTACACCAGAGCCACAGCAACACGGGATCCGAGCCACGTCTGCAACCTACACCACAGCTCACGGCAACGCCGGATCCCCAACCCACTGAGCAAGGCCGGGGATCGAACCCACAACCTCATGGTTCCTAGTCAGATTCGTTAACCACTGCGCCACAATGGGAAATCCATAGAAACCCCATTTTCTATAAAAACTAAAAATTGGCTCCGTCCTCATGGTATTAACACTTCAGTAGGGTGTAAAGCTCCCAGATTGAAATGTTGAGAGTGTATTAAGCACACTCTGAGCAGGTCAGTTGTGGCTAGGGTGGTAAGGACTATATTTCAGTTTTATCTCTGCCTTCAGAGTCACAAAACTTCATCATTGGATGTCATTCATTCATTTAAAACATATTTATTGAGCTCAGGAGTTATGCCCAGAGCTGAAGATGTAATGATGAACTAGATGAAGCCCTTGCTTTCATAAAGGATAGCATCTAATGGGAGAAGCAGATAAATTAAGCAGTTTCTTTATTTTCAAAAATAACTTTGTTTTGTTTTTGGAATTCCCGTTGTGGTGCAGTGGTTAGCGAATCTGACTAGGAACCATGAGGTTGTGGGTTTGGTTCCTGGCCTTGCTCAGTGGGTTAATGATCTGGTGTTGCCACGAGCTGTGGTGTAGGTCGCAGACGCGGCTCAGATCCTGCGTTGCTGTGGCTCTGGTGTAGTCTGGTGGCTATGGCTCCGATGAGACCCCTAGCCTGGGCCCATATGCCATGGGAGCAGCTCAAGAAAAGGCAAAAAGACTAAAAAGAAAGAAAGAAAGAAAGAAAAGGCAAAAAGACAAAACAACAACAAACTTTGTTTTGATGAAAAAGATGTTCACATGGTTCAAAACTCAAAAGTACAGAAAAGTAAATGATGAAAAGTTTTGTCCTATACGTTAGCCCCAAATGCCTTGGTTTCCCTCTGTGGAGGCCAGTATTTCTAATTCCTAAGTCATTTCTAAGCATGATCAATGCAGTAATCATTAAGTATATGGTGCTAAGAGAGCACTTTGTGGGGGTACCTAAGCCATTCCAGGGGTTAGAGAATGAATTAATGAACAAATAAGTGTTTCCCTAAGATCCCGATTCTGGTTTGGAAGAAAAGGAAAGGTGAGGAAGAACCACTAGCCATGGATAGCTGGTGACTTAAGCCCTTGCACAGCCACCTGTCGGCCAGAGCAAGTATGATCCCCAAGGCAGTTCTGTTCCTTGCCAGCCATTGATCCAAATGCCACCAATTAATAAAGCAGCAGAAACACCTTGGGGTGGCTCATCACACTTAGTGTCTGACTTGCACATTTGACGTCCATCAACAGATGACTGGATAAAGAAGATGTTAATACACACACACACACACACACACAATGGAATACTACTCAGCCATGAAAAACTGTGAAATAATGCCATTTGCATCAACAAAGACAGAACTAGAGATTATCAGACTAAGTGAAGTGAGTCAGAAAGAGAAAAACAAATACCATATGATATCGCTTATATGTGGAATCTAAAATATGGTGCAGGAGTTCCCATTGTGGCTCAGTAAGAACCTGACTAGTATCCATGAGGATGCAGGTTTGATCCCTGGCCTTGCTCAGTGGGTTAAGGATACAGTGTTGCCTCAAGCTGCAGTGTAGGTCACAGATATGGCTCGGATCTGGTGCTGCTATAGCTATGGTGTAGGCTGGCAACTGAAGCTCTGATTTGACCCCTAGCCTGGGAACTTTCACATGCCACAGGTGCAGCCCTAAAAATAAACATAAAATATAATAAAATACAGCATGAATGAACACAACAGAAACAGACTTACAGACGTAGAGAACAGACTTGTATTTGCCAAGGGGGAGGGGAGGAGAGTGGGAGAGGGATGGAGTGGGAGTTTGGGGTTAGTGATGCAAATGATTACATATAGAATGGATAAACAAAAAGGTCCTACTGTATAGTACAGGGAACTGTAATCAATATCCTGTGATAAACCATAATGGAAAAGAATACAAAAAAGAATGTATAGGAGTTCCCTGGTGGCTCAAGAGGTTAAGAATCTGGCATTGCCATTGCTGTGGCTTGGGTTCAATCCCTACCCTGGTAATTTCTGCATGCTGGGGGTATGGCCAAAAAGAAGAATGTATGTATGTGTATGTGTGTGTAGGTGTATATATATATTTTTTTATGTATAATTGAATCACTTTGCTGTGCAGCAGAAATTAACACAATGAAAATAAACTATGCTTCAATTTTTTAAAAAATCCAAAAAAAGTATTATACATTTGGAATGCTCTGCCAAATCTGTGAATACTTGTATATATATCAGAACTTGCCCCCTGATTTTTGTTTCTGGGGAAAGGGGACTCTGACAAACCTTGAGTCACAGGCTGGAGAGCTTGGCAGAGGGATTGAGAGAACTTTACTGGGAAAAATTTCTTCCTCTCTCCAAACTGCTATGAGATTTTCTCCAGTATCTGTCACCAGAAAGAGAGTATGTGAATAAGTAAGGGTTGAACAAGGTTGAGTGACTTGCCAGGTCACCTAGCCAGGGGAGTTGATATTTGAACTCACATCTGCCAGGCTCAGAGCCCTCCTCACGCATGACATCCTCCGGCTTCTCACAGTAGCTATGATGCTTGAACTCTCCCCTTCAGGGTTCCTGGGGAGGTCCACAATTTCCCACACTACTCTCACCAAGTGCCATGAACTTCCAGAGAGAAATCATTTTACCTGTTAGGGTACTACAGGTATAGAACCTTGGGCCTGCAAGACTGCTAAGGGCCTAAAGCAATATATATAAAAAAATCTCAGGAGTTCCGTAGTGGCCTAGTGGTTAAGGATCTGGCATTGTCACTGCTGTGGCTTGAGTCACTGCTGTGGTGTGGGTTTGATCCTTGGCCTCGGAACTTCTGCATGCCATGGGCACAGCCAAAAAAACCCCCCCAAACTCAGAAGATTTATTGGCTCCAAATTTTTTTTTTGTCTTTTTGTTGTTGTTGTTGTTGTTGTTGTTATTTCTTGGGCCACTCCCGCAGCACATGGGGGTTCCCAGGCTAGGGGTCGAATCGGAGCTGTAGCCACCGGCCTACGCCACAGCCACAGCAACGCAGGATCCGAGCCGCGTCTGCAACCTACACCACAGCTCACGGCAACGCCGGATCGTTAACCCACTGAGCAAGGGCAGGGACCGAACCCTCAACCTCATGGTTCCTAGTCGGATTCGTTAACCACTGCGCCACGACGGGAACTCCTGGCTCCAAATTTTTAAAAAATTTTTTTAGATTTTTATTGTTTTTAAATTTTATGGCCACACCCATGTCATGTGGAAGTTCCCAGGCCAGGGATTGAATCCAAGCCACATCTATGGCAACGCTGGATCCTTTTAACCCACTGCAACAGGCTGGGGATCAATCTTGAACCTCTGTAGCGACCAGAACCACTTCAGTCAGATTCCTAACCCAGTGTGCCACGGCAGGAACACCAACTCCAAATTTTTGAAAGACAACTGCAACGTTAAAGAGTCAATATTTAATAATATAGCTACAGAGAGAGATTCATGTCTACCAGCTGACCATAATTGAGTTCAACTCTTAAACAGTTATACATAAAAATATGGCAATTATAAAGATTACCAAAAATAGTGAATGAATTTTTTTCCTTTTTTTTTTTTTTTGGCTTTTTAGGGCTGCACCCACTGCATATGGAAGGTCTCAGGCTAGAGGTCCAATCAGAACTGGATTGCCGGCCTACACCACAGCCATAGCAATGAGGAATCTGAGCTGCATCTTCAACCTACACCACAGCTCACGGCAACACCGGATCCTTAACCCACTGAGCGAGGCCAGGGATTGAACCCGCATCCTCATGGATACTAGTCGGATTCTTTTCCACTGCACCACGACAGCAACTCCCGATTTATTTTTCTTAATAGAGCTCGGAATTGTAATAACCCTTCATATTTTTAGTTTTATTTATTTATTTATATTTGTTTTTTAGGGCCGCACTCATGGCAAATGGAGGTTCCCAGGCTAGGGGTTGAATCAGAGCCACAACTGCCAGCCTATGCCACAACCACAGCAACACCAGATCCAAGCTGCATCTGCAACCTACGCCACAGCTCACGGCAACGCCAGATCCTTAACCCACTGAGGGAAGCCAGGGATCGAACCCCCAACCTCATGGTTCCTAGTTGGATTCGTTTCTGCGGCACCACGACCGGAATTCTGAATCTTTCATATTTTTAAACAACAGCAACACATGTATATCCTGTATGAGAGGTGACGTGCATTTTGCTGTGTTGGATATGACATGGAATCTTAGGAAGGTCCTGGGGTGGTATGAGGAATCTGGAAAGGCCAGGGGGCAAGTACTCTTGCAGAGACCTGTCCTCACCTCCCAGCTCCTCTGAGAGCAAGTCTGCAGCAGGCAAGGCCTGCATGGCCAGCCTCGCCCACAGCAGTGGGGCCTCTCTGGATTTCTGTATCCCACATTTAAACAAAGCCCTGAGGGATGCCTGTCCAGCAGGCTGAGCCACCAAAGCTCTGGGATCAGGTGAAACAAAAGCAGAGGGAAAGCAGAGTGCTGACAGAGCCAGAGGCCATCAGCCACAGAGCTATAAAAAGCAGAGCCGTAGAGGAAGTGGCACCAGATGGAGACCCAGACTTTGCAGCAGGAGCTGGGTGAGTAAGGCCCTGAGGGGTGCTCTGGTCCTTCTTTTCCTTCCCTTGCAGAGGCATGCCCAGAAGGGGGTCCCGTTTTCCTGCCCAGTAGTCACGGCTTCTTAGGATAGCTGGAGAAGACTGGGGAACTCTGGGGGAGGCAGGCTTCTCTTGCCACCCCAAGAGGAGTTACTTACAGGACAATGACCACTGCCCTAGCAATCATAGCTGGGAGGGGACATGGAGCCCCAAGAAATGACCAGCTCCTGGGGCATAGGGAGAAGTGGGGGTGAGCAAGAGCTAGGAAATGCTTATTTGGAGGTTCAGGATGGAAAGATCTGTCAGAGTTTACATGCATCAGTCTCTGGGCCAATACCAGCCAGAGCCAAAGGCCATGAATGGCTGTTCTGAGTTGAGAAAACTGATGTACACCTGCCTGTCTTCTTTCTGCCCTGCCTCCCACCCCCCTTCCCCCTGTTCTTCCTTCTTTTACCTTTCCTATCATCTTTTCTGTCTACCTCACCCCTCTGAGCCTCAGTACCCTCATCTGTAAAATGAAGGTAATGACAGTACTTACCTAATAGGCTCATTGGGAAGATTAAATGTTTGAATGCATATAAAGCATATAGAACAGGGCCTGGAAGAGAGTGAGCCATCGTTCAGTGGTAGCTATTGCTGTCATCCTCTTTTCTTCCTCACTTTCCGTCAATAGGTCTTTTTCAGTGCCACCCATTCCCCTCCTCAAGCCCTCACCACTGCGACATGTGCTCAGCAACCACTCAGGAGATCCCGGCCCTGCCTTTGAGATGTTCACCCAGGACATATTCAATAGGAACACAGATCAGTACTGTGATGAGTGCTAAAAGTAGGAAAGAAAGCAAGCCGCCATAGGCAGGGAAGGCAGCAAAGGTTCAGGAGGCAAGACCAAGGCTGGTTAGGTCTAGAAGAGAAGTAGGATGGGAATGTAGCATGACCACGCACAGCCGGTCAATTTGAGGGCTTTGAGGAGCCAGGTGAGAGTGAGACCATGCACTGGCAATATGAGGGGTCAGATGGTCACCAAGGAGTTTCTATTGTGGCACGTGAGACTGAGGCAATGCTGCCACCTGTAGTGGGTGCCTGGAGGCAGGCAAGAGGCTGAGAACTGCATTTATCAAGTGGTCATCATGCCTGTGCAATGCCTTCGCTGCGTTATTGCTTCTAATCCTTATAATAACTCTGCAGGTAGAAGCTTTAACAATGGAAAACAACTGAGGCTCAGCTAGTGACAGGCAGGGCCAGGATCCCAACCAAAGTCTATTTATTGGACTTCAAGCCTCTTTTACTTTCTCCTGTGCTCCTCATCCCCTACCCCAGAGGCCATGTCATTGGTGTGTTTTCTGTCTTCCAGAATCCCTTCCAACCACCAAGATGGCTCAAACTAACCCCATGCCGGGGTCTGTGGGGCCATGGAAGGTAAGCCCATCCCCATCACATGGAAAATCGAGGAATCCATCAGGGCAGGGAGTGTGAGTACTCTCAGAGGGTAGGCTCCAGAGCTGTGCTTTTCCATGGAACAGTGGCTGACCAATACAACACCAGTTTTTGTAGGGTAAGGTTCCAAGAAAGTCCAGAGGCTGTCTCAGGAAGGATCTCTCAGGATGCCCCATTTGGATGGAAGAAGGATGATCCTGGAAGCCCATGATGGGTGGGAGATGATATCTATAGTTTTCTAGGTCAGCTCTCCTCCACACTGCTAAAATCATTTTAAAATAAAATAAAGCAGCCCAAATGGCTTATGACAAGGAGAACCTGAGGGCCTCCAAATGAGGAGAGATTGGCTACCAGTTCCCAAATAAATGACTGGACCCTGGTCTCCTGACTCCCAAATGAGGTTGGTTGTAACCATTGCCAGAAGTGGCTGAGCCTCAGCCACTGTTTCCTCCAACACCCTTACCCTCTTCACTGGATCAACTCTGAGTCCAGTTCACAGCTTTGGGAGATGTCCTCTAGCCAGGTTGAAGAGTCAAGTTCTAGTTCAAGGTATGAAAGGAGTTTATCGCAACTCTCCTTTTACACTTTAGGTTTCTATAGGGAGTATGGCTGGAGAAGCTAATAAATACTCCACAGGGAGCTGCTGGGTCTCCCAGAATCCTGGCCTCTGGGCCACACTTAGGCAGGAAGCATAGTGGAGCAGTTCACAAGTCCTTGGTATGTCCACTGCGCAAGCTAACATTCCTGAGGGACCATTCCTATCATAAACCAATCCCCGCACCTCATCCCTAGACTGGGCACCTGAGTACCACCGAACAGTGGTATTAGTTCAAAGTCCTTCTTCTTCTTTTTTTTTTTTTAACTTTTTTTGGTCTTTTTGCTATTTCTTGGGCCACTCCCACGGCATATGGAGGTTCCCAGGCTGGGGGTCAAACCGGAGCTGTAGCCACTGGCCTACGCCAGAGCCACAGCAACTCGGGATCTGAGCCACGTCTGCGACCTACACCACAGCTCACGGCAATGCCAGATCGTCAACCCACTGAGCAAGGGCAGGGGCTGAACCCACAACCTCATGGTTCCTAGTCGGATTCGTTAACCACTGCGCCACAATGGGAACTCCCCCAAAGTCCTTCTTACCCTGTCTACACTGAGAGAGATCTCATCAGGCAACCTGGGCTACAGCTAGTGCTGGAAAACAGGGTCTGACATGGGTTAAGATGTTGGTTCTTCTTGATGTACCACATTCTGGCTGTTCCCCTGCTTGATCTTATTTCAGATAACCATCTATGACCAGGAGAACTTCCAGGGCAAGAGGATGGAGTTCACCAGTTCCTGCCCAAATGTCTCTGAGCGCAGTTTTGATAATGTTCGGTCACTCAAGGTGGAATGTGGCGCGTGAGTATGGACCTCAGCAGAAACTTATTTCTGGTCCTTTCAGACATGTGACCATAAAGGTGGGGATCACGGAAGAAAGATGTTCCCCTGGACTCCAATCATTTCTGGGAGAGAAGTCTCTACACTGAAGTAATCTTTAAAAAAAAAAAATCACTACATGTGTAATTCAGAAACGCAAACCCAGAAGGAACATGAGGTTCTCAGAGGCTTGGTGGTAGATTTGGGGCAGGGGATTAAGGAAATAATTCCTTATGGTATCATATATTTTATATCAGGGGGTGGGGTACTAACGGTGATCAGTTCTGTGCTTCTGGAGCCCATGAGCTGCTGCCTGGGATTCCCTCACTAAGCTTTTCTTGCCTACAAAAAACAGTGGGGAAACTACCAAGCAGCAGCTTCTTTATAGCTAACTCACCTTCTGCATGTCCTAGAGCCCGCGCTAGTAGCTAGTTTCTCTACGTAGAAAGGAACTCAACTCTAGGATTTGAGAGCCATATTAGTTCCTGGCCAGTCTTCCAGAAGATTCTCGGTGGTGGTTAACCTTCTCAGTGAGGGAGATTCCCTCTTGTCTTCTTATTCTTGGCAGGATAGTTGAGGTCTTTATCATCAGCCTGAAAATACAAAGGCAAGGACTTTTCCTTTGGCCTCAAAAGAACTGGCTGTGCATGTAGATAAGGCTTCCACAAGTTGCTCACCCCCCAAATCAAACTCTTTAACTCCTAAAGTAAAATGGGGTGTCATCAGCAACTGAGACCTGGCTATGAAACACCAATCCAAGGCGTTTTAATTAAATGAGGTACAAGTATATATATAGGTATCCAGGAGAAAGAACCCACAAAATGACGAGGAAATGAGACTAGCTGTCTATTCATCCCTCTGCTTCCTTAGGAAGAAACCAACAGGTTTGGCTGGAGCCAAAGCAATAGTCAGTCACTAGATCCTGAACCTGGAGCTCCAAGTAGAGAGTAAAGTATCTTTGAGAGAAAGGAAATATAACTTTAGACTGACTTTACCAATACACATCACTCAGGCCAGTGAAGTAGACTCTTTCAGTGGATAATCGCCAAATATCCTATTTACAAGCCCGCATAGTGTAGCTGTCAGTTCATTCTCCACTTCTTATGATGTTATCACTTTGTACAGCTTTATTGGAATTGGCTTGATATTTTACCCTATTAACATCTAAAACAAAAGACATCTTCTCCCTGAGGCCACATAAGCTCTGAATACCATGAACAAACATTGCTTATCTTTGGCAGCTGGGTTGGTTATGAACATACCAGCTTCTGTGGGCAACAATTTGTCCTGGAGAGAGGAGAGTACCCTCGCTGGGATGCCTGGAGCGGGAGTAATGCCTACCACATTGAGCGACTCATGTCCTTCCGCCCCATCTGTTCTGCTGTGAGTCCTTGAAATTTTCATTTCTGAGCATGTATGGGATGGGGCAAGAGAGGGTGCATATGGACTGACACTCATGTTATCTCCCAAAAGTTATGCAGGAATGTGGCAGGAAGAAGGATAAAAGTTTAAAAGAGAAAAGAAAAACCCTACTCCTTCTAAGTCAGCAGTTTGATTTTTCTCCACTATATGGTATTTCCATTAAGCTAAAAGTAGGAGACTTCATGGAGTTCTCTGATGGCACTGTCATTGCTGTGGCTTGGCTTCAATCCCTGCCCAGGGAACTTCTGCATGCCTCAGGTGCTGCCCACCCCCATCCCACCCCCCAAAAAACAAAAGTGATCCTGGTATTGGGAGTAAGCCTTTTCAAATATTCATCTATGTGGGTTTTTTTTTTCTTGATTTTAATTGTTAATGATCTTAATGATGTCTTTTTTTACATCTCACCAAAATCCAAGTAGTAGAGAAAGTAACTTCAACAGCTCTAGAACTAAAAAGCATTTCCCTATCTAGATGTGTTGTCACATTTTACCTCCAAATTTTCCCCCTCTATTGTTTACAGTCAAATGCACGAATCCTAGGTGTATATTCTCATGAGTTTTGAGAAATATGTATATCCACATAACCAATACTTAATCAAATTCAAAGCAATTCCATTGCCCTGAAAAGTTCCCTGCTCCCTTCCACTTTCTATCACTTTATGTTTTTAATCTTCATAAAAGTTATTCTCCTCCTTAATGCTTGTGTAGTCTTCATATCCCCTGGACATTAACTGTGTCCAACACCATACACGCATGCACGTACGCGCGCACGCGCACACACACACACACAAATAGACTTACTTTTCCTACCAATTTGTGGGATCTTTTTCCCAATTAGTATTAATTCTTTGGTTGTTTGTGTTTCAAATATTTTTTCTTGCAGTCATATCTTCTCTCATTGGTCTTTTTTTGTTTCAAATATATCAGTTATTTGCACATTTTAAATGCTATGGTATTGGAGTTCCTGTCATGGCTCAGTGGTAAAGAACTCGACTAGTATCCATGAAGATGCGGGTTTGATCCCTGGCCTCGCTCAGTGGGTTAAGGATCCGGTGTTGCCATGAGCTGTGGTGCAGGTCACAGACATGTCTTGGATCCCGAGTTGCTGTGGCTGTGGTGTAGGCTGGCAGCTGCAGCTCCAATTTGACCCCTAGCCTGGAAATTTCCAAATGCCATGAGTGTGACCCTAAAAAGACCCTGCCCCCCAAAAAAGCTATGGTATTAAATTGGATTAAACAAGATTATGGGTAATTTTTAAAAAATCTCTGTATTGCCTAAAATACTTTTACAATTAATGATCATGTACTTCCTTTTGCAGACCAAGAGTTCTGAATTTGAAAAATGTAAATTAGGATGATAGCCTTAACAGTGGTACCAAATTAAAAAAACAAAAAACAAAAAACTTTTCTGCATTATAGAATCATAAGGAGTCTAAGATTACCATCTTTGAGAAAGAAAACTTTATTGGACGCCAGTGGGAAATCTGTGACGACTACCCCTCCTTGCAAGCCATGGGTTGGTTCAACAACGAAGTTGGTTCCATGAAGATACAATGTGGAGCGTAAGTGCAAAAACAGGGTTAGCGAACACTTCAAAAACTCTTGCAGGTGTAAATCTTGTGAATATTATTCCATCAATGGTCATGTCTTATCTCATACATTAATGTGATATTGGTATGACTATTCAAGCTATTAGTAATTTTGAATCTCAAGTTCTTGGTACCAACTGCCACTTAGTATTTCGGCCCCCAGACATTCCTCTGTGGAAGCTCTTATGCTGAACTAATTCTATACATTTTTTCGTGTTTAAGTTAATTTTCAACTTGTTGCAGCCTCCTGCTCACAAACGGTGCTTGGCAAATTTAGGATGGTAATTGCTTTCTAAGCCTCAAAGCATTCCATACTATTGTGTTGAGGAGAGGCTCAGGTTTGGGGTGTTGACCAAGTTCCTAACTAGTTTCAATAATCCAATATGTTTTGGATTTTCTAGCTGGGTTTGCTACCAGTATCCTGGATATCGTGGCTATCAGTATATCTTGGAATGTGACCATCATGGAGGAGACTATAAACACTGGAGAGAGTGGGGTTCTCATGCCCAGACTTCCCAGATTCAATCGATTCGCCGTATCCAACAGTAGTGGATTAAAAGCTCCAAGTAAGAATTCCTCAGGCATGAGACCTTGCTAAGTAATCTAGAATGAGTTTTATGTTCTGCTCAGACATTGCTTCCAAATGTTAGCTGCCGATATCCACAATAAATGTCATTAAAAAAAAAAAAATTTGTAGACTGAACTACCATGATTTATATAAATCACATTTATATGGCTGAGATAAGCATCAATAAAACTCCACAAGTTCCCTTCTATGTCCTTGCAAGTCACTTACCAGGCCAAGGACAATGATTCCCTATTTCAAAGAACACTACAGCATAAAACCCAAGTATATTAGTCTATAGTGACAGACATACTTTTGGCATACGTGTTTGAATCTTTTCTCATCTCTTACTCTAATAATGCTGCTTTTTTTTTCACTTTGTGACATATCAATGCTAAGCAAACTTAGAAAGTTTTTCAAATATGTATTGCCATATTCCTTAACTGCTGAGCTCAATGTCATGCCAAAAGCAAGGATAGCTGCTCTCACAGCTGATTTTTCCATATTAAGAACCTTAATAACCTCAGGATTTTAAAAAATCATGACATGTGATCATGCTCTATTTAAGACAAATTTGTATATTTGACCCTGTGAAAACATATCATTATCAACTTCACAATCTTAACTTAGTTTTCAGTAAACTGCAAAAATTAAGGCACACAAAAGATGATTACACAAACACCTCGGAAACTTTAAAATTTTTTATTCAACAATGTACACTTATTGTCTCTTAATTTGATCTACAAATTTCTCAAGTTTTTTCTGATAAAATAAGTAAATCTGGGTATGGATGTAGAGTGTAATTTATATTTTTAAAACACTGAACATGAAGTAAGACATCAATAAAGGAAGATCATTGTGTAACTGACACTTCCTCAGAATCCATGACATTAGAAACGGCTATGGCAAATACCTAAGCATTTAGCAAAAAGCAAAATTTCTGGCCACTGTTCTTTTATCTAGAAAAGGCCTATCTTTTTGAATGGGCAAAACAACACTGAAAAGACTTTTTTTTAAGTGGGAGAGGGAGGGAAAAACATCCTATAATGTAACTGTAGCCCAGTATTCTTTCCCCAGATTAAGATGTAACTCAGCTCCTAAGTGCTGATGCGCCCAAGACACAGAAATTACTCTGCTTTTTAAACATGTGAACTACTGACAGATGCTGAGGAGTAGTCAGTCATCAAGGATGCTACACTCCTGCATTCATGCCTTTTAAAGCCATGCATCATGGGCCACCTTTCACATCTTGACTAGCAGACTTAGTTTTTAACTGTCACTTTCAGTGGAGATACAGAAGGGTTTTTGCTGTATTTTCAGTCAACCACATACATCCGGACACACCTGATGATAGTGAAGTAATTTTCTTCTATATATAGGAGAAAGCTATAAAATGGAAATGTTTCTTTTATATCTAAGAGCAAGGGGAAAATACCATTAGCATTATCTCTACTTAAATGTATTAGCCTCTTCTACAAAGGTCCTGAAGAGAATACAAAACAATCTTTTAATAGATGATTTGACAAAACCTGCCCAGTACATCTACACAATCTTTTAAGTACACAAACATGTGAAGTAAAGCTATTTAATACATGCAGACTGCAGCAATTAAACCAAATCAGACCAATTCCTAAACCTGTTCTAATCAGCTTGGACAGTTTTTAAAAAGATACATATTATCTTTAAAATAACCTGTGCTTTGATCTTCAAACAACTGAATACTTCTAATCTCAAGTCATTCATTCAGTAAGCCAAATTTATGCTAAAGCAAAGGTTAAAAAATGTTATCCTACCTTTAAACCAGGTTTAAAACATAAAACTATCACAGAACTCCATGTAGCAAAGGTCCTTCCTTCATTTCAGTTTCAATTACTTCCCATTTCTATTTGATCAAATAACCCAAAATTTCACTGAAGAATATCCAAGTTTGTAAAGCTGATAAAACTGCCCTGTTTCAAAAAAAAAAAAAAAGCCCTTTAGTAGATACAAGTCAATGTCTCATTAAAATCTGTATTATTAAAATAGGTGCCAATTTTCCTCTCCTAGTTCCATTGATGAACTAGCCCAGAACTATAACTTTGAGCCATGTTTCTTAAGATGGTAAAACTAAGAGCAGCAAAGTAATAAGAATAGGTCACTTTTGGTAATGACACACAAATTAAACTTTCAAAACATGTGCATAGCTTTATTCATCTACTTAGATCTAACCTTTTCATGGAGCTTCAGCAAAATTCGAGTGTGCAAAATGCATTTCTAAAACGTAATGCAAGCAAAGCTTTTCACATTTACACTGGCAGGAAATACAGAGAAACTAACAAGTCACAGTAGGGAGAGTTCAGATTTTTTTTTTTAATGACAAGAATTGCACAGTTCATTATTTTGAGACAATTGTTGCAGACATAAATATTTAAAATTTTCTAAGCAAGGTGCTTTAACAATAAATTTTTTTTTAAGTTGGAAAGAGCCAATAACTTGGATCATAGCTCATACAGAATTCCAAATTAAAGTGGACTCCATTATCTCCCTAGATTTTGCAAACAATGCTTTTTATAACACTTTATAACACTAAAGGAAACAGCAAGCCAAAACTTTTTTCAAAGCACACAAGAAATGGTGTCATCACATTACTTGAAGAAGGTGCTGAAAGGGGAGGAAAGGAAGTGAAGAATCCTTTTACTATTTCCCACTACAGAACAGCCACTAACAGACTAAGAACAACAACAAAAAAAATTAAAAAAACCAAAAAAGTAAATCAAATCACTTCCCCAGTTTATAAAATAGTTCCAGTTTGTGACAAGATCTGTAACTTTAAACAGAGAGCACCAGTTGGGCGATAGAATGAGCATTTCATACTGCATAAAAATTAGTGAGGTGGTAAGAACCATCAACTATCTCAGGCATTATTACATGGCCTTTCCAAATTTTTTTTAATATACATGCAAGGCACATTGATACAAAAATAGATCTCTGGCCAACAAATATATTAAGTAAGCAAATTAAAATTTTGGCTTTGCAATATTGGCAACATCAAAATATAATCAGATAGCTTTGGACCACATCTTTCTCATACTCCTCCACCCCATTTGGTGTTTCCTCCATCATATTGGGTTCAATCTCCTTCAAGTTTTGAGTATGTGCTTGAGAAACGACTTTTCCTCTTGTCAAGTAGCATTCCTACTAAGGTTTATCTTTGCTAAGTAAAAATACACTACAGAAGCAGAATAGCTGATTTTGATTGATTTGATTAAACTGAGTTGGATTGGCTTGGAGCAGCATTTCTCCTCTGCATACAAACAAAAAGTCCCCAGTTTAACATTGTAGACAAATATTTTTTTTCTAAAAGATCAGTAACAAACCAATCAATGATACTACTTCCTGCCATTCTTCCCAACTCCTCTTAATGAAGCAGAGGGAATAACAGAAGCAAAATTAGGATTTAAAAGATTTTCAGCAGAAGACACTTTTTAAGGCCAAAAAGTATATTATTAACAGAATTTGTATTTTTCTAAGTTAATGTCCTTCATAGGCCAATACCATAAATAATTATTTGTACTGATTCTCTCCCAATAATTTTTAAATTCATTCACTTTTGTTAGTGGCTGTGCTACAGGAAAGGTATCAAAGCAACCTATAAAGGTATGGTATATAGTTACGTAAAAAGTGCATCACATTCTTGATTTTTCAGTTTCTCATAGCAGCAGCAGGATTAATCCAAGACAGAAAATAGTTGTATTTTCATCCTAAAAATGCAACAATACCTAATGAAATGTATTTAATATCATGAAGAGATCCTCCTCTATAGAGGATAAATGAAACATAAGAGACAAACAGGGGCATACTAAAGGCATTCATTCGTATTTACATATTAAAACCACTTTTGTTAACACCAAATCTTTACACCTAGAGAATAATTATTTAATAAAGCAGACATTACTGAAGCAGTATCCATTTTTGGAGCCTTTGTTTAGCACCTGAGGAAAAAAACAGTATATGGAAAGCTATACAATTCACCTCAAGTTGGTTTGTTGGTCTATAGAGTAAAATTCTGATATGCAATCAAAGTGAAACTGAACTTGGAAAATGTTTGTAGCTATTTTAATAAGGCTGTAGAAAAGGGATACTGCAATATTATAAAATGGCTTTAGAACTCTGGACATAAAACAAAATTTTATGGATAAACAGGGAAGTCTGAATCAGCAATCCCACAAGTGAGGATGACTTTCGTAGGTTTCTAGCTGATAATTACTATTTGACACTCCCAGTAATGCAAAAGCAACATACCATTCATGCTTCACTGGGAATTTTCATTGTGCAGACAAATTAAAACTATTCATAAGATCCTTCTCAAGTAGCAATATGGCGTGAAATTTAAAACAGTAAAGCAGTGCTTTTGAGTGAAGCCAATGATTGATTCATCATTCTTTAAATCAGCTCAGGGTGGTCCTGGTTCTCACACATGTATATTTGAAAAGTAACACTTTAAGACACTTAAAGCAGAAGCTCATCTTTGTCACTATAAAAGAATCCTGGTGCTCTGTCAGTTAATTACATTAATGGAAATAACATCAATATTAAGAACTAATTAATAACCTAATGAATTTCTGCAAACAGAGCAGCTATTACTCTTCTAGTCTTGTCCTCTGCCTCTCCCATTTACACGAATACCAACACTTGGCCAGGGTGGCGGCAGGGGGAGGGGGAAGAGATGAGCAAATTCTACCCTTTCTTTTAAAACCCAACAGAAAATTAAAAGATACTGCCTGATCAGAATCTACAAGGAACAACAGACTTCAGCATAACATCTGTCCCACTATAGCATCTGTTCACATAGTGAGTACAGGGATCATGTTATTTGAGGACAGGACAGTGGCAAAACTATACTTGTAATTCTTGGAAATTGGACTTTTTAATCTATTTCTCTTGAGAAAGAAAGCCTTGAAGGAAATGACTCCCTCTCTATTTAGCACAATTTAAAAACAAGTAAAATCTCCCAAATTTCCTTGCCATTTGGTACATGACATGTAACTTCACACTAAATGGCTTTTGTGTATTTAAAAAGTGTACAGCAATAAAATAAACCACTAGATGCTTCCAACTGGGTTAGCAACAAGCCTAACAACCAAGCACAAAAATACTGCTGCTATGTGATGTTTTGTAAAGAAACACATTTCGTATTGTGGACAACACTCAAAACTGAGGTTTGTCGTATTTTCCCTAGAAATCCTTATTTAAAAAAACAATGCAGCACTTTTTTTCCTTTATAAAGTTTTTGCAGATTCTGTGATTAGGTAAGCACATGATTAAGGAGAACAGTAAAATCTAAACCTCTCCAGCCATTTATTTCAAGGAAAAACAAACTGGCATCAACAAATTCCTACTTATTGTCTATCCCTTCCTAAAAAGTAAAGAAGGGCTAACTACAGATGCTGTAAATACACTGTATTTGAAAGCTCAATACTAAGGTCAGAGGAAAGGCTATGGAATTAATTTCAGTTCAGCAAGTGGGGTGAATGAAGAGAAAGATAAATACACCCTGTCTTCTGTGGGGAATTATTCAAGACATCTATGAGAGTGGTATGTGACACAGAAGCCTACAATCAAGACAGATTTAAAAAGGAATCTTCACCCATAATTAGTATCTTCATAGCTATTAAAAAAATAGGTCATGATTTCATTCTTAGTGCCATTTTTCAAATACTACCCTTTTAAGGATTAAAACCACCTGACTTTATTCCATGTAATGAAAACAAATGGCACAAAATAAATACAAGTTCATTCTCTGAATACTAATATAATGTCTTACACACATTCATTTACTAACTTTTAATATCTCCTCGCACATACAAGCACACAACACACACATACAACACACACACACACCTTTTCAGTCTTTATAATGGAGGGATGTTAAAAATCCCCTCTAGACTGTATTTGGTTTATGCTACAGTACTAATACTCTGAGTCGAAGAAAAATTCTTTATACCAAACAATAACACATCAATGTTATTTAAATATGCTAAATTAATCACAGCTGGAGTTTAGAAGTTTACACAAAATAATCAGAAAACAGATCAACTCTTAAGTTTTTTTTTTTTTTTTTTTAATAAGTGCTCTGTAAGGAATTGTGTGAGGACCTAAGAAGATTGCGACAAGTAGAGTTAAGTGTTACCAAACAGCACAAAGGAAATAACGTCCCAAAGTCCTGCTTGTACCTAGGCAAGTAAGTCCATTAACCCAATGCCCCCAAAATACTGATAGTTAATATAATGGGGCACCAGGCTTCCCAGAAGGTTAAGAGACATCCCTAACTCTATACCTCTAATGACATAATCAGGGAAATTCCAGTGGGGAAATCAAAGTGAAATGTTGCATTGTTTCATTTAGAAGTGAGACTCAAAGACCTTTGGACGAACAGAGAAGGGATACATTCTCTTTTTGGCTTCTCTAAACATGGAGGCCTGAGGGATATATGGAAGGGAAGTAGGAAAGCAACGACTGCTTTTGAAAGGTATTTTAAAGTGTTGCTTCTAGATTAAAATGTCAGATGGAGGTTGTTTCTTTTTCTTTTAAAATATATATTCATTCAACCTCTGTATGTCACTAACCCAGAAAGTTTCTTGTGAGTCGTGAGACTGAAGAGCTTTCAAATTCCAGGCAAGCAAAACAGATGTTTAAAAAAAAGAGGGGGACGGGGGAGGGAGAGAATCTGGCCCTAAGGCGACAAGTGGTTACACAAGGCAATTGAACACACAGAACTTTAAAACCTATAAAACAAACTGGAGCCTTTTTTTTTTTCCTTTAATCAACCTTGTATCTTTTTTTTTAACCTTTTGAAAATTTTTATTTAAAAAAAAAAACACAAAAACACAGACTTCTTTCACTTCAGTATGTGGTATGATGCATTTTCCAGTTTGTTCAATGCTTTAAAGCTCAAGGATGCCTCTGCTTTCAATTGTACATGGGCCTGAAGCATCCTAGCTTTTGGCAAGCAGGCAGGAGACTCAACAAAAATCAAAATAAGAACAAGGCAGACTAAATGCAGGGCACATCTGTAAACATATTATACATTTGAAAATTACAATATTCGTAAAAGTGATACAGTTTACAGGTGAAATGAAACTATCTGGAACTGGCCTACCACAAGTTTCTGAACCTGGACTGATACAATAAGTTATTATTTTATATATATATATATTATGTATAAAAGTTTTGTTTACATCAAGTGGAATTGGCAATCCATGCTTATACTTTTAAAATCTAAGCAGGGCAGAAATCCAGACTATAAAGATATTTTCTCTACTCTATGCTGAGTCCAACAGCTTCTTTTACAATCTACTTGTTAAAAGCCTCGAATAATCAACAAAATAAGAAAACTCATCCATACTACAGTCACTCAAAACTGGACATTTCTTAAGCGATAGGGTTGAGCAAAAGTAGTTACTTTTCCCCAAATACCCCTGGGGATCCAGTCTACTTTTATTAGAAGACTACACCTCTCTCTATAAATGCCCTGCTATTTTAACCTGTACTTGACATACATGGATATACTAATTTCTCTCTGTGTGTGTGTGTGTGTGTGTGTGTGTGTGTGAGACGCGGTGCTAGGTCAGGCCAGAGAACTTGTTTTTATGCCACTAACATCACCCAATCTTAAATTGGACCCTCAGTTTCTGCACACACAAAAAAATTTATTTTAGCATGCTATATACAAGCTGCAGTGCAACAGGATGGTAATGTGATGATAAGACAGGGCTAATGCTCTTCTCTGCCCAAAAGAAAATTTCCAGAATTTCACATTATTTTCCTTAAAAAACCCATTTGCTCTAGTAATAAAATATATTTATTAAGATATAATTAGAAGCTAATAAGCTCAGAAGTATAGTTTGCATGAAAACACACCTTCTATAAGTAGGGTTTATTTACCTCCTCACTGGCTAAAAACAAGAAGTTTTATAGTTTTCATGGACTTTTTTTCTTCCCCTTTTAGATATTTCTAAAAAACTAAAAGAGAATTTACAGAAAGGTACAGAGGTTTCTCTTCAGATGTTTGATGAAAACAAGAAAATAGCACATTTAGTGTTAGTGACAGAGAGCAAGTCTGGAGCACCTACAGTTGAAAAGCAGAATATATTTTTGCTCCCACTTATACAATTACATTAATATGGGCATAGGAGTATTTTTCCATATTAAACATCTAAAGCCAATTGTTTGTTCTGTAACTTTTCTTTAAATTGCGCTCATGGATTCTTTACTTATTAAAGTCCAATATGTAATCAAAGCCAAGTGAACTAAGTACCACCAACTATTCCAGAATTATAGAACTTCAATGCCCTCCCCTACCCCCACCCCACAAAAAATAAAAGGAAAGAAAGAAAATATTTCCCCAACATCCCAAAGAGGCTGCTTAACTCCTGGCAAGACATGCAAACCATATTCGCTAAAAAAAATTACACCCCTGCAAATTTCAAGGCATTTATCCAGCATTCTCGCAGGGTTCAAAGTATAACCAAAAGATCAAGGGAGGAGTGGGGGAAAATGTTGAATCATTCTGGGTTCCCCGTGATTAGTGTATCACTTTAGTCACAGAACAAGATACAGGGATCTTTTAAGTGGATTTGCCTTTCCGGTGGGTCATTTGTTGCCCAAGTTGATGACAGCAGGAACTTTAGAACCACGCTTGTTAATAAGTCCATATTCATTAATCACTTGCATTCACACTTAAAAAACAAAAAAAAAAAGAAAAAAGAAACAAAACTACTCAGTACCGGAGATTAAATAACCATGTGTAGTCTCTTGAAATAAATTTGATTCCTTAAGAAGTCTAATTACTTTCAGTTGCCTTTTTTAAATAACTATATATATATATATGTATATATATATATTTGTATATATTATCCTGTGATTCTACTTATGGTTCCTCTGCTGCGTTGAAGATCTAGGAGCATAAAAGCCTTGTGTCCCCCATGAACGGTGGCTCTAATGCTGCAGAAAGGTTACAAATAGGCAGTCTGGTCCTTCATTGATCTGGACTATCCATGGCTTCATTGTAAGTGATTATCCTTTTGGGATCTGGAGGGAAGGTTAAAAAATAGATACATAAATAAAAACAAGGTCTGCAATCCCCAAATACCCACGTTCAAAAAACAAATCCCAAATAACATCATCATTGAAATGGCCCTTTTCACTACAAAACACTATTTATTTATTTATTTTTTTGTCTTTTTGCCATTTCTTGGGCCGCTCCCACGGCATATGGAGTTTCCTAGGCTAGGGGTTGAATCGGAGCTGTAGCCACCGGCCTACGCCAGAGCCACAGCAACGCGGGATCCGAGCCGCGTCTGCAACCTACACCACAGCTCACAGCAACACCGGATCGTTAACCCACTGAGCAAGGGCAGGGACCGAACCCGCAACCTCATGGTTCCTAGTCGGATTCCGTTAACTACTGAGCCACGACGGGAACTCCCAAAACACAATTTAAAGACCATTTCCTCTTTGTATTAACACATGTGCATCAACCCAGTAAGTAATTCAACATCCCAATAGATTACCAGCATCAGGGTCCTCTAGCCATTGAGGACTCAACACCTACACATTAGAGGACTGAGTTCAAATTAACCAGGACAATATGCTTCTCCTCATTATAAAATAAAAGCACATTTGAAAAAGCAGACAGTGAGTTCCTGCTGCGGCTCGGCTCGGTGGTAACGAATCTGACTAGTATCCATGAGGACATGGGTTAAGGAACCAGCATTGCTGTGAGCTGCAGCATACGTCGTGGTTGCAACTGTGGCTGTGGTGTAGGCTGGCAGCTGCAGCTCCAATTCCACCCCTAGCCTGGGAATTTCCATCTGCTGCAGGTCTGGCCCTAAAAAGACATTAAAAAAAAAAAAAAAAAAAGAAAAGAAAAGAAAAAGCAGACAAGGTTGTCAATAACCTAATACTGGATTTCCCGTTGTGGCTCAGCAGTTAATAAACCCAGCTAGTAACCACGGGGATACAGGTTTGATTCCTGGCCTCGCTCAGAGGGTTAGGTATCTGATGTTGTGAGCTGTTGAGCTGTGGTGCAGATGAGACTGGGTTGCGTTGCTGTGGCATTGGCTGGCAGCTGCAGCTCTGATCTGATCCCCTAGCCTGAGAACTTCCACATGCCACACAGGGAGCCCTAAGAAGACAAAAACAAAAAAAAAAACAAAAATCTAATACTAAAATAAAACTTAGGTTTTTTGTTTGTTTGTTTGTTTTGTCTTTTTGCCATTTCTTGGGCTGCTCCCACGGCATATGGAGGTTCCCAGGCTAGGGGTCGAATCGGAGCTGTAGCCACCGGCCTACGCCAGAACCACAGCAACGAGGGATCCGAGCCGCGTCTGCAACCTACACCACAGCTCACGGCAACGCCGGATCGTTAACCCACTGAGCAAGGGCAGGGACCGAACCCGCAACCTCATGGTTCCTAGTCGGATTCGTTAACCACTGTTTTTCTCAGCAAAATGAAGTCAAAATTTATTTTAAACAGTGTGAACTGTCTAGTAAGGAATTGTTCAAATAACACCCATCACCAAAAACTTCAGATTAAATTAAGTTTGGCAAAACTACCAGTTCAGTCGTAATTATGACTTTCTAATTTCCCATAGTATCACCAGACTTTATTCTCAGCAATAGCAAAAACCTGTGGTTCAGGTAAAAAGAGACAAAATGCGTATGGGCAAAGACTCCATTATTTTAAATTCCTATTATTTACCTGTATATGGCCCCCTCTACTGAAGAGAAATGATTTTATTATGTCTACCTACCCCAAGAACTTTTTTTTGGTTGCACCCTTGGCATGCAGAACTTCTTGGGCCAGGAATCAAATCTCCTGGGGACCAAAGGAGTGACAAAGCCAGGCCCTTATCCTGCTTAGCCACCAGGGAACTCCTTCCTTCCCCCAAGAACTTTTTTAAGGTACACATGCTTTAATAAAAAATAGGAAAGCAATAAAACTTGTCATCTAAAAGTAAAGTATAGCCTAAAAATAATACTGAAGAACTCGAGCTCACCTCAGGCTAAGAGTTAATCTTAGTACAGAAACAATATCATCTACTAGCAACTTGTCATGAAGATAATGCCCATTAACAGTTAGTAGCCATCTTAGGGTAAAAAAAAAAAGGTAAACAGGTAGGTTTACTTTTGCAGGGTACATATTCTAGTCCACACACACACACACGTTTGTGTGTGTTGTTGTTTTTTCCCCTCTTTTGGCTGCACCTGCAGCATGTGGAAGTTTCCCAGTCAGTGACTGAACCCATGCCACAGCAGTGATGTGAGCTGCTGCAGTGACAACACAGGATCCTTAACCTGCTGTGCCACAAGGACCTCCCTAGTCTACAATTTTTAAAATTTGCGTTTGAATAAGAAAGTATACAGAAAGGCACTCAAAATGGCTTGCTAGTTATCTTCAGGCCACAGCTGTAATAGACAAAAAAGACCTGGCCTAAGAATAAGAGAGAGGGTAGAAGAAGTAATGTTGGAAAGTCAGAGAGACTTACTTTCTAGTCTGGACACTTCTAGCTTATAGAGTAATCTCTCCCTGCCTCGGTTTCACTTAAGTTTGAACTAGCAAAATGGATGGGAAGAGGGATCCAATTAGTTATGGGGTTCTGAAAGCCCAAATCTATTAGTGACTTAACTCTCCAAACTAAAACTCACTTTATTTCTGGTATCGCACAACCACATTTTACTGTATTTGAAAAGGCACACAATAATTAGAATAACCAACAGCAGATTAGGCTCATCCAATTCCTCTTCCCTCCTACTACTTGCAGCATTTATGGGAGTGAAGAAAGCTAATCTGCTATTCTTTAGATTTCTAACATCTTAAGAGAATATACAGCCCAAATAAGGTTTCTAAAATAGTTAATGTTTTTCTCAACTATGAATTCCAGTTCTTAGGCTACCCCTTGTCTATCACACAAATACAGATAAAGACAGGCTAGAAGTGGAAACACTTATTCATGTTGGTTTCCTAGATTAAAAATATTTATAGTCTGTCTTCCTATCATAATCAGGGGAGAAAATATTCATGTTCTTTGCAAGCAGGTAAAGAGTACTTCAATATACATTCTTTTCACTTACAGTATTACCCTGTCCTTAGCAGTCCCAGTATGACAGCTAGTGCCTTTTAATTGCAGTTATTAAATAACTCAAAATACAAAGTCTATTTATTTGGTAAGCCACTACTCATAGTATTCCCACCCAAAAACACTGTATGGTAATTAGTGATTAGTACTAACATTTCAGGTAACCTAACCATTCTTACCTTGCTTCTGCAAATTCCAAACAGACTCCATTTCTGCAAAGGAACAAAAAGGATTATTTTACAAATCAAATTTTGCAGAGCAAAGTTTAACGCTATGCTTTTTACTGTAAACGTAAAAAAACAACTGCTTAGATTATTGCTGGGCTGGAGGTAGGGTTGAAATAGCACCATCCTACGAAACCTTGTCAAAACACTGATATTCTCCTATAATTCTTTTTTTTTTTAATTTTTAAATTATAGTTTAAAAAAATTATAGTTGATTTACAATGTTGTGCCAGTTTCTGCTGTATTTCCCAAAATTCTTTAGCATATCATTGAGATGGCCTAGAGTGTTGATTACAGAAATGCAATTACTAACTGACATCAAACTGCTAAGAGAACAATTCTCTCTACACAAATAGTAAAAATATATAGGATGATATAGATAACATGATTTTTTTGGGTAATAGCTCATTGTTATTAAAAAAAAAAAACACATTTTTTGGCAACCCATCATCCTTCAACAAGGTGTCCAGTCTTTTGAAAGAAACATTTATCAAATTTAATTAAGCCTGCGGCTTAAAATGTTACTTAACTCCCTGCTGCGGTTAAGTAGTTCTTTCCTCCAAATCAAACCTACTCTCATTTTAACTCATAAGGTCAAAATGCCAATACATATCTATTTATTTTTACTGTACCTGTGGTATGGGGAAGTCCTCAAGGCCAGGGATAAAACCCATGCCACAGCAGAGACATTGGATCCTTAACCCACTGAGCCACGAGGGAACTCCCCCATACTTATTTATTAATAGCATAAAACCCATACTCCAATTCCACTCAAATGTGATCATCTACAATGTGCCTACTTGATTATCTTAGAATAAGAGAAGTATGTACATGACCAAACTATAACGACATAGAAATCAAGAAAAACTACCTGGAAGCTTAAGAAAAAGCTTCACAGAAGGGATATTTGAAGTCTTGAACTTTTCATTTTAGCCCACCTATGCTGTAACATTTCCCCTCTCTTCCTGCCACAAAAGGGTGCCTCTGCACCCTTTTTTGGGGGGGACTACACTCAAGAGTCACAGTAGTAGCCATACTACTTTAAAAGCAAAGTAAACATACACTTTTTTTTTTTTTTTGGTCTTTTGTCTTTATAGGGCCATACCCGAGGAATATGGAGATTCCCAGGCTAGGGGTCTAATCAGAGCTGTAGCCTCTGGCCTATGCCAGAGCCACAGCAACTCGGGATCCGAGCCGCGTCTGCAACCTACACCACAGCTCACAGCAACGCAGGATCCTTAACCCCCTGAGCATGGCCAGGGATCGAACCCGCAACCTCATGGTTCCTAGTCGGATTCGTTTCTGCTGCACCACGACGGGAACTCCAACATCCACATTTTAGAATACAGACAAAAATAACTTAAATACAGACAAAAATAACTACTTGCCAACACCCTATTTCTTTAACAGACTGAAACATTTCCTTAGCTTCAACTACAACTGTAAACTTTATACGTTCTACCCTAATACTACAGATTTTAAATTATTTCTGTCAAGAGAATGTTAGTTATTATTCTCAAGTATGGGCTCTGGATTAGTGAATTTGACTGACTCTTAAGGTGGTAAAAGGGATTTGTTACCTAGCTAAAAATCTAGTCAGGAAATCAGAAATATCAGAAATATCCCAAGTGCTATACTGAGAAATGAATGAATGCCTCTTCCTGTTATTTAATATTACTTCTATAGCTAGTAGCAATTTGATCTCCCTCATGAGAATTTTAATGTTTCTATGAAATTCAAAGTTAAGGTAAAAAGAAAGTGAAATAAATCAAATACTGTTTGCATGCTTATATGCCATGCTTAAACCAACCTAAGAAGACCATCAAGCTGGTGACAGAGAACACATGGGAAATCAGTGAATGACATTTCCTCTTTTAGGTTACAGAAATCTGCATTCAGATGTTAAATATGTTTTAACTATCACACGAGAAGCTGAACAGTATAAAGAAGCCTACAGAAGGCACATTCAACTATACATAATCGTAGCAGAGAAATTAATCTTTTACCTATCTCTTTTTAAGGCTATACATGTGGCATATGGAAGTTCCCAGGCTAGGGGTCAACTGGAGCTGTAGCTGCTGGCCTATGCCATAGCCACAGCAACATGGGATCCAAGCCAAGTCTGTGACCGACCTACACCATGGCTCGCAGCAGCACCAGATCCTTAATCCACTGAGTAAGGCCAGGGATTGAACCCACGTCCTCATGGATGTTAGTGGGGTTCATTACCACTGAGCCACAATAGGAACTCCAATCTTTTTATTTTTAATACTGCCCTCTTCCACATACACATATACAAGTCTTTTAATTTTTAACTTTCCAGTTCTTTTGAAAGAGAGACCACAGCATCCATTCATGCAGTTTTTGAGAAGTGGCCACAGGGCCAAACTTGGTAGACAATTTTGTTAAAATCCTATCATTTAGACCACCACAACCAAATCTGAAATTTTACTGTATCAAAATTTAAAAATTCAAATATTTAGTAATGGCATTCATCAAATGAAGAAAACTTAATATTCAATTTTCTAAAGCAGTTTACTTCCTACACAGTTCTTTACCACAATGCTTACTGTAGCAAATGTCCAATTACCTTTAAGTTCTTAATTCCAGGTGAATTAAAAAGCACTATTTAGGGGCTAGGGATGTAGATAAAAAAACCAAGAAATGCTCTAGGTAGCTTTTCTACGTAGCAGCATTAGTACAAAGTTTGATGGTATTACAAAACAAGGTGTGCTAAATAAAGCAGAGACAGCAAACTGGATTCTACATATTTGCTTTTGCAAATAAAAAAAATTTTATTGGAACAAAGCCACACTCACTATATATGTATCATCTATGGTTGGTTTTTTTGTTTGTTTGTTTTTTGACCCATTGAATTGAATCCGCAACCTCATGGTTACTAGTCGGATTCATTTCCGCTGTGGCACACAACAGCAACTCCTCTATGGTTGTTTGCTGTGTACAAGGCAGAACCAAACAATCACAAAAGAGATCCTATGACTTACACCATCTAAAATATTTACTCTGATCCTTTATAAAATAAGTTTCCCAACCCATGCTTTAGCAGTCACACGTAATTTGTTAAGTCATTAAGAGGAAAAGATATAGACAAAGAACACTATTCAAGGAAGAGAGCTGAAAGTCACCAAAAAGGGGAGATTTAGACAAAAAAAAAAGCTACTCTGCTGCTGCGGGAATACAGAACAAGGCATTCATGAAAGTTAGTTTATTACTTAATCATATAGGTTAGGGGAAGCTACTGAAGAACTCTGAGGTTACTACATTAAATATTAGGAATGAGGAGTTCCTACTGCAGCTCAGCAGGTTACAAACCCAACTAGTATCCATGAGCCTGCAGGTTCGATCCCTGGCCTCGCTCAGTGGGTTAAAGATCTGGCATTGCCATGAGCTGTGGTGTAGGTCACAGATGCAGCTTGGATCCAGTGTTGCTGTGGCTGCGGCACAGGCTGACAAATGCAGCTCTGATTCCACCCCTAACCTGGTAATTTCCATATGCCACAAGTGCTGCCTAAAAAGCACTTAAACAAACAAACAAAAAAATAAGGAATGATTCTTCAGGGCAGCTGAAGAGAATGGATGAAATGAATGGATGAATTGACAATATAGAAAAAGAGCCCAGGAAATATTACTGCAAAAGTGAAAAATTTATAGAGTTCCCTGGTAGCCTAATAGTTAAGGACCCAGTGTTGTCACTGCTGTGGTTGGGGTTTGATCCCCAGCCATGGGCACAGCTCCTCCCCACCCCACCCCCAAAACAGTCACTTGTGTTAAAGATGAAAAAGAATGGAAAGATCTTAAGAGAGAGGATCCATAAAACCTTAA
Organism: Phacochoerus africanus; assembly: GCF_016906955.1. Lineage (NCBI taxonomy): Eukaryota > Metazoa > Chordata > Mammalia > Artiodactyla > Suidae > Phacochoerus > Phacochoerus africanus. The sequence continues at coordinate 45,112,906 of NC_062557.1, forward strand.
TGACAGGTTTGTATGTTAATTCATTGAGAGGGAAGGCAAGAAAGAGCAGATGTGGAGGAAAAAATGAATAGTTTTATAAACAGAATTGGAGTGATGTTGAATTGAATATTCATGGCCTGAACTCAGCGTAAAAGCAGTTGAATAAGTCTTAAGCTTACTACACAGCAATAGAATTTGATTAAGATTACCCAGAGGAGTTTGACAATTGTGAAAAGGGGACTGACGGAACATCTACATTTGAGAAAAAGAGAATGATAACCCGGAACATTATATCAAATACTTAAAAAGTAGAAGAGTGGGTAGTTAAGGAAATGCAAACTAGAGAATTTAGAGAGGGAGTGTTCAACTAGTGCAATTCTTATTCAAAGTTAGGACATCTGTTACCTTTCTAGTTACCTATCCCTTTTTCTCTAGCCCAGTGCCAGGGCCCTGGTTCAGGCAGCGCTATCTCATGCACATTTCTCTAACTGTCTTTTAACTGGCCTCTTTTGCCTCACCTTCTATCTTCTAAACTATAGTTATATTCTCTTCCTTTAAAAATACATATCTGGGGAGTTCCCGTTGTGGTGCAGCGGAATCGAATCCCACTAGGAAACATGAGGTTGCGGGTTTGATCCCTGGCCTTGCTCAGTGGCTTAAGGATCCGGTGTTGCCGTGAGCTGTGCTGTAGGTTGAAGACTTGGCTCAAATCTGGCGTTGCTGTGGCTCTGACATAGGCCAGCAGCAACAGCTGATTAGAACCCTACCATGGGAACCTCCATTGGCCATGGGTGCAGCCCTAAAAGGACAAAAGACCAAGATATATATATATATCTGGAGTTCCCTTCATGGCTCAGTGGTTAATGAGCCTGACTAGGATCCATGAAGATGTGGGTTTTATCCCTGGCCTTGCTCAGTGGGTCTGGGATCTGGTGTTGTCCTGAGCTATGGTGTAGGTTGAAGATGTAGCTCAGATTCTGGGGTGCTGTGGCTGTGATGTAGGGCGGCAGCTGTAGCTCCAATTCAACCATTAGCCTGGGAACCTCCCAGGCTAGTTAAAAGACCATTAGCCTGGGAACCTCCCAGGCCAATTAAAAGACAATTAGAGCCGCAGGAGTGGCCCTAAAAAGACAAAAAATGGAGTTCCCATCGTGGCTCAGTGGTTATCGAATCCGACTAGGAACCATGAGGTTTTGGGTTTGATCCCTGGCCTTGCTCAGTGGGTTAACAATCCGGCGTTGCCGTGAGCTGTGGTGTAGGTCGTAGACGCGGCTCAGATCCTGAGTTGCTGTGGCTCTGGCATAGGCTGGCGGATTCAACCGCTAGCCTGGGAACTTCCACATGCCTCGGCAGTGGCCCAAGAAATGGTCAAAAAATAAATAAAGACAAAAAAATTAAAATAAAAATATTTATCTGTAAGTGACCACACTGCTCAAAATATTTCCATGGATTCTCACTCACTAAATGGAGACTGTATGTCTCATATAATTTCTAGCATTTGATGCAATGGCTGATACAAATTAGACAACTAAATTAAAGATTTAACCTGCACCTTTTACCATCCTTGAAACAAACTATTTGAATAACTGGCAATTTACAAACACCATTTCACTTCCACCTAAAGTAATCTAACACTCCTTGTACATAAGCCCAACTTCCACCTCTTTTTTGAATTCTGCCTACCCTCGCCCTCTGACCCTGCCCACCCACCTTAAGGGGTTTTTTCTTATGTTACAAATCACACCAGTAATAGATTTAGATTTATTTCTATTTATGTTTCCCCATTAGAACGAGTTCTTTTTTGTCTTTTTAGGGCTACACCCATGGCATATGGATGACTACAGGTTGTATCTGATCTACAGCTGCTGGACTATGCCACAGCACAGCAATGCAATACCCAAGCCACATCTGCGACGTACACCACAGCTCACGGCAATGTCGGATCCTTATTAACCCACTGATCGAGGCCAGGGATTGAATCCTTGTCCTCATGGGTACTAGTCAGGTTCGTTAACCACTGAGCCACGATGGGAACTCCAGAATGAGTTCTTTTATGATAACATCCACCCTCTCTTTTCATCCATTTTATCATCACTGCTTCACGGTGCTCGGCACAATAAACAAATAAATATTGATTAAACAGAATATTATTCATAAATCAGGCAGGAAATAATAATATAGAAAAGTAGTTTCAGTTAGATACATTGAAACTGCTATTATTCAACCTCTTTTGACCTAGAAAAACATCAATTTCACATGGTTGAACCAAATGCACGTTTCTTTCTTGCTTTTTTTTTTAGGGTTGCACCTATGGCATATGGAGGTTCCCAGGTAAGGGATCAAATCAAGAGACACAGCTGCTGGCCTACACCACAGCCATGCCAGATCTAAGCTGCATCTGTGATCACACCGCAGCTCACAGGAAAGCCGGATCCTTAACCCACTGAGTGGGGTCAGGAATCAAACACGCATCTTGACAGACACTATGTGTCAGGTTCTTAACCCACAGAGCCACAATGGGAACTTCCAATGTATCTTTTAATTCTAAAATCCTTAAAAGACTGATGCTAACTAGAAGCTTAACTTTTTTTCTTTTAAAATTGAAAGAGACTACTGTCCCAGTTTAATAGAACATAGAAGCCTATAATGGCTCTCCTGCCAAAAGAAAATAAATCAAACATAAGGCAAAACAAGGTAACTCCCACAATTGAAAAGTCAACTGATCAGTAACCATGCCTTCCAATTAAGCCATTTTAGATCAAATTCCGTAAAATTCTGCAGGGGTAGTGACATAAATTTAAATTCTGCTTTTTCTCTAATTCAGATTTACCCATCTTTTGATGATATGGCTAACTTTCTCAGTCACTGTACCTACTTGCCTATTCTTCTGCAAAGAAGCCTATCAGAAACCTCTCCCCACCCTTTTTCATTTTGAGTATACCCATAAAGATATACAGCCCATTTTCAAGTAAAATTAAGGTAGTTAAGTCACCACCTTTTAAATAGATGATCAATGAACTCCCCAGTGTATCCATTTCAATCCTATATTTCCAGTTTGGAGCTACACCAACTGAACTGTCTTGACCACCTCTAAATACACACAAAGGAAATGTGGACTCATGTGTTTGTTTTTGGTTTGTTTCTCATTTCTACTGCTATACTTACTCTATTTCAGTTTACCTTTAAAGGCAAAATATAAAATCCAATTTGCTTAGAATGAAACTGCCACTACTATGATAGTAACAATTTCTGCTTTTATAGAATGGGTGATTGATTACTTCCCTCTCCCTCAGGACTTAAGCTAATGAAATCTAGCAGTTAAACTTTTAGCTTCTATTAAATTCCTTACAAGTTACTTTCCAGATTAGTAGCAAAGTACATTAATTATTATTGTACTCATAAAGCAGAATTAATGAGAAATAAAGCCCCCAGTAGGGATGTTAAAATGAAAAGTCACTGGGAAAAAAGGTTCTTACACCATATTAAGAATTACTTTAACATACATTCCTCTATGTCCTGTATTAAACAGGGGTGGGGGAATGGGGCAGGGGGAGGACTCTTCCCAAAATCAGGCTATCCAATTAGAACTGAAACCAAAGTCAAATCTATAGGAACCTATTAATAGTATTATTAGAAAGACAGCAGTGATGACACAACAGTGAAAATAGTTAAGCATTGTATTAACAAGAGAAAATTTAATATTAGGATCCTTCTGTGAACAATTGTCTAAACTGTATGCATAGTCCTCCTCAGTTTTTATGGATCCATTAACCACAACTAGTCTCCAACATTCCATTTCCATATCCTTTAGAGGAAGAAATGTTTATCAGTTCCCTCTTGCCCTTACCCAATCTAAAAACTCCCCCCCACTTTTTTTTAGAGCCGTACCCATGGCATATGAAAGTTCCCAGGATAGGAGCCAAATTAGAGTTGCAGCTGCTGGCCTATACCATAGCCACAATGACGGATTCTTAACCCACTGAGTGGGGCCAGAGATCAAAACTGTATTCTCATGGATACTAGTTGGGTTTGTTACCACTGAGCCATGATGGGAACTCCCCTACCTAACAACTTTTCAAAAATAAATGTTATTCGTGGATAAATAATACATTACATAACTACAATGGGGAAAATCTTTGTTGTTCTCTGCCTGGACAATTCTAAGAGTCTGATCTTTTAGGTCATCAGAAAAATGGCTTTCAATCTATCCTACAAATTGGTGCCACATTTATCTACTTGAACACAGACTTAAAAGTCAATTGCTTAATATCAACTCAGGTTTTTTTGGGTTTTTTTGGGTGGGGCCATGCCGTCAGCATATAAAAATTCCCAGGCCAAGGATCTAACCCAAGCCACAGCAGTAACGCCAGATCCTTAACCCACTAAGCCATGAGGGAACTCCACCAACTCAAGTTTTTATAGCACTTGAGTACAATCTGTTAAGACTAAACAAAGGTTGATATACTAATTTTATAAAATTAGGAAACCCAGGCTTAAAAATAACAATTAATTTGCTCAAGTATACAGGAATTGGGAATAGCAGCATTAAAACCTGACTTTTGTCAGTTTGAGTTACTTCCATTCCCCAGCCTATTTCCCTGATATTCAGTGGCTTCCCCTGCCTCCAGATGGAAATTAATAAAAACCTCCATGATCTAGCAGCAATTTATCTTCCTTCTCATTTATATCCCCTTACTACATCCAAAGTGGATCCCTTCCAATATTTACATTTTCTAACTTTTCTGTTTTCTATTAAGTAAAAAAATCTTCTCCATCAAGATCCAGTGTAAATGCTGTTGCCTCCTGGAAAACATCCCCTGCATTTACTCTTCCTCCCTTTTCTCCATTAGAAATTCTCTACCTCCCCACTAAAATCTTATTGGTATCCTTCTTTCAACATTTAAAATCCTTGCCTTAAAACTTGTGTATTGTTTTCTCCTCTACTTGATTAAGTTCTTCAAAGGCAAAGACTCACTCTGTGAAAATCTTCTATTACTAGGCAAAGTATTTTGGCTATGGTAGGTACAGCATAAAGAAAAACATACACACACATTACTGCACATCTCCTTAGTAGTACAAAAAACTGAGACAGAGAAGAGAATTAAAGAAGGATTGGGAGTTCCTATTGTGGCTCAGCGGAAACAAATCTGACTAGTATCCCTGAGGATGCAGGTTCAATCCCTGGCCTTGCTCAGCAGGGTTAAGGATCCAGCATTGCTGTGAGCTGTGGTGTAGGTTGCGGACTTGGCTCAGATCCCACATTGCTATGGCTATGGGGTAGGCTGGCAGCTGCAGCTCTGATTCAACCCTAACCTGGGAACTTGCAGAAGCTATGGGTACAGCCCTAAAAAGTAAAAGCCCCCCCCCCCCCGACTCAAAAAAAAACTCCCAAAATAAAATAAAAAGGAGTGCCAGTCGTGGCTCAGAGAAAACAAATCTGACTAGGAACCATGAGGTTTCAGGTTTGATCTCTGGCCTCACTCAGTGGGTTAAGGATCTGGCGTTGCCGTAGGCTGTGGTGTGGACAGAAGATTCAGCTCAGATCTGGCGTTGCTGGGGCATAAGCCAGCAACTGTAAATCCAATTAGACCCCTAGCCTGGGAACCTCCATATTGCTGAGGGTGAAACCCTGAAAAGCTCACACACACAGAAAAAGGAGTAGGCTGAGGAAAACTCTTAAGAGTTCCAATCCTAGTTGGCAAAGAGAATCACCTAGTGAGTTAATCTTTTAAAAAATTCAGAGCCTTGGGGAGTTCCCGTCGTGGCTCAGTGGTTAACGAATCTGACTAGGAACCATGAAGTTGTGGGTTCTCAATCCCTGGCCTTGCGCAGTGGGTTAAGGATCTGGCATTGCCATGAGCTATGTATGGTGTAGGTCGCAGACTTGGCTTGGATCCCGAGTTGCTGTGGCTGTGGCTGGCATAGGCCAGCAGCTACAGCTCATTAGACCCCTAACCTGGGAACCTCCACATGTCACAGGAGTGGCCCTAGAAAAGTAAAAAAACAAACAAACAAAAAATTCAGAGCCCAACCCCAATCTGGTGGATCAAAGCACTTATGCCAATAACCTGACACTTATGGAGGCAATAGAGAAACAAATTGTAAAAAATTCAGGAATTCTCTGGTGGCTCAGTGGGTTAAGGATTGGGAGTTGTCAGTGCTGTGGCATGGGTCGCTGCTGTGGCGTGGGTTGAGTCCTGGCCCAGGAACTTCCCATATGCCACAGGCAAGTAAAACATAGACTTAAAAATGAACTAACATTTAAAAAACAAAATAAACAGGCAAACAAAACAAAAAAAACCTTAAAAAAATTTTTTTTCATGCAATAGCCTGGAGTTACCTCAGGAATATTTTCTTTTTTTTTTTTTCTTTTTTGCTATTTCTTGGGCCGCTCCCGCGGCATATGGAGGTTCCCAGGCTAGGGGTTGAATCGGAGCTGTAGCCACCGGCCTACTCCAGAGCCACAGCAACGCGGGATCCGAGCCTCGTCTGCAACCTACACCACAGCTCACGGCAACGCCGGATCGTTAACCCACTGAGCAAGGGCAGGGACCGAACCCGCAACCTCATGGTTCCTAGTCGGATTTGTTAACCACTGCGCCACGACGGGAACTCCTCAGGAATATTTTCTATACTACACAGCTTTCATTTTGACTCATCCCAACCATCAACAATTAAATTTTACACTAGTTCTCTCCCCCTGTGTAGCTATGTGCTGGGTAAAACTCACCGTATCAAATGACTTAATGAATACTTCAAAATGTCAGCATTTTGAATGCCCTATATTCTTTAGTGCAATATTAGCCAGGCAAGATAAATTAACTGGCTTAAATTAATACTTTAACCGAACACACAACTCACACCAATTTTACTTCAAAAGATGTGACTTCAAATGACTTTGGACCACTCCAAAATCATTATGATCTAGTGTTCTAAGACTAAGACAACAAATCGAAGTTCTACTAACTATGCATTGTGAATAATTACTCTGAAAGTGACAAGGGTTATGTCCTGGGTATGTACATTAAAAGCCATCACTGTAACGTAACCCAAAGTATCAGCCAGTAAAATGTTATGATACCTAGAATCTGCTTTTTAAAACTCCAAAGTGTATGAAAGTGGATAAATCAAAAAATGACAATTTTGTTGTTGTGGGGTTTTTTTGGTCACACTCTCTGCTTGCAGAAGTTTCCCATGACTGGGATCACACCGGAGCCAGAGCTGTAATCAGAGCCACAGCAGTGACAATACAACCTTAAACCACTGAGCCAAAAGGGAACTCTCATGAAGATATGTTTTTTTAAAATGTTCAAGCCAGATGATGGGCACATCAGGGTCCATTATGTTATTTGGCTCCATTTTTATATATACATATATTTATACTCCTACATACTTAAATTTTTCATAATTAATTTTGTTTTTTTTTGTTTTTGTTTTTTGGTCTTTTTGCTATTTCTTTGGGCCGCTCCCGAGGCATATGGAGGTTCCCAGGCTAGGGGTTGAATTGGAGCCGTAGCCACCGGCCTACGCCAGAACCACAGCAACGCTGGATCCGAGCCGTGTCTGCAACCTACACCACAGCTCACGGCAACGCCGGATCGTTAACCCACTGAGCAAGGGCAGGGACCGAACCCGCAACCTCATGGTTCCTAGTCAGATTCGTTAACCACTGCGCCACGACGGGAACTCCTCATAATTAATTTTGAAAGATTACTTTAAAAGTTTTTACCTCAAGTGTCAAGAGATAAATAGGAAAAGAGGACCTCTTACCTTAAATACTGATAGTTATGTAATGGTACAATATTCCCCCAGAAAACACAAAAATTAGAGCTCCTGTTGTGGCTCAGTGGTTAACGAATCCGACTAAAAACCATGAGGTTGCAGGTTCGATCCCTGGCCTGCTCAGTGGGTTAAGGATCCCGAGTTGCTGTGGATTTGGTGTAGGCCGGCAGCTACTGCTCCTATTAGACCCCTAGCCTGGGAACCTTCATATGCCTCAGGAATAGCCCTATAAAAGGCAAAAAGACAAAAAAAAAAAAGAAAGAAAGAAAGAAAAAGAAAAAAGAAAACACAAAAATTAGGTCTTACTTCTTTTTTTGTGTGTGCTTTTTAGGGCCACACTTGTGGCATAGAGAAGTCCCAGGCCACGGGTTGAATTGGAACTGTAGCTGCCAGCCTGTGCCACAGCAACACTAGATGTGAGCGGTGCCTGCAACCTACACCTCAGCTCACGGCAACGCGAGATCCTTAACCCACTGAGCAAGGCAAGGGATCAAACCCACATACATCCTCATGGATACCAGTCAGATTCGTTACTGGTGAGCCACAACTGCACTTACTTCTTAACAAAAGTTAGTGGCATATTTATATCAAAAGTTGTAAAAGAAAATCCCCAAAACAAGAATTCCCATCATTTTTTTTTTAATGCCTCACTGTATCTTCATTTCTTATCAAGTAAACTGAATGCAGATTTTTTTAAATCTGCAGTAATGTTTAAGGCTGCAAGTAATTAATGTTTCATCTAAAAAATGTACCACTACTATTAAACTGACATAATGCACCCTCCTACCTATTTCCAAATAAAGTTGCTAAACAGCTCATTTTCAAAGTCAGCAAGTATGCACAGAACTTTCCATTCTAAGCCTAACTTCATTCAACTTACTAAGAAATTACTTTTAAACATTTAAAGACCACACTAAGCCACCAACAAAAAAATACGAGGTGTTCTTTTAAAGGATATTCCAATAATTCCTATTGGTTATTACCTTTTAGCACCTAAGAAAACTTAAAAAAAAAAGAGGCAAGCCTTCATTGAAAAAGATCTTTCTATCCTCAAAAGACTATGACTCAAAGCAAATTTAAATAAAGGAAAAATTAGTGACCTAATGGACCAATCTACATTCAGCAGGAATTCAAAGAACTGCCACTCTGGGACCTAACTGAACTGAGTATTATTTGTTTTTGTTCTAGCGAGGAAAAAACAAACAATACCAATTTCATCCCAGTAATGTTCAACTACACAACTCAACGTGATAAGACTTTACTAAAGCAAATCTTTCAGTAACATCAGCAAAACTAAATACAACTGCATCTAGGTAGGGGCATTTGGTTTAACTAAATAGCACTTATTTATTTTATATTTAGTTAGCTTACCAATAGGGCAAATGCATACAGAATACTTGAAGATAAATAGGAATTAATACTCCCATTTAAAAAGACCTGCATTTCTCCATAATAATCACACATTAAACCACCAACCAAGAACCTAGTAACAACTTGCCCCAGGATTTTTCCAGGTTGTGGGAGAATATAGGACAACCAGATATCCTCAGGCTCACGCAACCATCACCAGTATAACATACTTTAATAAAGTATAATGATCTCTGGAGGGAAGATGGCACAGAAAGTAACATCAAAAACACTATAAACTTCCCCTGACAGAACTTAACTTTTAATTAAGCAATGTCTTAAGAAACTTAAGTATTTTTTTACTCTAACTCTCCTAAAAGTATCTGGCTCCTGGTTAACTCACATTTACTTCCAAAGAGCAGTGCTGGAGAAAAGTAAAAACAAACCCGAGCCACAGCAGTGACCATGCTAGATCCTTAACCTGCTGCACCACCAGGGAACTCCTTTACTCCCATTTTTTAAAGCAAAAAAATTTAAAGGGTTATCTATTTTACTAAACATCTTAGAGTCTGGAGATAAACAAAGGTATGGAGACCAGGTAATTTGCTTAAATCACAGGAATTGCTTTGTTATTCATCTATGAGACAGTGATTCTTCCAGGGAAAACATAGTAATTACCTCATCTCTACTATCTGATAACATGCTGCCTCTTCCCTGCAGTTGCATATCACTGCCTGAGCTGTTGCTAAAAAAGTGATATATATGTGCACTATATGTTAGGTGTGCATGCATGCACACATATGGAGCTGTTAGGGGAGGTTGGGGAGACTGAGAAGGAAAACTGACAACCGCTGTTCTTGAAAGTGAAGAGGTGCTTGTAAAATCATTTGTCAACATTCATGACACAAAAAAACATTGTTTTAAGGGTTTAAACTAGTTATGCCATACAGCAAGTTTTTAAGACTTGAATAAATCATATCCTAAGAAAGCTATTAACATGGAATTTAAAAGACATCAAATTCCTTTTTTTTTTTGCTTTTTAGGACCACACTCACAGCATATGAAGGTTCCCAGGCTAGGGGTCTAATCAGAGCTATGGCTGCAGGCCTACACCACAGCAATGCCAGATCTGAGCCACGTCTGCAACGTACACCACAGCTCATGGCAACACCTGATCCTTAACCCACTGAGCAAAGCCAGGGATCGAACCTGCAACCTCATGGTTCCTAGTCAGATTATTTCCACTATGCCAGGATAGGAACTCCTATCCAATTCCTTTTTAATGCTGGCTTTGAGGCTATGAAAAAAAAGTGCAGATTCCAAAAGCCTGGTCCCTACAATGCTAATTGTACTTGCCATTGTAGTTTGATTAAATAAGAGAAAAAAAATCGACCTGCCATCTCTTTGGACTCCTCTAAAATACTGCTCTTGCTCGTTTTAAGCAAATGAGAACTATCAAAGTGAGCTCTCTAATAAAGAAGTATATAGTATAAAAAGCAAAGGAGAGGGAACATCTGTTTCAAGAAAAAATTTATACTTTTACCATAGTGTTTACAAAGACCCGGAGCTTAGAGTTTGGTATCAGCTGCTAATCCACATTGTTATTCTCAACTAAACTATGGAATTCTTAATCTCATCATAACTTCAAAAATTCACCCTTAATAGAACAGCCAATAAATGTATGTTAAAATAATCAGTAAGAATCTTCGTATAGAAACAGAGGAGTTACCTTTAGTGTGATATACAATAGCAGCCCTCAGGTCAAAAGAACCCCAGCTATCATTCCTTTCTAGGCCTCTCTGGTATCTCTGTTCTTTGGCGGAGCCTAACAAAGTGTTCGTAGGAGACGCCAGAGGATTTTGATTTTCTATCTCATAGTCCTTTGAGAGAAACACTAAAGCACCTTGACTACTGGTGTCTGCTTTTTGCAGGTCACCTATATGACTGGGTTCCAAGGATAAGGCTCCACTCTCACTAGTAGTCCCAGATTTTAGAATGCTACCCAGAACTTGAGGACTAGTCCGTTTTTCCAGCTCATAAGCCTTGGGAAACACAGGATGCTCAGTTCCTGAGGGGATTATTTCAGCACCCTGTGAAACCAAAGTGGCAGGATATTCCCCTTGAAATGTCACCTCCATCACTTTATGATCTGATGATTTCCCAATAACAGTCTCAGGGCCAGCACTGGGCTCGTTGATAAATGATAAACCCCATTGATTCTGGAAGATATCCCCCAGGTTTTGCTGATCTGTCTGAGAGGGTAGATCCACTTGTGCTGTGCTCAACAGCACAGTTTGCATATTTGAAGGGTAGATAAAAAGGCTGGACTTAATTTGTTCAACAGCTGCTGAAGTCAGACTCATGTCTTGGAGAACTGAATCAGCCCCAGAGGAGATGGGTGCTAGAGTATTAGCAGCAGTAGTTAGCAGTGGCTGACCCCCTGGAGAATATACACTTGCATCAGTCCCTGCTAAAACTGGCCCATTAGAAAAGTTGGCCGAAGTAACAGATTTCAGCGCTGACATAGGGACCTGGGATAATCGACTTGAAGGTTGGGTTTGAGTTTCCCCAGCTGATGACGAAGAAGATGAAGATGAAGATGAAGATGGTGACACGGAAGAGTTCTGTACAGTTTTGTTGAGGTTTTCCTTAACTTTGCTTGCATAACTTATTTTAGGAACTATTTTAGCACTGCTATTGTCCACTGGAAAAACTGGGGGTGGTTTAAATAGGGTCCACGAGTCCTCTTTGGAGGCAACAGCAGAAGTATGCTTTCCTTTGGGCCGATCATCAAACTTTTTGCTGCTCACACCAGGTTTAGTATCAGAGCTTTTCCTCAGCATATCACCCATAGCAGGTTTTCCTCGACTTGTTCCTCCAGGCCCAGTTTCATACTTCCAAATGGGCTTTGAACCATCTACTCGATTTCCCTTTTGTTCACTGTAGTCAGGCTTGAAAGTTTCAAGTCCCTGTTTTAAGGTTGGGACATTGGTCTCCTGTTGCATTATTTTGTCCTGCACTAAATTAAGGTTTTCACAACCCTTGGCACTATTGCGCCTAGCTTTCCTTTTTTTAGGAGTGGTATATCCGCTCTCAGATCCACTACCATCATTATCTGCTCCTTTGCCCATATAACCATTAGTAATATAGCCAGAATTATTTGTTACAACACCATTTGGAATTGCTACAGCATCAGTCTTGTCTACAGATTGGTTCTCTCCAGATTTATTTTCATAAGACTTTCCATTCTTTTTGTCCATACTGTTTTTCTGAATGAAATTCCTGGTTTTAATTCCTGCTTTCCCAAAGGTGCTGGACCTTACAGTCTGCTTCAGGTTAGTGTCTACAACTTGTTGGTTGCCATTGAGTACCCTGGAAATAGGGTTGGTAGCTTCATCAGAACCCAGGCTCTTTAAAGAAATTTCTCTTTCTCCAGCATTACCATTTAGTTCACCATAGCCTAGAGAGGGGGGGAAAAAAAGGTTTTTAAAAAATTATAATATGTAAATTACAACAGTACCTAACATTTAGTATGTGCTAGACACTATGCTTTGAGCTTCAGCTTTGTATGTCATTATTTCATAATTCTATGAGAAGACACTTGTCAGCTCCATTTCACAGATGAGGACGTTTACTAATAAGCAAGAGACAAAACACAGTTGGGAATCAAACCTGAGTCCCAGATCAGAAAGAACATGACCGCTTAAGCATAATACCTCTCGCCAAACAGGATCAACCTTCTCATTCTTATAAGGCTGCTATAAAATTTCCTTTACAATTAAGAGCAAAGTCAGATCATATTGATAAAATCTAAGTACTAGAAGTTTCCATTTCTACCAAACCATAAATGGCTGATGGTTACCATAGGCAATTCCTATTGCATTCTGTCAAACAAAAATCTAACACTTATGAATTTTTTCAAAAGTGGTCTTAAATTCATCAACACTTCCCAGACGTTAGATCATACTGTTACTGTATGAAACCAAAACACCTAGGGCACTAACTCTTACAAGATATATTTTCATTTTACATTTGGGTGAACACTCTCACAGAAATTAAGTAACTTGCCCAAGACACAAAGTAGAACTAGAAAGCTGAACTCCAGTCTATCTGGAACATGGTTTCCTATCACCATGTGGTATTTCCTATCACAGTGCTTAACCAAGTGATATAGTAAGGAAATACTAACAAAACTACAATGAAAGTTACCTAATTTTAAAAAGTGTTACTTACAGTATTCAAGTTTAAGAACTTCTATCATCATAAACTGTGATTATTACTATATGTGACTCAACTAGGTAATCTGCCTTTGTCACTTTCATTCATTTTCTTGGGCCTTTAGCTTGTGAAGGCTAAAAGGCACATGAACTTCTAATATATATATATATTTTTTTTGTCTTTTGTCTTTTTGCTATTTCTTTGGGCCACTCCCGTGGCATATGGAGGTTCCCAGGCTAGGGGTCTAATCGGAGCTGTAGCCACTGGCCTACACCAGAGCCACGGCAACACAGGATCCGAGCCGCGTCTGCAACCTACACCACAGCTCACGGCAACGCCGGATCGTTAACCCACTGAGCAAGGGCAGGGACCGAACCCGCAACCTCATGGTTCCTAGTCGGATTCGTTAACCACTACGCCACGACGGGAACTCCTCTAATATATTCTTGTTTTGAAATTTTGTTGTTTTAATTTCCAATACGGTAAAAATATCAATACACATAAAGCTGTGTACTTCAAGAGTACAAGGACACTAAGATTTTTTTAAGATTGAGAACAATTGTTTTTAAAGGAACTTGATGTGAAATAGAACACTGAGAACATTTACAAGTGTTTATTCACTATAGTTTTAAGCCATTCTGCATCAGAGAAATGAGCAAATTATATTAACTTTGAGGCAATAACACAACAAAACATACTTAAGGTATAATCATTCCTGAAACAGAGTGGCACAGAACTTGTTCCATGAAGGAATATATTTCATAAAAGTTAACTTCAGTAGTTACATTTTATTTTTTTGACTAGCTAAAAAAGCTATGATAGCCAATCATATCAAACATTTTCTTTGTCTTTTTAGGGCCAAACCCACAGCATATGGAAGTTCCCAGGCTAGGGGTGGAATTGGAGCTGCAGCTGCCAGCCTAAGCCACAGCCATACCAGATCTGAGTTAGTTCGAGGTATTGCCAGATTCTTTTTTTTTTTGGCTTTTTGCTATTTCTTGGGCCGCTCCCACGGCATATGGAGGTTCCCAGGCTAGGGGTCGAATGGGGAGCTGTAGCCACCGGCCTACACCAGAGCCACAGCAACGCAGGATCCGAGCCGCGTCTGCAACCTACACCACAGCTCACGCCGGATCCTTAACCCACTGAGCAAGGGCAGGGACCCAACCCGCAACCTCATGGTTCCTAGTCGGATTCGTTAACCACTGCGCCACGACGGGAACTCCTATTGCCAGATTCTTAACCCAATAAGCAAGGCCAGGGATGGAACCCGCCTCTTCATGGATACCAGTTGGGTTCATTACCCCTGAACCATGATGGGGACTCTTTTTTTTTTTTTTTTTGGTTATATCAAACTTTTGGTGAAATAATTTTAACTATGAAACAGAGATCACTGGGATATTTTCTAAAAGGTTCTTTCTTCTTTTTAGAAAAGCAGAAATTTCAGAGATACACAACTTTTTTTAAAAAATCTTTTTAGAACTGCACCCATGGCATATGGCAGTTCCCAGGCTAGTAGTCAAATCGGAGTTGCCAGCCTACACCACAGTTCACAGCAAGGCCGGATCCTTAACCCACTGAGCAAGGCCAGGGATCGAACCTGTGTCCTCAAGGATACTTACTAGTCAGGTTCTTTTCCGCTGAGCCAGGGACAGGAACTCGAAGATACTCAACATTTTTAACAGATATATATTACTCATGTACAGCTTTAAGCCAAAAAGAACAACTATATATACCTCTTATCATGCTGACAGGCTAAACAAACGTTTGGACCTGTAGGCCAATTTAGTCATAACTTTTCAGGCTTCAACGATAAGCAGTGTTAAACACCAAAATAAAGAACTAATCCAAGGTCCAAACCAAACTGGACCAAAGCCAGGCCTTTTAAATTAACTAGAATAATTTTTCCTATTTGGTGGGAAACCAGAAATTTATAAAACCACCCAGAAGCCACTATATTTCCACCCCAAAGTTTTAAGTACAAAAAACATTTCTAATTTAACTGTATAAAATTTTTCCATGGCAACCTTGTTGGTAGGCAAAAAGTCTGCCAGAGTCACTTTCTTTTTAAAACTCAGGTATTTTTAAAAATGTAATCACTATAGGATTATTGAGAGAAATTAAAGGGCTCCCTGTGCTTTTATTATTTAGGCTTGCCATGCTAAATCATCTAACCCTACTTGGAATAGACTCAGCAAACCCTGAGTCCTAATAAATCTAGCTTTTGGATTAGAATCTGAAATTACCAAATCCATTTGGCCCTCTCTTGCGCCCTCTTCTGGATAAAGAAAAACTTCCTCTTTATGGGTATGGGTCATAAAAGCCCGCCTCAACACATTACAAACACATTTCAAAAATCCTCAAAATCCTAAGTCTCCTTAGCACTATGCATGTTGAAGCAACAGTAATGTGACCAGGCCATACAAGAAAAGCTGCTTACCCCAAATTGTTTACGTCCTCTCAGAACTGCTAAACCCAATTTTCCCTATTTATCCCCTTTCAAGATATAACTAATTTGATGGATGCCACTTTGAATGGTTCAGGGGTTGTTTCTTTAGGTAGAGGAGTCCTGCATGAGTATATTGATACCGGGGGACAAAGCTGAATTTTCCAATCTGAACTCTAATACTGCCTTACAGTTCAAGTAACCATAAGATTTTTCTCATCTTTAAGTTGAAAAAGACCCAACATTAAAAGCATCTAATGTTGTGTAATTTCTGTAAGTTTAAAAACTGTTCCAAATATTTAGAATTAAACACTCAACAAATATGCTGATTTCTACTGTACACCAGTTCCCACCACCCCGCCAAAATGGAGAATCTGACATTCCAGTTTCAGTGTTCAAGCTACATTAAGTCTGCAATAGAAAAGCAGTTTTTCTCCAGCTCTCAGTAACTGCTTACACCAAATTTGACACGCTGGGTTTAACATTCATTTTCTTACCATTTCAATTTATAAAGAACCTTTGTTAAAAAAACTGAGTGGTCATAAACTTTTAAGTTCATTTCTTCTCAAATGTTTTCTAAAATGACTTCTGCTCTCAATTTAACATCTGTCAAAAAGAAGAGTTTGGGGGTCCAAATCGGTTTTAAAATGGGAAAACACCCTGCCTTTTAACGTGATAAAAAGCTTCATCCCAGGCAAGATGGTAGTGCACCAACCTCATGGATGAGCCACCTCGGTTCACCCTTAAGGGCAAGAAAGAAGGGTAAAAAAAAAAAACAAAAAACCCTCGCCCTTTCCCCCATCCAAACATTTTTTCTAATCTCGCTTTTCAAAAATACTGCCCAACCCCAGATAGTAAATGTTGCGGCTAGGAGGGCGATAGAACAAGCTTTTTTTTTTTTTTTTTGTAAAAATGAGCTGCTAGAAGGAAAAGGGCCCAAGAGAAAGCCTGAGAGGCGGAGTCGTGAGCGAACCTGGCAGGAGACGAGGTTCCTGTGGCAGAGAAACTCGTGACCGGGGAGCCTGGTTCCCGCTGGGTACCCCACCCGGCCTTCAGGCACCGCCTCTACCCAAAATGTATCCCCCCCGCCCCCCCCAGCCCTCCTGCCCGGAGAAGCGCCCGCGGCCGCCGCCCGCGGCCTCCTTCTCTCTCAGCTCCGCTTCTAGGCCGGCTCCCAGCCCCGAACGCCCGCGCCTCCCGCCGCACCCGGGAGCGGGAAACGCGGCCGCCGGCGCGCGGGGCCCGGCGCAGGCCGCTCCCCTCGTGGCCGAGTCCCTCCCCCACCCCAACCGCCCCCGCCCCTCACCCCAGGGACCCGCCCGGGGCCGCGCGGCCGCCACCGGGTTACACAACCCGGCCGGCGACTGGGGGAGGGGCGGCCGCGGGCCGGGGGCGGCGGCGCCCCCGCAGCGTGGGGGGGGAGGCGACGCCAGGGGGGGTTCCCGAGCCGCCCGGCTTCGCCGCGCTGTGCGCCCCTCGACACCCTTCCCCCTCTGTTCTTCAGTGGGCCGGAGTCAGTGACAGGAATCGGCTTCCAACATGGCGGACAGGAAGCGGCCTCGCGAGGAGGAGAGAACATTCCAGCCGCGCCGGCTCTGGGGGGAGCGGGCCTGGGGCGCCGGCCTCGGGAGGAGCCGTGAGGACAGACTACGAGGTCCGGTGCCCAAATGGGGCGTCTAGTGGTGGAAATGACCCGAGAGATAAAGGGTCCCAACCGCCCCCCCAGATGGGGAACCCCAAGGCCACAGGTGGGCTTGGGGTGACGGGTGAGGAAGGACACTTCAAGTCTGCCCCCCTACCCTTTCCTCGCCGCCTGCAAAAGGGTCTCGCGACGCCACCCAAGTCAGAATTCGCTAGGCCTTCCCGAGTTACACCCCAAAGGATTTGGGAGGGGGCTAAGTTCGCCCCAAAATTAGGCTCCCTCCAGGTCCCCAGGAAGGCAAATGAGAAAGGAATATAGGGTTAGACTTCCAAGGCCGACCCTCCGAGTCTCCCTCCAGCCCGGGCGGGGGCCGGGAAGGTCACACAGGCCCGATTGGGCCTCTCCCATGCTGAGGGGAAGAAGAGGGCGCTGCAAACTCCGAGGCCCAACCCGAGCTTTCGGAGAATGAAAGGGGGCTTCCCCAGACCCGCAGAATGGGGACACACACACAACACACCTCGAGCCGGTCCGCGCTCTCCCGATCCAGCCCCACCCCCATCTCCCCTACCCCCCCCATCCCCCTTCCCCCATTCGTTCTCCCTCCCGGACCTGTTTTCTTCTTCGGCGTTTCCTGGTGCTGCTGGAGGGCGTGTTTCTGCTCATGTTTCAGCGGCTTTGGCTGGGCCTTGGGACTGCCCTCGGCTCCATGCTGCAGGTATTGGTGAGGCTGCTGGTGATGGTGGTGGTGATGGTGGTTGTGGCTATGGTTGTAGAAATAATAATGGTGGTGGTGGTGCGGCGGCTGCTGCTGTTGCTGCTGCTGCTGCTGAGGGTGATGGTGCGGATGGTGGTGGCTGTGATGGTGCTGAGACTGTGGCTGGCCGGGCTTCTCCTCCATTGAAAGCGGCTGGGACTCTCTGGCTGAGGCTGCGCGCTGCTGCACCGTCAGGATCTGAGACTGCTTCTCCGGGCTCACTCAGTATATCTGAGCGCGTCTCGCCAGCGCACTGGTTAACAGAGCGATTCTGCGAGATTGGCAGCCGCACCCCAGCAATCAGAAGGCACGCTGAGCCTCAGGCCCCGCCCCTCGCCCAAATCCTCTTTCCTTCCCCTTGGCCGCTGCCTCCTGGCCAACGCCACTTACCCTATGCAACCTCACAGGGCCGGGCCTTCAACGTCAGCACTATGGCTCGCTCTTCTGTCGCTTTCTCTCCTTCACCGCGCAGTATGCGAACAGCACTTTCTACACTCCTCGCTCGAAAGCTAGCTCATGTCGAGGGTAGCAGATTCCACTGGTGATTTCACTGGCTCTGGGAGCCATCTGTTGGTTTTGCACCTCCTTAGAATCTGTTGGCTTTATTTATTTATTTATTTATTTGTAAATCCTTTTCCGGGTAACCAGAGGGGAAGCTCAATTCCCTTAACCCTGAGACCACTAAAGGGACAATATAAAAAGAGGAAATAAATACTTTTTTTTTTTTCAGAATACAAGAACTTCACAACCCAGTAGATCATTTTGTATTCTGGTTTCATTTTGCTTTGTATTCATATGCTAATCTCTTCCTTTCCACGAAGGGATTATAGGATTCCACAATGGGGTATCTGTGTAATTTTCTAAAAGGGCACAAAGGGTTTAAATCATTGTTTCTTTGTAGATGGAGGCAAGGGAGAGCGGGAGGAATGAAAATCTAAAATCTACACTGAAGTTTTATTGGTTTTTTTTTTTTTTAACTCTGCAGGTGAGGTCAACTGTGGAACCAAGATAGGTTTTAGAATGTGAAGAGTTTCCAGAGAGAAAGAGGAGGAAAGAGCACTTTGAAAGTTAAGTTTTAAAAAAAATTTTTGGAAAATATAGGAATTTAAAGACATAGTCTGTTGCATTTTGTAATACTGACTTAACTTATCCTGCATTACCACATCACAGCCTGATTTTTAAAAGCAAATGTTTAGTCAGGAGACTCACTACGCAGGAAGAAAAAGATTGTGATGGGGATGCACGGGTGTACTCTGATAATATTTTATTTCTTGACCTAGATGGTGATTACATATATATTTGCTTTATAATTATTTCTTAAACTGAATAAACTGAATTTCTTAAACTGAAACTCTGTACCCGTTAAACAGTAATTCTCCATTCCCTCCTTCCCCCATGCCCTAGTAACCTTTTTTTTCTACTTTTATGACACCTTATATAATTGAACTCATACAATATTTGTCCTTTTGTGTCTAGCTTATTTCACTTAACATAATGTCGTCAAGGTTCATCCATGTTGTGGTATGTATCAGAAATACCTTCCTCTTTTAAGAGTTCCCATTGTGGCACAGCAGAAATGAATCCGACTAGGAACCAGGAGGTTGCAGGTTCGATCCCTGGCCTTGCTCAGTGGGTTAAGGATCTGGTGTTGCCATGAGCTGTGGTGTAGGTCACAGATTGTATCTCAGCTCTGTGGTTAGACCCCTAGCCTGGGGACCTCCGTATGCCTCTGGTGCAGCCCTAAAAAGGAAAAAAAAAATTCTTTCACTTTTAAGGCTGAATAAAATATTCCACTGTATGCATATGCCACATATTATTTTTCCATTCATTCAGCAATGGCTATATGAATTGCTTCCTCAGTGTATGTTATACTTTACAATTTTTAAAATGTGGCTTGAGTTCCTATAGCAGGACAATGTTAAAGGAACACAGAAGCTTAAAAGGAAGTTTGTGCTTTGAAGTTAATGAGTATCAGCACAGAAATATAATTAAAAGGTAAAAACCTTTTTCCAAGAGCAAATGTCACCGAATCCAGACAACCATGTCCAGACCTTGACTTATCCTTTATAGAGAGGATTTGCATTGCCTTGCTAAATTTTGTTGTTGTTGTTGTTGTTGCTATTTCTTGGGCCGCTCCTGCGGCAAATGGAGGTTCCCAGGCTAGGGTTTGAATCGGAGCTGTAGCCACCGGCCTACGCCAGAGCCACAGCAACGCGGGATCCGAGCCGCGTCTGCAACCTACACCACAGCTCACGGCAATGCCGGATCGTTAACCCACTGAGCAAGGGCAGAGACCGAACCTGCAACCTCATGGTTCCTAGTCGGATTCGTTAACCACTGCGCCACGACGGGAACTCCTGCCTTGCTAAATTTTAAAGAAAGACCCTTTTGATGGAGGGGGAGTACATTCACCCAATTTTGAGACCTAAATCCCTAATAATGACATGTCATGACAAATAAGTCTTTGCCGTTGAATAGTATTGCACCACTTTCCCATTTATTAAAGAAATTAAAGTGTTTGTAGAATTTAGGATTATGTTGATAGGGCTTTATAGTCTTTTGCTGACTTGGACATTTGGTTGGAAATCAAAAATCCCTGAGTCATAACTTCCCTTTCTACATTTTCTAAATTGTAGTTGCAAGCACACCAAAAGCACTCACTCTGAGTTTCTGACTTTTCACACCCTAGCCTACCTTAGTTTCTCTACACACAGTCATATGAAGTTTAGGAAGCTAAGCCTTGCTCTCAGATGCTCTAGTTTCAATGGATGTTGGTGTTGTAGTACATAGTAATATGGAGAAAGTTTGTGATGTAACAGAAGGAAAAAGTGCAAAATACTAAAATCTACATACAATAGGAACATAAGCTTGTAAAAATATGAATTTTTAAAAATAAGTATGGAAATACAACAGTAGGAGGTATATCTTTTCTTCCACCTGATTTTTCTAAAATAATTTTATGTGAAATATATTTTGATATTTGCCACGTATTTGTGTTTTTTTGTTTTGGGGTTTTTTTTTTTTTTTTTTTTTGCTTTTTGGGGCCATACCTGTGGCACATGGAGGTTCCCAGGCCAGGGGTCTAATCAGAGCTGTTGCTGCCAGCCTATGCCACAGCAAGTCCAGATCCAAGCCACATCTGAGAACTACACCAACAGCTCACGGCAACGCTGGAGCTTTTCTGATTTTCTGAGGAAGGCCAGGGATCACACCCGAAACCTCATGGTTCCCAGTCAGATTTGTTTCCACTGCACCACGATGGGAACTCCTATAATGTTTTAATAATTAAAATAATAAAAAGTTGAACCTGGAGTTCCCATTGTGGCGTGGCGGAAATGAATCCGATAGGAACCATGAGGTTTCGGGTTCCATCCCTGGCCTCGCTCAGTGTGTTAAGGATCCTGCATTGCTGTGAGCTATGGTGTAGGTCGCAGATGCAGCTCAGATCCCGCGTTGCTGTGCCTATGATGTAGGCCGGCAGCTATAGTTCCAATTCGATCCCTAGCCTGGGAACCTCCATATGCCTCGGGTATGGCCCTAAAAACCAAGAAAAAAAACACAAAAACTGAATCTGCACAATTCTTGAAACTCATTTTACACTGCATTTTCCCTATAGTCAATGTGGGAAGTTGTATGGAGAGACAGGATATTCCTATGTAAGTTAGGCTAATGTTTTAACTATCACTATAATCATAATAATCTGTAATAATGTGTGAGGAGCTGTACCAGTGTTTCATTTTTGTTTTCTTTTTTTTTCCTTTTTGCTTTTTAGGGCCATACCCATGGCATATGGAGGTTCCCAGGGTAGTCTACACCTGGGAGCTGCAGCTGCCAGCCTACACCACAACCACAGCAACTAGAGATCCAAGTCATGTCTGCAACCTACACCACAGCTCACGGCAACGCCAGATCCCTGACTCACTGAGAGAGGCCAGGGATCAAACCTGCATCCTCTTGGATACTAGTCAGATTCGTTTCTGCTACACCACAATGGGAACTCCTTATCTTTGTTTTCCTTTGTAATTCGTTGAGATAGATATTAAGCCCATTCAGTAGATGAGGAATTTAAGACCTGAAGAAGAGCCTTGCTTACAATTTAGGAGTTCCCGTCATGGCTCAGTGGTTAACGAATCTGACTAGGAACCATGGGGTTGTGGGTTTGATCCCTGATCTTGCTCAATGGGTTGGGGATCCAGCATTGCCGTGAGCTCTGGTGTGGGTTGCAGACGTGGCTCGGATCCCAAATTGCTCTGGCTCTGGCGTAGACTGGCAGCTACAGCTCCGATTCCACCCCTAGCCTGGGAACCTCCATATGCCTCGGGAGCAGCCCAAGAAATGGCAAAAAGACAAAAAAAAAAAAAGAGCCTTGCTTATAATTTAAAAGCCACGAAGTTTATGGTGGGGCCTGAAGTAGGCTCCTGGTAGGCTTGATAGAAAGAATTTCCAACATTATCATAGCATGATGTACATTTCTAAAATTTTAGTAAACCTCTAAAAAACATTCACACTATGTCATAACTACCACGGAAGTGGTATCTGGTTAAATGGTTCTCTATAGAGGCAGATGTACTGTGAAGCTAATGCAGAGCCCCTCAATGCACAGGCCCCTCCAGGGCCCTGGAGGGGCCCTAGAAATGGTCTCTTGAAAGAACTAGATATTTTCCCATTATTTTGTAAAATTTTAAAAGGTAATATATGTATTTTTTCCTTAATTAGGGCCCCCAAAACCTGGACTTACACCTATTAATAATCTTTTTTTTTTTTTTTTTTTTGAGCCACACCTGTGGCATATGGAAGGTCCCTGGCTAGGGGTCGAATTGGAGCTCTAGCCGCCAGCCTACACCACAGCCACAGCAACGCCAGATCCAAGCCACATCTGCAACCTACCCCACAGCTTACAGCAACAGTGGGATCATTAACCCTCTGAGCCAGGTCACTGAGCAAGGCCAGCGATCGAACCTGCATTCTCATGGATACTAGTCGGGCTCGCTACTGCTGAGCCCTAATGGGAATTTCCAAAAGTCATTTTTAACAGTCATTTGGCAATGACTCAGAAGTGTTGTAACTTCAATGGGTACTTTAAAAGGTTATATTTTATGGAGTTCCCGTCGTGGCGCAGTGGTTAACGAATCCGACTAGGAACCATGAGGTTGCGGGTTCAGTCCCTGCCCTTGTTCAGTGGGTGAAGGATCCGGCGTTGCCGTGAGCTGTGGTGTAGGTCGCAGACGCGGCTCGGATCCCACATTGCTGTGGCTCTGGTGTAGGCCAGTGGCAACAGCTCCAATTCGACCCCTAGCCTGGGAACCTCCACATGCTGCCGAAGCAGCCCAAGAAATAAAAAAAAAAAAAAGAAAGAAAGAAAAAAAAAGGTTATATTTTATAACACAGAAAGATGTTACACTATAAGAAGTGCAAAAAGCAAAATAATAAATTATATGTATACGTTATGATTGCATTTAAAATATGAATTCAAGGACTGTGAGGGAACTTGAAAATGAAAACATTAAAATCTTTTTATTCACTGTTAATTTGCAAATATTTATTAAGCACTTTTTATATACCAGTTCTTATGCTTTTTGTTATATGGGGCTTTTAAAAATCTTTTTCTCTTATTGATGGAGTTTTGGAACTGGTTAAATATATTTGAAAGACTCTCAATTATCAAATGAAAATCACTTTTCACACACCTTTATTCTTACACTTTGTCTACTATAACAACTCAAGAAATGCAGAGATAGTATCCAGGAGGTTCTCCAGACCTCAGTTTCCTCTTCTCTAAAATATGGAGAATGGGCAAAGTGCCCCCCCCCGGTTTCTTCTGATTCTAATATTCCATAATCAATAGCACTGCTCTTTCTTTCCAGATTACTCCTTTATTTCATTATAATAAAACTATACAACAGCAGAAAATGTAACTGATAAAAATCTACTTTTTCAACTGTAACAATTGGCTGTAACTTTACAGAAATTATAATCAGAAACAGAATTATGTAGTTTTATATAAATGGAAATTGGCTCTCTGATGATAGTTCTAGTTTAAAATGAGGCAAATCACTGGTAACATCCACTGTTTTATTTCAGCAGGGAAAGAATTTTATTCATGTATATTTCCTTTAGATCTTAATATTTTTGCCTAGAGACACTAACTTCAAAAAACTTTCAAAGGAATTGAACAGAGGTATGGGTAAATTAGGTTAGTCTTTTAATAACTGGAATATGACGACTTTTCTAAACATGAAGGTTTTTTAGGTGACATTTTTCTTTTATGAAAAGTGTTATGAGAAGAAGTTTGAGAGAGAAACTATAGCAGAGTATAAATTTTGTAGTCAGACAGGTCTGGAATGGAATCTTTATTCTGAAACTTCTTAGTTTTGTGACCTTATGTGGTCATATTTTTTAACCTCTCTAAACCTTATTGTATTTATCTGAAAAGTGGAACTAGGAGTTCCCGTCATGGCTCAGCAGAAATGAATTTTACTAGCATCCATGAGGACGAAGTTTCGATCCCTGACCTTGCTCAGTGGGTTAAGGATAGGGAGTTGCCGTGAGCTGTGGTGTGGGTGACAGACGCAATTCAGATCCGAGTTGCTGTGGTTGTAGAGTAGGCCAGCAGCTGTAGCTCCGGTTTGACCCTAGCCTGGAAACCTCCATATGCTATAGGTGCAACTCTAAAAAGACAAAAAAAAAAAAAATAGAACTAATATTACTGCCTAACTCACAGGGTATAGTGAGAGTCAAATAAGATAATACAAATAAAATTGTAGAGTATGTGCTTGTAACATTAGTAAGTCATATTTAATATTAGCAATACTAAATTATTAAATATTATATATATAAATCTAAACTTTCAGATATGATATTTCATTAAGGAAACTGAGTTTCAGAGAAATCAGTTAGTAAGTTAACCAAGAATAGATTATTTTCCCAATTTTTAAAGGATAAGCAAATAGCCCTTCTGGCTCTCTGAGCAGCACTGTGGCAGTGGGCAAAAGCAAATACCTGATGAAAAGTGGCAAAAGGTTACCAAGAAGAAAGTGGTTAATCCATTTTCTATGAAAGATTGGTATGATGTGAAAGCACCAGTTATGTTCAGTGTGTGAAATATTGGAAAAACCATAGTCAGAAAAACTCAAGGAGTCAAAATTATATCTGATAGCCTCAAGGGTCATGTTTTTGAAGTGAGCCTTGCTGACCAGCAAAATGATGAAGTTGCATTTAGAAAATTCAAGCTAATTACTAAGGATGTTCAGG
This sequence comes from Phacochoerus africanus, assembly GCF_016906955.1. NCBI lineage: Eukaryota > Metazoa > Chordata > Mammalia > Artiodactyla > Suidae > Phacochoerus > Phacochoerus africanus. The sequence continues at coordinate 45,138,325 of NC_062557.1, forward strand.
GCAAAAACTGCCTGACCAAATTCCATGGTATTGCATGGATCTTACCTGTGACGAATTGTGCTCCAAAATGGTCAAAAAATGGCAGATGTGATTGAAGCTCATCCTGATTTCGAGGCTACCAATGGCTATTTGCTCTGTCTATTCTGTGTTTGTTTTACTAAAGAAAAAAAAATGCAATAGTCAGATTTGGAAGAACTTTTATGCTAAGTAAGCACCAGTAAGTTCACCAAATCCGGAAGAAGGTCATGGGAATAGTGACAGGAGAGATGCAGACAAATGATTTGAAAGAAATGGTTAATAAATTGATCCCAGACAGCATTGGAAAAGACATAGAAAAGACTGCCAATCTTTTTATCCTCTCTGTAAAAAAGTAAAAGTCCTGAGTAAGAAAAATTTGAATTGGGCAAACTAATGGTGTTTCATCGTGAAGGTAGTAGTTCTGGAAAATCAGCTGGGGCTGAGTTGCATGCTAAGGTTGAATGAGCTGATGGGTATGAGCAGCCAGTCCAAGAATCTGTTTAAAATTCAGACTGTCAAGGGTGACAAAAAGTCTTATTTGTGATATTAAAAAAAAAATAGACAACTGCTGTCAATTAAAATCAATAGTGCATTCAGTCTCAATAGTAGCCCTCTCTGAGTAGATGGCTCAAAGCTGATTTTCATTTTCTTCTTCTTCTTTTTTTTTTTTTTTTTTTGGTCTTTTGTCTTTATAGGGCCTCGCCCATGGCATATGGAAGTTCCCAGGCTAGGGGTCTAATCGGAGCTGTTGCTGCCGGCCTGCACCACAGCCACAGCAACGCCAGATCTGAGCTGTGTCTGTGGCCTACATCACAGCTCACGGCAACGCCGGATCCTTAATCCACTGAGCAAGGCCAGGGATTGAACCCACAACCTCCTGGTTCCTAGTCAGATTCGTTTCTGCTGTGCCACATTGGAAACTCCCATTTTCTTCTTTTTTTGCTTCTCTATTTTTTCTAAATGTTGTATATTGAGCACTTATTCCTTTTGTAAAAAAAAAATAATAATAATAAAAGTATTTTTAAAAAAAATGGATTGAGTTCCTGACGTGGTGCAGTGGTTAACGAATCCAACTAGGAACCATGAGGTTGCGGGTTCAGTCCCTGGCCTTGCTCAGTGGGTTAAGGATCCGGCATTGCCGTGAGCTGTGGTGTAGGTCGCAGACGTGGCTCGGAACCCGAGTTGCTGTGGCTGTGGCATAGGCCGGCGGCTACAGCTCCGATTAGACCCCTAGCCCGGGAACTCCATATGCCATGGGAGTGGCCCTAGAAAGGACAAAAAGACACACACACACACACACACACACACACACACACACACACAAATGGATTGATTCAACATCAGACTGTCCTGTGAACATGAATCCAAAAAAAAAAGAGAGAAAAAACCCCAAGGGAATTAGAATACTGTTTTGGATTCCTTCTGGGGTCTCCAGTAGGCAAAATGAATTTTTTGTTGTTGTTGTTGTTGTTGTTGTTGTTGTTGCTATTTCTTGGGCCGCTTCCACGGCATATGGAGGTTCCCAGGCTAGGGGTTGAATCGGAGCTGTAGCCACCGGCCTACGCCAGAGCCACAGCAACACAGGATCCGAGCCGCGTCTGCGACCTACACCACAGCTCACAGCAACGCTGGATCGTTAACCCACTGAGCAAGGGCAGGGACCGAACCCGCAACCTCATGGTTCCTAGTCGGATTCGTTAACCACTGGGCCATGACAGGAACTCCAGCAAAATGAATTTTTGTATGAATGAATCAATAAATCTTAGTTGTCAGTATGTATATTCAGTTTGTGGGAGTCCATAGTTAGATGCTTCCAGAAGTTGGATAAAATATGACTCCCTGTAAGTTCCCATCGTGGCTCAGTGGTAATGGACCTGACTAGTGTTCAGGAGGATGCGGATTCAATCCCTGGCCTCTCTCAGTAGGTTACAGGTCTGGCATTGCTGTGAGCTGCGGTGTAGGTCACAGATTCATCTCTGTTCTGGTGTTGCTGTGCTTTGATGAGGCCGATAGCTACAGCTCCGATTGCACCCCTAGCCTGGGAACTTCCATATGCTGCAGTTTGGCCCTAAAATGACCAAAAACAAACAAACAAACAAAAACCTCATAGTTATATGACTCCTTGAGAATAAAACTACTAAGACTGAACATAAATTGGATGAAATTAGCCACTAAAAGGTAATCTAGTTAATTGATTACAATGCCTCAGAAGCTGTTAAAATAAATAGGGTAACCTTGGAAAGTACTATTGTAATTTTTTAATCAATCTTAATTCCCTCCCTATTGTCGTTTAGTGTTTTTAAATTAGTATTTCAAAAGTTATATGATTGGTATTGTTAGTTATTTATTGCCGTGTAACAATTTACCCTGAAACTCAGTACCTTAAAACAACAAACATTTATTATCTCACAGCTTCTGAGGGTCGGGAATCTGGGTGCTGCTTAACCAGGTGCCTCAGGCTCAGGGTCTCATGAGATTACTGGGAGCATCTGCTTCTAAACTCACTCATGTGGCAGTTGGTTGGATTCAGTTCCTCATGAGGTATGGGATTGAGAACCTCAGCTGAGCCAGATGCTTCTCCATTAGGCAGGCCACAACATAAATTGTCTTCCCTCAGAGTGAGCAATAGAACAAGAGGAAGCACTCAAGATGAAGCCGCAGTCTTTTTGTAACCTAATCTCAGAAGTGACATCCCATCACCTCTGTTACATTCTGTTCATTAGAAGTGAATACGCACTTACACACAAGGGGAGGGCATCACCGGAGGGAATGAATACTGTACTTTCAGTGAGGGGATCATCGAAGGTCACCTCAGAGCCTTCCTCCTGCAGATATAATACTATTCATTAAACTTTCTGCTTGCTCTCATGTCACCACTGAGCTGTATACCGAATATAGTCTCGCATTATATGGGACTTGTCTGTAAGAAGAGGAAATACATTAACAGACATAAGTTCCTTTTTGTTTATTAAATTAGTAAATATTTTTAAACACTTGAGTTTTATCATTTGCCAGCCTTGTGAGTTTGGCTAATGTGATTCAGTCTTCCTAATGCTGGTAATTCCTGAATCTAAACTTGACCAGGCTCAGGACTGCAATCCTGCCTTGAGAGGGCCCACCTGAACTACCAGGAAACTACCTATCGTTGTGCAGTAGAAACGTCAATATAAAATGCCTACATGGGCCAGGCTTGGTTAAGTTACTTGGATGTAAACAAACTTGGATATAAAAAACATGTCTCCCAACACAGCATAAAATTCTACTGTGATAGCTCTTTCAAAATGTATACCTGTTAAATACAAAGGATCATAAGAGACTACTATATACAACTATATGCCAATAAAATGGAAAACCTAGAAGAAATTCTTAGGAAAGTACAATCTTCCAAGACTAAACCAAGATGAAATAGAAAAGATGAATGGACCCATCACAAGAACTGAAATTGAAACTGTGATTAAAAAACTTCCAACAAACAAAAGTCCAGGACCAGATGGCTTCACAGGCGAATTCTCTCAAACATTTAGAGAAGAGCTAACACCTCTCCTTCTGAAACTATTTCACAAAATTGCAGAGGAAGGGATACTCCCAAACTCATTCTATGAGGCCACCATCACCCTGGTACCAAAACCAGACAAAGACTCCACAAAAAGAGAAAACTACAGGACAGTTTCACTGATGAACATCAATGCAAAAGTCCTCAACAAAATGCTAGCAAACCGCATCCAACAGTACACTAAAAGGATTGGACATCATGATCAAGTGGGATTTATCCCAGAGATGCAAGGGTTCTTCAATATCCGCAAATCCATCAGTGTGATACACATTAACAAACTGAAGAATAAAAACCATATGATCCTCTCAATAGATGTGGAAAAAGCCTTTGACAAAATCCAACACCCATTTCTGATAAAAACCCTTCAGAAAGTGTGCGTAACGGGAACCTACCTCAACATGATAAAGGCCATATACGACAAACCCACAGCGAACATCATTCTCAATGGTGAAAAGCTGAAAGAAGTCCCGCCGAGATCAGGAACAAGACAAGAATGTCCACTCTCGCCACTACTCTTCAACATAGTTCTGGAAGCCCTAGCCACAGCAATCAGAGAAGTAAAAGAAATAAAAGGAATCCAAATTGGAAAGGAAGAAGTAAAACTATCCCTATTTGCAGATGACATGATACTATATCTAGAGAATCCTAAAGACTCTACCAGAAAACAGTTAGAGCTCATCCACGAATTTGGCAAAGTCGCAGGATACAAAATCAATACACAGAAATCGACGGCATTTCTATACACTAACAATGAAAGAGCAGAAAAGGAAATTAGGGAAGCAATCCCGTTTACCATCGCATCCAAAAGAATAAAACACCTAGGAGTAAACCTACCTAAAGGGACAAAAGACCTGTACTCTGAAAACTATAAGCCACTGATGAAAGAAATCAAAGATGACACAAATAGATGGAAAGATATACCATGCTCGTGGATTGGAAGAGTTAATATTATCAAAATGACTATATTACCTAAGGCAATCTACAGATTCAGTGCAATCCCTATCAAATTACCAAGGACATTTTTCACAGAACTCGAACAAAATATTTTAAAGCTTGTTTGGAAGCACAAAAGACCCAGAATAGCCAAACACATCCTGAAAAAGAAAAATGGAGCTGGAGGCATCAGGCTCCCGGACTTCAGACTATACTACAAAGTAACAATCATCAAAACTGCATGGTATTGGCACAAAGACAGAAATATAGATCAGTGGAACAGGATAGAAAGCCCGGAATTAAACCCACGCACCTATAGCCAACTCATCTATGACAAAGGAGGCAAGAATATACAATGGAGAAAGGACAGCTTGTTCAATAAGTGGTGCTGGGAAAACTGGACAGATACATGGAAAAGAATGAAATTAGAACACTTCCTAACACCATACACAAAAATAAACTCCAAATGGATTAAAGACCTAGATATAAGACCAGACACTATAAAACTCCTAGAGGAAAACATAGCCAAACACTCTCTGACATAAATGACAGCAACATCTTCTCATATCCACCTATCAGAGTATTGACAACAAAAACAAAAATAAACAAATGGGACCTAATCAAACTTCAAAGTTTCTGCACAGCAAAGGAAACCCTAAACAACACAAAAAGACAACCCACAGAATGGGAGAAAATTTTTGCAATTGAATTGACTGACAAGGGATTAATCTCCAAAATTTATAAACAACTTCTGCAGCTCCATGCCAAAAAAGCAAACAAGCCTATCAAAAAATGGGCAGAAGATCTAAACAGACAGTTCTCCAAAGAAGACATACAGATGGCCAAAAAACACATGAAAAGATGTTCAACATCACTCATTATTAGAGAAATGCAAATCAAAACCACGATGAGGTACCACCTTACACCAGCCAGAATGGCCATCATCCAAAAGTCTACAAGCAATAAGTGCTGGAGAGGGGGTGGAGAAAAAGGAACCCTAGTACACTGTTGGTGGGATTGTAAATTGGTGCAACCACTGTGGAAAGCAGTATGGAGATTCCTCAGAAAACTAAACATAGAACTACCATTTGATCCAGGAATCCCACTCCTGGGCATCTACCCAGAGAAAACCACGACTCACAAAGACACATATACTCCGATGTTCATTGCAGCACTATTTACAATAGCCAAGACATGGAAACAACCTAAATGTCCATCGACAGAGGAGTGGATCCAGAAGATGTGATGCATATACACAATGGAATATTATTCAGCCATTAAAAAGAACAAAATACCAGCATTTTTTGCAACATGGATGCACCTAGAAACTATCATGCTAAGTGAAGTCAGCCATACGATGAGACACCAACATCAAATGCTTTCACTGACATGTGGAATCTGAAAAAAGGACAGACTGAACTTCTTTGCAGAACAGATGCTGACTCACAGACATTGAAAAACTTATGGTCTCCAGAGGAGACAACTTGGGGGTGGGGGGATGTGCTTGGGCTGTGGGATGGAAATCCTGTGAAATCATTGTGATGATCATTATACAACTACAGATGTGATAAATTCATTTGAGTAATAAAAAAAACAAAACAAACAAACAACAAAAAATGTATACCTGTTTACTTTAAGAACTGGATAACCTGGAGTTCCCATCGTGGCACAGCAGAAGCAAATCCAACTAATGTCCCTGAGGATACAGGTTCGATCCCTGGCCTCGATCAGTAGGTCAGGGATCTGGTGGTGCCATCAGCTGTGGTGTAGATCGCAGACGCAGCTTGGATCCCGAGTTGCTGTGACTGTGGTTTAGGCCCGCAGCTGCAGCTCAGTTTGGACCCCTAGCCTGGGAACTTCCATATACCTCCATGGATGTGGCCCTAAAAAGCAAAAAAAAAAAAAACCAAACACAACAAACTAGGTAACTTAATTTCTCAGTCTAATATCTGTATTCAGCTTACAAAAAGATAATATGATACATACTCTCAAAATCTTTCATCACATCTCTTCACATAAGGTACTATTTACTCTTTTACTGCTAAGGTAATATTTATAGGTTCTAATGATTAGGAATGCGGATATGTCTTTTTGAGGGCCATCATTTGGCCTACAACAGGGCCATTGAATGTAAATTTTTTTTGGTCTTTTTAGCTTGCATCCACAGCATGTGGAGGTTTCCAGGCTAGGGGTTGAATTGGAGCTGTAACTGCTGGCCTACACCACAGCCACAGCAACAGCAATGCTGGATCTGAGCCATTTCTATGACCTACACCACAGCTCACGGAAACACTGGATCCTTAACCCACTGAGCGAGGCCAGGGATTGAACCTGTATCCTCGTGGATACTACTCAGATTCATTTCTGCCGAGTCACGATGGGAATGCCTATCTATAAATATTTTTAATTTATTTTTATTTTTTTGTATGTTTACTTGGCCATGCCCATGACATGCAGAAGTTCCTAGTCTAGGGATCAAACCTGTGTCACAGCAGTGACCACACCAGATCCTTAATTGATAGGCCCCCAAGGAATTCCAAGAATTTAAAAATAATGAATGGTAAGGAGTTCCCTTCGTGGCGCAGTGGTTAACGAATCTGACTGGGAACCATGGGGTTGCGGGTTCCGTCCCTGCCCTTGCTCAGTGGGTTAACGATCCGGTGTTGCTGTGAGCTGTGGTGTAGGTCGCAGACGCGGCTCGGATCCCGCGTTGCTGTGGCTCTGGCGTAGGTCGGTGGCTGCAGCTCCGATTCGACCCCTGGCCTGGGAACCTCCATATGCCGTAGGAGCGGCCCAAGAAATGGCAAAAAGACCAAAAAAAAAAAAGGTAAAATTGACTAAATATCAGTCAGTCTACTTTTTTTAGGACATTCCAAAATTTTTATTTATTTAATTTTTTTGTTTTATTTTTTACTTTTTCATTTTTTTAAAGTTCTGTTGAAGTATAGTTAATTTACAATGTGATAATTTCTGCTATACAACAAAGGGATTCAATTACACATATATCTACTTTTTACTATCACCCTGTGCAGACAATTTCAAACAATGTTGATGATAAAATACCATGGTGGGCAGACCACTCCCAATACACCTTCCCTTACCCTCAGTGTGCCACTAGTGAATATTCCTATAGAGCTATCCAGCCTGCCTTAACTTTTCCGGGCCCAATTCTGCAAAAAAATTAAAAAAAAAAATGTAGTGGCTCATCACTAGCCAGCAATGCCCCCTCATCATGGTATATCTGACTCCCCATCCTTCAGGAATCAACATAATACCACCCGCTCAAGGAAGATTTCCCTAAAGACCTTTTATAGATTCAAATTGCCATACCACCCCTCCCACTTATTTCCTTTAACTCTTTGTTTGTTTCACAGCACTTGCCACACTTTGCAACTATTTTATTTGTAGGCTAATTTTTTCCTATCTCCCTTACTCAATTGTAAGTGCCAAGTGTGGCCTGCCTTGTTCTCTGAGTTATCCCCAGAACTTAGTACAAGTCCTGGCACTTGGTAGATGCTCAGTATATGGGTATTAGCATTGCATTCTCAGCTTATGTGCTACCAGTAAAGCATGCTGGCTCAACGTTAGACAAACTTTTCTTTCTTCATCTCATGTCCATTCCCCAAAAAGAGATAGCCACTGTTGTTTAGGACTGATGACATATAGAACCATTTATCTCCACAATTCAGAAACAGCTGCAACATCATGGATCTTAGAGTTGTTTTCACCTATTCCAGACTCCAACTTGGACATGATTAGGAATGTTGTATTCTGAAAATTCACAGAGATCTCATAAGACCAAATCGCAAAATAAAATATAGATATGGCATTAACATTCTGAAGGGGGACCTATTCATTTTGCCCAGGCTTCACACTAGAAATGACAAGAATCTAGTCAGTACCCCACTCTTAGCAAGACAAATCATCAGTTTCCTCTCCAGGCTATATACTCCTCTTAATGTCCTTCAGTATTTCTTTTTTTGTCTTTTTAGGGCCGCACCTGCGGTATATGGAGGTTCCCAGGCTAGGGGATTGGAGCTACAGCTGCTGGCCTATGCCACAGCCACAGCAATGCAGGATCCAAACTGAGTCTGTGACCTACACCACAGTTCACAGCAATGCCAGAGCCTTAACCCACTGAGCGAGGCCAGGGATTGAACCTGAAACCTCGTAGTTACTAGTCGGATGCATTTCTGCTGCGCCACAACGGAAACTCTGCCTTCAGTATTTCTTTTAGTGGCACAACTATTCACCTGGCTAGTTCTCCAGGCTTAATCTTTAGCTCTCCTTTCTTCTCTTTTCACTTTGTCTTCCTAGGAGATCTCACTCATCTCCAAGTCTAAAATCTTATCCCTACAGTGTTATTCCTAATACACGTCCCCCATCCTCTCCTTTGAGCTCCAGACTCCCAACTGCCTACTTATCCTATCTTCTTAGATACTTCCCAGGCATTTCAAATTTATCATAACCAAAAGCAAACCTGGTTTTTCATCCAAACCCCTTTCTGTCTGATTTTCTCTGTCTGAAATGGCACTGCTATTTACCAGTGGCTTAATCCAGAAACCTAGAGGTCTTCTTTGACTTTTCTTATCCCCCACAAGTAGTTCATTCACAAGTCCTATCAACTCTACCTACAAGCAAATGCAGGTTGGGATTACTTCTTTCCATCTCCCCTACATCCTGGTCTAAGTTACTGGTCTCTATTTTCATGGCTTCTTCTACACACTCATTTTATGTCACCTTCTCTTCAACCATTGTATTACAGCAATTCGCTGTATCTTTCAGTTCTTTGCACAAGAACCTTAGCACACTCCGTTTCTTCTGCTGTAATGTTTCTCCCTCACTCTTCCCATAGTAGGTTCCTTCTCATTTTGAAACTTAATTTAGGAGTTTCCTGATGGCTCAGCAGTTGGGGATTTGACATTGTCACTGCTGTAGCTCAGGTTGCTGCTGTGGCGCAGGTTAGATCCCTGGCCCAGGAACTTCCACGTGCCAAGGGCACCACCAAACCAAACCAAACAAAAACAGACTGTCTCTTCAAAGACTCGTTTCCTTGCTGCCCTATATAGTAAGTCAATCTCCTACTCTTATTTGCATTTATCATATCCTACACATTTCCTTCATAGCACCTTATCCCAATTAATGTACTGGATTAGTCTTCTCCACTAGATTTGAAGAAGCTACATAAAGGCAGGAACTGTGTCTTGTTCACTAATATACATCTAGCCCCTTGGTTCAGCACCTGGCACACAGCAGGGGATTAATCAGTTGTTGACTAAATTAAGGCAGCCTATTCTATTTTGGCCTATGTGTTACAAGTATGATGCATTTGCCCAACATTGCTCAGAAGGGAAAAATTCTTATTCCTCCATTTCATGTCCATTACTTTAAAAAAAAAGTCACTTGTCAGAGACTAATGACATAGCCATTTATGTCCATAGTGCCAAAACAGCTGCAGTGTCATGGATCTTAATAAACACAAATTTTCCCCCCACAATTAGGGAAATTTAATACTGAATCTTATAGTAATTTCATAAAGAAACTGAATCATAAAACACAGGAAGGACTGATGGTGGGAAGGGGTGGAACCTGGAAAGTTTGTCCTGGGGTAGCAAGATACTTTCTTTAAGCTTCCAAAATAACCATACAGTTGTTTCTTTCTGCACACTTCCAAGTCATCTCACAAAGATAGACAACATCTGCTGCCTAGGCTAGCCAGAAGTACAAAAGTTGTTTATTAAGGCAGGATTCACCCACCCAAAAGCTTCCATTTCTATGTAGAGGAGAAGCAAACTAAATTCAGAGCAGCCTGGTATAGTAATTTGACTTAACAGAAAAGTGGATCCACATCTACCACTCTTGGATCTTACACTACTTGACAGTGACCAAAACAATGTCCCTTCCTGGCTATTCTTCAGAACTGCTTTGCATACCTGGGCTTCCCAGCAATCAGCCCTCATTTGTTATCCCCCAAGCACTCTTTAGGCTAACTTCAAAGTGCTCAAAGCCATAATAGCATTCAAACAATAACAAAAAGTCCTCAGATTCCCTTAGTTTCTATCTTTGAACAGTTCAAAGAGCTTCCACATTTATTTTTTTCTGGTGCTTTCCCTGTCATGCTATGACGTAAGAAGAAGATCTGAGATTAGAGAACCTGAAGTTCAAATAGCTTGTTCAAAGCCACAGTGAAATTACATATCACAATCAGATTTCATTCTCCCAACTCCCTAGACCATGTAACTTCCCAAAAGGTTTCAGACCCTTTATGAAAAATTTTAAAATGTTACCGGAATCAAGGTTCTTGTTCATGAAGCCGAAGAATGAACTTCGGGAATGCACAGGCAGCAAGCAAACAAAAGTCTTTATTATAGGAAGGCAGACAGCTCCCAGCACAGGCACTGAGAGGGGGAGGAAAAGTTCCCATCTTCTAATTTTCTAAGGAGGTGTTATCTCTTAAAGACAGGGAGGGGTACCAGCATGGGGTCTGGATTATCAGTCCTTCTCCCTATTGGCCTTGCCCAGCACCTACATCGGGCCTTTAGGGGCTTAGAGTTAGAGTATGCTCCATACGTTTTTTGGTCCTTTTGTTCTTCTTCTTCTTCTTTTTTTTTTTTTTTTTTTTTTTTTGCTTTTAGGGCCACACCTGTGGCACATGGAAGTTCCCAGGCTAGGGGTTGAATCAGAGCTGTACCTGCCAGCCTACACTACAGCCACAGCAATGCAGGATCTGAGCTCCTGTCAGTGCCAGATCCCCAACCCACTGAGCAGGCCAGGGATCGAACCTGTGTCCTTGTGGATAGTAGTCTGCTTCATTAACCACTGAGCCACGACAGGAACTCCAGAGTCCAGAGTCGCCGTTCTTTACATTCTTTTGCTAGCAGTCAAATGTATAGGTCAGAGGTTAATGCCCATCTTGATGTAAGAGTTAATCTTCCAACAAGCAAGGCTTGTTTGTCTAGGTTTGTTTTTACAAATCTTAAACCATGGACATTAATCAGGGAATATATCGAAGCCCACGTTCCTACGCTAACTACCTGAATTATTATTCTGCCTCAATTCTCCCCTCTGGAGCTGGAGACTCTAACTGTGAAGACCGCGCTGACTGCTTCCAGGTGACAAGGGGCATCATTAGGGAAAAGCAGTTAGGTCTCCACTCTTGGGATGGTCAAGTGCACTTTGATATGTTACACTGGGTTCCCCTTCTATCACCATCTGAAGTTTAATAGCTTCTAATCGGGATGTGATGAAACAAGAAATACAATTAATTATACAGGATCCGAATAAAAGAATCAAGATTACCATGATGATTATTGTAAGCAAATACTTCCACCAAAAAGAGGATGTTAATCAGTCCCAGAGGGCAGCGCTGAAAGCTGGAGTTGGACAGGACATGTTATGGATCTGCTGCCAGAGATCTTGCAGAGAATCAGACACATTCTGTGAATAATCAGGAGTGCAGACAGAACATTCAGAGTTTATAATAGCGCAGGTACCTCCTTGAGCTTTAGTAAGTATATCTAAGACCATTCGGTTTTGTATATCTACCTTTCTTGTCTGTTGTTGTTCCATATTTAGAGCAAAAATAGCTTCTGCGCTATCGTTAAGGGCTTGTCGAATAAAATTAGTTAATGCTTCCACCCACAGCATTATGTCAGTTGTTCCTAATGAGGGCACAGATATGGCTGCTAGGTAATCATACCAGTGGAACACTGATGAAACCCACCTAGCATGCAAATAGGGAAGGCTGGCTGGTGCTCAGCTCAGAGTTTTCATAATATTGCCATGAGCGGAAGCCAATCCCAGAGTACACCCCCCCCATCCGGTGGGCAACCCAGGCCACAGATTAATTCCACGTACCTAGTAGGTTCTATTTGGAGCCAGCCAGCTCCCTCCATGGTTGTTTCCAGTCTGTTCTGGGCCATATGGGGGTTTTATTTGGGGTGTACCTGACTTTAATGATTTGTAAGCGACAGTCGGTTGCTAAATATACTAAAGGTTTTAGCTCATTAGAGGATAGGGGTCGCCCCCCCATACCTGATATAATGCTTATTTTGCTCCCAGCGAATTGACGCTGGTTGGGTTAAGTAACCCTTTGCAGGAGTGATCCACATATATTGATCCCATATTTGGTAAAATTGATTAAAATATCTATATTCCCATATGATTACTCGGACTCCTTTTGTTAGTTATGAAATATTTATATGCTGCCTCCCTGGTCAGCATGTAATTGAAAGCTACCTTGGAGTTCCCTTCATGGCGCAGCAGAAACAAATCCAACCAGGAACTATGAGGTTGAGGGTTCATTCCCTGGCCTCGCTCAGTGGGTTAAGGATCTGGCATTGTGGTGAGCTGTGGCGTAGGTTGCAGATGCGGCTCGGATGGAGCCCACGTTGCTGTGGCTGTGGCACAGGCTGGCTGCTACAGCTCCAATTTGACTCCTAGCCTGGGAAACTCCATATGCCTCAGGTGTGGCCCTAAAAAAAAAAAGAAAGTTGCCTTATGTCTTTGTGAGGAATTTGATTAATGGCACCAGTCAAGAGTAGTGAGGTTTTCGTCTAGCACAGGACCCAAGGAAAAATAGCCTTATGCACCTGAGGTAGGAATTCACATACTTGCAAGTAGTTGTTTCCCTGTATGGGAGACACCCACCAAGGGAATCCTTCTACGGAATAGGTAATGCTCCACAGACCCAGCAGTCTAACTGATTTTGGAAAAAGGCGTAGGAGTGAACCTAGGAGACAAAAACATTACCCTGTTCCCACTGCAAGGAGGTGGGGGAATCCCCCACGGCAAAGGAGAGAAAAGCAATTGTACTGACCATTCATTTCATTCTGATTGTTCCCTTGTTTGTTGGAAAAATCCCTTGAGTCCCTCCAGAGGGGTGTATTGGTATTCAGGGGAGTCTTCCTCGATAGTTTGAAGCGGGGTGTCTTCTTTCTCCGGGTTCCAGGCTTTGATTCGTGTGTGGTGAATCCAAGCACCAGTTCCTGCAACTTTACCAGTGGTAGGAAGGAAAGGATGGTAGTGCAGGGTCCTTCCCAGATAGGCTCCAGTGAAGGACTATTGCTGGGGAGGGACTTAACTAATATTATATCCCCTTGGTGATAAAGAGGGTTTTCATTTTCTTTCTCCCGATCTGGACTGTTTTTCAAGTTTGAAAGCTGTTGTTGAAAAACAGCCAGATCGCTCACATACTTCATAAGTTCAGCCATCTCCCGATCAAGCAGATCATTTCTAAGGAAGGGCCGTCCATGTAACTTTTCAAATGGACTAAGCCCCTGACTCCTAGCAGTGTTCCTGATCCTTACTAAGGCGAAGGGAAGGAGTGATAACCAGGGAAGACAAGTTTCCTGTGATAATTTTTGTAGGTGACATTTAATCATATCATTAGTTTTCTACACTTTTCCTGATGATTGTGGTCTCCAAGCACAGTGCAAATGATATTTTATTCCTAAAGCTTGGGAGACTCCCTGGGTTATGGCTGATTGTCACTCTGAATTCCCTGTGGCAAGCTGAAACCGGGAATAATGTCATGAATTAGTGTTTTAATGACCTCCTTGGCTTGCTCAGTCTGACAGGGGAAGGCCTCTATCCATCCAGTAAAGTTATCTACCCACACTAACAGATACTGATATCCTTTTGACAGGCCTATGAGTCAAGTCTGTTTGCCACTCCTCCCCTGGATATTTTCCAGTATGCTGTAAACCTGGGGGGCGCTGACTGGTTGTTCTTTGGGATGTTCTTTTGACATATCTCACATCCCTTAATAATTGGCTCACAGTCTTTAATAGCCCTTTTCCTTTAAACAGGTTTCTGGCTAACTGGTAAGCATTCTCAATTCCCAACTGGAAGGTTTGGTGTAAAGTCTTACAGACCTTTTGGACACTAGAGGGCAACACCAGTTTATAATCTGTAGTCTGTAGCCAGCCTGAGGGGAGTAAAGTGTCTGAGAGAGAGGGAGGGAGAGAGAGAGAGTGAATATTGGAGTTCCTCAGGGGAGTAAATGGGTTTAATTTCATTCGGGATCCCTTCCCAGAGGAGAGGGGCTTGGACATTATAAGGCTGGGTAGCAGCCTTTTTATTTATTATTTTTATTATTATTATTTTTAATTACTCAATGAATTTTATTACATTTATAGTTGTACAACAATCAAAACAACCCATTTTTGTAGCATTTCCATCCCAAACCCCCAGCACATCCCCCTACTCCCCATTCTGTCTCATTTGGAAACGTGAGTTTTTCAAAGTCTGTGAATCAGTATCTATTCTGCAAAGAAGTTCTTTGTGTCCTTTTTTTAGCTTCCACATATAAGTGATAGCATTTGATGTTGGTGTCTCACTGTCTGACTGACTTCACTTAGCATGATCATTTCTAGGTCCACCCATGTTGCTAAAAATGCCGGTATTTCATTCCTTTTAATGGCTGAGTAATATTCCACACCACATCTTCTTGATCCACTCCTCTGTCGATGGACATTTTCCATGTTTTGGCTATTGTATATAGTACTGCAATGAACCTTGGAGTACATGTATCTTTTCTCTTTTTTTTTTTTTTTGTCTTTTTAGGGCCATACCCAAGGCATATGGAAGTTCCTAGGCTAGGGGTCCAATCGGAGCTGTAGCCACCAGCCTACACCACAGCCACAGCAATGCCAGATCTGAGCCATGTCTGCAACCTACACCACAGCTCACGGCAACGCCAGATCCTTAACCCACTGATCGAGGCCAGGGATCGAATCCCCAACCTCATGGTTCCTAGTCAGATTCATTCCCACTGCACCACTACGGGAACTCCCTGTTTGTAGACTTTTTGATGATGGCCATTCTAGCCCGCCTAGGGTGGTAACTCATAGTGGTTTTGATTTGCCTTTCTCTAATAATTAGTAATGTTGAACATCTTTTCATGTGTTTTTTGGCCATCTGTATGTCTTCTTTAGAGAATTGTCTGTTTAGATCTTCTGCTCATTTTTTGATGGGGTTGTTTGTTTTTTTGGTATTGAGCTGCAGAAGGTGTTTATAAATTTTGGAGATTAATCCCTTGTCAGTAGCTTCATTTGCAGCCTTTTAACTTGTTGATATGCTCTTCGATTTCCCTCAGATGTCTCAGATGTATCTTTTTGGTGTGCTTGACAATGAATTATGGCCTCCTCTTGAGGCAGTCTGATAGCATCTAGGAGGTGCATAATTTCTTGAAAATATTTAATCTGAGGCTCAAAATTCCCGTTCCTTCCAAATGACTGCATGGGCATGGAGGACCAGATATGCATATTTGTTTTGTGTGTGTGTGTGTGTGTTTTACACATACTTTTTATTTGTTGAATGAGTATTTGTCAATAAGTACATAAACACAGAGAGCAAGCACTAGATTGAGAGAAAGAATATCTGGATTTTTTTTTTTTTTTGTCTTTTTGCTATTTCTTTGGGCCGCTCTCACGGCATATGGAGGTTCCCAGGCTAGGGGTCGAATTGGAGCTGTAGCCACTGGCCTACGCCAGAGCCACAGCAACTCGGGATCCGAGCTGCGTCTGCAACCTACACCACAGCTCACCACAACGCCGGATCGTTAACCCACTGAGCAAGGGCAGGGACCGAACCCGCAACCTCATGGTTCCTAGTCGGATTCGTTAACCACTGCGCCACGACGGGAACTCCGGATATCTGGATTCTAATACACAAAGCCACTTACCAGCTATGAGGGCTTAGGCCAAGAACTTAATCTGAGTTCAGCTTCCTCATCTGTAAAACTAGGCTATTAGGACCTGTGTGGCCCACCACACAGGTTTATTGCAAGGTTCAAATGCAAAAACAAAGATATGCATATTCGTAATGAGTATAAACATTCATCCTTTTTCCTAACCCCAGTTCCAATGCTCTAGTTAACCCTATTAGTTCTGCTAATTGAGCACTTGTTCCTGGCTTCAAAGGTCCACTCTCCAGGGTCTCATATAGAGTTACAAGTGCATACCCCACCTTGCCTTCTCCCTTTTCAATAAAGGAGCTGCCATCTGTAAACATAGTGAGGTCAGGATTAGGTAAGGGCTCATCTTTTAAATCCTCCCTTGCTGCATAATTGGCTGCTAAGATTTGGTGACAGTCATGCTCCACTTTCTGATCTAGTGAATCAGGAAGAAAAGTCATGAGGTTCAAAGTTGAACAGGTCCTCAATTGCCTTATAGATCCTTCTAATAGCATGGTTTGATATTTGAGGAGCCGGTTATCTGAGAGCCAAAGTCCACCCTTAGAGTTTAGAATACCTGCTAGATCATGTGAGGCCTGCAGTTAATATAATAGCCCCGGGAGTTAGTAAGGCCACTGAGGCTACTACTTGTAGGCAGTGTGGTCAACCTTGGGCTACTGAGTCCAACTCTTTGCTTAAATATTCTCCAAGTTGTTGAGATTCTGCCTTTGGTTGGGTTAACACCCCTAGAGCTACTCCAGATCTCTCTGTTACAAAGAGATTAAAAAGATGTCCTGTTGGTAAACTAAGACCTGGGGCCTGGAGAAAAGCCCATTGAAGTGCCCTTAAGGCTTTCTTGTCTTTGGGTACCCATTGTAGGGTATGGGTACCAGACTGCTGTGCTTCCTTTAGCATTTTGTACATGGGGCATGCTAACTCTCCATAGCCAGGAATCCATATCCTGCAGTATCCAGTAATGACCAGGAATCCCCGAAGTTGTCTAACAGTACTGGGAAGTGGGTACTGCAGGATAGGTCCGATCCTTTCCTCACTTAGAGCTCTAATCTGTGTGATAGCTTTAAACCCAATATTTTACTTTAGGTTGACAAATCTGAGCTTTTGATTTTGATACCTTATAGCCGCATCATGCTAAGAAGTTAAGGAGATCACGCAAAGTCACCTTACATTGTTCTTCACTATCAGCGCAAAGAAGAATATCGTCCATGTATTGAATAACTTTAACAGGCTCAGAAGCCCTAAAGTTTGCTAAGTCTCTGGCTAATGCTTGTCCCAATAAATGAGGGCTGTCTCTAAATCCTTGAAGCAAGACAGTCCAAGCTAATTGTGTGGATGAGTTGGAGGAATCCTCAAAGGCAACTAAAAATTGTGAAGCCTTAACCAAGGGAATGCAGAAGCATTAGGTCTAACACAGTAAACTAGGTTGCCGTTTCTGGAGTCTGTGAGAGGAGAATGTAGGGGTTGGGCACCACTGGATGCAATGGGACCACTGCCTCATTCACTAGATGAAGGTCTTGTGCTAGGCACCAATCCCCCTTAGACTTCTGCACTCCCAATACAGGGGTGTTACAAAGGCTGTTGGACTCAATTAATAGTCCCTTTTTCTTTGGATTTTTATTATTATTTATTTATTTAGTCTTTTTTTTTTTTTTTCTGGACTGTACTCATGGCATATGGAGCCTCCCAGGCTAGGGTTCTAATTGGAGCTTATAGCTGCCAGCCTACACCACAGCCACAGCCACGCAGATTTGAGCTGCATCTGCAGCCTACACCACAGCTCACAGCAATGCCAGATCCTTAACCCACTGAGCAAGATCAGGAATCAAACCCACATCCTCATGGATACTAGTTGGGTTCGTACACCACTGAGCCACAACAGGAACTCCTCCTTTAGGTTTTTTATAATTGGAATAAGTCTCTATTGTGCTTCAGGCCTCAGAGGGTACTGCTTTTGGCAAGGAAATAGGTTTTGATTTTTAAGAGTTATTTATTTCCACCGGTTGAGCATTCTTTGCTCTTCCTTTCCTTCCTCCAACAGCCCAGACTTCTGGGTCAATATCTGCTTCCACCAGAGGCAGGCGTAAAACCTTGATCAGGTTCCATTGTCATGTGGATTGAGGCTTTAATTTTTTTTTTTCTTTTTGCCATTTCTTGGGCCGCTCCCACAGCATATGGAGGTTCCCAGGCTAGGGGTCGAATCGGAGCTGTAGCCACCGGCCTACGCCAGAGCCACAGCAATGCGGGATCCGAGCCGCGTCTGCGACCTACGCCACAGCTCACGGCAACGCCGGATCGCTAATCCACTGAGCAAGGCCAGGGATCGAACCTGCGTCCTCATGGATACTAGTCAGGTTCGTTTCCGCTGAGCCACGACAGGAACTCCCGAGGCTTTAATTTTTGACAAGGTATCTCTTCCTAAAAGTGGAATTGGACCCTCCAGAACAATCAGAAAGGCATGAGAGAAGAACATTTCTCCCAGTTACAATTCAAAGGTTGTGTAAAGAGTTTTGTGACTGACTTGCCAGAAATACCACAAATAGTGACAGTTCTTCTTGAAGGGGGCCCATGGTTGGAGAGGAGGACCGAAAAGGTGGCTCCTGTATCCAGGAGGAAGTCAATAGGCTGTCCTCCTGATTCAGAGTCACCCAGGGCTCCTGGGTAGTGATAAGGACCTGAGCCATTATGGAAAGTCCTGGGTCCCGTCAGTCTTGATCCTGGGCCTGAGGGGTCCACCCCAGGGACTTTCATCTTTGGGGGCAGTCCCTCTTCCAGTGACCTCCCTGACATATGGGACATGGCTTAGGTGGCAGAGTCTGAGCCTTGGAGCATTCCCCTTTAAAGTGTCCCTCTTTTCCGCAGAGGAATCAGGCTTCAGGCTTGGGTCTTTGTCCTAGTCCTTTTGCCTTGGAAGCTCCCAGGTTGACTCCTTGTAGCACCATTATTACACCTCAGCCTTTTCTTTGTCCCTCCTCTTTCCTTTCACTTTTCCTGGTCCTGATTATAATACACCTGAGTTGCTCTTCTAAGGAGGTGCTCCTGGTCCTGATCAGGGCTGAAATCCAATTTCTGGAGCTTCCTCCATGTATTTGGTGCCAATTGAGTTATGATTTTATCCTTAAGAATTTTTTGGCCCTCCACTGATTCTGGGTCCCTTGGTGCATGCTTCCTCAATGCCTCTCTGAGCCTTTCTGAGAAGGCTGATGGACTCTCTTGTTCCCCTTGACAGAACTCCAATAGTTTAGTTAACAGGCTTCGCTGGTGTTGCTTTTAGCCCCTCAACTATACAAGTGATAAAATGGTTTCTATGCCAGTTGTCTTTGTCTCTCTCATCCTCTTCTGATCTGCCCCTGGCATTTTTAATATACCACTCATCTCCCCAGCCTGGAGCATGTTCTAAGACCTTATTCTGTTCATTTGTAGTTGAAGTCTGGTTCAGCAATAACATGATATCCCTCCAGGTCAACTTGAAGCATTGAGTGAGGCCCTGAAAGACTTCTGTATAGCTATCTGGATCATCAGTAAATTTTCCCAAATCTGCTTTAATCTGCCTTAGGTCCTGAAGTGAGAAAGGCACATGGACCCATACTGGTCCCCACTCTCTGTTTGCCACCTCTTGTAAAGGGAGTAAGGAGAGCTATGCCTTTGGCAATGGAGAATGGAGAGAAGGAGACTTGAGGAGTGTTGGGGGAGGCCAGTCAACTCAGGGAGGGTGTGACCTAATTGGGCCAGGATTCGGTGGGCACCTAGGTTCTGAGGGAGTTGGTGTAACACACTAGGGAAGTGCACAAGCCTTCCTCAGTTGAGTGTCTTCCCTCATTGCAAAAAAGATCTGGAAATAAGGCACCTCTGACCATTTCCCTTCTTGCCTACAAAATAGGTCCAATTGGAGAATGGTATTGTAATTCAGAGAGTCCTCAGGTGGCCATCGCTCTCCGTCCGACAGATTATACTGTGGCCAGGCTTAGGTGCAGAAGAAAACTAAACATTTTTTCCTTCAATTCTGAGGATCGAATTGTTCCCAGTTCTTCAAGGCACATTGAACCATGTGCCGGGCTCAGAGATGTTGCTCCCATCTGAAAAAGAGAAAAGACCAATGTCCAGTGCCTATTTTCCTTTCTCTATTCCACTCTATGAGGATGTCCCCTCTCTTGTTGGTTGTAAGGAGCAAATAGGCATTAGCGGCAAAATGTCCCATCCAGCTTTTGGCTGACTGGAATTAACCGCTTCCTTACCAGCATCGCCTCTTCTTCCCTGCCCATTACCTGCCTCTGGACAGAGGTGAAGAAACCCAGACATGCAGGTGTTGTCCTGGATTTCAAAAATTCAAAGATAATTTGGCATGCCCCTTTTCTTGCACTGAAAAAAATCTCTAAGCCACAGTTAATGAGTAAATTGGTTGACCCAGTTGTCAGTTTCTCCAACGAGGATGAAAGTAAATAGAAAAAGAGCAAGGCTGACTGTGCCAGGGCTCCAAGACTGGGTACTTGGCCCAAGTCAGATGAATACCAGGTGTGAGTTTTTTTTTTTCTCTTCACAGGCATGGTAAAAACTCAGGGTGGTCTTAACATCTAAATGTCTGTTTTCTCCATCCCCGTGGTTCCATTCAATATAATAGCAAAGGAAATGATAAAGGAGCAGATTAGTTGAGTCCTTTTGAGAATCCTATGGAGGTTGGGTATTGCTTGACAAGGAGGATATAATGACCAGTCCAGCATAGGGGACAGGGCTGAATTCATATGAGAGACGGAATCAATTTGTCTAAAGCCCAAGGGGTGCTCAACTGGCTAAAAATCGTGAGGGGTAAAAGGCCAGAAGTGTGATACAATGGGATGGACTTGTAATTTAAGGGGTATTCTCTAAGTTTATAGAACTGGATTATGAGGACCTTTGTCCACATAGTCCTTAGAGTTGCTTCCCACAGTGTAAGGGGCCTCCCTCTGTCTTGTCCCCTTAGGGACGCCACTAAAAATGGATTTCCATTAAAAACTGGACTCTGGCCACTCAACTAACATTGTTCACTGTGAAATGCTGGTTCCTGACATGCTGTAAAACACAGGGAAGATGGAGGCGAGAGTCTCGTAATTGGTTAGGGATGGCTACTTTAAACCCTTCAGCACCCTTTAAGAATTCACAAAAACAGCAATTTGTTGATTACAAGTCTTTTGAAAATTGCTAATCTTCAGAAATAAAGTAACTTGTGATTTCCCAAATGCTTTACGAAGACTAGAATATATAGAGGGAGGAGCACCCCGGATGGGGCGGGGGGAGGCCACGTTGGAAAGTTTGCCTTGTGACTCGCTCTGTCCCTCTCAGGACACCCCATTGGGTGCCTGTAAGCTTATGGCAGGCAGGTCAGTATAAACCCCCAACCCGGATTCCTGGCCCGACTGGGCTTGGGAGGGCTGCCTTATAGCCCTGAGGTCACTCAGGGGCTTAAAAGGGAACCACATATCAGGACTCCGCACTCGCTTCATGCCCAGGACACATCTCAGGCACACACATTCACTCTTCTTTCAAGAGACAAACAGAAACTGAACAAAGTAGAAAGCAAAAGCACAAGATTGCCGCCACTTACCTTATGAGCGCCAGTGTATCAGATCCCGGACAAGCCCCCAAAAGATGTTACCGGAATCCGGGCAATTGTTCATGAAACTGAAGAATGAACTTTGCGAACACACAGGCGGCAAGTGAACAAGTCTGTATTACAGGAAGGCAGACAGCTCCCAGCACAGGCACTGAGAGGGGGAGGAAGAGTTCCCGCCTTCTAATTTTCTAAGGAGGTTTTATCGCTTAAAGACAGGGCGGGGTACCAGCATGGGGTCTGGATATCAGTCCTTCTCCCTATTGGCCTTGCCCAGCACCTACATCGGACCTTGTCCAATAGGGGCTTAGAGTTAGGGTTTGCTCCAGGAGTTTTATGGTCCTTTTGTTCTTCTTTCCCCTAGACTTGGAGTCACCATTCTTTACATTCTTTTGCTAACAGCCAAATGTATAGGTCAGAGGTTAATGTCCGTCTTGACATAATAGTTAATCTTCCTACGAGCAAGGTCTGTTTGTCTAGATTTGTTTTTACAAATCTTAAACCGTGGACATTAATCAGGGAATGTATCGAAGCCCATGTTCCTACACTACCTACCTGAATTATTATTCTGCCTCAAAAACTACATATAATTTGTAAGTCTTGAGCATTTTTTCTAACCCTCTTAACACAGAGTAAAAAAATTACTTTGTGGTTTTTAAATAAAACAGCTTTGTGAGGACGGACTTCTAAATTGCCTCCTTCTGGAGATCCCGTCGTGGCGAAGTGGTTAACGAATCCGACTAGGAACCATGAGGTTGCGGGTTCGGTCCCCGCCCTTGCTCAGTGGGTTAACGATCCGGCGTTGCCGTGAGCTGTGGTGTAGGTTGCAGACGCGGCTCGAATCCCGCGTTGCTGTGGCTCTGGCGTAGGCCGGTGGCTACACCTCCGATTCAACCCCTAGCCTGGGAACCTCCATATGCCGCAGCAGCGGCCCAAGAAATAGCAACAACAACAACAATAACAACAACAACAACAACAAAAAGACAAAAAAAATTGCCTCCTTCTATATTCAGGTAGAAAAGATCAAAGGAATAAAAACAAAGGAAAAGCCTTCTGTATGCCAGAAACTTGGAGGAATGTCTTCTAGTTATAATGTAAAAGGGCTCAATTAGGAGGAAGGGTCAGTTCAAGATTCCACTTCTGTAAAAGGTGTTATCACCCCGATAGAATTCCATGAGCATCCACTTACTCAGCATTGAAGGATGGGTAAAGGCAGCTGGAGAGCTAGCTAGGGAATACACTCAAACCCACTTCAATCCCTGACGGAACCCACTGCCATTCCTACTTAAATATTAACCAAAGCTGGACACACATAGACCTCTCTATGTTAAGATGAGCAAATGGGGAGAAAAAAAAAAAAAAAAAGATGTTGCAGTTTAAAGGAGGAGGTCTCCTTGAAAAATCATAGCAAAAGTAAGTGGTAGAGCCAGCGGGAAGTGAGTGGCAGAGCCAGAAGATCCAATCAACAAAAACGTAAGCATTTATGTTCCCTAGTGATATATCCCCAGTACCTAAATTAGTGCCTCACATAGAATAGTTGTTGAATAAATTGACTGAATACATCAGAAATCTCAGAAGGGGAAAACAGAATAGGAATAGAAGCAATAATCAAATAATTTTCCTAAGACTTAAGCCTGCTGTCAAAATGAATGAAAAGAAACCAACACCTAGACTAGCCAGGTGACGTTTTTTAATATTTCTGGGATAAAGAAAAAAGCCTTCAAGAATCTAGGCGGGGGAAAACAGATTATCTCCAAAGGAACTAAACTCAAACTGGCCTCAGAATTCTGCACTCTAAGACGAGTCAATAAAGCATGTCCTATAGAATTCTGAGGGTAAATGTTTATAATTTAGGAATTCTGTACTCAGTAAAGTTGTCACACAGTTTGAAGCCCTCATAAATAAATGCTGATATAAAGTGCTCAAAAATGACACCATCCCTGGAGTTCCCGTCGTGGCGCAGTGGTTAACGAATCCGACTAGGAACCATGAGGTTGCGGGTTCGGTCCCTGCCCTTGCTCAGTGGGTTAACGATCCGGCGTTGCCGTGAGCTGTGGTGTAGGTTGCAGACGCGGCTCGAATCCCGCGTTGCTGTGGCTCTGGCGTAGGCCAGTGGCTACAGCTCCGATTAGACCCCTAGCCTGGGAATCTCCATATGCCGCGGAAGCGGCCCAAAGAAATAGCAAAGACAAAATAAATAAATATCCTGTGAACAGTAAAGCGGCCCAAAGAAATAGCAAAAAAAAAAAAAAAAATGACACCATCCCATTTATCTGCTCTGAAAGAAAAAACTGCTCAAATAGATACTGCTGAATGAGAACTCAAGAATAAAGAAAGTCAGGGCATTTAAAAAAAAAAAAAAGACATGCATAAAAGGACTTTATGTAAGTGTCTAAAATAACTCTCATAAGAGAAAATACATAATGTAGAAAAAGAAATTTCTTTTTTCCAAGAGGAATAATCAAGGGCAAAAAGGTCAAACTGTATGAACAAAACCAAG
Source organism: Phacochoerus africanus (assembly GCF_016906955.1). Lineage (NCBI taxonomy): Eukaryota > Metazoa > Chordata > Mammalia > Artiodactyla > Suidae > Phacochoerus > Phacochoerus africanus. The sequence continues at coordinate 45,162,605 of NC_062557.1, forward strand.
ATGGGAGGATGTGGGGAGTGGGAGAGAAAGAATTAAGGGAAATAAAAGTGTGCTGGAGTTCCCGTCGTGGCACAGTGGTTAATGATCCGACTAGGAACCATGAGGTTGTGGGTTCGGTCCCTGCCCTTGCTCAGTGGGTTAAGGATACGGCATTACCGTGACCTGTGGTGTAGGTCACAGACGTGGCTCGGATCCCGCGTTGCTGTGGCTCTGGCGTAGGCCAGTGGCTACAGCTCCGATTGGACCCCTAGCTTGGGAACCTCCATATGGCGAGGGAGCGGCCCAAAGAAATAGCAAAAAGACAAAAAAAAAAGTGTGCTAAACACATCATCTTGCACAGGAGAATGAAGAACTATTTCACTGTGATATTGGAAATAAGGTGTTTTTCTTTAATTTGAAGGTAAGCACTTTAAGAATAAAAACAATATGTGTAACTTCCAAAGCATGACATAGGATTTTAAAAGCAAAGATTATATATAGTTCATATAGTAAGAGATAATAAAAGAGAAAATTGTGCAGAATCTGAAAAAAAATAAGAAAATAAGATGACAGGAAGAGTGAAATATTGAGCATCTATGCAGTCTCCCCTTTACCAAAGTTGTGTGTGACAAGCAATATTTCATTCACCCATCTATTACTTTAATAATCTTATGGAATATAATAAGGCCATTACAATTAGGTTAGTAGAGGATATGAAATGTTATATAGAAAATATAATAAAAAGTCAAAAAGCAGAATTATTTTCTTTTGTTGTTTTTTTTTGTATTTTTAGGGCCGCACCCCCGGCATATGGAGGTTCCCAGGCTAGGGGTCTAATTGGAGCTGTTGCTACCAGCCTACACCATAGCCACAGCAATGCCAGATCCAAGCCGCGGCTACAACTTACACCACAGCTCATGGCAACGCTGGATTCTTAACACAGTGATCTGGGCCAGGGATTGAACGCTCAACCTCATGGTTCCTAGTCAGATTCGTTTCTGCTTTGTCATGGCAGGAACTCCCCAAATTACTTCTATGGCAATTCAGATTTGATTTAAGACATGGAAACGTACAGACAGTCATGCAGCATAATGGTTGAGATGATAGACTTTAGAATTGGATCTAGATTTGTATCTCAGATCTACTAATGACCTCAAACAAATTAATACCCTCAGCCTCAATTTACTTATCTGTAAATAAGAATGACAGTATCTTCTCATAGAATTCTTGAAAGGATTACAAGAAATAAAAAAGTGGGAGTTCTTGTTGTGGCTCAGTGGTTAATGAATCTGATTAGGAACCATGAGGTTTCGGGGGTCGGTCCCTGGCCTTACTCAGTGGGTTAAGGATCTGGCATTGCCAGTGACCTGTGGTGTAGTTCACTGATGCGACTTTGATTCTGCGTTGCTGTGGCTCTGGTGTAGGCTGTCAGATGTAGCTCCGATTAGACCCCTAGCCTGGGAACCTCCATATGCTGCGGGAGCAGCCCTAGAAAAGGCAAAAAGACAAAAAAAAAAAAAGAAAGAAAAGAAAGAAAGAAAAATGTATAAGGAGTTCCCGTAGTGGCACAGTGGAAACAAATCTGACCAGGAACCATGAAGTTGTGGGTTCGATCCCTGGCCTTGCTCAGTGGGTTAAGGATCCAGCGTGGCTGTGGCTGTGGCGTAAGCCAGCTGCTGTAGCGCAGATTTGACCCCTAGCCTGGGAACTGCCATATGCCTCTGGTGTGGCCCTAAAAAGAAAAAAAAGGAAAAGGATAAAAAGGAAACTAAGACATCTGGCATACCCAGTAAATGATAACTATTATATTTGTGTATGTATTATCTATATATAATATAGATATGTATATACACACATAGGTCATATATGTACATATATAGACATATACATATATTTATGTACATTTATTTTATATATACACAAATGTACATGTTGTATAAAATGTATGTGTGTGTTATATATAATATATACAGTGTGTGCCTATGCATACATACACATAGATATAGGGCTGAGAGAAACTATATCAAAGGGTTAACAATGGTTATCTCTAAAACTAACACAACTTGTAAATCAACTGTACATCAATTTAAAAAAAATAACCATGGTTATCTTTAGGTGGTGCTTTTTTTTTGGGGGGGCTGCAGCATGCAGTAGCTTGATGTGTGTTCTCAGTTCCTGGGATCGAACCTGGGCTGCAGCAGTGAAAGCACCAAATCCTAACCACCAGACCACCAAGGGACTCCTAGGTGGTGAAATTTTGAGTGATTTTTTTTTTCAATACTTTTTGTTTCTCCCTCTTGCTTTTCTGCATTTTCCAAAATTTCTACAAAGAATATGTTTGCTTTTACAATGATAAAAAAGTCAAGTAAAATTAAATACATAGTGAAAAGTTTGTAGGATATCATACAAACAGAAAAATATAACCACCCAAAAGCAATATTCATTTCTTAGATACCTAAAATGCACAAAATTATCTGTAAATACAGCAGTGTCTTTCATGTAGCTTGGTTTCAGTTTAGTAAAACAAAACAAATGTCTTTTCCTCTGAATGGTAAATGCCTTGGAGTTACTCCGGAATAATATGAAATCAAACTTTATTTCAGTAAGAACTTTTAAGCCTAACATCTTACAAATCGTATCAGTCTTGGTACATGTATCTGTTCCAAAAACCAGTCTCCAAATTTAGAGAGACTAGGTCTGGCACTAGGAGACTGGATGTTCTAGACAAATGCCACTTGAGGGTGAAGGTAGAAGGCTGATGGAGTACAGAATGATGAAACCAAACACCAATCATCAAAACATTATTAGTAACATCTGTCTCCACCCCAGCGATCTTTTACTAGAGTGGTATGTGATAAACAACACTTCATTCATTCATCTATTCTTTCAGTTAATAACAACAACAAAACTTAGGTGCCTATTATGCATGCAGCACTCTGCTAGGCACTGGATTTACCGTGGAGAACAAAACAGGTGGGTTTCCTGCTTGATAAGGCTGAGAGCCTAGGGGAGAAGACAGACAAATACATAGACTGATAGATGTAATTTCAAATTGTGATGGGTGCTGTGGAGGAGCATTCAGAATGTTTTGAAAGAGGATTGGGCAAGGGGATGGTTTAGGAGAAAGGAGCGGTCAGACAGGTTCTCTCCAAGTAAGTAACATTTTAACCAAAAGATGAGTAAGAGTTAAGGGAAGAATGGAGAAGAGTATTCTAGGAAAGGAAAGTGGTATATGCGAATCCCATAAGGTAGAAAAAATCTTGAAGCCTTAGGAGTTAATTGCAAGACCAGTGGATTCTCTTACCGAAAGGCATGTCTAGGCTCCCTGTTTCCTAATCCCAGTAAGAACAGGGCATAATGCAGGAAGATAATACACGGATGGAAGCTGCACAGGTCTTACTTACTCAGGTCTGTCACTTAGCTGTTTAACTTTATGGCTGGACCTTGTTTCAACATCTTTGAAATGAGAATTATGGATTTCCTTCTTGAACCTCTTACGAAATTTCATTATATTTCTTCTGTAATATATGTGTCCTTGTTATGATGTTACATAAGCATATGTGTAATCTAATAATGGACAAAATGTGGCTCTTTTACTATTAAAATGAGCAGTCTGGAGTTTCCTTGTGGCTCAGTAGGTTAAGGATCTGGCATTGTCACTGCTGTGGCTCTGGTTACAGCTGTGGCACAGGTTTGCTCCCTGGCCTGGGAACATATGCATGCCACAGGCACAGCCAAAAGCAAAACAAAACAAAACAAAAACTCACATTCTAAGGAAAAGGAGTAGGAACTCCCCACCGGCTTAGAAAAATAAAAAGAGACAACTATATTCACTCATTTGCAATTGTCATTCAGTTCCAGAAGGCAAATTATGAGCAAGAGCTGGGTCATCTATTTTTGTGAAGTAAACTATTATTTGCAGGAAAATGGTTTATTTGAAGCTTTCTCAAGGGGAATCCAGTGGCTTTGCCCCAGAGTTTCATTGTGAAATTTCTAGATTTTCATGTCTCTCACTTAAATATACTCTTGCTTTGAACTGTGTTGTACTTAGATGACTGTCAGAATCAAACTGATAATAACACATCCAGAGTCTCACTCCATCTCAACACTGCACTCACCATAACTCCCATGTGCTGGGTATAATGCTGAACACTTGCATACAATGGTTTTCAGTTATGCCCTGCTATAATGACCCTATGAGATACAGTCAATTCTCATTATTTGTGGCAGTTCTATAAAGTGGCCACAAACTCTGAATTAATGAATATCCAACCATTGTTTCTAATGGAAATACAGGGTTAGGCTCCTGAAAACCTCTGGTCATAATGTTTTCATCGACTGATTAATACATAACCTTGTTTTTTTGTGTGTGTTTCTGTAAAGATACCATATTTATTTATTTATTTATTTTTTTGTCTTTTTGCCATTTCTTGGGCCACTCCCTTGGCATATGGAGGTTTCCAGGCTAGGGGTCCAATCAGAGCTGTAGCCACTGGCCTATGCCACAGCCACAGCAACACGGGGATCCAAGCCGCGTCTGTGACCTACACCACAGGTCACGGCAATGCCGGATCCCTAACCCACTGAGAAAGGCCAGGGATCAAACCCCCAACCTCATGGTTCCTAGTCAGATTTGTTAACCACTGAGCCACGATGGGAACTCCAAGATACCATATTTATTACATATTGTTGATTCCTTAACATTGAACTCATGGCCAACTGCCTCATGCCTGAATGAAGCTTATCTAATGTGTATTTTCTCCATTTCTTCTCTGTGGCAGCCTTATTTGAACCTAGGATCAGTAGACAGCACTTCAACAATATGCCTGGGAGACAAATAGTGAAATCACCAACATAAAGTAAAAAATGTGGCACTAAATGGACCTCTTAATGTGCTTATATCTACATGTGATACCCTGGAACAGCGGCATCCGTCTTACAACCGTGAGGAGGTAAGCCCAAGGACAAAAGCCAGCATAGTGAAGAGCAGAAAGTTGGGGGGAAAAAACACCTACATCTTTGCTCACATTATTCACTGCTAAATTAACCAACCTACACTAACTACCCTATCTCATGCCTATTATGTGAAATAATACATTTTCCTTATTTAAATAATTCGAACTGGAGTTTTCTGTTACCTGCAATCAAAAGCAGCCTAATTGAGAAAGAGAGCCAAGAGAAAATCCCAGCTCACCAATTTTCTAAGATAGATCTACTTCCCCTAAGAGAAATAGCCCTCTGCCTAGACAAACTAACATGTACCCTATTTCCACAAATTTGGGTGGAATTTAAGTTCATGGAAGAAGACAGCTGATTACTTGCTTAGCTCCCACATGGAACTTAACATGATGTTTCTAGAAATGTAATGTTTTTTCTTTGTTAATAATGAAGCACTCATGTGAAAAATCTTTCCCGAAGGCCCCTCCCTCACTCAGAAGTTCCGCTTTCATGTATCATTAGCTAGAATTGCGTTATATGCCCATGCCTAAGATATGATTGGCTTAAACCAATAAAAATTCACCTCGTGGATATAGGAAGGACCCAGATAGCCGTATCTTAATAAAACTGGGGTTCTGTTCACAAGAAAGAATAGGAAAAGGGGACAACAGTTGGGTAAACAACAAGTTCTACCACACTGCTAAATAGCAATTATTTAATGTCATCATGCTCATAGGCTAGAGTCAGAAAATATACTGCATGGATACTAATAGACTCTATACATGATAGATACATAATAGATGTTGTTGATAATGGAGCTCTATCTTTTTTTTTAGTCAGTTCTTCAACATTCCTTTTTTCGTTTTTTATTTTGGCAAAAATGATAAAATAACTCCTTCCCAGCCCTGAGCCATTTGGGTGAAAGTTGCCAACATTATGCCCCATTATCCACAAATACATCAGATTATAGTTCCTATAAATACAATTATCTTCCTACACAACCGCAGTACAACCATCAGAGCTGGGGAGGACCTCCCCATACATGGGGGAGTTCCTGCTGTGGTGCAAGGGGATGGGTGGTGTCTCTGCAGTGCTAGGATGCAGGTTCAATCCCCAGCCCTGCAGTCAGTTAAAGGATGCAGCATTGCCGCAGCTGTCATGTAGGCTGCAACTGTGGCTCAGATCTAATCCCTGGCCCAGGAGCTCCATGTGCCATGGGGTAACCAAAAAAGAAAAAAAAAAAACCCACAAAACATACCTGGGGAAGTCCCTGGTGGTCTAGTGGTTAGGGCTTGATGCTTTTACCACTGTGGCCCAGGTTTAGTCCCTTGTATGGGAACTGAGATCCCACATTAAGGCGCAGCATGCTGAAGCCAAAACCAACCAACCAACCAACCAAAACATGACTACCACCTAGTACTCAGAATTGATTCCATTTTCAGCAATTGTCCCAGTAATGTCCTTTGTAGGTATATGATTCAATCTCAGACCATATGTTGTTTAGTTGTGACCTTCAATCTGGAACAGTATTCCCCAGTCTTTCCTTGACTTTCAGTACTTTACAGACCAATTACTTTGTAGAATATCCCTCTTTTTTTTTTTTTTTTTGTCTTTATGTTTTTTCTATGGCCGCACCTGCAGCACATGGAGAGTCCCAGGCTAGGGGTCCAATCGGAGCTGTAGCCGCCAGCCTACGCCAGAGCCACAGCAACGTGGGATCCGAACCCCGTCTGCGACCCACACCACAGCTCATGGCCCACTGAGCAAGGCTAGGGATCAAACCCATAACTTCATGGTTCCTAGTCGGATTCGTTAACCACTGAGCCACGACAGGAACTCCGAATATCCCTCATTTTTTATTAGTCTCTCTCTCTCTCTTTTTTTTTTTTTTAAGCTTTTTAGGGCTGAATTTGCAGCATATGGAAATTCCCAGGCTAGGAGCTATAGCTGCCAGCCTACGCCACAGCCACAGCAATGCAGCATCCTTAATCCCCTGGGTGAGGCCAGGGATTGAACCGCGTCCTCATGGATACTAGTCTGATTCTTAACCCTCTGAGCTACATCAGCAACTCCTTCATAATTTTCAAGTTAAAATAAATCACATCTCTTAAGCTAGAACTTTGATATTCAAAGTGTGACTCACAGCCAGTGGTGTCAGCATCTTTTGGGATCCGATTAGAAATACAGAATCTCAATCCCCACCCTGTATGTACTGCACCCATCTACCCTAGAATCTACATTTCACAAGATCCTCTAGGTGATTCATTTGCACACTAAAGTTTAAAAAGCACTGAGTTTGAACATTCACCAGTTAATAGCAAAATCTAGTCTGGTCTCACCTACAAAATACAGGTAGTAAAAGTCCATCTTCACTAGCTCCAGAAGTTAAAGATAAAAGTAAATACTCCAGGAGTTCCCGCTGTGGCTCAATGGCATGGGCAGCGTCTCTGGAGCCCCAGGACGACACAGGTTTGATCCTGGGCCTGCACAGTGGGTTAAAGGATCCAGTGATGCCATAAGCAGCAGCAGAGGTCTTAACTCATCCTGGATCTGAACCCTGGCCCAGGAATTCCATATGCCCTGGGGCAGCCAAAAAAAGGAAAAAAAAAAAGTAAATACTCCATCTATCTCACTTCATATGCTACTATTTTTATTCCCTCATTTCCTTCTTCCCTTCCTACCTGCCTCCCTTCCCTTCTCCCTTCCTTCTCTTCTTTTTTAATGTCTGGTTCCCTTAGAATAGAAACAATTTACCCCGTAAGTTTACAGTTGAGTAGTCAAATGCCAAAAATTCTGGCTAGTGATTTACAAACTAACTTCTAAAGGAACTGTATTCAGAGGGTACAATGCAATAAAACCCAGTCACATTGCTCTGTTTTCAGAATTATCTTCAAATCGGAGAACTAAATTATTTTTCCATTATTTTTCTTAGTACAAAGTGTTAGCATTTCAATTCTTGAATCAGACAAACCTGGATCCAGATATCAGTCTGTGACTTGCTGGCTGTGTAGCTCGGGCAAGTCTCTTAAATTCTCTGAACTTTCATTTCTATTTTTAGGGTGCTTAAGATCATGAGCTTTGGAATAAGAAAGCCTAACTTTGAATCTTGCTTCTTCCTCTTCTTTGATATGTAGACTTGGGCAAGCTATTAACCTTCTTTATCCTCAGTAAAATGGAGACCCATTTCAGAGGATTGTCATGGGAAAATGCATGTTAAGTTCTTAGCACAGTGCCTTGGCACTTAGTAAGATGACCATTGAACGATGAAGGAATTAGGGGCACCGACACTTCACAGTGGAAAATTCATGGATAATTTATACTTGGTCCTCCCCATTCGCGGTTCTGTATCCGGGAATTCAATCAACCTCAAATTATATCATGTAGTGTTAGTAAATAGTATTTGTTATTGAAAAAAAATCCACGTCTAGGTAGACAGTTCAAATGTGTTGTTCAAGAGTCAAGTGTATGTGTTCAATAATTTCTAGATATATGTTATTTTCTTAGTTTTGAAATAAGGATAATTAACTGCAACTAAGGTTGTAGTGAGAGCTTAGATAACACAGGGTCTGAAGAATCTCTGGCACAAAGCACTCAGTAAATATTAGCTATGATTGGCTCAGAGGGTTGTTGTGAGGATCCGGTGTGATAATCATTATTGTTCCTTCCCAATAAGGGTAATTCTGACCTTGGTTTTAGGGAATGTTTACTATACTCTCTGTGACCTGCAAGGTGTTGAGGGGTTTGGGTTGTTTTTGTTTTGTTATTTAAAAGCCATTCTACATCTTACTTAATCCCTGTACTTATCACTTATGTATATGCTGGGAGGCTACAGAAAGAAGCAGATGGGCATTTCTGCTTGGATCTGGCTTGGTCACACTTCTCTGATCCCGAGATCCTGCTCCTGAAATGGTCAGCACATCTGGTTCTTCCCAGGTGAGTGGCTGAATTGAGACTGCAAAAAAAGGGGAAAGGAAAAGCAGGTGCAAAGAAATGTTCCAAAATCTTCTTTAAGATAAATGGCAAGGAATACATCTGCTTAGGAAACAACTTCTTTAAAGGCCATGCAAAGGATAAAAGGAGGAACAGTGGAAAGAGCAGCATCCAATTGCTATGGCAACTGGAACTTTGCAAATAAATAACTTCAGCATAGTTTGTTTCTCAAACAAACTGACCTATTCTTTCCATTATTTGGTTCCCCTCTGGTTTCCTTATCCTCCCTTCTTTAGTGTCCACTTACTCCGATCATACCTTGGAATGAAAATGAAAAATACTCTTTTCTGAGTCTTTTTATTCCCCCCCCACACACACACTAAATAAAATCTGTTAACACGTCATTCATTCACTGAGATTGGAAGTGTTTTGTATTGTGTATCAGAAAAGTCTGTCCCTCCACGAGTGTCATCATGGAGACTGGTAGGTCAGGAACCTCCCCCAAACCCTGACAGTCAAAACAATAAAGGTCTACTAGTGACTTATGAGTCACCAGATTTCTCTAAGCGTCCCCTTTCCAGGGTGCGTGGGTGAAATGCTGCTCTAAATTATAGGAAATGTGGGCAAGATTTGGGTCATGTGTATTCATATTCAACTGACCCAGTTTGGACCCAGTCTCTCTTTCCAGTCTTAGCTCTCACTGGTCTCCTGTGCTTTAGCCAAACACGTCTACTTGTTCCTGGCACACAGGCTTCTGTGCCTTGGCTCTTGCATTTCTCTGCCTGGAATGCCCTCGCCTCTTCATTTCCTCCTTCTATTTATCAAACTTTCATCTTTTTTTATATGTCTCAAATCAGATAACACCTCTTCCACAAAGCCTTCTCTGATTTCCATAGCTAGTGCATTTCTTGCTTTTCTTATTTATGTTCTTTCCTGGTATTCACAGTTATTTGTGTGCATCTTTTATCCACTTCTCCTTTCCCCCAGAAGAGATTAAGCCCCTTGAGAGCAGAGAATGTACATTCTCCTTGATTCCCTATAGCATCTTAAACTTTAAATGGCCTTTTTGCTTAACATGTATCCCTCTTCAACAAACCCTTGACTTATAAGCTCTTTAACATGAAGGGCCATGTCTTATTCCCTTTTACATACCCAGTACATAGCTCATTGCTTGATATCTAGTTGGTGCCTCCAAAAAATAATGGTTCAAGAGTTCTCTGGTGGCCTAGTGATTAAGGATTCAGTGTTATCACTGCTGTGGCTCAGCTTTGATTCCTGGCCCAGGAACTTCCACATGCCTTGGGCACACCAAAAAAAAAAAGGTTGAAGGAATAGAAGTAGATGCTTTTTGGAAATGAATTAGATTAATTTGTCAAATAAAACTTGAGTTGGGGTGTTCCTTTGTGGTGCAGTGGGTTAAGGATCTAATGTTGTCACTGCAGCCACTTGGCTCTGCTATGGGGAGGGTTCAATCCCCAGCCCAGGAACTTCCAAATGGTGGGGTGCAGCAAAAACAACAATAACAACAAAACTTTAGTGAGGAAAATATATTGAGTAGTCAACAGCTGCGTGAAATTCCTTCATTCAGCTGGTCGGCAGTGATCAAGGCAAATGAGGATCTTGACTAGGCGCTTATGTTTTAATGGTACGTGCAGAGAAGTAACAAACAAAAAAGATAAATTCAGATTGTGATAAGTGCTGTGAAGGAAATAAACAGGACAACAAAATTGAGGTTTTTTTTTTTTGGTCTTTTCTAGGGCCTCACCCATGGCATATGGCGCTTCCCAGGCTAGGGGTCCAATTGGAGCTGTAGCCTCCAGCCTATGCCACAGCCACAGCAACTCGAGATCCGAGCTATGTCTGCAACCTATACCACAGCTCACGGCAAAGCTGGATCCTTAACCCACTGAGCGAGGCCAGGGATTGAACCCTCAACCTCATGGTTCCTAGTTGGATTCGTTAACCGCTGAGCCACAATGGGAACTCCAAAACTGAGTTATTTTAAATGGATGTTATTTAAAGTGTTATTTGTAAATTTTCTTAACCTCTGCACTATTGTCATTTTGTAATGGATAATTCTTTCTTGCAGGGGGCTATCCAGTGCATACTAGGATGCTTAGTAATATGTCTGGCTTCTATCCACTAGGTGCCAGTAACATACAACCCCTCTAGTTGTCACAATGAAAACTGTCTCTAAACATTGCCAAATCTCTGACAGTGGGGGAGCGGGAGAAAAATCACCCCCATTTGAGAACCATTGTGTAGAGTAATGCCTATGTAAGCTTGTGACGTGAGCTGAAACCTGAAAGACAAAAATAAATAAATAAATAAAACTTCAAAACTAGTGTAGTGGGGAGCTCCTGATGTGGCTCAGGGGTAACAAACCCGACTAGTAACTTGGGTTTGATCCCTGGCCTTGCTCAGTGGGTTAAGGATCTGGCGTTGCGGTGAGCTGTGGTGTAGTTCATGGATGTGGCTCAGATACCAAGTTGCTGTGGCCGTGGTGTAGGCTGGCAGCTGTAGCTCTGATTTGACCCCTAGTCTGGGAACTTCCGTATGCCTCAGGTGCGGCCCTGAAAAAAGACCAAAAAAAAAAAAAAACTAGTAAAGTGTATTCTGATAGGAAAGTAGACCACAGTGCACACCTGCATACACACACACACACACACACACGCAAGAGTGGTTGAACGTAATGAGTGTGGAGTGACGTGTGATGTGATTGGAAGAGGGAAGCAAGGGCCCAGTCACAGTTGCTTTAAGTCATATAGGGAAGCTTAGATTTCATTTTAAAGCAATAGAAGCCATTAAGGATTTTAATCTCAGATGTAACATGATCTAATACACATTTCTAAAGCTCACACTGCCTGTAATGTGGCAAATGGATACAGCAAGAGTTGAAGCAAGGAGACCAATGAGCACACTATTGGAACAATCCAGGTGAAAGATGATGGGGCTTTAGTCTAGGGTAATAGCAGTGGTCATGAAGGTATTGAACGGATTCATGATATCAAAGAAGTATATGGCAAATACTCTCACATAAAATTAAACTACCAGCTCAGATCAAGACAACCTCTGGAGTGGGAAACTAAGCTCCTTACTGCACCTCTCACTGGAGCTTGGTCTATTATCTCCCTTTTCTCTGCAGATGAGTTTCTGTGCATCTACCAAACTTTAGCCTACACGTGCTTTTGATTTAAGCACCCAGAACCTACTAATTAATTGTTTTGGTCTCTCAGCTTCTCAGTTCCAAATTCCTGGGAGAAGGCATCTCATTGGTCTAGTTTGCTTCAGGCTGCCCTCTTTTCTAGGGGACGTGAGAAGGGCAGTTCTCTAAAAATGGGATCTGAGGGAGAAGACAATGATTGGCACACCTACTAAAGATAGCAGGTTTGTGTTTTTAACTCTGTGCTCATTTTTAAAAATACTTTCAAATACACATGACATAAAATTTGCCACTCGAACAATTTTAGATGTGAAATTCCGTGGACTTTAAGCACATTCACAGGGTTGTAGAACCATCACCAATATCCATTTCCAGAATTTTTTCATCATCCCAAAATGAAACTCTATACCCCTTAAATAGTAATTCCTTTCTCCCCGCCCCCCACACCTAGGACCCTCTGTTATACCTTCTGTCTCTATGAATTTGCCTACCCTAGGTACCTTATGTAAGTGGAATCATACTTTTTTTTGTCTTTTTAGGGCCACACCCTTGGCATAGGGAGGTTCCCAGGCTAGGGGTCTAATTGGAGCTGTTGCTACAAGCCTACACCACAGTCACAGCAACGCCGAATCCTTAACCCACTGAGTGAGGCCAGGGATCAAACCTGCAACCTCATGGTTCCTAGTTGGATTCGTTTCTGCTGTGCCATCATGGGAACTCCCTGTCTTTTGTCTTTTTAGGGCCACACATGAAGCATATGGAGGTTTCCAGTCTAGGGGTCAAATCGGAGCTATAGCTGCTGGCCTATGCCATAGCTCACAGCAACGCCAGACCCTTAACCCACTGAGCAAAGACAAGGATTGAACCTGCATCCTCATGGATACCAGCTGGGTACATTAATCACTGGGTCACGACGGGAACTCCAGTATTTGTCCTTTTGAAACTGACTTAATTTCATTCAGCATAGTATTTTCAAGTTTATCTATGTTGCAGCATGTACTAGAATTTCATTCTTTTTTAAGGTTGAACAATATTCCATTGTATGTATATACCACATTTTGTCTATCCATTCATCTGCTAATGGAAATTTGGGTTGTTTCTACTTTTTTTTGTTTGTTTGCTCTTTAGGGCTTCACCTGCAGCTTATGGAAGTTCCCAGGCTAGGCATCGAATCGGAGCTGCACCTGCTGGCCTAACCACAGCCACAGCAATGTGGGATTATTAACCCACCGAGCAAGGCCAGGGATTGAGCCTGCATCCTTATGGATTCTAGATGGATTCGTTTCTGCTGTGCCACAGTGGGAACTCCTGTTTCTACTTTTTGGCTATTGTGAATAATGTTGCTATGAACATGGGTGTACAAATATCTGTTAGAGTGTTTTGCTTTCAGTACTTTAGGGTATATACCTAAAAGTGGAATTACTAGATCATATAATGATTAAGTTTAACTTTTTGAGGAACTGTCAAACTGTTTTCCACAATGGCTATCCATTTGAAATTCTCACCATCATTCAGCACCTCAGATCACCACAAATTCCAGGAGTCAACTCAGTCTATCAGGTTACCGATGCAACAACCAGATCACGGCTATTCATCTTCAAATTTCTGCCTCAGGACTATGTCCAAATCAGAGTTTCCAAAAAGGTGCAGTATTACAGGTGTTTACAGCCCCTTAAAAGTTAAAGCAGAAAGACAAGTATCCACCCGGAAGGCTGTCCTTGTTAACATGCAAGGTCATGATAGGCTAAATGTATCTGTGTTGGTATCAGTTACTATAAGATCTTGGTTGAAAAGCTGGCTCCTCTGGTTCAATCCATTCACCCAGTTCGGGCTAGAGGAATCTCTGGCATACGATTGGAGATGGATGACAATGAAATTCTTTACATGTTCAAATATCCTGACTGAGTCTCTCCATGCCAAGGCTGAAAAGTCATCCTTACTCTACAATCCAACAAGGCTCAAGATACTGTACTAATCTACTAACAGCACTCTCAGTATTCAACTTGTATAAGATGAAATCCTTGCTTGCAGAAATGGAGGTTCCAGACAATGAAAAACATAAATGGATAAAATGACAAGTTTTTTTTTGTTTTTTTTTTGGCTTTTCTAGGGCTGCACCCGCAGCAGATGGAGGTCCCCAGTCTATGGGTCCAATCGGAGCTGTAGCCGAGGGCCTACACCAGAGCCATGGCAACATGGGATCTGAGCCACATCTGCAACCTCCACCACAGCTCACGACAACGCCAGATCCTTAACCCACTGAGCAAGGTCAGGGATCGAACCTGCAACCTCATGGTTCCTAGTTGGATTTGTTAACCACTGAGCCACATCAGGAACTCCAAAATGACAAGAATTTTAAGAGAAATAAATTTTTACTTTACCAAGAAATATCAAGACAATATTGATTGCCTTTTTTGTCCCATAATAAATTTCTCATAGCAAGCAAGCAGAGACTATCAAAATCAGTCTGATGACCTTCAAGCTGTTTCTAAAATTAGGAGCTTCACAAATATTGTGGTTGATGATTATGGCATTTCTCCTATGGAGAAAATAATGGCTGATACAATACTTCTCCCTTTCACTTTCTCTTTCCCTCTTCTCTGCATGTGTAACACTTGAATAACAACTAAAACCAGTTATCATACCTCTTATCGCTTTAACCAGCCAAATCTCCAGATTAATCCAGGAGTGGACATATGACCCAAGATAAAATATTCCAGAATAATAAGACTAAGTTTTAGGACCTTTGTTCCAGCTATCAGGGAATTTTTTTCTACTGCATGGAAGTGTATAACCCCAGGATCTGTGAGCAGCCAGCTTGGCATCAAGAAAGGAGAGCCTGCCTGAGAATGGAGTCATCACAAGGAAGTAGACATCGCTTGACTCCTGGATCAAGCTCCATCAGAAGCAAGAAAGTGAATGGTATGTGAGGCAATAAGCTTTTTTGCTTATTTTTTGTTTGGGTTGGATATTCTACCATTTGCAACATAAAATGTTCTATCTTATATAGATAAGTTCTAGCATACAAAATTACAATAAGCATGTTTCTTAATACCAAAACCTATATTGCATCTAGGTATAAAGAGATACAATTTTATTTTTATTTACTTTTTTTTTGGCCACACCCATAGCGTGTGGAAATTCCCAGGCCAGGGATTGAACCTGTGCCACAGCTGAAGTAACACTGAATCCTTAAACCACTGGGCCACATGGGAACTTCCTAGAAAGATACTTTTTTTTTTTTTGCAACTTTTGTCTTTTTAGGGCCACACCTGAGGCATATGAAGGTTCCCAGGCTAGGGGTCTAATCAGAGCTGTTGCTGCCGGCCTACTTGAGCCTACTTGAGCCACAGCAATGCCAGATCCAAGCCGCATCTAGGACCTACACCACAGCTCATGGCATCGCCGTATCCTTAACCCGGTGAGCGAGGCGAGGGATCCAACCGGCAGCCTCATGGTTCCTAGTCAGATTTGCTTCTGCTGAGCCATGACAGGAATTCTGATACAATTTTAAACTGTAACTCACAGAATGTTTGATAGTCTTTTGACATACCATCACTCCACCCTTTATTGGAAAGCCGTCAAAAGATTTCCATGTCATAAATATATATTTTTAAAATATGATAAAAAAAATTTTTTAATTTATTTTTTATTTTTGGCCACACTCATGGCACATGGAAGTTCCTGGGCTAGGGGTTGAACCTATGCCACAGCAGTGACCCAAACCACTGCAGTGACAACTCCAGATCCTTAATCCACTGCACCAAAAGAGAGTCCCCAAAATAATTTTTTGTCCCTTTTAGGGCCACACCTGTGGCATATGGAAGTTCCTGGTCTAAGGGTCCAATCAGAGCTTCAGCTGCCGACCTACACCACAACCACAGCAATGCAGGCTCCAAGCCACTTTGCTATAAAGCAAAAAATAAAATAAAATAAAATAAAAAAGTGAGATACAGATAAGGTTTTTTTAGGGCCACATCCACAGTATATGGATGTTCCCAGGCTAGGGGTCAAATCAGAGCTGCAGCTGCCGGCCTATGCACAACCACAGCAACACCAGATCCCTTACCCACTGAGTGAACCCGAGTCCTCCTGGATACTACTAGTCGGGTTTGTTAACCGAAGAGCCACAACAGGAGCTCCCAAGATAGAGATAAGTTTTAACTAAGTATTGTTAAGCTGGGTAGTCTAACATAATGTGTCATCAAAGAGGTATATGCAAAGTGCTTTTGGAAGCACAGAGGATAGAGTAATGCTGGCAGAGCCAGAGAGGAAGTGACATTTGAGCTGTGTTAAAAGATGAAATGGAATGTGCCAGGCAGAGAAGTAAAAAACAGTTATACCATGCCGAGGTAAAGGCATGGCATTTTCAGAATCTGTTACATAAACTTTCCCCAGTAGGTCTTAGAAGCAGACAGCAGAAACATTACCTGTTATTATTCAAGTCCTCTGTTAGCTATGATGGTCATGTGGGAGATGGGTTGGATGAGGAAAATTCTTTTTGCTTTTTTAAAAATAGCTTTTATTTTCATTTATTTATTTTTGCTTTTTAGGGCTAACCCTGTGGCATATAGATGTTCCCAGGCTAGGGGGTAGAATCAGAGCTGCAGCTGTCAGCCTACACCACAGCTCAAGGCAACGCCGGATCCTCAACCCACTGAGCAAGGCCAGGGATCACACCCACATCCTCATGGATACTAGTCGGATTCATTTCCCATGCGCCACAACTGGAACTCCAAGGGAGATTCTTAAATCCTTAGATCCACAATGATATTGTGGTTGTCTGGGCAAGAGGCACAAAAAAACCTTTTGGGATAGGGAAGAAAACAGAGAGCTATGGAAGAAGTTGCCTATTGGCTGCAGTAGTGAGAGATGGGAAGTACTTGAAGATAGCTTTCAAGTTTTTGGCTTCAGCAACTGGATGGATTATACTGTCATTCTTCAAGCTAAAGAAAGTAAGAGAAGCAAGTTTGTGAACATGAAGAGAATGTACCCATCTATTTTATTTTTCTGTCTACATCTATGGAAAAGAGGATTTCCTACAAGATTTCCTGCAAGTAACACCAGTAGTTTAAAAAGCAAATTTTTTTTGGCTGCACTGGTGGCATTCAGAAGTTCCCAGGCTAGGGGAGTTCCCGTCATGGCTCAGTGGTTAACGAATCCGACTAGGAAC
Source organism: Phacochoerus africanus (assembly GCF_016906955.1). Lineage (NCBI taxonomy): Eukaryota > Metazoa > Chordata > Mammalia > Artiodactyla > Suidae > Phacochoerus > Phacochoerus africanus. Next base: position 45,179,788 of record NC_062557.1, read on the forward strand.
CATGAGGTCGCGGGTTTGATCCTTGGCCTTGCTCAGTGGTTTAAGGATCCGGCATTGTCGTGGTGTAGGTTGCCGATGTGGCTCGGATCCCTCGTTGCTGTGGCTCTGGCGAAGGCCAGCAGCTACAGCTCCGATTAGACCCCTAGCCTGGGAACCTCTGTATGCCCTGGAAGTGGCCCTAGAAAAGGCAAAAAGACAAACAAACAAACAAACAAACAAACAAAAAAACCAGTAGTCCCCAGGCTAGGGACTGAATCTGCACCACAGCAGCAACCTGAGACACAGAAGTGACAACGCAGGATCCTTAACCCACTGATCCATCAGGCGACTCCCCCAAAAGCTGACTTTCATAGGTAAACAAGAAGAACCTACTGTATAGCTCAGGGAACTATATTCTATATTTTGTAATAACCTATAACATATAGATAGATAGATAGATAGATAGATAGATAGATAGATAGATAGATATACACACACACATATCTATCTGAATACATTGCTGTACACCTGAAACTAACATACACTGTAAATCAACTATAATTCAGTGTTTTAAAACGCTGACTTTGGGGAGTTCCCATTGTGGTGCAGTGGTGGTGCAGTGGAAACGAATCCAACTAGGAACCATGAGGTTGTGGGTTCAATCCCTGGCCTGACTCAGTGGGTTAGAGATCTGGCGTTGCCATGAGCTGTGGTGTAGGTCACAGACATGGCTCGGATTCATTGATGCTGTGGCTGTGGTGTAGGCCAGCAGCTGTGGCTCCGATTAGACCCCTAGCCTGGGAACCTCCATATGCCACTGGAGCAAAAAAAAAAGGGGGGGGGGAGAAAAAGGGAGAAAAAAAAAGGGAAAAGAAAAAGGGAAGTCAGAAGGATGAACTTTTGCTTGGGACAGGCTTGGAGATGCTGGATGAAGAGCCAGTGTTTCCAGTTTGCAACAGGTTAAGATCTCAGGAAAATCAAGACTTAAGACTAGAATTCAGGAGAGATAAATGAAATATAAAGATTTGGTGTCACCCACAGAGGGAAAGTTGAAATGGCACAAAGAAGAGAATGTAGAGGGCAAGAAGAGAGGGTGAAGGAAAAGAAACAGAAAAGACACACACACCACAGAACACAGGAGGTTTGTTGCTAGATTGAGTTCAAATAATAGTTGTATAAATTAGCATCTTTTCCAAACATTAGTAGCTAAGAGTCTTCTGGGCAAATCACTTAATGTTTTTGAACCTCAGTTCTTTCTTTAGTAAAATGGGTATAAATAATACCACTTACCTGGAGTGCTGTAAAAATAGAAGAAAATGTAGGAAATGTATTCTATTAATTATGTTTTGTTTTTTTTTGTTTTTGTTTTTGTTTTTTGGCTTTTCTAGGGCCACTCCCGCGGCATATGGAGGTTCCCAGGCAAGGGGTCGAATCGGAGCTGTAGCCACCGGCCTACGCCAGAGCCACAGCAACGCGGGATCCAAGCCTCGTCTGCAACCTACACCACAGCTCACGGCAATGCTGGGTTGTTAACCCACTGAGCAAGGCCAGGGATTGAACCTGCAACCTCATGGTTCCTAGTCGAATTCGTTAACCACTGCGCCACGACAGGAACTCCTAATTATGTTTTGTTGTACAACAAGTTATCCCTAAATCTAATGGCTGAAAACAACAATCTTTTTTTTTTTTCTTTTTTCTTTTTAGGGCCACACCCGAGGCATATGGAGGGTCCCAGGCTAGGGGTCCAATTGGAGCTATAGCTGCCAGCCTGTGCCTCAGCCATAGCAATGCCAGATCTGAGCTACATCGGTGACCTACACCACAACTCACAGCAACTCACGATCCTTAACCCACTGAGCGAGGCCAGGAATCGAATCGGCAACCTCATAGTTCCTAGTTGGATTCGTTTCTGCTGCGCCATGACAGAAACTCCAGCAATCATTTCTTATTTCACAGTTTCTAAGGGTCAGGAATATAGAAGTGAGTTGTAGCTGGCTCAGGGTCTTTCATGAAGATAAAGCTATCAGTAAGGGTTGTAGTCCTCTGAAGGCTTGAGCATCTGCTTCCAAGAGACTCATTCACAGGGCTGATAGCAGAGGGCCTCAGTTCCTAGACATGTGCACTTCTCCACAGGGCCGTTGTGAGTGTGTGCCACTTCACAACGTGGCAGCGGCTTCCTCCAGAGTGACTGAAAGGAGAAAACTGTAATGTTTTGTATGACCTATCTCCGAAGTCGGACACCTCCATTTCTGCTATATGCTATTCATCAAAAATGAGTCACTATGAATCTAGCCCTCACTCAAGGGACTGGGATTCAACTCAACCTCTTGAAAAGGGGAGTATCAAAGATTTTTGTGGATATAGTTTAAAACCACAACATTAATAAAATAAGGGGAAAAAAGGTATTCTAATAAAAAGAAACAAAAGCAAAAACGAAAAACCTCAACAAATGTCTAGCACATTGTCACTTCTTGAGATTTGATCTGGAACCTTTTTTATTCTCTGTCAGTCTTCCATCCAAGCACTACCCAGGCTCGACCCTGCTTAGCTTTTGAGATCAGACGAGATTGGGCCTGTTCAGGGTGGTGTGGCTGTGGGCTCTCAGTCTTGATTTTCTTCCAAAACTGATCTTCCCTTAGATTTCCCCTTCCTCATAAATGACACTATCATTCACTCTGTTACCAAAAGTCATTCTTGATTCTTTTCTTTCTCTGACCTTCTATCTCCTAAGAAATTCATCAGCAGGTATTGTTGGTTCTACTTCTAAAATAATGAATATATGAAATTTGGGAAAATGGAGGTCTTAGTAGGGATCTACTTGAGTGATGGGGAAGCAGTGGTTGGATATGGTTCTCCTGCCTTCCTAAGCAGCCCTTTTTTTTTTTTTTTTGGCTTTTTTAGATGTAAACATGTAAATGAGATAATACAGTATTTGTCTTTCTCTGTCTGACTTATTTCACTTAGCCTAATGCCCTCAAGGTCTATCCTACACTATTGCCTATCTAACATCCTTGCTTAAAAATGTATTCTTGGAGGTCCCGTCGTGGCTCAGTGGTTAACAAATCTGACTAGGAACCGTGAGGTTGTGAGTTCGATCCCTGGCCTTGCTCAGTGGGTTAAGGATCAGGAGTTGCTGTGAGCTGTGGTGTAGGTCAAAGACGTGGTTCAGATCTGACGTTGCTATGGCTGTGGTGTAGGCCGGCAGCTGTAGCTCAGATTAGACACCTAGCCTGGGAACCTCCATATGCCGAGGGAGTGGCCCTAGAAAAGGCAAAAAGACCAAAAAAAAAAAAAAGTATTCTTATAGTTCCCTTGTGGTGCAGTGCGTTAAGGATCCAGCATTGTCACTGCAGCAGCTCAGGCATGGGTTTGATCCCTGGCCAGAGAACTTCTACATGCCACAGGTGTGGCCAAAAAAAGAAAGAAAGAAAAAAAACCGTTGGTGCCTTCTGAGAGTAGAAAAAAAAGTCATTTAAAAAATTTATTTTTAAAAAAGAAAAACAAAAAAAATTATTTTACAGAACATTGTAAATCAACTATTATAAGAAAAATTTTAAACTTATTTTTAAAGTTCCCACTATGACGAAACAGGATCCACAGCATGTCTGCAGTGCCAGGACTTAGGTTTGATCTCCCACCCAGCACAGAGGGTTTAGCGGATGAACCTATCTACAGAAAAGAAACGAAAAAGCATTCAGAGTTGCGATCTGAGCTATTTGCTATTTGCTATCTTTTCACATTGACTACTGTTTTTACTGGAAAGAATGACTAACAGATAAACTAAAAAGACTTTTCTGATGATGATAAATCTGTGTTTTTTTAAACATTGTATAATTTGAGTTCCCGCTGTGGCGAAATGAGATCATCAGCCTCTTAAGAGCGCTAGGATGCAGGTTCAATACACTGCTGGCATAGTGGGTTAAGGATTCAGCAATGCCACAACTGCCACTTAAATCTCAAGAAGGCTGGGATCTGATCCTTGGCCTGGGAACTCCATATGCCGCACGACAGCCGAAAAAGAAAAAAAATATATATATATATGTGTATATATATATATATATATGTATATTGTATAATAACATGTGTCAAAATTTGGAAGATCAGTGAACCAGTATTTTCAAATGACCAATGCATGTATGAATTAATAATCATGCATAGGTAAAAGATCCATTCAAAGAGCAAGAAAAATCAGTAGACTTTAATGAAACAGAGAACAAAAAGTTCATTGATGTGTTTTCAGATTCTGCACTGCAACTAACGTTTAAGAAATTACTACTTGTTGAGTTTCCATGTAGGTCAAAGAATAACCACAATTATCTGAAGAGGCTATTAAAGTACATCTCCGGAGTTCCCGTCATGGCGCAGTGGTTAACGAATCCGACTAGGAACCATGAGGTTGCGGGTTCGGTCCCTGCCCTTGCTCAGTGGGTTAACGATCCGGTGTTGCCGTGAGCTGTGGTGTAGGTTGCAGACGCGGCTCAGATCCCGCGTTGCTGTGGCTCTGGCGTAGGCCGGTGGCTACAGCTCCGATTCGACCCCTAGCCTGGGAACCTCCATGTGCTGCGGGAGCGGCCCAAGAAATAGCAAAAAGACAAAAAAAAAAGTATATCTCCTTTTTCTTGCTACATAGCTGTGTTAGGTCCAAGGTACTTCAACTAAAATAATATATTGTGTACATATATGGGACTCCAGCTAAAAAAAAATTAATGAGATTTGTAAAAATGTAAAACACTAACACTCTTCTTATTACATTTTTTTGAAAATATAGCTACTTGTCATAAAAATACATTATTTATGTTAAGATGTACTAATGAGTTCACTGCTATTTTAAAATGATGTAATTATTTTATTTTATTTTTATTATTTTTGCTTTTTTTAAGGCCATACCCCAAGCATATGGAGGTTCCCAGGCTGGAGATCCAATCTGGTCCAACACCAGATCCGAGCTGCATCTGTGACTTATACCACAGCTCATGGCAACATCGGATTCTTAACTCACTGAGCGATGCTAGGGATTGAACCCGCAACCTCATGGTTCCTAGTCTGATTCGTTTCCACTGCGCCACGACAGGAACTCCTATTTTAATTTCTAATACAATAATTATTTATAGATATAACCCACATAAAAACTCATTAATTTTTTTTGGCCGCATCCGTGGCATGTGGAGGTTCCTTGGCCAGGGACTGAACCAGCAATACAGCAGTGACCCAAGCCGCTGCAGTGACAACACTGGATCCTTAACCTGCTGCGCCACAGGGGAGTCCCAAAGCTCATTAATTTTTAAGACTTTTTGGTTTGAGAACTGCCGCTCTAGAACTTTCATTAACCTATAGAGAGATCCAAGACCTCAAAATGGTTAAAACCTCAGACTTTTAAAAAGAAATAGATGAACTAATTGCATATTCTCCACAAGGATTATTTTTCTCAGTTAAGCTTTTGAAAATAATGGCATGGCAGTGAGTTCTAGAATACATTTCTGATAAGAACTTGGATTACCACAGTTCTGAGTCACCAGTTATCTACTCAGCCTAACTATTAATGGGTTGAAAACAACTCTAGGAACCTCAAATCCAATTCCATTCCTTAATATGATATACAAAGCGCCTTTATGAACTGGGCTTTACAAGGTTTAACCACTTTAATTCTTGACAACTCTGTTTAGTAGGTACTCTTATTATCTCTGATTTGTACATTTTGTTGAATATTTATCTGTATGCATGTCTAATTTAGTAAAGGGAAGGGTTCTCAGTATAGCACTACTCATCCAATTAGTGATCATTTCCTATCTTTCCCCCTCATTATTTGCCTGTCTGCTTTTTCCTTTTGTATTTTTTATTTCCTCCTGTCTCTTTGTTTTATCTCCTCAAAAGCCGCACTGTTAATTCCTTTCCTTCTTGGGACTTGAGATCTCTTCCCTCTAAACCTCCTTGCATCTTTTGAAAAGAAATTCAAATAACCATGGTCTCTACCAACTAGTCCCACCTGACTTATTGCACCCTAGTGTTCGTGTTCCCTATATGGGCCATGTGTTCATCCTGTCAGGCACATCTCCTCACCATTTTCTGATTACACTAATAATAACAAGAACTAACATTAACTGAGTAATTACTATGTGCTACGAGTTTTATTGGGTCTTCATTGGGCAGCTACAGAACTATTTTCATCATCTCTATTTTACAGAGGTTTGCAGAGCTAAAATAACTTGTCCAAGTCTCATAGCTAAATAGTAGAACTAGGATTTGTTTTAGACCTGTGTCGTTTTTGCCCCACAGCTCTATTGAGGTATAATTTACATATTATAGAATTAACTTGTAAGTATGTAATTCAGCAATTCTTTAGGAAATTGCTTGAGTTGTACACCCATCCCCACAATCTAATTTTAGAATATTTCCCTCATTGTGGTCATTTGGAGTCAATTCCTGCTCTCACTCCTAGCTCCAGACAACTACTCATCAGCTTTCTGTCTCTATGGAGTTGCCTTTTATGGAACACATGTAAATGGAATCCTGCATTGCATAAATGGAATCTTATGTCTGGCCTTTTTCACTTAGCATGATGTTTGAAGTTCATCCGTGTCGTATAGCATATTAGGAGTTCATTCCTTCTTATTGCTGGATAGTACCATGTTTCGTTTTGTACTTATCCACCAGCTGATGTACATTTAGATGATTTCCGCTTTGGGGCTGTTATGAATAATGCTGTTATGAACATCCATGTACCTAATCTCTGAGCAGACATATATATTGTCATTTCTTTTGGGTGGTTCTTTGGAGTGAAATTTCTGACTCATCCAGTAAGTTTATGTTCAATATTGTTTACTATAAGATTTTTATTTTTTCCACTATAGTTGATTTACAATGTTCTGTCCGTTCCTGCTGTACAGCAAAGTGACCCAGTCATACATATATTTATATCTTCTTTTTCCCACATAATCCTCCATCATGTTCCATCACAAGTGACTAGGTGTAGTTCCCCGTGCTATACAGCAGGATCTCATTGCTTTATCCACTCCAAATGCAACAGTTTGCATCTACTAACCCCAAACTCTCAGTCCATCCCACTCCCTCCCCCTCCCCCTTGGCAAAACCACAAGGCTGTTCTCCAAGTCATGAATTTGTTTCTTTTCTGTAGATAGGTTCATTTGTGTGTATATTAGATTCCATATATATGTGATATCATACTGTATTTGTCTCTTTCTGACTTAACTTCACTTAGTATGAGAGCCTCTAATTCCATTCATGTTGCTGCAAATGGCATTATTTTGTTTTTTGTTTTTTGTTTTCTTTTGTCTTTTTTTTTTTTGGTCTTTTTTTTAGGGCTGCACCCATGGCATATAGAGGTTCCCAGGCTAGGGGTCCAATCTGGCCTACACCAGAGCCACAGCAATGCTGCATCCGAGCCGCATCTGCGACCCACACCACAGCTCACGGCAACGCTGGATCTTTAACCCCCTGAGCGAGGGCAGGGATCAAACCCACGTCCTCATGGATGTTAGTCAAGTTCGCTCACTGCTGAGCCACAATGGAAACTTCTATTTTGTTCTTTTTTATGGCTGAGTAGTATTCTATTGTGTATATATACCACCTCTTCTTAATCTATTCATCTGTCAATGGACATTTAGGTTGTTTCCATGTCTTGGCTATTGTGAATAGCGCTGTGATGAACACAGAGGTGCATGCATATTTTTCAATGAAAGTTTTGTCTAGATATATGCCCAAAAGTGGGATTGCTGGGTCATAGGGTAGTTCTGTATTTAGTTTTCTGAGGTACCTCCATACTGTTTTCCATAGTGGTTGTATATGTTAAACATTTTAAGAAACTCTCACATTATTTCCAAAGTGGCTGTATGATTTTATATTCCCACAAATGGTGTATGAATGTTCCAATTTTTCCACATCCTCCTCAACACTTGGCATTGTCCATCTTCTTGATTATAATCATCCTAGTGGGTACAAAGTGGTATCTCATTGTGGTTTTAATTGGCATGTCCTTAATGACTAATAATGTTGAATTTCTTTTCTTGCACTCGTTAACCATTCATATATCTTTGGTGAGAATCCATGGCTACAAAGTTAACGTCTCCCAGATATGCCATGCTCATTCTTGTCTCTCTGCTTTTGGTAGTCTTCCTTTAACCTAAAATGCCCTGTTTTTTTTGTTGTTGTTGTTTGTTTTTTTTTTCTTTTTGCTATTTCTTGGGCCGCTCCCGCGGCACATGGAGGTTCCCAGGCTAGGGGTTGAATCGGAGCTGTAGCCACCGGCCTATGCCAGAGCCACAGCAACGCAGGATCTGAGCCACGTCTGCAACCTACACCACAGCTCACGGCAACGCCGGATTGTTAACCCACTGAGCAAGGCCAGGGACCGAACCCGCAACCTCATGGTTCCTCGTTGGATTCGTTAACCACTACACCACGACGGGAACTCCTGCCCTGTTATTTTATAATCCCAAATTATAATTTTTAAAAATCTGGTTCCAGATTTGCATTCCCATAAAACTAATCCAGAGTTCCGGTTGTGGCACAGTAGAAACGAATCTGACTAGTAACCATGAGGTTTTGGGTTTGATTCCTGGCCTCACTCAGTGGGTTAAGGATCCCATGTTGCCCTGAGCTGTGGTGGGTAGGTTGCAGACATGGCTCAGATCCCACGTTGCTGTGGCTGTGGTGTGGGCCGGCAACTGCATCTCCGAGTCAACCCCTAACCTGGGAACGTCCATATGCCACGGGTACGGCCCTAAAAAGCAAAAAAAAAAAAAAAAGGCTAATCCTGGACCAACTTTTTTTTTTTTTTTGGCTTTTTGTCTTTTCTGGGGCCGCTCCCACGGCATATGGAGGTTCCCAGGCTAGGGGTCAAATCGGAGCTGTAGCCACCGGCCTACGCCAGAGCCACAGCAACTCAGGATCCGAGCCGTGTCTGCGACCTACACCACAGCTCATGGCAACGCCGGATCATTAACCCACTGAGCAAGGGCAGGGACCGAACCCGAAACCTCATGGTTCCTAGTCGGATTCGTTAACCACTGCGCCACGACGGGAACTCCAGGCCCAACTTTTTATACACTCTATTTCCCATCATATTTTGCATATAGCAAGAATTCAGTAAATGTTCATTAAATTTATGGATGGACTTTTTCCCAGTTAAAACAATTCTATTCAATTTTTGAGTGGAATAAATCAACATATATTTCTTCTTCCTCCTCTTTTTTTGCCACTCTCACAGCATGTGGAAATACCCGGGCCAGGGATTGAATCTGAGCCAGAATAGCAACCAGGGCTGCTACAGTCACAACACCAGATCCTTAATCTACTGTGCCACCAGGGACCCTCCAGGCCAGGTTTTGTTTTGTTTTGTTTTTAATTTCTTGAAAATTGATGTTGTGAAAGATACCAAGATGACTAGAGCAAAATAAAATTTATCATCTAGTTAATCATCTAGCATGATGCACAGATAATAATGCAAATAGACCCAAATAATGCAAAAGTACATCTTCTGCAATTGCGTCATCACTTCAGGCTTAAATGAGACCCAAAGGCCTACTATCCATTTATGCATCAATTTGTTTAACCGTTATTTACATAGCATCTCCAATGCCTCAGCTACTGTGTAATTGCTATTTTAGACAGATTAATAGAGATAAATAAGATATAATCCTTCTATTTGTTCATAGCAAGATGAAGGGAAGAGATAGGTAATCAAGTAATTCTAATGCAATGATAAGAGCTACAATAATGGTAGATCCAATGTGGGACCACAGAGGAAAATATGATCATGATTTCACAAAAGTGATGATTTTGGTTCTTTAAGAAGGAATATTAGGAGTTCCTGTCGTGGCTCAGTAGTTAACGAATCCGACTAGGAACCATGAGGTTGTGGGTTCGATCCCTGGCCTTGCTCAGTGGGTTAAGGATCTGGCGTTGCTGTGGCTCTGGCATAGGCCGGCGGCTACAGCTCCGATTCGACCCCTAGCCTGGGAACCTCCATATGCCACGGGAGCGGCCCTAGGAAAGGCAAAAAAAGAAAAAAAAGAATATTAGCCCAGTGAAATGTGGAGCTTCCTCATAGGAATCTGGCCCCTTTCTGGGTTTTTGTCTCATCTCAAGGAAGTCAGACTGTCAAAAATCTGATCCTATTTTGGACTCAGTAAAATAAACAAGGCATAAAATTGTCCTGGACTGACCTGACCCCTGAGTGCTTAGGGGTGTTGAGATAATGGCAACAGTTGCACTTCGCGCCACCTTTCCCCTCTGTGGAACCATTTCCAGGCAGTATCCATGGGGTTTTGAGGAAATGAACAGTTGGAGAAATCAGCAAGGTTAGAAGGGCATGAATACTAGATAAGAAATGAATCTCAAGGAAAAGGCCGTCTTTTCCAAACTGATCTCTTCAAGTCTTAAGCCTGGAGGACAGCCTAAAAGCTGGAGGCTTGGTGTTGTAGATAAAGTGAATTGTTCCAAAATGAAGCCATTAGGGTTTTAGGTCCAAAAATTCTGCTCACTCGTATTTGGTTCTAGACCGTACTGACTTTTATTTAAGCCTTTCTTGGAGGACTTCATCTGGAAAACAAAAGTGGATGACGGCCAAGGAAACAAAGTAAGCACCAACAGTAATATTAATGTTGGGAATTGTTATTCTGAGTGACTCTAAACAGGAAGCTGTTTCTCTTGCCCTTAACCTGGCGTGACAAAGGACAGAATTTCAGTCCTTGAAACCTTGGTCAAACCACTTAAATCTCCTACATCATAATCTCTTTATCAGAAAAATTACCCACCTTTAATTTTTTAATTGAAAGTTAAGGAAGTAAAGTAAGCAACAACCCCTGGTTATCTGGTGATGGTGATGATAAAGCTACCGCTGCTGCTGCTCCTGCTACCACTACAAGCTAACATTTATGGAGCATTTTCCACGTGCCCGGCGTTATGCCAAAGTGCTCTATATGATAATGATTATTGTTGAATCACTGCTCTGCATTACATCCATCTGAAAAACCAATGGATTGTCGATGTCTTAGCCTGCTTGGGCTGTTATAACAAAATACGGAGACTGGATGGCTTAAACAACAAACTTTGATTTCTCACAATTCTGGAGGTTGGGACATCTAAGATCAGGCTGTCAGCGTGGCTGGGTTCTTGGCAAGGGCTCTTTTCCTGGCTTATGGATGGCTGTCTTCCTACTGTATCCTTACATGGGGTTCAAGAGAAAACTCTGGTCTCTTCCTATTTTTTTTTTTTTAATTAAAAAAGATTTTTTGGAGTTCCTGTCGTGGCACAGTGGTTAACGAGTCCGACTAGGAACCATGAGGTTGCGGGTTCGGTCCCTGCCCTTGCTCAGTGGGTTAATGGTCCGGCGTTGCCATGAGCTGTGGTGTAGGTTGCAGACGTGGCTTGGATCCCACATTGCTGTGGCTCTGGTGTAGGCTGGCAGCTACAGCTCCGATTTGACCCCTAGCCTGGGAGCGGCCCCAGAAAAGCCAAAAAGACAAAAAAAAAATTTTTTTTTGGCATTCCCATCATGGTGCAGTGGTTAGCGAACCCGACTAAGAACCGTGAGGTTTCAGGTTCGATCCCTGGCCTCGCTCAGTGGGTTAAGGAACCGGCATTGCTGTGAGCTGTGGTGTAGGTCACAGACTCAGCTTGGATTCTGAGTTGCTGTGGCTGTGGTGCAGGCCTGCGGCTACAGCTCCAATTAGACCCCTAGCCTGGGAACCTCCATATGCCGTGGGTGCAGCCCTAGGAAAAAAAAAAATTTATGGCCATACCTGCAGTATATGGAGGTTTGGGGCCAGGGATCGAACCCGTGCCTCTGAAGCAGTCAGATTCTTTTTTTTTTTTTTTTTTGGTCTTTTTAGGGCTGCATCCACAGCATATGGAAGTTCCTAGCCTAGGGGTCGAATTGGAGCTGTAGCTGATGGCCTGTGCCACAGCTACGCAGGACCCAAGTCCTGTCTTTGACCTATATACCGAAGCTCAGGGCAACACCAATTCCTTAACCCACTGAGCAAGACCATGGATCAAACCTGCATTCTCATGGATACTAGTCAAGTTTGTTACTGATGAGCCAGAACAGAAACTCCCTGCAGTCAGATTCTTAACCCACTGCACCAGGACAGGAACTCCTCTTCCTCTTCTTATAAGGATACTAATCCCACCAATGGGGCTCCACCCTCATGACTTAACCTAAATTTAATTACCTCCCCAAAACCCCACTTCCAAATACCATCCTTTGGAGGTTAGAGCATATGAATTTTGAATTCACATATGAATTTTGAGAAGGACACAAACATTCAGACTATAACACCATTCTAGGAATTGGTTCTCCATCTTGGCTGCACATTGAATCATCGAGGGAGCCTGCTAAAATTATCAGTGGAGTTCCCATCGTGGCTCAGTGTTTAACAAATCTGACTAGGAACCATGAGGTTTCGGGTTCGATCCCTGGACTTGCTCAGTGGGTTCAGGATCCGGCGTTGCCGTGAGCTGTGGTGTAGGTCGAAGATGCAGCTCGGATCCTGTGTTGCTGTGGCTGTGGTGTAGGTCGGTGCTACAGCTCCGATTAGACCCCTGGCCTGGGAACCTCCATATGGCGCAGGTGCAGCCCTAGAAAAGATAAAAAGACAAAAAAAAAAAATTTAATGTTCGAAGTTCCCTTGTGGTGCAGTGGGTTAAGGATTTGCCTTGCTGCAGCTGTGGCCCAGGTTGAAACCATGGTGCAGGTTCGATCCCTGGCCCAGGAACTTCCACCTGCCATAGGCATGGCCAAAAAAGAAAAAAGAAAAAGAAAAAAAAAATCAATGTATGTATCTATATGCTAGACCAATTAAATCGGAATATCTGGGGGTAGGCCCAGTTCTTCATTAGAGAGTAAAGGAGAGTTAAAAAGAAACAGCATTCACATTTTTCCTGAGGAATGAGTACCCAACTTCTTAAAGACCTAATGGCCAGCCCAAGGAGCCCTGATTTCACCCAACGTTCACTTCATTCCTGGATTTCTTTGTTTTTCCATATAGGAAGAAAATCCAAAGAGAAACTTCTTTGAGGATTTCTGTGGCTTCTGAAGAAGAGATGTATCTGAGCCATGGTTGACACAGCACTTGCCTTTTCTCAGAGTCCTATCAGGTATCTTACTACTAGTTTTTAGCACATGATTTGCATTTCTCTTAGAGGTATTCTGTTCTGGATTTATTAATTTGATTATTATGTGTTGACTATATGCCAGGCATCAGAGCTGTGCTGGGTACTAGGGATTTAAAGAAGGAAACAAATACTTAACCCCTAAAGAAATGACCCTCTAGGATAAGAGACCTATACAAATAACACAGATAAAAAAGTGGAACCTTTTTTATTTGGCCATGCCCATGGCATGTGAAAGTTCCCGGGTCAGAGAGCGAACCCACACCACAGCAGTGACCCAAGCCACTGCAGTGACAACACTGGATTCATAACCCAGTGAGCCACAAGAAAACTCAAAAAAAAGTGGAGGGAGTTCCCGTCCTGGCACAGTGGTTAACGAATCCGACTAGGAACCATGAGGTTGCGGGTTCGGTCCCTGGCCTTGCTCAGTGGGTTAACGATCCGGCGTTGCCGTGAGCTGTGGTGTAGGTTGCAGACGCGGCTCGGATCCCACGTTGCTGTGGTTCTGGAGTAGGCCGGTGGCTACAGCTCCGATTAGACCCCTAGCCTGGGAACCTCCATATGCCACGGGAGCGGCCCAAGAAATAGCAAAAAAAAAAAAAAAAAAAAAGTCCTTTTTAGGGAGTTCCCGTCGTGGCGCAGTGGTTAACGAATCCGACTAGGAACCATGAGGTTGCGGGTTCGATCCCTGCCCTTTCTCAGTGGGTTAATGATCCAGCGTTGCCGTGAGCTGTGGTGTAGGTTGCAGACGCGGCTCGGATTCTGCGTTGCTGTGGCTCTGGTGTAGGCTGGCGGCTACAGCTCCGATTCAACCCCTAGCCTGGGAACCTCCATATGCCGCGGGAGCGGCCCAAGAAATAGCAACAACAACAAAAAAGACAAAAAAAAAAGTGGAAACTTTTACATAAAATTATTGTGAATGGTTTTAAGAATGCTTATAAGGGAGCAGTTCATTATAGGTTATTAGGAAAAATTGGAGAGAGAACATTCCATTTGCACCAAGCTTTAAGAACAAGATGATAACAAGGGATGGGAGTGGGTAGAGAGGGTATTTCTGCAGAGAAAGAATGTAAACCATGGGCTGCAGTGTGATGGAACATCGAATGGTCTAGTGGCACTCGAATGTGAGGCATTTAAGGATGTTATGGAAAATGAGAATAGGATGATAATTTCTGGTCATATTTTTGAGTATATGGAGATTGGAAAACGTAGTTTTTTGGTTTTGGTTTGGGTTTTGGTTTTTTTAAAAATTTTTTTATTTGCTTTATAGGGCCACACCCACAGCATATGGAGGTTCCCAGGCTAGGGGTCGAATCGGAGCTACACCTGCCGGCCTACACCACAGCCACAGCCACGCCAGATCTGAGCCACGTCTGCGACCTACCACAGCTCACAGCAATGCCGAATCCTTAACCCACTAAGCGAGGCCAGGGATGGAACCCGCAACCTCATGGTTCCTAGTTGGGTTCTTTAACCACTGAGCCACGAACTGAACAAAAACCTGTTTTTGTTTTTTTTTATTTATTTGGGGGGGGACACACACCTGTGGCATGTGGAAGTTTCCAGGCTAGGGATTGAACCTGAGCCACAGCTGTAACTATAGCCATAGCAGTGACAATGCTGGATCCTTAACCTTCTCAGCCATAAGGGAACTCCTGGAAGATGTAGTTTTAAGACAGTGGTAAACCTTTGCAACAGCCATTTTACAGAGTCAAAAAGGAAGTTCACTAGGAATAAAGATAGATGCTACAGGAGTTCCCATTGTGGCTAGGTGGGTTAAGAACCAACTAGTATCCATGAGTATGCAGGTTCAATCCCTAGCCTTGCACAGTGGTTTAAGTATCCAACACTGCCATGAGTTAAGTGTAGGTGGCCGATACGGCTCCGATCCTGAGTTGTGTGGCTGTGGTATAGGCTAGCAGCTGCAGCTCTGATTCAACCTCTAGCTTGGTAATTTCCATATGATGCTGCTGTGACCCTAAAAAGAAAAAAAAAAAAAGACAGAAGCTACCATTTACAAGCACTTACTATGAGCCAGGCAATGTGTTAAATGCAGGATATACATTGATGAACTGAGTGGACATGGTCCCTGCCCTCATGTAGCCTCCAATTTACTGGGGGAGGCAGACAACAAATAGGAATATTCTTAAAATATATAACATTGTTGAGATAAATGTTATGAAGGAACGAATGGTATCAACAAGGTATGGTTATGGATGATGGCCAGGTTGAAGAAAGGACATAACCTCAAAAGGATAAGAAATAGATCAAGACAAGAGCAGAGGGGAGTTCCCGCTGTGGTGCAGCAGTTAAGGACCCGGCGTTTTCTCTGTGGCAGTGTGGCGATGGTGCAGGTTTGATCCCTGGCCCGGCACAGTGGGTTAAGGATCTAGTGTTGCCACAGCTGTGGTGTAGATTGCAGCTGTAGCTCAGATTTGGCCTGGGAACTTCCATATGCCGTGGGTGCAGCAAAAAAAAAAAAAAAAAAAAGCAGAGGGAAGAGAGCTTTCGCTAAAGCCTATGGCAAGAGAGAGTTTTGCATGTTCCAGAAATTGAAAGGAGCCCCTTGTGGCTGCAGCACAGCAGGAGAGAGTGGCATGAAGTGAGAGGAGATATGTAGGCAGAGGCCAGGGTGGTCAGGGTTTCTTCCAGGCCCCAGTAATGACTTTCAATTATATTCTTAGAGCATTAGGAATTCATAGACTAGTTTTAAGCAAGGGAATAACTTAACTGGACATGGACTAAACAGGGAATGGACTGTGTCAGAGCAATCAGGAGGCCTAGGGAAATTTTTAGAGGAATACTGCTTCTATCAAATGAAATACTGAAAGAAATCAAGAGCACAGAGTGGTTTGGTGAAGAAGGTGATGATGTAGATGTAGGTTTTCTTGACTTTGGGGTGATACATATTAGTTATTTCTAGCACAGTTCTAAGTGGGACTGAGATAAGGAGATTTGTAGAATCAGTATAGAGATTTCCACAGACTGTGGACAGCTAACGCAAGGATAAGGCAGCTCTGAGAGGTGGTGCCAAGACTGGAGAGCAGAGAAACCAAGGCGTTTTCTTGCCCAGAGCTACTTTTACAGAGCTGTCAAAAATCTCAAGTAATCCTGTTGAAGATCTTCCACAAACAACTGGGCTGGACCAGTGAGATCCAGGTTGTAGCACACAGCAGAAGTTAACGAATACTGGGAGTTTCCACTGTGGCTCAGCAGTAACGAATGTGGCTGGTATCCATGAGGACATGAGTTTGATCCTTGGCCCCGCTCGGTGGGTTAAGAATCAGGTGTTGCCATGTAAGTCGCAGACGCAACTCACTCAGATCTGGTGTTTCTGTGGCTGTGATAGGCCGTAGTGTAGGCCAGCAGCCTATGGCTTAGGCTTCCATGCGCTGAGGGTGCGGCCCTAAAAAGACCAAAAAAAAGTTAACAAATATTTATTGAATGAATAAGATTGATGTGGTAGTTCTCTAACTAGCAGGGGTAGTTGAAACTGTAGGAGTGAATGAAACCACTGGTGGAGAAAAGAAAGAGCAGAAAAGGGGAAGAGGAGTTCCCGTCGTGGTGCAGTGGTTAACGAATCCGACTAGGAACCATAAGGTTGCGGGTTCGGTCCCTGCCCTTGCTCAGTGGGTTAACGATCCGGCGTTGCCGTGAGCTGTGGGGTAGGTTGCAGACGCGGCTCGGATCCTGCGTTGCTGTGGCTCTGGCGTAGGCCGGTGGCTACAGCTCCGATTCGACCCCTAGCCTGGGAACCTCCATATGCCGTGGGAGCGGCCCAAGAAATAGCAACAACAACAACAAAAGACAAAAAAAAAAAAAAAGAAAGAAAAGGGGAAGAGCCAAGAACAACTAGATTCTGACTGGAATTGATCTGATAGAAGCTGAATGGTGTGACCACAAGAGAAGTTTGGGTTAGACTCTGGAAAATCCTAAAACTTTTTTTTTGTTTTGTTTTTTGTCTTTTGTCTTTTTAGAGCCATACCCGTGGCATATGGAGGTTCCCAGGTTAGGGGGCTCATCAGAGCTATTGCTGCCAGCCTACAATGGAGCCGCAGCAAAGCCAGATCCAAGCCGGGTCTGTGACCTACACCACAGCTCATGGCAATGCCAGATCCTTAACCCACTGATCAAGGCCAGGGATCAAACCCGAAACCTCATGGTTCCTAGTCGGATTCGCTTCTGCCACGCCACAACAGGAACTCCAAAAACTGGTATTTTTAATAAGAATGGGAGACTATCTATTAAAGAAAGATATTTAAATTCTGTCTCTTACACCCAGAGAGACTTTTAAGACTAGACGGCCTACTAAATAAGCAGATCTCAAACATTTGGGAACATGATTTTAATTAGATTGGCATTTTTTATATAGGTCTCACCAGGACCAACTAGGAGTTTTGAAACAATAGGATATTGAATAAAATGGCATTCAGTCATTGGGAAATTGTCTCGTACAAAATTGCTAAATAGGGTCTCTATAAAGAACTATAATTAAAGGGGAGTGAAAACAAATTCTTTGCTTACAGTTTCAGTGGGGTTTAATTAAAATGTATTTATATGGATGAGCCAGCCCATTCCACTTGGAATATGCATCTAATGTATCTGGATTTAGAGTTTTAGGAAACAAACTCAGAAACACCAGAATAGATCAGTTGATCTCCCGCTTTCCTATAGGAGAGACAGTATAACCTAATTATTAAGATTGAGGGCATTAATATTAGACAGACCTGGTTTTGGTTCTTTCTCAGCCACTTCCTAGCCCTGTGACGTTATGCAAGTTACTCAACCTCTCTAGGCCTAGTTTTTTCATCAGCGCTACATAGAAAATGAAAGAGCCTACTTCAAAGGATTATTGTGAAAATTAAATGAAAAAAATTGAAGCATTTAACTCAGTGCTTTAAAAGAAATCCCTGACACGGTCCATTGCTGAAAGACATAATGGGAATAGAATAATATCCAACACTTATTATATGCCAGCGACTGTGTGTAAGTACTTTAAAGACCTTATCTCGTTTAATCCTTTGAGGTAAGGTACTATTTCTTATCTGAATTTCATGTGTGAGGAAACTGAGGTTTAAGGAATTCCAGGACTCAGAGAGCTATACAAATACCTAGCTAGCTCAGTCACCCACTGGTGTGCACATGTAATTCGATGCAAACATATGCAAAGATATTTACATGCCCATTGTTGCCAGTTCTGCATTTCCTGGCATTTCTATCTGGAACTGGCGGTGCTGTTCTAGCACTGTGACATTAGTGGAAATGGGTGGAGGAGCACCTACTCAACCAGCATGAGTGCTCTAATGAAAAGGGTGAGGTGTTATTGCAAAGAGCACAACGCTGTCTCTAACTTGCCCTAGGACCCTGGATAAGTCATTGAACTGAGTCTTTGGGCCTCAATTTCCTCATCTGTAAAATGAGAGTGCTGGCTCAGTTCTAGAATCTTCTGAATCGAAGCAGCCCTCAAGCTGACTACCTTGTATAGCAGCTCTATACAAACACTCTTGCCCCCATGGCAACGGCCACTCAGCTCTCAGCAGCACGGGTATGCTGCTCCACTCTAGCCAGCAGTAGTATTTCCATCGAAAATTCCTGGGTGAATAGAGGGCTTGAACGGGGGAGGGTTCTGTCGGTCAGAAATCTTAAAGCCTCTGCTTTAAAAGAAATTCTGGAATACTTGTGGGTGCTCCATCAGAAAAACAGCACCAGTATTTAGTTCACAAAATCACCCTTTTAGTAGGTAAAGGAGTGTCTTAGCTGAGATGAGATTTAAAAGGTCTCTTTGCCCTTAAGTGCTGAGTCAGTGATTGGAGGAGAGTGTGGCCCAAGTTCATTAGCATTGGCGAGGAAGCCAAAGGAACTTTGCCAGAGGATGTTGAATCAATCTGGATTTTTGAGAAGCGATTCCAGTATTTAATTCCAAGATCCATAGACTTGGATATGACTTTCATTAAGACAGACATTATCAGAACTCCATCTTAGAAGCACAGGGACCCTGGGGCAGAGGGACAAGAATTAAGTTTTGAGAGAAAGATAACAACTCTTTTCAAGGAAAACAGGATATGTCTTTGAGGAGACTAGCCTATTTCTACTCTACTCTCTATTTTCGAACCTTTGAAAAGTTGTTCTCCTGAATCAGTTAACTGGTAATTGTGATGACAATGCTGAATTCACGGAGCGTTTTCCTCCTCCACATTGCTTCCTTTAATTTGAGTCCTAGAGTAGAAGGGGGCACTATCTCTTTACAACTCGGATGTAAATGAAGCAGAAACTCAGTAAGATACCAAGTTTAAAGAATTGACTGCCCGAGAGGGAGTAGTTCCAGGAAAAATACAATGCGCACTTCACTAGGTCTCCACCTGAGGGCAGCAGTGTTCGCTTTTGCTGCCTCCTTAGGGCTGCCTCCTGAGAGATCTGCCATTGCAAGGGCATTGAAGAGAGGAAGAGTGTGGAGGTGGGGGTGGGAGGTTGGGAACCAGGCTGGTGAGTGTGCTCAGCATAAGGCTCTCTATAATTTGAGCCAGAGCTGTGTCCGTTGAGCCGGGGGAATCCTGGAATAAATGGATGGTCTCTGCTGAAAACTGTCTCAACAACAGGACAAGAGCGGTGACATCCCGGGCAAATCAAAGTAGGCTGCTCCTTGTAGCTGACGAGTTGGAACCTGCTATTTTTACTCTTGCCACTAGAGGGAAGAATATGAAAAGAAAATTTGAGCTTTATCACTCACTGGCTGTACAATCTGCAGGAACTGTTAAATTTCAGAAAGGATAAATCTTGATCTTGCTAACATGCTTATCTGGTCAAGCCATTTCCCTGCTTACACATTTTCAATGGCTCCCTAAAGTCTCCAGAATAAAGTCTGAGCTGATGAGAATGGCATACAAAACTCTTTCTTAAATGTCTTTTGTCTTTCTTAACTATTAGCCCCTTGCTCTGGACCTGAGCATGCACAACCTTAGGGGAAGTAGTGAAGTGGAAAGGTTGAGGGTGATAAAGCCACCACAAGCCAATAAGTCATCCCAGACTTCCTCTTTTCCATCCCTCTCACATTCAATTCGACTACTTCCTCTCTATTCTCTTAAACTTTGTGAGGGCAGGACCCCATCTACCTTGTTCATCTTTACATCCCTGGTGCCTGGTACTCTTAGTGGGAGCTTATTAAATGTGTATTGACCAGAGTAATAAAAGAATGGATA
Organism: Phacochoerus africanus; assembly: GCF_016906955.1. Taxonomy (NCBI): domain Eukaryota; kingdom Metazoa; phylum Chordata; class Mammalia; order Artiodactyla; family Suidae; genus Phacochoerus; species Phacochoerus africanus. The sequence goes on from NC_062557.1 coordinate 45,200,094, forward strand.
CATTCTTTTCACCGTTACCACCTTGGTCCAGCTCTCTACCTCTCACTTTGTCTGCAATAGGAACCCAAAGGGCCTCCCTGTGTCCCCCTTTATTCCCTAGAATCTGTTCTATACTCTGCAACCAAAGTGATCTTTCTGAAGGACAAATTTGTTTAAAATCCTTCAAGGGTGGGAGTTTCCACTATGGCACTGCGGGTTAAGGATCTAGGGTTGTCTCCGGGAAGGTGTGGATTTGATCCTGTGGTGTGGATCACAGATGCAGCTCAGATTCAGTCCCTGGCCAAGGAACTTCCATATGCTGCAGGTGTGGCCAAAAAAGAAAAAAATCCTTCAAGGGCTTCCTATTGCTTTTTGTTTTGTTTTTTTGCCTTTTTTAAATAACTCAGATGAATTTATCACATCTGTAGTTGTATAATGATCACAACAATCCAATTTCACAGGATTTCCATCCCACAACCCAAGCACATCCCCCCACCCCCAAAACTGTCTCCTCCAGAGACCATAAGTTTTTCAGTGTCTGTGAGTCAGCATCTGTTCTGCAAAGAAGTTCCGTCTGTCCTTTTTTCAGATTCCACATGTCAGTGAAAGCATTAATGTTGGTGTCTCATTGTATGGCTGACTTCACTTAGCATGATAATTTCTAGGTCCATCCATGTTGCTAAAAATGCCAGTATTTCATTCCTTTTAATGGCTGAGTAATATTCCATTGTGCATGTGTACTCTTTTTTTTTTTTTTTTTCGTCTTTTTGCCATTTCTTGGGCTGCTCCCACGGCATATGGAGGTTCCCAGGCTAGGGGTCGAATCGGAGCTGTAGCCACCGGCCTACGCCAGAGCCACAGCAACGAGGGATCCGAGCCGCGTCTGCAACCTACACCACAGCTCACGGCAACGCCGGATCCTTAACTCAGTGAGCAAGGGCATCGATCGAACCCTCAACCTCATGGTTCCTAGTCGGATTCGTTAACCACTGCGCCACGATGGGAACTCCATGTGTACTCTTTTTTGTTTTGTTTTGTTTTTTGTCTTTCTGTCTTTTGTAGGGCTGCATTCATGGCACATGAAGGTTCCCAGGCCAGGGGTCTAATCTAGCTGTAGCCGCCAGCCTACGCCAGAGCCACAGCAACACCAGATCTGAGCCGTGTCTTCGACCTACACCACAGCTTACGACAATGCTGGATCCTTAACCCACTGAGCAAGGCCAGAGATTGAACCTGCAACCTCATGGTTCCTAGTTGGATTCGTTAACCACTGAGCCATGACAGGAAGTCCTTCCTATTGCTCTTAAAATAAAAAATGGTAATCCTTAATATAGCCACAAAGTATAATTTAGCAGTCTGAGCAGTTGCTAGTTAAGTGATCATAAGAAAGTTACTAAATCTCACCAAGTCCTGGTTTCCTCATCTAAAAAATGTAAACAATAATTATTCCTAATTATTCCTAATAATAATTCATAGGGTTGTTGGGAGGACTAAATAAGCCAATATGTAAATATTAAATGCCCAGCACAGTGTCAATTCTGTGTTGATAAATGGTAAGTACAGTTATTAGGTCCTGAATAATGTAGTTGCTGCTTGTATCTTACTATCCCCTCTCATTTTCTGGCAGCCTCATTAAGCTGCTTTCAGATCCTAGAATGTGCTATGCTCTTTTTATTCCCGTTCCTCTATCTGGTCCCAATGTAGAGTTTACTTTCTCTAAGAAAGCTTTCTTTTCTTCTCCTTTCTTTCTTTTTTACTTTTTAGGGCCGCACCTGGGGTATATGGAAGTTCCCAGGCTAGGGGTTGAATCGGAGTTACAGCTGGTGGCCTACACCACAGCAATAGCAACTCAGGATCTGTGACTGCCAAATACACCACAGTCTGAGGCAGCGCTGGATCCCAGACCCGCTGAGCGAGGCCAGGGATTGAACCTGCATCTTCATGGATACTAGCCGGATTCATTTCCTCTCCACCACAATGGGAACTCCCTCTTTTCTTTTCTTCTTTTTTTCCTTTTTTGGCCATGCCCACCGCCTGTGGAAGTTCCTGGCCAGGCACTAACCCAAGCAACAGTACTGCAGTGATGACACTGGATCCTTAACCCACGGTGCCTCAAGATAACTCCTAAGAAGGCTTTCTTGGCATCCCCCATCTGGTTCAGGTGACCCTGTAATGGGTTCCCATAGCACCTGGTATACCATTTATCATGGCATTTGTTATCCACTCCTGGCACAGTGACATTTAGCAATGTCTCAATAACTAAACGTGTTGAATCAGCTCTCGCCCCACTGCAATTTCTCTTTTATATACTCTTTGCGTATGTCATTTCTCTTTTCTATTCTAAACAGTCACATGACGGCTACATCCATATTTCCTTTCCAAAGGAATCTTCCCCACCTTCAGCCTCTGTTGAAGAGGCAGCCCTAGGTGGCCATAGTTCGTGTACAGTTCAGAGAGGTACTTTGGCCTTAACTGACTAGACCAGAATTGGCATCTGATCCAATAGTGGACAACAGAACCTGGCCAGCAACTTACCACTTACCTGGCACAAAAGAGGACTAGGTCAAGGAATTCCTGTTGGGGCTCAGTGGATTAAGAACCCAATGTAGTGTCCGTGAGGATGCAGGTTCGATCCCTAACCTCTCTCAGTGGATTAAGGATCCAATGTTGCCGCAAGCTGCAGCACAGGTTGCAGATGCAGCTCCGATCCAGTGTTGCTGTGGTTGTGGCATAGGCCTGCAGCTGCAGCTCTGATTTGACCCCTAGCCTGGAAACTTCCATATGCCACAGGTGTGGCCCTAAAAAGCAGAAAATAAAAATAAGTTCTGAAAAGGAGAGACTGTGGCTATTAATGACAGGAACATGAGCAAAAATAATGTATGAAGAAAAGCCATGAGATAAACTCAGAGTTATGAAGGGCCAAGGCAAACTATAGCTATGACAATAGAGAAACTATGGGGTAGAAGTTTCCACTGTGGCACAATGGATTGGCAGTGTCTTGAAAGCGCTGGGATGCAGGTTTGGTCCCTGGCCTGACACAGGTTAAGGATCTGGCGTTGCCACAACTGCTGGGTAGGTCGCAACTGCAGCTCAGATCTGATCACTGGTGTGGGAATGTCATATACAGTGGGGCAGTGGACAAAAAAAAGAAAAAAGAAAAAGATAGAAAGAAAGAAAAAAAAGAAACTATAGGGTAGAGAACAGAAATACAAAGCAGAAGTTAAGGAACCAGTTGGTAAAAGCGGCCCTGCCGGAAGAACAGCTAAGTCATGCTAATGATTGAGCATCAGGATGAAAAAACCTAAAATGCTGTTTCTTGCCCTTCTGAGCTATTAGTTTTCCTGGGTTTCTTGTGACATATCTTTAAATAAAATAACATTTTTGAGCTAAAAGGAGTGAGTTATTCTTTGTAACCCAGAGTGCCAGAGAAGCCATTTCTGTTTTAGGAAAACCCAGGCACCCTTCAAGCCTGAATTTCTGGCCCTTTTCTCTGTTCTCTCTCTCCATTTAGAGAAGTACTTGTTACATTATCTGTAATTATTGGTTTTTCTATCTCTACTATGTGGATATCAGCCTTTGAACTCTTTGAAGACAGGGTACCTTGTCTGTGTTTCTCAGCAACATACCCTGTCCAGAGGCATACTTGATATATAAAACCAAATGCTGCAGTCCCGCTGTGGTGCAATGGGATCAGTGGTGTTTTGGGAGCGCTGGGATGCAGGTCCATCACTGGCCCTGCACAGTGGGTTAAGGATCTGGCGTTGCTGCAGCTGTGGCTTAGGTTGAAACTAGCTTGGATCTGATCCCTGGCCCAGGAACTCCATATGCCACCGGGCAGCCAAAAAAGGAAAAAAAAAAAAAGGAGTTCCTGTTGTGGTGCTGTGGAAACTAATCTGTCCAGTATCCATGAGGACGTGGGTTCTATCCCTGGCCTCGATCAGTGGGTTAAGGATCTGGCATTGTTGTGAGCTGTAGTGTAGGTCACAGATGCTGCTCGGATCTGTCATTGCTGTGGCTGCGGTGTAGGCCGGCAGGTGTAGCTCTGATTTGACCCCTAGCCTGGGAATTTCCATATGCTGCACCTGCGGCTCTAAAAAAAAGCAAAAAAAAAAAAAAGAAAAAGAAAAAAAATCAATAAAATAAAACCAAATATTTATCAAAGTACTCTACATATTTTAATTTATTTAATCCTTATGAAAGTCCTCTGAAGGGAGTACTATTTTTCTCCATTTCTCAGATGGGAAAAGTGAAGGACAAAGAAAGCCTTGCCAGAAGTAAAGGGTAGAGAGGTAATTCAAAACAGGAAGTTTGGCACCAGAATCCTATGTAATATGGCCATAAATTAAAGAGGAATGTGGACAGGGAATAGTAATTAAAACGAATATTGGAACACTCTTCTTCAGGGTACAAAGCACTTTCACATGTATTATACGAGCATATCAGGAGTCCCCTCACCCTTTGTGGGAAACTAGCCAGTAGTTAGTTCTAGCGCTGAAATACTAGATACCCAGATTCTTCCTAAAGGCACAGAAAAATGAAGTGTAAATAAAGGGCAATAGAGATTTTTTTTTCCCTTTTTTGGCTGTACCTGTGGATCGAACCCTCGATCCCGAGCCACAGCAGTGATAACTCAGGATCCTTAACCTGCTGAGCCACTAGGGAAGTTCCAGATGTATTTTTTAAGCTCCATGGACCCTTAGAGATGTAAACACTTGGTAGGTTGGTCAGATTTTAGGCTAGTGTCTAAAGAAAGAATTGTTTTAGAATATAGAAACCATGGAGTTCCCGTCGTGGCGCAGTGGTTAACGAATCCGACTAGGAACCATGAGGTTGCGGGTTCGGTCCCTGGCCTTGCTCACTGGGTTAATGATCCGGCATTGCCGTGAGCTGTGGTGTAGGTTGCAGACGCGGCTCAGATCCCGCGTTGCTGTGGCTCTGGCGTAGGCTGGTGGCTACAGCTCCGATTCGACCCCTAGCCTGGGAACCTCCATATGCCTCGGGAGCGGCCCAAGAAATGGCAAAAAGACAAAAAAAAAAAAAAGGAATATAGAAACCTAGGAGTTCCTATTGTGGCACAGTTGAAACGAATCCAACTAGGAACCATGAGGTTGTGGGTTCGATCCCTGGCCTCGCTCAGTGGGTTAAGGATCTGGCGTTGCCATGAGCTGTGGTGTAGGTCACAGGCATGGCTCAGATCCCCAGTTGCTGTGGCTGTGATGTAGGCCAGCAGCTATAGCTCTGATTCGACCCATAGCCTGGGAACCTCCATATGCCGTGAGTGCAGCCCTAAAAAGCAAAAAAAAAAAAAGCAAAAAAAAAAAAAATATATATATACACACACACACACACACACAAACTAAAAAAAAAAAAAAAAAAGAACATGGAAACCTTTCATCTGGGGCAAAACAGCCACTTTTTCAGCTATTGCTATTCTGAGAACTGAGTCTCCATAAAACCTACAATTGAGGATGTGTATTGTGGGGTGGGGAGGGTAGATAGAGTGGTGATTCCACATTATGCTATTGTTTTTAAAGGAGTCTGAGTATAGGGAGCTCTTGCAGATGCCTATATTGGCAGCTTCAACTGGTTCCTTTGCGTTACCATGACAACAGGAAGCCAAACTTCGGGGGCTATTTACTGGTGAGTGGTAAGGAGCCAATGGAAAGGAAAACTCTTTGAGGAAGTCTGTCGTTGTTTGGGGTGGTAGTGGAGCAGGATGTGTATGTACTGGTATAGGGTAAATCCAGATGCCTCCTGGCAAGATACGCAAGTAACTTCCTCCTAAATGCCTCTATCTCAGACATCTGAGTGAGTAACCAGGGGAGAGGTCTGACAGTAGCAACTATTCAGCATGAGAATGTTCTAAATATTAATGGTGCTGTGTAAGAACAGGGAGAGTCTTTGGGTTCCATCAGAAAGTGAGGGAACTGCAGGAGATGCCTATACCTGAGTAAAATTTACTCTGGAAGTGAGTACGATTTGCATTTGGGGTGAATTCCTGGTGACACAGCCATATGGCTTTTGCTGACTGCCATCCTCCAGACAGTATATTCCTTTGACAGAGCAGCTTAAATGTACAAAGGATTGTGCTTTCCTCACTGTCACCTTCAATCCCCCCCCCCTCCATCAGCTGTTACTCTTAAATGAAGGTGCTCCTACCTATCCTTCCAGACTGAACTTCTACCCAAAATGAAGGATCTGGACCCTTTCCCCAAGCCGCTTTCCCACATCTCTGATTTTCTCCTGAGAGTAGGAGGTTCCAGGGGACCACAGCTGACTCTGCCAGGCACCGATGGTTGAGTCATCCTGCAGGCGTCAGAGCTGTTAGCAACAGCTCTGCTGATCTGTATGCAGCTCCAACTCCCTCTCCAGTTCAGAGTTTTGGAGCCGTCTTGTTCAAAAGTAAAGAACAGAACACAGATGGCTGGTAACAGGATCCCACAGGGGCCTCCTTTCCCACTGAGCCCATCCTGCTAATCCTTTTATAGGAAATAAATGGTGAATGAAACAAAAAAGGAATATCAGCTTTTGCTCTGTTCTTTGGATCTTGGTGGAAGGCCTCAGTTTTCTGCTACCCGTTATGTTTTCAGGCATTTTCCCTTCCTGGTCTTTCTTCTCATCCACTTCTTTTCCTTCCCTGTTCTCTGTTCTCTCTAGCATCTTTGTTTTTTTGTTTTTGTTTTTGTTTGTTTGTTTTTTGATGTTGTCTTAGTCTCACAGTTCATTTTATTTTTTTTATTTTTTAAATTACTTAATGAATTACATTACATTTATAGGTGTACAACAATCATCACAACCAAATTTTACAGCATTTCCATCCCAAACCCTCAGTGCCTCCCCCCACCCCCCAACCTGTCTCATTTGGAAACCATGTTTTCTGAAGTCTTTGAATCAGTATCTATTCTGCAAAGAAGTTCTTTGTGTCCTTTTTTTAGCTTCCACATGTAAGTGATAGCATTTGATGTTGGTGTCTCACTGTCTGACTGACTTCACTTAGCATGATCATTTCTAGGTCCATCCATGTTGCTAAAAATGCCGGTATTTCATTCCTTTTAATGGCTGAGTAATATTCCACACCACATCTTCTTGATCCACTCCTCTGTCGATGGACATTTAGGTTGTTTCCATGTTTTGGCTATTGTATATAGTACTGCAATGGACCTTGGAGTACATGTATCTTTTCTTTTCTTTTCTTTTTCGTCTTTTTAGGGCCATACCTGAGGCATATGGAAGTTCCCAGGCTAGGGGTCCAATCGGAGCTGTAGCTGCCAGCCTACACCACAGCCACAGCAATGCCGGATCTGAGCCATGTCTGCAACCTACACCACAGCTCACGGCAACGCCAGATCCTTAAGCCACTGATCGAGGCCAGGGATCGAATCTGCAACCTCATGGTTCCTAGTCAGATTCATTCCCACTGCACCACTATGGGAACTCCCTGTTTGTAGACCTTTTGATGATGGCCATTCCAGCTGGCCTAGGGTGGTAACTCATAGTAATTTTGATTTGCATTTCTCTAATAATTAGTAATGTTGAACATCTTTTCATGTGTTTTCTTTCCTTTTAATGGCTGAGTAATATTCCATTGTGTATATGTACCACATCTTCTGGATCCACTCCTCTGTCGATGGACATTTAGGTTGTTTCCATGTCTTGGCTATTGAAAATAGTGCTGCAATGAACATCGGAGTACATGTGTCTTTGTGAGTCGTGGTTTTCTCTGGGTAGATGCCCAGGAGTGGGATTGCTGGATCAAATGGTAGTTCTATGTTTAGTTTTCTGAGGGATCTCTGTACTGGTTTCCACAGTGGTTGCACCAATTTACAATCCCACCAACAGTGTAATAGGGTTCCTTTTTCTCCACCCCCTCTCCAGCACTTATTGTTTGTAGACTTTTGGATGATGGCCATTCTGGCTGGTGTAAGGTGGTACCTCAGAGTGGTTTTGATTTGCATTTCTCTAATAATGAGTGATGTTGGACATCTTTTCATGTGTTTTTTGGTCATCCGTATGTCTTCTTTGGAGAACTGTCTGTTTAGATCTTCTGACTATTTTTTGATGGGGTTGTTTGTTTTTTTGGTATTGAGCTGCAGAAAGTGTTTATAAATTTTGGAGATTAATCCCTTGTCCGTCGATTCATTTGCAAATATTTTCTCCCATTCTGTGGGTTGTCTTTCTCCAGCATCTTTGTATCTGATGGAGTATTTTGTTGAATGTCTTCTATTTAACCAGGGAATTGTAATCGATACGTGTATAAGAAAATTAAATGTGGATTTCCTGTCATAGCTCAGCAAAAACGAATCTGACTAGTATCCATGAGGATGCAGGTTCAATCCCTGGTCTCTCTCAGTAGGTTAAGAATCCTGTGTTGCTGTGAGCTGTGGTGTAGGTTGCAGACATGGCTTGGATTCCGAGTTGCTGTGGCTGTGGCATAGGCTGGTAGCTACAATTCCTGTTCAACACCTAGCCTGGGAACCTACATGTGCCTTGGTTGGGGCCCTAAAAAGACAAAAAAAAATTAAGTTGAATGCACTATAAGTGCATTTATCAGCTTTATCTCTTGGGTGTCCCTTTAATTTCTTCTCTTCTACTGGAGGAGCATAATGTATTACAACGAGCATAGACTTTGGAGCCAGAAAGAAGTGGGTTCTAAGCCCTGTCCTAGGAAATAAATAAACAAGTACATTTTAAAAACCTGCTCCTCCATTTACTAGCTGTGTCATCTTGAGCAATTTACCTAACCAGCCTGAGCTCCAGATATGGCATCTCAGGATGTGTATAACAGCATCTACTTTACCAGTTCATTTATAGGTTAGACAGAGGTAAAACATAGAACACAATAGGCATGCCCAGTAAATGTTAACTCACTTTCCTCCTATCTCCTGCTGCTATAAATATCAGGTCCCTGATTTTCAAGGATCTGAAAAAAAAAAAATTCCCATTGAGAAAGTTAGCATCCATGCTCAGGTGCTGCTGCTGCAACTGAAGAAAGAAAGGCAAGTGGGAAGTATATGTAAGTGTTTTAGCAAGACTAGAGGACCAAGACTTTGTAGAAAGTACAAAGTATTTGTAGAAAGTAGCATGTGAATATGCTAATATTGCTTTCCTCCAATGTAGAGATTCTTGCTGGAGGTTGCTGGTTTCCTCACGTTGCTGTTGCAGCATGGTTGATAAACTGGGTTGCTAATAGGTAAGTTATTATCCCTCTCTGGGCTTCACCTGAACAAAGGATCACTGCTCCTCTTCACTTCAGAAAAGGAGGATTGGTTGAAGTTTGTGTAAATTCCAGGAGAAACCTTAAGTGAGGTTTGGTATTTTCCTTAGCACTGAGAATACCGGAAGTATTTGTACAATCAGGTCAAATGCCACTGTTCAATTTATGTGATTAGCAAAGACTCAGCTGACACAGGCCTGTGGTTTGACATGGCTCCTTTGTTCCAGATAATAAACATGTGTAATGTCAATTATACTAATGTGCTTTGCTCTGGTTGAAACAAGAAGGAGGCTGATGACAAGGCCAAGACACTGTACCTCATTCTTTCTGACCAAGGCGCTCTCTGACAACACGTTTTTCCTGTCTCTCTTTGTAACTGATAATTACGTACTCAGCTGAGCTGTCAGGAATCTTGACAGGTTTAACAGGCAGTCACCATCTAACAATTTACAACTGTGGGCTTTTCACAGCTGGCATGTTCCTGCCCCAGGAACCAAAGTTTCTCAATCCTAAGATCCTCCTATCATTCAAAGAGTCTGATGTGAGTGGAGGGCTAGCTTTCTCAGTGCATTATCCAATTCCAAAGCAGACTGTTGGGTCCAGTGGTGGTGATGGGGGAAACCTCTGTTTTCATGTATGTCCTCAGCAGTAAGGGTATGTGGTTGGGCAATACGGTAGGAGTTGTCAAAGCCGGGTTTGGGAGTTTGGGGACTTAATATAGCCTATTGAAAAGAGGGAAAAAAATAGTTAATAATGCCATTCTTAAAAAGCTCAACCTGGCCTCTGCAGTGACCCAAGCTGCTGCAGTCAGATTCTTAACCCACCATGCCACAGTGGGGACTCCTACCACAATCCCCTTCAGATTAGGGAACCTGGTAGTTGATTAAAAGAAATCAGTTCTTCCCAGAACGTCCTCAGATGGACTTGCATTCTTACCTTGATCATAGCACTGGCCACATTGTACTCTCAAGCCTGTAGTGCTGCTCATCTCTTGTTTTTTGCTGATTAGCCTCTATCCCCTCTCTTTCTGGTAGATGTTCTTGCTGGGAACAAGTCTGTTCTCTATTCAGATTCCGTGGTTCTTGTGATGCTGACTCCACTCTGCATTGCGGAGATGGAGCACGTTTCTCAAGCCTAAGCCCTCAGTGTGTGCAATGCAAGGCATTCTCCCAGGGCTGGCTCAGGGATGGGCGCATAACCCAGTTAGAGCCAACGAGAGGCAATAAGACTTTCTTTGGCATCTTTGAGAAAGAAATTCTCTTATTTTTCTCTGAAACTTGATGACAATAATGGTAACAAGAATAATGAGATATTTAACATTTATTGAGTGCTTATTCTTCGACAGGGAGAGTCCTGAACACAATTTACTTTCTTTAGACCTCACAATAACTATACTGGGTCAGTACAATTATTATTTTGTCTTTTTTTTTTTTTAGGGCCCCACCCACGGCCAATGGAGGTTCCCAGGCTAGGGGTCTAATCGGACCTTTTGTTGCTGGCCTACACCACAGCTCACAGCAATGCAGAATCCTTAACCCACTGAGCAAGGCCAGGGATCGAACCCAAAACCTCATGGTTCCTAGTCAGATTTGTTTCCACTGAGCCACGACGGGAACTCCCCCAGTACAATTATTATTCCCTTTTTACAATTGGTGGAACTGAGGCACAGAGCATTTGTTTCAGTTAATTTGTTAAAGGTCTCATAGCCAGTACGTGGTGAGGCCAGGTGTCACACCAGCTTTCACTCTGAACCACTACCCTCTGTTGCCTTGATATTGCTGATGCCTCTTGCTATGAATCCCCAGACCAAAGGCAACATGGTGGAAGTCCTAGAGATGAAACCAGAGCATTTACACCCTGAACTAACCTGCATGAAGCCAGCCATAACTGTGGACTTTTTTAGCTTGGGTGAATCAAAACATCCCCCCCCCACCCTGTTTTTCTTAAACTACTTTGGGTCTGTTTCTCTGTCACTTACAGCCAAAGAATCCTAAGTGACTTAGGATTGTTTATTTTTTTTGGTCTTTCCATTGGGCTGTGATCTCAAGAATAGGAATTGTATCTTATTCATCTTTATATCCATAGAGTTTAGCATAATGTACATACCTGATATTCAGTCATGTTTGCTATCTTTCAATCTATTATTCAATAACTTTTTTTTTTTTTTTTTTGCTTTTTAGAGCCACACTTACAGCATATGGAAGTTCCCAGGCTAAGGGTCAAATGGGAGCTGCAGCTGCCAGTCACAGCCACAGCCACAGCCACAGCAATACCAGATTCTTAATCCACTGAGAGAGAGGTCAGGGATCAAACCCACATCTTCATGGAGACTAGTCAGGTGTGTAACCTGCAGAGCCACAAGGGGAACTCCTCCATAAACATTTTGTGTAGGTTGTCTATATGTCAGAATTGGGTTGGTGTGGGAGATGAAGGTTGTTATTCTGGAAAATATAGAAGAATAGTAAGTACAAAGGTTAATATGATAGAGAACTCTAGGAAAAGATTTATACATATTCTAGAGTTCCCAGGAAGTTGAGCAGTCACCTTGGTACTATGTACCTGGATGATGGGCATTTTCTGGATTCCTACACAGGCCAGATATTTTCAGGATTGTCTAAGGTTTTAAGAATGTCTGGAAGGCACCTGCCTCCAAACTAATGTACATACCAGGTTTACACCTGGCCCTGTTATATGAACATGTGTTTCCAGCTGTGTTTCTCTGGGTTGCTAGATTCTCAAAAGTGCATTCTGTAAAATGACTATGCCCTGCCCATTTCTCAGAGTTATAGTGGAGAGCAAAAGAGGTGATAGATATGAAAATTCTATTTATCAAGTGATCGTTGTTTTCTTTTACCCGGACATGGCAAGTGATAATATATTGTACTCTAGCTAGCGTCCCCACAAAACTATATCATTTGGCCTCACCAGCAGTTCTGTTCTTCTTATAGTGAACATCTGTTGTTTTTGTCTGTCCAGAATTTCTCCCTCTTCTGGCAAAAAGTACCCCACATCCCTTTAAGGAATTTCTTTTCCACCATTCTATGCAGTTCTGTGGAGCTGTTCACGGAGCCTCTTGGCACAGCCTCTAGACACACAATCCCAGCTAGGGCAATCAAAATGTCTCACTGTCTGGGGAAGTGACTAGCCCACAGAAGGGCAAATGATACAGGGTCCAAACTGGGCCACTCAGAGATGTTCCTTTGGATTTTACATACTGTTAAGAGAGAGCATAAAGCTTTCCTTTAGCTTTGAGGTTGCAAAACTGGGATACTGTAAATCTCTGGACTTCTGTGGCCATTCCTCCTACTGTGCTCTGCCCCTTGGCCCAGTCCAGCATTCCTTTGCTACGTGATTAAACGACTAAGATGGAAGTTCATCTAATACGATCCATGGAAAACCTGTCTACACTTAACATGGAAACATTGTCTATGGTCCAAATGCCCCAAATTCTGATCTGGTCATCCTCACAAAGTCCCATGACTGTGATTTCTACATTTACAATATTGTAACAACTTTGCGTTTAGAATATTTATGAAGAGAAATAAAGGATGAGTTTCATGATAACCATTTATGGTACCATTTGTTCACTAGATTAGACCTCTGTCCTCTGCTCAGGGGTTTTGGGCAACAGGTGAGAGAGAGCAGGTTATGCTGGAAAAGCCACATAGCAGGCAAGCTTAAGTGGTTGTATAAATTTTGGGACAGGGGCTCCTGTCTCTAATGATCATACTGTAATGTCATATCAGCAAAGGAAGCATCTGGTTAAAACCGGCGTTAGAAATCTCCTTGATTTCTTTTCGGTATAGAGACTGTATTGATGGCAAAATTCAGTGTTTGGGGTATATTAAACTAGATGATAGCAGTGGGAAGCACTTCCCAGTTGTGCTCCCCCCAATGCAAACACAGACAACCTTATAACAAAATCCAACCTATAGAGAAAAACAGCCAAGGAATTAGGAGCTGGGTATGGTGTATGGAGAGACAGAAAGGCAGAGACAAAAAAAGGCAAACACCTAACAAAATTCCTTTGATTCTTGAGGCACTGGGCTTTTCAGTTCCAGGGTCTAATGAATTTCCCATTTTTTCCCCTTAAGTTGATCTGAATTGTCACTTTCAACCAGACTACTTAACTTGTATCATGTTACTACCTAATGAATAGAAGGCTAAAGAGGCGGCCCAAAGGCAATCCTAGGCCAATAAAATATCAAGATATTTTATGTGTTGATTGTCAGTTCTTTGTTTCATATCCTATGTTAGCACAACTCTAGTAGGAATTTGTGGTTTTTTAATTTTTATGTATTTATTTATTTTCATTTCAAATATGTTTGTTTTAATTTTTTACTTTTATTTTTTATTTTTTAAATTTTTATTTATTTATTTATTTTTGCCTTTTTACATTTTCTAGGACCACTCCTGTGGCATATGGAGGTTCCCAGGCTAGGGGTCTAATTTTTGTTTTTGCTGCTGGCCTACGCCACAGCCACGGCAATGCGGGATCCGAGCCACATCTGCAACCTACACCACAGCTCACGGCAACTCCGGATCCTTAACCTGCTGAGCAAGGCCAGGGATCAAACCCAAAACCTCATGGTTCCTAGTCGGATTTGTTAACCACTGAGCCACGATGGGAACTCCTCCTGTTTTTATTTTTAATCCTAAAAGATGTCAGCCAAAGACATGGGCATGACAGAATCACCAACTAATACAGAAGATACATTCCAAAAGCCTCTCAGTCCACAAACATGCTGCCCAACCCTTCCCACAGTCACAGATGTCCCGGACAACGGTGATGCACTGATCACGGGTGCTGGCCAGAGGGTAGTATCAGAGCAGTGTGATGAATTATTTACCTCCTGACACACATACAGTAAGAACTAACTATTTATTTTAATTTTTATTTATTTATTTATTTTTAGGGCCGTACCCATGGCATATGGAAGTTGCCAGGCTAGGGGTCAAAATGGAGCTGTAGCCACCAGCCTACGCCACAGCCATAGCAATGCCAGATCCAAGCCATGTCTGTGACCTACACCACAGCTCACGGCAATGCCAGATCCTTTACCCACTGATCAAGGCCAGGAATTGAACCTGTGTCCTCATGGATACTAGTCAGCTTCACTTCTGCTGAGCCGCAATGGAAACTCCAGAACTAACACTGTAAAATGTTTTCCGGAAGTTCCCATTGTGGCTCAGTTGTTAGGGAATCCAGCTAGGAACTATGAGGCTGTAGGTTCGCTCCTTGGCCTTTCTCAGTGGGTTAAGGATCCAGTGTTGCTGTGAGCTGTGGTTGTGAGCTGTGGTGTAGGTCTCAGATGTGGTTCGGATCCTGTGTTGCTGTGGCTCTGGCATAGACCGGTGGCTACAGCTCCGACTGGACCCCTGGCCTGGGAACCTCCATGTACTGTGGATGGGGCCCTAGAAAAGACAAAAAGACTAAATAAATAAATAAATAATAAAACGTTTCCCAAGAGTTGAGCACTTTACCTGTTATTTAAATCCTAACACAGCCCTGTGAGGAGGGTATCATTAACCCCATTTTACAGATAAGGAAAGGAACATCCAACCTGGTCATGAAACTGACACAAAGTAACGTATTTACTGACACACAGGAAGTGATGGAAGTGGGACTCCATAGTCAGTTTTTTTTTTTTTTTTTAAATGGCCTCACCCATGTCCATGTCATATTGAAGTTCCTGGGCCAGAATCTGAGCCACAGCTTCGACCTATGCTGTAGCCGTGGCAACTCCAGATCCTTCAACCCACTGCGCCAAGGTGGGGATCAAATCCATGCTTCCACAGTCACTGGAGCTGCTGCAGTTGGATTCTTAATCCACTGCACCACAGCAGGAACTCCTCACAGTCAATGTTTTTACTACCTTCACATCCACTGATATCTTCAGGGCTGGTTTTCTTTTAGAGTGGGATGCAGCTGCTTTAATTTATTCATGGCTTGCTGCAGGTGCTTATCTGA
Organism: Phacochoerus africanus; assembly: GCF_016906955.1. Classification (NCBI taxonomy): domain Eukaryota; kingdom Metazoa; phylum Chordata; class Mammalia; order Artiodactyla; family Suidae; genus Phacochoerus; species Phacochoerus africanus. Next base: position 45,215,258 of record NC_062557.1, read on the forward strand.
TAGATACCTGAGATGGAAAAGTTTCTAGGGCAGAACTTTCTTGAATTAAATTGTATTCTACCATCCTTATGGGACTTTGGCCCAGTGTTTATCTATTTCTGTGAGTTAAAATGGAATAATCTGCTGCCTCCACATGCAGGGCATTTAAAAAAGATTGGTATTTGTAAAAAGATGTTCACAAAATGAACCCGATTATATGGGGATGTAGAGGTCAAGAAACAACTATGTATCTAATGATTGTTACTTTCTGGCCTGTGACACCATGCTCCTATCAGGCAGCAAACTTTTGTAGATACATTTGAGTGAGGTATGACAACCAGACTTCAACCTGTCTTAGCTGGTTGGTCCTAGGAACTTGAGACAAAACCTACAGATGCAGTGATCATTCAAGATGTACTGGCTGCGCTTCCAGTAAAGTATTTATTTACTTGATGATTATCAGTTCCATGGAGCGCCTTACTCCCAGCTTCTAAACTGGAAACTCTAAGACACATCCTTCTCACCAACTACCCTCTCACACACTCAGCTTTACTGGTTTTTGCCTTTGCCTTTGAGTAAATAAGGATTGCTACATGCAATCACAATGTCATTGCGATAAATTTATACACCAGGAGTTCCCTTCGTGGCTCAGTGGCTAACGAACCCAACTAGGATCCATGAGGACACGGATTTGATCCCTGGCCTCACTCAGTGGGTTAAGGAGCCGGCGTTGCTGTGGCTGGGGCGTAGGCCAGCAGCTGTAGCTCTGATTCGACCCTTAGCCCGGGAACTTTATATATCCGCACACACAAGTCAATGCTGAGTGGAGATGTGACCAATGAAGTTCCTTCAGATTTTAATAGGAGCCTGGTAGAATGCCCAAAGAAGACTTTTTTCTCTTTTTCTAAATATGTCCTCTCTCCTACACACACACACACTTTGGAATTCAAGTTATCTGAACATATTATTTGCATCATTCCTGTAATTATATATTTTTGAATTAAAAGGACTTTAGAGATCATTTTAGTCTAGTGTAGTTAGATAGAAAACTGAGGCCCAGAAAAATTAAAATTAAGGTCTGGTTCAGTACATCATTTACTCATAGCTTGTTTTGGTTGTTATTTAAATGTTTTCTGCATGCAGATCTTATCTCTAGTAAGATTTAGAATTCCTAGCATGGGGAAGAGTTTGAGGAAGGAGACTGTGAGGCAGTGGAAAAAAAAGGCTCAAAAATTCAGATTGAACCAGTACTCTTAATTTTAACTCCCCACTTACCAGCTGAATAATGTTGCACAGAATTGCTTAACTTTTCTGAGCTTTCTTTCTCTCTACAGTGACTCATCATCATCATCATTATCATTTTTCAAGAGTGTTGGGAAGATCAAGGAAATAATGAATGTAAAGCACCTGTTTCATGCAGTTCTCAGCACAGAGGAGCTCTATAAGTGTTAGTTCCATTTGCCCCTTCTGTATTTTACTTAAGCCTGACACACAGTAGGAATTCAACAAGTATTTGTTAAATCGAGATGACCATGATTTGGTCTTATAATGAGTGAAAGTACTGAAAAGAGAGTTTCATTGAAATAGATACCATGTCTGTCAGTGCATCCACCCACACATTGACAAGCTATCTTTTCCCGTGCAAATTCACATGCAACAACAAATACACTGACATTGCACATGGTCAGGCATCTCTTACGCACTAGAAATAGGTACATGGCATTAAGCTGTCCTCAGTTGGTGGTGCCAGGAGTATGATATGGTGGAAAGAGACAGTGCTTGGGATTCATTCACAACTGGGTTCAGATTCTAGCTCACCACTTATTAGTCATGCGATTTTGGGTGAGTGACATAGCTCTCCGAACCCTGGTTTCCTTACCTAAATGACAGTATATCACAAATTTGTTGTGGGGAATAAATAAGACAGTATATGGAAAGAGCTTATTCTTGGTTTTGTCACTGCTTAAGTAACTTTTCTATCAAGGTCAAATCGTGGTTGGTACCCATTTATCTCCCACAGCTTTCTGGCTCCAATTTATTGGCTCAAAAAAATAACTAGTTGAGATATGAGAAAGCCTCCCAGGAGGTGACACTTGAGCAAAATCTTGAAGGGTATTAGCTAACTAGAAAAGGCATTTCAGGGATTCCTCTTGTGGCTCAGTGAGTTAAGAACTGGACCTTGTCTCTGTGAGGATGTGGGTTCGATCCCTGGCCTGGCTCAGTGAGTTAAGGATCTGGTGTTGCCGTGGCTGTGGCATAGGCTGCAGCTGCAGCTCCAATTTGACCCCTGGCCTGGGAGTTTCCATATGCCACAGGTGCAGTGGTAAAAAGGAGAAAGAAAAAGAAAGAAAGAAAGGCATTTCAGGAAGAGGAATGCAGTGTTAAATCCTGAAGACAGCGTATTAGCAATCAGCAGAAGACTGAATAATAATAGTTAACGATGGTGGGAATATCCTAAATAGGGCTAGAGAGGCATGCAGGGGTTTTGTTTGGAAGGCTTTGTGGAGCCATGGAAGACCTTTAAGCAGAGAAATGATACATTCAGCTTTTAGAAATTGCATTTTAGGAAGAATAAAATCATTTGCCTCAGTAAGAGAATGGGGCATCCTTGAGGGGAGTGGCAAGGAGAGTAGTTGGAAGGCAATTATAGCACCTCAGGTGAGAAATGAACTACCACAGTAGAGGTAGTGGGGATGAAGAATGGGACAACTCCAAGAAGCGATCAGGAGTTTAATTCGCAGAAAGCGCACTGTACACAGCCATCCTAAGCACTGACTTATTCTTTTGCTACCATCAATAAGTGTAATTTTCTCTTCTTTGGGATAAATTTTATAAATTAAATAACCAATATGTTTTGCAGTATCTGGTAACACTTTAGTGTTGAACAAATCTGACATTGGGATAAGCTCCTGTGTAGGTGTGTGTGCGTGTGTGAGTGAAGAATTAGAGGAAGGAGGCCTTGTAGCACCAGATCACAGGCAGAGATCTGGAATAATAATAATAATAATAGTAATAAAAAATAATGAGACAGCCAGGGTCTTTTAAGATGGTCTATGTGCTAAAGAAACAGGGCGGGGGACTACAATTTGTGGTAGAGTTAGAGATAAGTATGAGGATGAGGTAGTGGCAGATACAAATATTATAAAAAACACCATATATACAACATCAAATCTTTAGATTTAACTACCAGTTTAAAAGAAATATAGGAGTTCCCGTCGTGGTGCAGTGATTAACGAATCCAACTAGGAACCATGAGGTTTCGGGTTGGGTCCCTGCCCTTGCTCAGTGGGTTAACGATCCGGTGTTGCCGTGAGCTGTGGTGTAGGTTGCAGACGAGGCTCGGATCCCGAGTTGCTGTGGCTCTGGTGTAGACTGGTGGCTACGGCTCCGATTAGACCCCTAGCCTGGGAACCTCCATACGCCGCGGAAGCGGCCCAAGAAATAGCAAATAAATAAATAAATAAATAAATAAATAAATAAAAGAAATATAGGCATTGAAGCAAATGTGAGATGACCCTATGAGGATGCAAGTGGCCAAGTCTAGCATATGGAAAAGTCTTGGTCTATAAAACCTGATTTCTTCAACAAATCAAATGCGTTCAAAAAAGAAAAAAAGAAGGAAAGAAGAAAAAATGCAAAGTGGAGAATTTGTTCAGATCCTGATTCAGATAAATGGGCTATGAAAAGATGTTTTGGAAACTGTTGGGAAAAACTGAACATGTGTTGGGTATTAAATGATATTAAGGAAGTATTATAAAGGTGTGAGAATGAAATCATGGTTATGTTACAACAAAAGTGTTAGAAATACATAGTCAAGTACATATTTATAGGTGAAACGTTATGATGGTTTATTAGATATTTACTTACATGGGGGGGTTAAAAGGTAGTGGGAGAATAGGTGAAACAAAACTGCAAAAGTGTGATAACAATTGAAGCTGGGTGGTGTATACATGAAGGTTTATCATTCTATCCAACTTTTTTTTTTTTTTTTTCAAGGGCCACAGGTGCGGCATATGAAAGTTCTCAGGCTAGGGGTGAAATCAGAGCTGCTGGCCGACACCACAGCCACAGCAATGCCAGATTGAGCCGCACCTGCAACCTATACCACAGCTCAAGGCAACCCCAGATCCTTAACTCACTGAGCTAGACCAGGGATCAAACCAGCACCCTCATGCATACTAGTTGGGTTCGTTTCCACTGAGCCACAATGGGAACTCCCAACTCCTTTTTTTTTTTTTTTTTGTCTTTTTGCCATTTCTTGGGCTGCTCCTGCGGCATATGGAGGTTCCCAGGCTAGGCATCCAGTCAGAGCTGTAGCCGCCAGCCTACACCAGAGCCACAGCAGCTCGGGATCCGAGCCGCATCTGCAACCTACACCACAGCTCATGGCAATGTGGGATCCTTAACCCACTGAGCAAGGCCAGGGACCGAAACCTCATGGTTCCTAGTGGATTCGTTAACCACTGAGCCACAATGGGAACTCCGCCCAAATCCTTTTTTGTATGTTTGAAATTTTCTATAAAAAATTAATAACAGTCACAACATTGTAAATCAACTACACTTTAATAAAACTCTGTAAAATTAAGAACAAGAACTATGGGGAGTTTCCATCGTGGCTCAGTGGAAACGAATCTGACTGGCATCCATGAGGACGCAGGTTTTTTGGTTTTTTTTTTTGTCTTTTTGCTATTTCTTGGGCCGCTCCCTCGGCATATGGAGGTTCCCAGGCTAGGGGTCCAATCAGAGCTGTAGCCACCGGCCTACGCCAGAGCCACAGCAACGCGGGATCCGAACCACATCTGAGACCTACACCACAGCTCACAGCAACGCTGGATCGTCAACCCACCGAGCAAGGGCAGGGACCGAACCCGCAACCTCATGGTTCCTAGTTGGAGTCATTAACCACTGCGCCACGACGGGAACTCCAGGACGCAGGTTTGATCCCTGGCCTCACTCAGCGGGTTAAGAATTTGGTGTTGCCTTGAGTTGTGGTGTAGTTCACAGACGCGCCTTGTATCTGATGTTGTTGTGACTGTGGTGTAGGCCAGCGGCTACAGCTTCAATTTAACCCCTAGCTTGGGAACTTCCATATGCCACAGCTGTGGCCCTAAAAAGACAAAACAAAACAAAACAAAAAAACTCCAAAAATCCCCAAAAAGCTATGAGAAAGCCTGAATCTTTCATTCCATTCCCAAGTATATGAAATAACTAGATGAAAACATTCTTGCTGTAATGCTTTCGGAAGACAGGAAGAATTAAATAGGCATCATTTAAGGAGTGGGTGGAGGTGGGATTTTCCCTTGTGGCTCAATGGGTTAAGGACCCAACATTGTCTCTATGAAGATGCGGGTTCCATCCCTGGCCTGGCTCAGTGGGTAAAGGATCTGGCATAGGTCGACGATGAGGGCTAGGATCTGGTGTTGCCTTGGCTGTGGCATAGACAGCAGCTGCAGTTCTGATTCGACCCTTAGCCCAGGAACGTCCATGTGCTGCACCTGCTGTAAAAGAGGTGAAAAAAGGAGTAGGTGGAGGAAGAGGGGCTCCAGATGCAGGAAAGTAAAACTAACTGGTCTTGAGAGGTGCTGCGAAGAGGTACACACGTTTCAAGATGGAAGGAGTAACAACTATGTCAAATATTGTAGCTATCGAGAAGGAAGGCATTAAAATGACTCCATTAGACATAGCAACTAGGAGGTCACTCTTGACCTTCGCAAATCAAATTCTTAATTTTTGATAGAGGTGGGAAGATAACTTTTTCAAGAACTTGTCTGTGGAGGAGAGGTGAAGATTGTAATCTTTCTTTTTCCCTCAAAGGAGAAAGCAGGGCATTTTTTTATGCTCAGGAGAAGTCGCCATTTGAGAGTTGTTGACAATATAGGTGAAAAGAGTAATGACTGACAAAACAAGGACCCTTACTAGGAGAGGGAACATTTAAAACAAATTAAATGTATATCCTACTTAAGCAGAGAGCTTGCTTTTTCCCACCACTGCCAGGGTACTTTCCTAGTTTACTGTAACTTTCAATAACTGTTCTGGAGTACATTTTCACTCATAAGCCCCACACGACATGTATTTATCTCAGTTGTTTTACTGATTGATGAATCAAAATTTTTTTTTTTTTATGACTGCCCCTTAGGTATTCCTTTTGGTTCCTGAATAAAATTGCTGTTTGCAATCCACTGAAGGGGTTTTCCCCTTTAAAAAAAAAAAGTTTTTTACTATAAGAATGAGAAGCACTACCTCTTCCCTTAGGACTCTAGCTTGTTTACTGCTCTTGTCACTCAACCTACTCAAGCAATTCACAAAAACTTTTCAAGAATTTGTCCCTTTCCTACCATCCCTAACATATAGGATGGTTTAGATCTGTGTTTACAACTCTTATTACCATTCCAGAAATTATTATAAACTTATAGAATCTGAAATACTCAATTATATATTGATTACGCTGACCAGTCTACCCCTGAATTCCACAGAGGACAAGAACTAAGGTGTGTAAAAATGGGATGTTCAACATGTCAGGGCAAATTTCTCAAGCGCGGGGTTAGTGGGGAGGGCGGGGGGCGGGTATTTTGGAAGTGGGAAAAGCAAAGGAGGAGCGCAGATAAGCTCTTCTTTCTTAGATTTCAGGGTGAAATGAATACACCTGATGCCCGCGTGAGAGAAGAACTCTGCCAGCTGAGTGAAATTGGGCTGGACAGAGGCTGGAAGTCGGAGCTACTCGTGAGACTCCGCCCAGTGTAAGCACTCGCGCGCTCCCGTCTTGTCTCGCGCAGGGTCGGGTCTGTCAGGCGGGAAATCTCGCGAGATCGGAGACTGGGATGACTGTCGGGAGGAGGGGAGTGGTGTTGGGGAAGGGGGGGAATCTGGGCAGCGGCCGGGCTCTGTGGCTTCAGGGCTCGGAGAGAGAGAGGGAGGGTGGCTAAGAGAGTGAGTCTGTGCTGCCAACCGCCTAAGAAGAGAGGAGGGGTCCCGCCTGCCTGCGCCCTTCGCGGGCCGAGAGCGCGAGGCACCCGCGAACCTTTGAGGCCTCAGGCCCCTGGGGACCCCGCCCCGCCGCCGGCCGGCCGGCCCGTGGCCTCTCTTCCCTTTGTGAGCGCCCCCTTCCCAGGGGTGGTGGTGGTAGTGGAGGGTTGTGCCTCGGCCCGCCCGCCGAGGGGCCGCGGCGGGGAACCGAGAGGGCCTCGGCTGTGTGAGGACAGGAGGCGGCCGAGGCCCGAGCCGGTTCCCCGGAGGCGGCGGCGGCGGCTCCCGGCACTTCCCCGCGCCATCTTAGCTGAGCCTAAGCGCTGAGGGCGCCTCCTCGACCCCGGTCGTCCCCTCGCCCCCCCCCCCCCGCCCCTCGTCGCAGAGCTAGGGCTGGGCGGCTTGCTGGGGCTCCGGGGGGGGGGGCGGCAGTCTGTCGCCTGGCCCCCTCCTCCTCCTCCTCCTCCTCACTCCTGGAGCTCCAGCGCAGCGGCTACCCAAGCGCTGCAGGGGGCTACGCCTGCCTACTCCGCCCCAGACCTGTCGGCTAAAGGGTAAGGGCACCTCTGCTTTGGGAAAGGGAGACATGGAGGGGGCGGGGAAATTCGGCCCACTCTGGCCGCGGCGCGGAAGAGGGGATGTGGGGGTGGGGTGGGGGAGGGAGACAAGGAGGGTCTGTGATTCTGTGGGTGGGGTAAAGAAGCTGGTGAGCTGGGCGCCCTCCCGTTTGGAGGGGCTAGAGCAATTACTTTCCTCTTTCCTGAGGGTCACCGGAAGGGGGTGGTGGAAGGAGCCGTCTCGAGGAAGGTGTGGCCCTCCTAGGGAGACTGGGTTGATGTGCACCCCGATTTAAAGGCGCGAGGTCCTTTTCCCTTCTGATCCCTCTGCTCCTCCCTCTCCTCCTTTGTAGTGTCTGTGTATTCCTGGGAAGGGAGACTGCTCAAGGTAGCCTACTGGGTGGATTCCCACACATCCACCCCCACAGGAAATCTGTACCCGTCTTCTGTAGGGGTGATGGAAGCATTTCTTTCCCTGTACCTTTCCCCATCCTTTAGTGTACTGCAATGCTGCAGAAGTCCAAGGCAGTTTCTTCATACACAGGCCCATGTATATACTGAAGGGAGAGGGAGCAGGAGAGGGAAGTAATGGCGCTTCCCTTGCAAAGGTTATCCCTCTTCCTTTGGTTTTAAATCCTTAATAGTACCGGTATAATTCTGTTCCCCTGAGATCTGTCCCTGGGAAATATATCTGTTACTGTTGGGGGATATGGCCTCTCAGAGAGGCGCTGCCGGTTTAGAGTTTTGATGTCTCTCTCGCTCTCTCTTTTAAACACTGTGTTGACTTTTTTGTGTGAGCATACTGAGTTTTTGTTAGGAGTCAAATAAAATAATTTTGTACTCTCTCATTTCTCTTTTTTTCTTCCTATGATTTTTGTAGTTCTTGAAAAATTATTAAAGATTATATATGGACAGGCCATCTAATAGACATTCCTTCTCCCTGAACTTTGAATTTTTAGGGTTAATACTATTTTGTATAACATTGAAATTGAAATTTTCTGAAAATGATTAAGTTACAAACCTTTCTGTAGCAACTGCTTTATTAATGTAATGAAAAAATAATAAACATTAGTTTGTCTAATTATGCTGTAGTGGAATCTATATTCTGTAGTCAGTAAGTTATTTTTCCACTTCTTTTGCTTCATATCATGTTTGTTTAAAACAAATAGTCTTATCTGGTTTACAGTAATACTTGTTGGTTTTATTTGGTAGAGTAGAAATAAATTTAAAAAATTTATCATTCTGGAAGTGAGTTACAAGTTCTTGTGACCAAAGAGTAGTCGAAGTCTACAGATGATACATACTTTAAGTGTTTAGATTTACTGATGAAGTGATTTCAAAATATTCTATATATGAATATTCATATAATTAACTCACAAAGTGATGAAGATGACTAAACTAAGTACAGAGATCATGTCTTGACATTTTACTAACAAGTTGTATTTGGTGTTTAAGCTGTACTTAGTGACTTATTTTTAAATAATTCCAAATGCTGTCTACATTTTACATTGTCCTTCAGCGCTTTTTTGGTGTGTTTGTTGCATTTTGAAACCTGTTTTAAGACAGGAATTTAAAGACGTTAGTAGTAGTGTTAAGCATTAATTTAGTTTCTGTAATCTTATTTCATGATTTTGATATGGGGACACATTAATACATTAAATCAATCTTTATTATTTTTCTTCAGCAAATGGAATTCTTGCTTTATTCTTTCTTTGACTTTTATCTGAATTCATTTTAACTTAGTCTTGAATCTTTATTTCGTGGCACAAAGCTGCATGTTGTGTGTAGTTTTCCCCATATGGCAAATTATGACATAGAGTCTAGTTCTGTATGTTATGGCTTGTTGTTGATTATTAGTTCATAATACCAGCACTGTTTTTGTCTTGGAGAGCTGCAAGCAGCGAGGATTTATCAATAAGGGCTATAAAACTTAAGGATGTACACAGGATATTGATAACTACTTGCTGTATTTCAGCATGCTAGGACTAAGAGGTAGTCTTTAGAATAACTATGCAGAAACCTTATTCAGTAGTTGGCTGGAATTCTGCTGAAAGTGGTAAAACTATGTTTATGATCAATTAGATAAATTTATTATTAAGGAAAAACTATCTGAGGGTTTTTTCAGACGACTTCTAATGCTACTGTGAGAAAGAATACTAAGAGCTGTTAGTCTGAGTTGGTTGGTTCCAGATTAGTATGGTACCTTTTTTGTTTCTAAATAGTTCATCTACAAAATGGCAGGGTACATCACTTCCTGTTCTTTCACAACTGACTCTTTCTCTGAATTCCCTTTTAATGACTTAATTTTTGGCATTCTGATATCAGATTTGTTAATTTGGTACTAATTCTCATGTTTTATAGATGGAAGAATTTCTGAGAATCAGTTGAGTTTAAAGGCTTTGTGTATATAGTCTAAGATTATCTTGACATTAAACTTCTTTGCAACTTTAAAGGATAGTTTCTCAAACGAATTTTAACTCAGAGAAGTTTCAAAGAAATACAGCAATGTACAGGACCAAAAGTATGAGTGAACTGAATAGAATGAACTGAATAGAAAATAATTATTTTCTGTAATATGGATTATGGGAGAACTGTGAATATAGCAATTAATTGTGTTAATGTAAAACAAGCCTTCTTTATATGAAAGTATATACCTGATATTTGGTTCCACATTATGATACCATTCCAGTAATAACAAATAAATTGATTACCTACAGAATACCAGAAAGACTGAATACTCTTAACTAACCATAAAAAGCATATTTTAAGGATTTGCTAGTACTTAGTAGGTATGAATACTTAGTAAGTCCAGAAGTTATTTAGGGGGCCAGTTGTTGGCATTGAAATTAGAATTGAGATTTACTCAAATTACCTGGATGTCAATTCTTTTTCATTTGAACCCTTTATGTATTAAAATCAGTTAATCTGTCTTGTGTATCTCTTTTTGGTTATCAGTAGTCAGAATAATTGCCCTCATACTAAGTTAATCTTTTAGAAATTAGGAGCTTTTTTGGTATGTGTTCAGTTCAGGATCATATATGAATTAATTTCTTCTAAAAAGTGTCAATTCTGTAGTCAAGTCTTACATAAAATTGAGATTGTCCCATTAAACAGTGCCAATGTATGTTCAATGTATGCCTTTAGGTTTCTGTACTTATTCATGGCTGAATTAATTTTTTATACCCTTCAAGATTTCAAATTCTAAAATTAAATGAAAAAAGAGTTCTGTTGTGGTTCAGCTGGTAAAGAACCCTACTGGTATCCCTGAGGATGTAGGTTCTATCCCTGGCCTTGCTCAGTGGGTTAAGGATCTGGTGTTGCTGCAAGCTGTGGTGTAGGTTGCAGATGCTGCTTAAATCTGGTGTGGCTGTGTCTTAGGTCAGCTCAGATTTGACCCCTAGCCTGGAAACTTCCATATGCGGGGGTGAGGTGTGGGGGGTGCAGCCCTAAAAAGACCCCAAAAAAGTGAAGAAGATCCAAACCTCTGTTATTTCGTTCAATTACATTGGATTAAAATGGTTTAATTTTTAATGATAAAAATTGATACTTAATATCATTAAAGATGTCTCATGCCGTCTCTCTGCCCCTTTTTTGGCCATGCCTATGGCATGCACAAATTCCTGGTCCAGGGATAGAGCCTGTGCCACAGCAGCAGGAACTCGAGCTGCTGCAGTGACAATCCCAGATCCTTAACCCACTGTGCCACAAGGGAAGTCTGTCTCATACCTTCTTTAAAAAATCCACATTGGAGTTCCCGTCGTGGCGCAGTGGTTAACGAATCCGACTAGGAACCATGAGGTTGCGGGTTCGGTCCCTGCCCTTGCTCAGTGGGTTAACGATCCAGCGTTGCCGTGAGCTGTGGTGTAGGTTGCAGACGCGGCTCGGATCCCACGTTGCTGTGGCTCTGGCGTAGGCCGGTGGCTACAGCTCCGATTCGACCCCTAGCCTGGGAACCTCCATATGCCGAGGGAGCGGCCCAAGAAATAGCAACAACAACAACAACAACAACAACAAAAGACAAAAAAAAAAATCCACATGAATTTAAAAGTTGTATGGAGGGACTAGAGACAGTTCTTTTCTTTTCTTTTGTCTTTTTGCCTTTTCTAGGGCCGCTCCTGTGGCATATGGAGGTTCCCAGGCTAGGGGTCTATTCGGAGCCATAGCCACCGGCCTACGCCAGAGCTACAGCAACTCGGGATCCAGGCCACGTCTGCAACCTACACCACAGCTCACGGCAATGTGGGATCCTTAACCCACTGAGCAAGGCCAGGGATTGAACCCGCAACCTCATGGTTCCTAGTCGGATTCGTTAACCACTGCGCCACGACGGGAACTCCTAGATACAGTTATTTTCGATTGAGATATATCTGTCAACATTTGGTAACAATTATTTCTGTAACAGTCTCTTCTGTCTGTGCTAGAAGCAGACTTTTTGTTCTGAAATACAGTCTAAGATTGCATCTTCTTAACTAGTGACAACATTAAGTAGCCCATAAAAGGTGGAAAGGTTTTTCACAATATAAAGTACCTGCCATGTAAATTAAGCTAATGAAAGTATAGGTTACTAAGTATTAAGCATAATAAATATATAGCCTGTTAAAAATACTAATGGCAGTGACACTGTTATATAAACATAACTACATTTATTTGGCCTCTAACTTATCTTTAAAGCTGAGAAAGGGCTGATTTTTCTTTTTGATAAAATCACTCAATGTGATAGTATTGGTGCAGATTTAGAAGTCGATGAATTTTTTCATTTAGAAAGATATGCAAAGTTTAGTTTCTAAGAAAAGCATCAACAAATAATGGAATGGATGGAGTTCCCATCCTGGTGCAGTGGAAACGAATCCGATTAGGAACCATGAGGTTGCGGGTTCGATCCCTGGCCTTGCTCAGTGGGTTAAGGATCTGGCATTGCGGTGAGCTGTGGTGTAGGTTGAAGACGCGGCTTGGATTTGGCATTGCTGTGGCATAAGCTGGCAGCTGTAGCTCCAATTAGACCCCTAGCCTAGCCTCGGGAACCTTCATATGCTGCAGTTGCGGCCCTAAAAAGACAAAAGACAAATAATGGAATGGAACAAAATATTCGGATCTGTAGCCACTGGTTAAAAAAAAAAAAAAAAAAAAACAGCAAAAAACTGGCACTTGATATATGCCTTTTTTTTTTGTCTTTTCTAGGGCTGCACCCTCAGCATATGCAGGTTCCCAGGCTAGGGATCTAATCAGAGCTGTAGCCGCCAGCCTACACCAGAGCCATAGCCATGCGGGATCTCAGACGTGTCTGCAACCTACACACCACAGCTCGAGGCAACGCCATATCCTTAACCCAATGAGCAAGGCCAGGGATTGAACCCGAAACCTCATGGTTCCTAGTCGGATTCCTTAACCACTGAGCCGTGACGAGAACTTCAACACTTAATATATCTTAATTTCACCATTTATTAGTTGTATAACTTCTTTGTGTAACTTTTTTTTTCTTTTTTGTCTTTTTTTGCCATTTCTTGGGCCGCTCCCACAGCATATGGAGGTTCCCAGGCTAGGGGTCGAATCAGAGCTGTAGCTGCCAGCCTACACCAGAGCCACAGCAACGCAGGATCCGAGCTGTGTCTGCAACCTACACCACAGTTCACGGCAACGCCGGATCCTTAACCCACTGAGCAAGGGCAGGGATCGAACCTGCAACTTCGTGGTTCCTAGTCAGATTCGTTAACCACTGCGCCACGACGGGAACTCCCTTTGTGTAACTTTTTAAGTCTCCCTTTCCTGGTCTACAAAATGAAAATGGTGCCTACTTTATAAATAGATTTTTAGGTTTAAATGGGATAACCCTTGTTAAGTGCTTAACATATTGCCTGATACATAGTAAGCACTGAATTAAGTTGTTGGGTATCTCAATTAGCTGCTTAAAAAATATTTACAAGTGAGGTTAGGGAATCTAATATTTAAGAATTAATTACATAATTTTGATTTAAAGTTGGATTTATACATTTGGAGCTCAACATATATTTTTGAAAGAAATGGTTAGAGTAGCTTACAGACTTCATGTACTTGTAATAGACTACTTTGTAGTTCTGTAAGAGATTTTCTTTCTCCTTTGCTGTATATAAAACCTGTCCTAAAGAACAGAATTTCTTTCCCCTTGGGTACTGCGTTTGTTTTTCAGTCTTTTCGGCATCACAGTTCCACCTTCTGGAGCTCTTTTCATCATCCCTGGCTTTGAGGGAGAATCCAAAGTACTCATACTCTCCTAAGCCTTTTTTTTTTTTTTTTTTTTTAAGGTGTACTTTGTAGGTATGTCGTCACCTTGAAAGTGCTTTATATTCCACAATATATTAATTCAGGAAATGTGATAATTTTGTGCTAGCCTTGGGGGAATTCTGTCTTCTCATTTTTTCCACCTCCTAAATAGTTTTCTCAAACTAGATACTCAGAGGAAAACAAGGACCTCCCTGTGGTTTTTAGTTCCTCTAAGCCAGTGCTTTTCAAACTTTAGGTTGTGACCCGTTAGTGGCTTGTGAATTCAGTTACGTGGGTAACAGTATCTTTTTTTTTTTTTTTTTGGCCACACCCATGGCGTATGAAAGATCCTGGACCAGGGATTGAACTTGCGCCACACCAGTGACCCAAGCTGCTGCAATGGCAGTGCAGGATCCTTAACCTGCTGAACCACAAGGAAGTCCACAATAAATTAAAAATAATGGGAAATGTCAGAGTGTGTTGTGTAAGTAGCGTGAGGACTGTAATGGGAAACTTTTTTTTAGAGTTTACTTTTATGTGTTTGAGGTACACAGTTAAATTCTTTTGAAATTTCTTTTTGAACTCGTCCTTTTTACTTCTAAATTCATGTCTCCTGAAGTATGAATGTGTTTGTTTTTAATTTTTCTTTCAACTCTTTCAGTTTTTCCTGATTCTGTCTCTAGTCTATTTGATAGTTATGTTGCAACATCTCTCCTAGGTCTCAAAGCTTGTAGGGTACTGAGGACTCTGTCTGATAGATCTTGGGCAGGATACCATCAGTTTTGGGTATGATGATAATTTTGGGGTTTTTATATTGGGGAACATGTTATATATCTAATGTCACATCCTATGTGTATGAGGGCAGTTTCTCATGAATTGCAGAATTTATTTAAAAAAGAGAAAACTTTGGAGCATAATAAGAAAATATCTTTTATTATTTGGGGCATATGTAGATTTAATTTTAAAGTACTAATTGCGTTATGTATTTTAATAAGATGTGTTAGGTAGCTATTTAAATTATTAAATAAGTATATTAAGTATATTTAAAAATTTTCAGTGAGCTTCATTGTATTACATCTAATCTCCTTATGTTTTGTTTGATGTTTTTAGTTCACTCATGATATTTTTAGTTCACTCATGATAGTAGTTATGAGTCTCTAGTTTGTAATGTGGATTGATTTCTTTCAGTTTATTCCCTCTGAGGCTGAGAAAGTTTTTCAGAAAAAGTTGATGAACAGCATTATCGAACAAGGTCAAGGTTTTTCCTTTTTGAACACTTTGGAATTTAGTGTCACTCAGCATTGGAAAAGCTTTATCTCTTCCCCAAAAGCATCCATATCTTTGACTGTAAAGACTAAAATTGCTTATTAACCTGTAATTGTGGGGAGTTCCCATTGTGGCACAGCAGAAAAGAATCTGACTAGGAACTTTGAGGTTGTGGGTTCGATCCTTGGCCTCTTTCAGTGGGTTAAGGATCCGTTGTTACCATGAGCTGCGGTGTAGGTCAAAGACATGGCTCACATCCCGCATTGCTGTGGCTATGGCGTAGGCCGGCACCTGTAGCTCCAGTTTGACCCCTAGCCTGGAAACCTCCACATGCCTTGAGTGCGGTCCTAAAAAAAAAGGCAAAAAAACCAAAAAACCCAGCAACCCTATAATTGTGCTTGCTAAGGAAACTTTATTCTTCATTGTTCCACAGAAACTCTGAATATGTTATGGTTTGGGTTTTTTTTTTTTTTTTTTTAGGGCTGCACCCACGGCATACAGAGGTTCCCAGGCTAGGGGTCCAATCAGAGCTATAGCTGCCAGCCTATGCCAGAGCCGCAGCAACACAGGATCCGAGCCGTGTCTTCGACTACATCACAGCTTACGGCAGATGCCAGATCCGTAACCCACAACCTCATGGTTCCTAGTCGGATTCGTTAACCACTGAGCCATGACGGGAACTCCCTATGTGTTATAATTTTTAATAGAGAGCATGTGAAGTAATCTCATGCTATGTAAATGGTGGTAGATGACGATTGTGATGTTTTATAGGGACCATCACATTATAGGAGTACAGTATTTGATTTGGTTTTGTTTCTTAAAAGTTTAAGGGTTCTGAGACCTGGGGATGCAGCATAATGTGCTCACTTTTAAATTCTTTACCTCGAGGAGTCCCTTTCGTGGCTCAGTGGTTAACGAATCTGACTAGGAACCATGAGATTGCGGGTTCAACCCCTGGCCTTGCTCAGTGGGTTAAGGATCAGTTGTTGCTGTGAGATGTGGTGTAGGTTGCAGACGCGACTTGGATCCTGAGTTGCTGTGGCTCTCGCTTAGGCCGGTGGCTACCCCTAGCCTGGGAACCTCCATATGCTGCGGGAGCAGCCCAAGAAATGGCAAAAAGACAAAAAATAAATAAATAATTTACCTTGACATATATGCTTGTTAGTGATGGTAATTTTTCTGTTACCTCAAAAAGCACAAATAATTTGAAAATGGAGTAAAGAAATGATTCTTTTATCTTTAGTGTAGATACTGACAAAATATTTTTGTGTATTATGTATGAAAGTTAAATTCTATGAAATAATGCCTTAAAACTTAAATCAAGAGTAATAGATTTTAAGAGGGAAAAGATGTGAAAAATTTCTGTTTAGGAAAGTAACATTCTATAGTAAAGAAACTTGGGAGTTCCCATTGTGGCGTAGGGGTTAATGACTAAGTTCCGAGTAGGAACCATGAGGTTGCGGGTTTGATCCTTGGCCTCGATCAGTGGGTTATGGGTCCAGCGTTGCCGTGAGCTGTGGTGTTGGTCGCAGACGTGGCTCAGATATGGCATTGCTGTGGCTGTGGTGTAGGCCAGTGGCTGCAGCTCCAATTAGACCCCTAGCCTGGGAACCTCCATATGCTGTGGGAGTGGCCCTAGAAAAGGCAAAAAGACGAAAAAAAAAGGAGAGAGAAAGTTGAATGCTGGCAATAGAAAGTATAGAATTTTTTTGTATTTATTTATTTATTTATTTTGGTCTTTTTATGGCCTTATCTGTGGCATATGGAAGTTCCTGGGCCGGCGGTTGAATCAGAGCTGCAGCTACCGGCCTACACCACAGCCACAGCAATGCAAGATCCAAGCCACAGTCTGCCACCTATGCTGTACCTTGCGGCAATGCAGAATCGTTAACCCAGGTTCTTAACCCTGGCCTCATTCAGTGGGTTAGGGATCTGGCATTGCCTCAAGCTGTGACAAAGGTTGTGGATGGGGTTGGATCTCATGTTGCTGTGGCTGTGGCTTAAGATCCAGCTGCAGCTCTGATTAGACCCCTAGCCCGGGGACTTCCATGTGCTGCAGATGTAGCCTTAACAAGAAAAAAAAAAAATAATGTGGTTTTAGAGAAAGATGAAAATATTGTTACATGAGTTTTTTTTAATATGTATTAGATACTTTCATAAGTTAGAAGAATAAATTTTACAAAGAGTTTATTCCTGTAGTGAAAGATGTACTAAATCCTAAATAATAGATTGTTACCAAGTTATTTATTTTTTTGGTTTCTTTGTCTTTTCTAAGGCCGCACCGGAGGCTAATGGCGGTTCCCAGGCTAGGGATCTATTCGGAGCTATAGCTGCCGGCCTACGCCACAGCCACAGCAATGAGAGATCCGAGCCGCATCTGCAGCCTACACCACAGCTCACGGCAATGCCGGATTCTTAACCCAATGAGCAAAGCCAGGGATTGAACCTGCAACCTCATGGTTCCTATTTGTATTCGTTAAGCACTGAGCCACAACAGGAACTCCCCAATTTTTTCTTTCTCTAGTTGAATACTCATGAAGTAGATTTTTTCCCCCTTTTCTTTTATGGCCCTACCTGTGGTGCATGGAATTTCCTGGGCCAGGGATAGAATTGGAGCTGCAGCTGGGACCTGGGCCACGGCTATGGCAACACTGGATCCGAGCTCTGTTTGCTACCTGTGTTGCAGCTTGCAGCAATGCCAGATCCATAACCCTACTGAGCAAGGCCAGGGATCAAACCAGTGTCTTCATAGAGGCAGTATGAGTCCTTAACCTACTGAGCTACAGTGGGAACTCCTCTTTATTCTTTGATAAATAAATAAGGGTGGTAGGTTTTTTAAATTTATTTTTTGTCTTGTTTTTGCATTTAGTAGTTTCGGTATCAGAAGTGAATTGACTTTTGAGCCATTAAGGGGGACCAAATGTGATTTCTTTGAAGTTTTTTTTCAGTCACTGAGAATGGATGGACCTATGTTAGAAGTTTGATGTTTTGAGAACTTTAAATGGGAATCAAATAAAGGATTTTTATTTGTCAGATTTGGAGTGTAGTGGTTTTGTTTTTTTTTTTTGGCCACCTTGCAGCATATGGAGTTCCAGACCAGGGATCAGATCCAAGCTGCAGTTGTGGCCTATGCGGTTAACCCACTGTTCTGGGCTGGGGATTGAACCTGCGTCCCAGCTTTCCAGAGATGCTGCCCGTCTCATTGTGCCACTAGATAGTTTTATTTATTTAGCTGCGCCCATGACATGCGAAAGTTCCTTGGCCAAGGATCGAATCTTTGCCATAGCAGTGATGATGCTGGGTCCTTAACCTGCTGAGCCACCAGGGAACTCTGTAGATATTTTAATAATGTATCATTCTCTCAAAAATTTACCCTTTAAGCTGGAGAATTAGTCTCCTAATGCTTTATAATCTGTCTGCTCTAAACAGCTAAATTTAACAAGGCATCTGGTTAACTTAAGTGCCTTGTAAATACACATTTTCTTTCAACCGTCTAGGAGATGGCATGGAATATTATTAAGGGAGGAATGGTGAACTAAATACAGTAAATGTTTTATGGATATTTTTGAGATGGTAAATCCAATCATTAACAATAAAATGGTTCTATTGTTGAGATATGAAATGCTTATTAAATTGCATAAAAATTGTCTAATTGTTTTTGACAGTTAATATATTAAGATACACCACCATTCTTTTTTTTTAACATAAATTATATTGGATTAATTTACATGAAATAGTATTCCAAATTTTAGTGTCTGTTATTTTCCTTTATCTTATTCAGGTGGTATTGTGATATGAGATTAAAACTTTTTTTGAAATAGTGTTCTTTTTTTAATCCTTTAGAAGCATAGTCATTAAGCTATTTGGTTTACACTTAATCTAGAAAACAATTTCAATTTAGCACTTTTTGACATATATAAGTTATAATTTATCTTTTGGTATGTACTTTGAAAACACTAAATCAAAATAGTAGTTGATGAGAGTTCTCACTATGGCTCAGTGGGTTAAGAACCCATCATAGACTCTGTGAAGATGCATGTTCAGTCCGTGGCCTTGCTCAGTGGCTTAAGGATCTGGTGTTGCTGCAGGCTGCAGCTCAGATCTTGTGTTGCTGTGACTGGCATAGGCCTGCAGCTGCAGCTCTGATTTGACCCCTAGTCTGGAAACTTCCATATGCTGCAGGTGTGGCCATTAAAAAAAAAAAGGAATTGATGGATGTGATGACAGCAAACATTATACATTTTTGACTGCTATTTGCTAGGTATTGTGCTGGGATACAGAAATGAATAATATTTAATTCCTCCCACTTTTCACTTTAGCAGGGATACTCAAATATATGGTACAGTATGTAGTGCAGGGGTTTTCAGTCATGGCAGTATTGATATTTTAGGTAGGGTAGTTCATTGTTACGGGGATCTGTGCTGTGTACTATAGGATATTTTGCAGCATCCTTGGCCTTTACCTATTAGATGCCAAAAGCATTCCCTCTCCCCAGTTGTGATAATTGCCAGACGTCCCTTGGGGAATAAAATCATCTCCTTTTGAGACTCACTGTTGTAATGAATGCTAAAGTACAAAGAGCTGTTACCATACAAGTGAAGTAAAGTTAAGGGATGTTTAGGTTGAATGACTCCTAAGGGAGTGAAATTTTATATGGATCTTGAAGAAAAGTAGAAGTGGAAAGGGTATTATGTATACATGAGAGCATGAAGGACCAATATCTAAGAAGGTGATTACTAATGGTTTGTGGCTATAGGTTATTCAGGTGGTTTGGAAAAGACATTTTTATTTATTTTTTTAAATTTTTTAACAATTTTTTTGTTTTTTTGCCATTTCTTGGGCTGCTCCCGCAGCATATGAAGGTTCCCAAGGCTAGGGGTTGAATGAATCAGAGCTGTAGCCACTGGCCTACCAGAGCCACAACAATGCAGGATCCGAGCCGAGTCTGCGACCTACACCACAGCTCACGGGGCAATGCCAGATCCTTAACCCAATAAGCAAGGCGAGGGATCGAACCCGCAATCTCATTGTTCCCAGTCGGATTCATTAACACCTGAGCCATGAGGGGAACTCCTAGACATTTTTAAATTGAAGCTGAAAAATTACTTTGGGACCATATCTTTTAATTAAAGCGTAATTAATGCAGCAAAGTGCATAAATATTAAGTGTATGCTTGTTCAGTTTTGGCGGATGTATATACTCACGTAACCACTATGTAGAATGACATATGGGACATTTCTAGCATCCTTTACAGTTATTAATATTTTTCTTTTTAAGGCTGCACCTGTTGCATATGGAAGTTTCCAGGGCTGGGGGTTGAGTCAGAGCTGCAGCCACAGCAGTGCTGGATTTGAGCCACATCTGTAACCTATGTTGCAGCTTGTGGCAATGCTGGATCCTTAACCCACTAAGCGAGACCAGCGATTGAACCTGCATCCTCTCGGACACTATGTTGGGTTCCTAACCCGCAGAGCCACAGTAGGAACTCCATCTTACAGCTGTTTTTCTTCCTTCCTTCCTTTCTTTCTTTCTTTACCTTTTTGTCTTTTTAGGGCCGCAACTGTGGCATATGGAGGTTCCCAGGCTGGGGGTTTAATTGGAGTTGTAGCTGCCAGCCTACGCCACAGTAATGCCGGATCCAAGCTGGGTCTGCGACCTACAGCACAGCTCACAGCAACGCCGGATCCTTGACCCGATGAGTGAGGCCAAGGATCAAACCTGCAACCTCATGGTTCCTAGTCAGATTCATTTCCGCTGTGCCACTATGGGAACTCCTTACAGTTATTTCCTGAAGGGCCATTTTTGCTGTGCTCTTAATTGGTGTGAAAATCGTGTAAAAGCAGGCATGTGGTATGATCAGATTTGTGTTTTAAAGAGACTGCTCTGGAGTTATTGCAGAGAATAGGTGGGCAAAAATTATACTTTGATTGGGTAGGAGGTTACTACAGAAGTCTAAGGAGTAGAGCTAACAATGATGGATTTGAGAGAGATTAAGGCAGAAAAATTGATGGAATTGGGGGTTTACTAGATGTAGGGGACAGGATATATTGAGTATGACTATATTTTAAGAGAACAAGGAAAAGATAATGATTTTGGCTTTCGGTTGGTAACATACATTTCAAAAATTTCAGTGTCTTAACAGAACAAACATCTTTTGCTTGATAGATGTATGTGTGTAGTGTGGCTTACTGGGGGATTCTGTTTGTTCTCACTATGTAGAGTCTCTGATGGAGGCTCCATCAATGGTTCTGTCATCTTCATGGCAATGCTAAGGAGACTGTTGCTAGTAACTCACTGGTTCTTGGAGTTCTCCTTATGGCTCAGTGGTTAACGAATCTGACTAGTATCCATGAGGATTTGGGTTCAAATTCAGCTCTGATTCAGCCCCTAACCTGGGTTCTTCTGTATACTGTGAGTGCAGCCCTAAGGAAAAAAAAAAGACAAAAAAAAAGCTCATAGTAATTTAATGTGTACAAAAAAAATGTAAAAAATTTCTAGGAGTTGAGTCTGTGACCTACACCACAGCCACCGCAACGCGAGATCCCTGACCCACTGAGTGAAGCCAGGGATAGAACCCACATCCCTGTGGATACTACTTGGATTCGTTTCTGCTGCACCATAACAGGTACTCCCAGAACTCCCAGTTTTTTTAAAGTCAGCTTTTCAGGGTATGATTTTTTTTTTTTTTTTTTTTTAAGGAGTTGAATCAGAGCTGTAGCCACCGGCCTATGCCAGAGCCACAGCAACGCCAGATCTGAGCTGCATCTGCAACCTACACCACAGCTCATGGCAACGGCAATGCCAGATCCTTAACCCACTGAGCAAGGCCAGGGATCGAACCCGCAACCTCATGGTTCCTAGTCGGATTCGTTAAGCACTGAGCCACCACGGGAACTCCCAGGGTATGATTTACTTGCAATAAAATTCACACGTTTTTGGAGTTCCTGTTGTGGTGCAGTGGAAACGAATTCACCTAGTGTCTGTGAAGATGTAGGCTCGATCTCTGGCTTTGCTCAGTGGATCGTGGATCCGGCATTGCCGTGCTGTGTTGTAGGTGGCAGGTGTTCGGATCTTGTGTTGCTGTGATATAGGCCAATTAGACCCCTAGCCTGGGAACCTCCATATGCCCAGATATGGCCCTAAAACAAACAAACAAAAAAAACACTTTTTTTTAAATGTACAAATCAATGGCTGTATCCAACACTCTAGGGAAGATACAGAACATTTTTATTTCATCTGAAAATTCCCTAAAATATTCTTATCCCACTCTTACTCCTAGGCAGCTGCTGAAGTGATTTGTTACTATGCAATAGGTTTGTCTTTTCTAGAGTTTCATAGAAATGGTATCACACAGTGTGTTTTTGTGTTTGCTTCTTTCTCTGGGCATAATGTCTGTGATATTTATCTCTGTTGTCTCATGTATCAGCAGTTCACTTCTCGTAGTCCTTAGTATATTTTAGGAGTAGAGGATGTAAGAGTGATTTTGCAGGTGGTGTCTATGCTGAGTGAGTTTTTAGTCAGGTAGGGATGATGACTGAAATTGGTGAGTGGTTATGGTACTGACATTGAAGTTACAGGATGGGGAAAAGTGATGTTATTGCTGAATACACTCCATTCCTGTAAAACACCATTTTAGTCCCTGTTTTTGTCGATAGGTTGAGATTGCCACTTTTAGTTTGTTTTGACTTTTGTATATATTCATGGGTACGTATGTACTGTGAGTGTTGAAAGTTTATTTTCATAGATAATCTCATTGCTAATTGATCTAGATAGAGCCCATTATTACTTAACCTGGGCCTTGGCTTCATCATCTGTAAAGTGGGGATAATAATAATAATAATATGATAATAATAATAATATGATAATAATAATAATACCTGTTACATAGCATAGTTAAGATTAAATGCCTTATTATATGTGAAGCTCTTAGAACAGTACCTGGAATATTGTGTTCTGTAAGTGTTAGCTAGTATGGTTATCTTAAATCTAAATTACTTAAAAAAGCTGTGTTTTCCTCTTACATGTTACTGTAAGATTTATCTCCTAACATACTACTCTACTATTACCTGTTCAAACCCACAAAGCTACTATATTATTTGGCAACTATTTGGTGTTTCCTTTTTTCAATTGTGTTAAGATAAACAAACAGTGAAGTGCACAAATTTTACAAATGCATCTGAGACTATTAAGACCAAGCTATAGAAGTTTCTAACATTCTAGAAGCTTCCCTCTTATCCCTTTCCCTTCAGTAACCCCTCTTCCCACATCTGTTGGGACTTCTTTACCATAGAGTATTTTTACAAGTACATTTTTAAAAATTGAAATATAATCGACATACTTGTTTCAGGTGCACAACATGATTTGATAATTGTATTTTGTGAAATGATTATTGAAATAAGTCTAGTTAACATTTGTCACCATCCATAGTTATAGGTTGTTTTTCTTGTGATGTTAACTTTCAGTTCTACTCAGCAACTTTCAGTTATGCAATACATTATTATTATTATTATATTATTATTATTTTTGTCTTTTTGCCTTTTCTAGGACCGCTTCCCACGGCACATGGAGGTTCCCAGGCTAGGGGTCGAATAGGAGCTGTAGTCTCCAGCCTACACCAGAGCCACAGCAATGTGGGATCCGAGCCGCGCCTGCAACCTACACCACAGCTCATGGCAACGCTGGATCCTTAACCCGCTGAGCAAGGCCAGGGATGGAACCCGCAACCTCATGGTTCCTAGTCGGATTCGTTAACCACTGCGCCACTACAGCCAGCCTGCTATACATTATGTCCCTGTGACAGTGATAACTGGAAGTTGTACCTTTTGACCCACTTCACTCATTTTGCCCATTTCCAACCCGTTCCTCTGGCAGCCACCAATCTATTCTCTGTAGCTCAAGCTTTTTTTTTTTTTTTGTCTTTTTTAGGGCAACACCCTCGGCACATGGAGGTTCCCAGACTAGGGGTTGAATCAGAGCTATAGCTGCTGGCCTACTCCACAGTCAGAGCAACTCAGGATCCAAGCCTCGTCTGGGACCTACACCGCAGCTCATGGCAATGCTGGATCCTTAACCCACCTGAGCAAGGCCAGGGATGGAACATGTGTCCTCATAGATGCTAGTCAGATTTGTTTCCACTGAGCCATGACGGAAACTCCAAGCTTTTTTTTTTTGCTTTTTGTCTCCCCACCACCCCCAGTTCCACATATAGGGGAGATCACACAATATTTGTCTTTCTCTGTCTGACTCATTTCACTTCGGGTCCATCCTTGTTGCAAATGACAGGATTTTCTTCTCTTTTTATGGCCGAATGATACGCTATTCCGTATATGTGTGTGTGTGTGTGTGTGTGTATTTATGTATATATCTCACATTTTCTTGATCCATCCATTCATTGATGGACACTTAGGTTGTTTTCATATCTTGGTTATTGTAAATAGTTGCAACGAACATGGGGATGCATGTATATGTTAGTGTTTTCATTTTCTTCAGAGGAATAACTAGAAGTGAAATTGCGTGATCATGTGGTAGTTCTATTTTTAATTTTTTGAGGAACCTCTGTACTGTTTTCCATAGTGGCTGCCTCAATTTACATTCTTTTTTTTTTTTTTTTTTGTCTTTTGAGGGCCTCACCCGTGGCATGTAGAGGTTCCCAGGCTAGGGGTCTAATCGGAGCTGTTGCTGCCAGCCTACACCACAGCCACAGCCATGCCAGATCCAAGCTGCATCTTCGACTTACACCACAGCTCATGGCAACGCTGGATCCTTAATGCACTGAGCGAGGCCAGGGATCGAACCTTCAGCCTCATAGTTCCTAGTCAGACTCGTTTCTGCTGTGCCACGATGGGAACTTCTCAATTTACATTCTTAATTTAACAGTGTACAAGGGTTCCCTTTTCTCTAGATCTTTGCTAAGACTTATTTCTTTTCTTTTTGATAATAGTCATCCTAACAAATGTGAGGTGTTATCTTATTGTGGTTTTGATTTACATTTCCCTGATACTGTTCAGTGATATTGAACAGCTTTTTATGTACCTGTTGGCCATCTGTATGTCTTCTTTGGAAAAATAGCTATTTATATTGTATATGCTGCCCATTGTAAAATTGGATTGTATGGTTTTTTTTGCTCTTGAGTTATATGAGTTTTTAAAAGTATATCTTGGTTATTAACCCCTTATCAGATATAAGATCTGCAAATATTTTTTCTTGTTCTGTAGTTGTCTTTTTATTTTGTCGTTGGTACAAATAATTATTTAATTTAAGTGTTGTCTGTGGTCTGTTTCCATGCAGTTGTCCCCAGTTGTTCCAAATATACTGTCCTTGTTCTTCTTTACCTTCTTTTTGGCTCATTATCAGTATCCTAGTTTAGTACTTAATGAGATACTTAGTGAAATATTTTCCCTTTTTTTGGCTGCACTTGCGGCATGCAGAAGTTCCCAGGCCAGGGATTGAACCCACGCTACAGCAGTGACTTGTGCCATGCAGTGACAATGCCAGGTCCTTAACTGCTTAGCTGCCAGTGAACTGCTTTCCTTTTTTGTAATTACTTAATTGTCTTAACTTTAGTGAGTCTGGTTGTTTTCTATTCCTCCCTTATGTTACCTAGCATAGGGACTAATGTTGAATAGAATCTAATTGAATTTTTAAAGTTTAAGTTCTCTTCAGTGTTTGATAGCAACTAGCAGTCCTAGTAGAGTGCTTGGCTGTGAACTAGGACAACTATTTATAAAACCACACAACATAAAAAGCACATCTTCATGAACCTGTATAGATCTTGAAGCTATTCCAGTGTATTAGACTGCAGTAGCATGTGAAATTTAGAATTGAGAGGATCATAGAGATAATCTAATTAGGTATCCTTACCCCCTGCTTAATGCTGAATCCTAGGGAATTGTTTGTGTGAGTTACAGTAGGTCTGTGAACTTCCTGAGATTGGATGTAATTTGCCATGTATGTATGTGCACATGTACATATATATTTTTTTTCCTGGGGTGATAATCTGTAGCTTAATTGGATTTTCAGTGGCTCCGAAACTGTTAAATATCCTGTGATCTAGCCAAAATATGACATTTCACAGATGAGACAATGATATTTAAGACATAAGAGGGGTGACCTACTCACACACTCCTTGTTATTTACAATGATGTTCCTGAGTCAATAGGAAAATATTTATGTTGTGTGCTTTTCTCTGTAAAAAGGAAGACATGTACTTCTTTGAGTATCTGTTTTCAGTTCTCCTGAATATATACCCAGGAGTGAAATTGGTGGGTCATATGGTAGTTCTGTGTTTAACTTTGAGGAACTGCCAACTATTTTCCATAGTGGCCGAATGCCAAGGTTCCAGTTTCTCCACATCCATTCCAATTTTTGTTATTTTCCATTAAAGAAAATTTTTTTTTAATGATAAGTCATCCTTGTGGGTATGAAGTGATAGCTCTTTTTTTTTTTTTTTTTTCCTTTTTACAGCCGCACCTGCAACATAAGGATGCTCCCAGGCCAGGGGCCTAATCAGAGCTGTAGCCGCAGGCCTACATCACAGCCACTCCAGATCCAAGCCACATCTGTGACCTATGCCACAGCTTGCAGCAATGCTGGATCCTTTAACCCACAGAACGAGGCCAGGGATTAAACTCCCATCCTCATGGGTAATAGTTGGGTTCTTAACCTACTGAGCCACAATGGGAACTCCCTCTTTTGGTTTTGATTTGCATTTCCCTGGTGACTAATGATGTTGAACATCTTTTCATTTGCTTATTGGCCTTTTGCATATCTTCTTTACACAAATGTAAAATAAACTTTGCAGAGTTCTCTGGTAGCCGAGGTTGAGTATCTGGCATTGTCACTGCTGTTGTCTGGGTCACTGCTGTGGTGTGGGTTCAGTCCCTAGCCAGGGAACTTCCATTTGCTGCAGGTGCGGCCAAATACGAAAGTAAAAACCAAAAAAAAAAAAAAACCATTTTGATTCTTAAAGAGGAGTATTTCAGTTACCAGGAAAAATCTTTGAGGATGTAAAATATTTGGTGTTATTATATAATTAAGTACCTATTTTGTACAAAGTACTCTGGGTAATTACGAGGAGATATGGTGAGACCAGTTTAAACTTCGAGACTTAAATACCCCTTCTAACACTATGTACAATTACAAATTTTAATACAGGAGTTCCCGTCGTGGCACTGTGGTTAACAAATCTGACTAGGAACCATGAGGTTGCGGGTTTGGTTCCTGGCCTTGCTCAGCGGGTTAACGATCCGGTGTTGCCGTGAGCTGTGGTGTAGGTTGCAGACGCAGCTCGGATCCCACATTGCTGTGGCTCTGGTATAGGCTAGTGGCCACAGCTCAGATTCGACCCCTAGCCTGGGAACCTCCATATGCCGAGGGAGCGGCCCTAGAAAAGGCAAAAAGACAAAGAAAAAAATAAAAATAAATTTTAATAAAAATAAAGTAACTTTTGAGGCTCTTCTCACTTCAGATATTTGAATATTATATTGTCCTCTGACTTGGCATTGAAAAATGCCCACTTGATTTTGTTGTTGTTGTTGTTGCATTCACAGCATGCAGAAGTTCCTGGGCCAGGGATCATAGCAGTGACAACACCGAATCTGTAACTGCTAGGCCACCAGGAACTCTGATGCCTATTTGATTTCCTGCATGAAAGAAGCACAAAATTTGAAGTTATACATATTAAATTACTTGATTTCAAGTGACTAATATAAAAGCATATAATACATTAAATGGACAAGAAATAAAAACATAAAAATAAAGGTAGGTTAATATTGACTGGTGTAGTAAAATACTGTGAAACTATTCATGATGTTCACTATTTTTAAAGCTTTATTGAGGTATAGTTGATATACAAATAATTGTTCACATTTTAGTGTGTACATTTTGAGGAATTTGTACATAAGCATGCATCTGTGATATTACCACGGTCAAAGTTCTATCACCTCCAAAAATTTCCTTCTTTTGTGGTGTTTTTTGTTTGTTTTCTGATAGGACATTTCACATGAGAACTATCCCCCCCCCCCCCCCTTTTTTTTGTCTTTTGTCCTTTTAGGGCTGCATTCACAGCATATGGAGGTTCCCAGCCTAGGGGGTCTCATGGAAGATGTTGCTGCCAGCTTACGCCAGAGCCACAGCAACGCCAGATCTGAGCCGTGTCTGCGACCTACACCACAGCTCATGGCAACACCGGATCCTTAACCCACTGAGCGAGGCCAGGGATTGAAACCGCAACCTCATGGTTCCTAGTCAGATTCGTTTCTGCTGCACCACGATGGGAACTCCAAGAACTATCCTCTTAACATAAAGAAATGGATTGAGGAGTTCCCGTCATGGCCCAGTGGTTAACGAATCCGACTAGGAACCATGAGGTTGCGGGTTCGGTCCCTGGCCTTGCTCAGCGGGTTAACGATCCGGCGTTGCCGTGAGCTGTGGTGTAGGTTGCAGACTCGGCTCGGATCCTGCGTTGCTGTGGCTCTGGCGTAGGCCGGTGGCTGCAGCTCCAATTGGACCCCTAGCCTGGGAACCTCCACATGCCGCAGGAGCACCCCAAGAAATAGCAAAAAAAAAGGCAAAAAAATGGATTGAGACTTTGTTCTTTTTTTTTTTTTTTCTCCTTCAAAGTAAGGAAAGAGTCACACAGAAGATTCACAGCGCCCATTAGATCTAAGGGGAAAAAAGCCAGTCATTCTGTAAGAAGTCTTTGAGAAAATAATTAGATCATCAAAAAGGGGTGGTAATATATTAGAAATGATTATAATAAGTCATAGAACATATTGAGTAGCTTCTTCCATTAATGGAAGCTGAAGGCATATATTTGTCATCTTTTAGCCTCATGTATTTTTATTTATTTATTTTTTTGTCTTTTTAGATCCACACCCATGGCACGTGGAGGTTCCCAGGCTAGGGGTCTAATTGGAGCTGTTGCTGCCAGCCTACATCACAGCCACAGCGACTTGGGATCTGAGCTGCATCTGTGACCTACACCATAGCTCACGGCAACGCTGGATCCTTAACCCACTGAGCGAGGCCAGGGATCGAACCTGTAACCTCATGGTTCCTAGTCGGATTCGTTAACCACTGAGCCACGACGGGAACTCCTTAGCCTCATTTAATTACTCATCTTCTGTTTGTAGATAAATACTGGTTAAATGAAATTTCAATTATTCCTGTATTTGTCTTCCCATTTAATCACTTCTAGATCCCAGGCATCTAGGATGGTGCCTGGGACTTTGTAAAGGCCTAGTAAACATTGAATGAGTTATGCTTATTTTGGTTTACTGGTTGGTTTTGATATTGTCTGGTTATGTCAGATGAAAGCAAGTGGTTCAAGTTCAATAGAAATAAAAATGCTCGATTTTTTTCGTAGTTCCTCTAATCTCATGAGTTACTGTATATATTTGGCTATTGGATCATGCAGCATTATCATACCTCTGTATTAAGTGTTTGCTGAGATAGTTCTGTCTTTTGATGTATGGTCAAAAATGATTATTTTTCCCCCTAAATTTTTACATACTTTCAAGGATATTTTATCCCACTCTTTTGGTAATTGTCCTTTTACTTAACTGTCAACAATAATTGCTTAGATTAGAATACATCTCAACTTGCCAATATTCTGGCATACCATACAAAGTCATTAACTGTGAAGGAATAAGTATTGTGAAAATTTAATATTTCTTCTGTAGGATTAATTACAGAAATCAGAGTAAATGCTGGAATGCCATTTTAATACATGGCTATCAGGGCTTATAAGTTTGGCAAATTCACTAAAGAGGAATTCTTTTTTGTATTTTTTCAGTTTTATTGAGATATAATTGATATGTATATTTTTTAATCTTGTAATAATTTTAGGCTTATAAGAAAGTTACCAAGCTAGTAGAGTGTGCGGGTATGCCCTTCTTCCAACTTCCCTTAATCTTACTTATATAACTATAAAATTACCAAGTCAAGGAAGTCAACATTGGTATAATACCATGAACTTGCCCTCCTCCTTGATTTGAATTTTTCCTTTTTTTTTCACTACTAACCCATTTCTTTCTTTTTTTTTTGGTCTTTTTTACCTTTTCTAGTGCTGTTCCCACTAGACATACGGAGGTTCCCAGGCTAGCCGGCCTATGCCAGAGCCACAGCAATGCCAGATCTGAGCCGCGTCTGCAACCTACACCACAGCTCACGGCAAAGGCAACGCCGGATCCTTAACCCACTGAGCAAGGCTAGGGGCCAAACCCGCAACCTCATGGTTCCTAGTCAGATTGTTAACCACTGTGCAATGATGGGAACTCCTAATAACCCATTTCTGTTCCAGGTCTTCATACTACAGTTTGTTGTATGCCTATGTACTCCTTCAGTCTGTGGTTGTACCTCAGTCTTTCCTTTTCATTCATGACCTTGACACTTTTTTTTTTAACCTTGACATGTTTAATGAGTACTGGTCGGTTATTTTCATTTTCATTTTTATATTTATTTATTTTTGCTTTTTAGGGCCTCATGTGTAGCATATGTAAGTTCCCAGGCTAGGGGTTGATTTGAACCTGCAGCTGCTGGCCTACATCACAGCCACAGCAACACAGGATTCAAGCCACTTCTGCAACCTAAACCACAGCTCATGGCAACACCAGATAATTAACCTACTCATTGGGGCCAGGGATCGAACCCATGTTCTCATGGGTACTAGTCGTATTTGTTACTGCTGAGCCACAGGAGGAACTCCTTTTTTTTTTTTTTTTTTTTAAATATTATTTTCTGTCATGGTCTCTCCCTGGAGATTGGATACAGTTCCCTGTGGTATGCAGTAGGACCTTATTGTCTATCCATTCTAAATGTACTATTTTCCATCTATTAATCCCAGACTCCCAGTCCATCCCACTCCCTCCTTCCTCCTCCTCCCTGGCAACCACACTCTGTTCCCCATGTCTCACAGACTTTATTTAACTTTCCCCGGTATTATATTAATGTTCCCTTTCTGTCACAGTCTCCTCTGGAATATGCCAGTTTCTTAGTTCTTTATGCCCTTCTTGTTTTTCACGACCTTGATAGTATTGATTAGGTAGTCTGAATAATGTACCCCAACCTAGATTTGTCTGATGTTTTTCTCATGATTAGCCTGAAATGATGGGTTTTGGGAAAGAATACCAAAGAGATATAGTGCCTGTCTTTTCATATCATGTGTCAGGAGGTACAAGATAGTCATCATTTGACGACATTGAGGATGTTGGCTTTTCTCGCCTGGTTGATGTAGTATTTCCCAGGTTTTAGCACTGTAAAGTTACTGTTTTCCCCTTTCCCTACTCTATTTTTTGGAAGTGAGTCACTAAGTCTAGCCCATACCCAAAATGGGGAGGAAATTCATGTGATTCTGGTTGGCATTTCCTTGATTTTTTTTTTTTTTTGTCTTTTTAGGACCATAGCCACAGCTTAAGGAGGTTCCCAGGCTAGGGGTTGAATTGGAGCTGTAGCTGCCAGCCTGTGCCACAGCCACAGTAACATGGGATCCGAGCCATGTCTGTGACCTACACCACAGCTCACAGCAACGCCAGATCCTCAACCCACTAAGCAAGACCAGGGCTTGAACTTGGGTCCGCAGGGATGCTAGTCATATTCGTTTCCATTGATCCATGACCGGAACTCCTCGATGTTTCTTCATGTCCATATTTGCCATCTATCCTCTCCTTTAGCTAAGTGTTCAGATTATCTGCCCATCTTCTTCATTTTATTTTTTTAAATTTGTTTTTGTTTTTTTTAGTTTTTTTTTTGTTGTTTTTTGTCTTTTTGACTTTTTTAGGGCCGCACCTGTGGCACATAGAGGTTCCCAGCCTAGGGATTGACTCAGAGCTACAGCTGCCAGATGCCAAACCTGAGTCAAGTTTGTGACCTACACCACAGCTCATGGCAGTGCTGGATCATTAACCCACTGAATGAGGCCAGAAATTGAACCCACAACCTCAAGGTTCCTAGTTGGATTCGTTTCTGCTGCGCCATGGCGGGAACTCCTATTTTTATTTTTTTAAATGATTTTTATTTTTTTCCATTATAGTTGGTTCACAATGTTCTATCAGTTTTCTACTGTACAACAAAATGACCAAGTCATACATATATATATACATTCTTTTTCTCACATTATCCTCCATCATGTTCCATCACAGTGACTAGATACAGTTCCTTGTGCTGTACAGCAGAATCTCATTGCTTATCCACTCCAAATGCAGTAGTATGCATCTGTTAACCCTAAGTTCCCAGTCCATCTCAGTGTTTCCCCTTCAGCAACCACCAGTCTGTTCTCCAAGTCCATGAGTTTCTTTTCTGTGGAAAGGTTCATTTGTGCCATATGTTAAGTTTCCACATACAAGTGACATCATACGGTATTTGTCTTTCTCTTTGTGACTTCACTTAGAATGAGAGTCTCTAGTTCCATCCATGTTGTTGCAAATGGCGTTTTGTTCTTTTTTATGGTTGAGTAGTATTCCATAGTGTATATATACCACATCTTTTTAATCCATTCATCTGTTGATGGACATTTAAGTCGTTTCCATGTCTTGGCTATTGTGAATAGTGCTGCCATGAACATACAGGTGCATGTGTCTTTTTCAAGGAAAGTTTTGTCCAGATGTATGCCTAACAGTGGGATTTCTGGGTCATGTGGTAGTTGTATATTTAATTTTCTGAAGTACCTACATACTGTTTTCCATAGTTATACCAATTTACATTATACCCTCCTAACAGTGTAGGAGGGTACTCTTTTTCTCCACACCTTTTCCAGCATTTGTTATTTGTTGACTTGTTAATAATGGCCATTCTGACAGGTGTGACAGGTCTGACAGGTACCTTATAGTAGTTTTGATTTACCTTTCTCTAATGATTAGTGATGTTGAGCATTTTTTCATATGCCTGTTGGCCATCTGTATATCTTCTTTGAAGAAATGTCTATTCAGGTCTTTTGCCCATTTTTCAATTGGGACTTTTTTTTTTTTTTTTTTTGCTGTTGAGTTGTATAAGTTGTTTGTATATTTTAGAGATTAAGCCCTTGTTAGTTGCATCATTTGAAACTATTTTCTTCCATTCCGTAGGTTGTGTGTGTTTTTTGTTTGTTTGTTTGTTTTTTGTTTTTGTCTTTTTGCCTTTTCTTGGGCCGTTCCTGCGGCATATGGAGGTTCCCAGGCTAGGGGTCTAAGCAGAGCTGTAGCCACCGGCCTACACCAGAGCCACAGCAATGCGGGATCTGAGCCGAGTCTGCTACCCACACCACAGCTCAGGGCATGCCAGATCCTTAACCCACTGAGCAAGGCCAGGGATCACACCCACAAACTCATGGTTCCTAGTCGGATTCATTGACCACTGAGCCACGACAGGAACTCCTATGGTTTCCTTTGCTGTGCGAAAGCTTGTCACTTTGATTGGGTCCCATTGGTTTATTTTTGCTTTTATTTCTGTTGCCTTGGGAGACTGACCTAAGAAAACATTTGTAAGGTTGATGTCTGAGAATGTTTTGCCTGTGTTCTCTTCTAGGAGTTTGATGGTGTCTTGTCCTATGTTTAAGTCTTTAAGCCATTTTGAGTATTTTGTGCATGATGTGAGGGTGTGTTCCAGTTTCATTGATTTAGATGTGGCTGTCCAGTTTTCCCAGTACCACTTGCTAAAAAGACTGTCTTTTTCCCATTTTATATTCTTGCGTCTTTTGTCAAAGATTAATTAACTGTAGGTGTCTGGGTTCATTTCTGGGTTCTCTATTCTGTTTCATTGTTCTGTATGTCTGTTTTGGTACTAGTATCACAGTGGCTTTGATTACTGTAGCTTTGTAATATTGTCTGAAGTCTGGGAGAGTTATGCCACCTGCTTGGTTTTTGTTCCTCAGGATTGCTTTGGCAATTCTGTGTCTTTTATGGTTCCATATACATTTTTGGATTGATTGTTCAAGTTCTGTAAAAAATGCCAAGGGTAATTTGATAGGAATTGAATTGAATCTGTAGATTGCTTTGGGTAATATGGCCATTTTTATGGTATTAATTTTTCCAACCCAGGAGCATGGAGTTATCTTTCCGTTTCTTTGAATCCTCTTTAATTTCCTTGATTAATGTTTTATAGTTGTCAGCACATAAGTCTTTTCACCTCCTTGGTCAGGTTTATTCCTAGGTATGTAATTTTTTGCGTGCAGTTTTAAAAGATTCCTCCATTTTATCTTATCTATTTTATTTTTTGGCTACACCCATGGCAAATGGAAGTTTCTGGGCCAGGGGTTGAAGAGCTGCAGCTGTGACCTTGCACCAGTGTTGGATCCTTTAACCCACTCTGCCAAGGCCAGGGATCAAACCTATATCCTCACGGATACTGTGTTGGGTTTTTAACCTTTTGAGCCACAATGGGAACTCCAGTCACGCTATCTTGACTAGTGATAGTTTTTTGTAAGTCTTTGGTTAGAATGAGATGTCCAACTTTATTTTATTGAAAATTGTTTTGGCTATCCTAGGTGTTCTGCTTTTTAACATAAGTTTTAGAATCAGTTTCTACAAGAAAGGCCTTTTGAAATTGTTTTGAATCTTTTTTTACTTGGAGCATTGACATCTTAATAGTAATAAATCTCCCAATCTACAAATAGGGTATATCTCTTCATTTATTTGGGTCAACTTTGATTTCTGTCAACATTTTGATACAAATCTTGCAAATATTTTGTTAGATTTATCTCTAAGTATTTAATGATTTTTAAAAACATTTTATTTTAGGGCCACATCCATGGCATGTGGAAGTGCCAGGGCAAGGAATTGAAACCAGGCCATAGCTTCTGACGTATGCCACAGCTGTGGCAAACTGTATCCTTTTAACTCACTCTGCTGGCCAGGGATTGAAACCCACACCTCTGCAGCAACTGAACTGCTGCATTCGGATTCTTAACCCATTGAGCCACAATGGAAACCCCTTTAATGATTTTTTTATATTACTGTAAATGTTACTTTTCCCCTCCAAATTTTAATTTCACTGCTAGTATGTAAAAACAATTGATTTTTGCGTATTGACTTTGTATTTTACAACTTTGGTAAATTCACTTATTTTAGAAGCTGTTTTGTAGATTGAGATTTTTTTCTGTGTAACAGTCATGTTTATGAATAAAGACAGTATTATTTCTTCTTTTCCAATCTTAATGCCTTTATTTTCATTTTTTTGACCTTATTACAGTGGCTAGATCTTTCAATACAGTCTAGAATAGATCTGTTGAGAGTTGATATCCTTGCCCTTTTTTCTCCATCTTTTAGGAAGGTATTTAGTTTTTCATCATTATGTATTATTCTAATTGTAGGGTTTTTGCAGATACTCTTTATCAGGTTAAGGAAATTCCTTCTCTTTTCAGTTTACTGAAAGTTTTTGTCTTGAGTGTTGAACCTTGTCAAAATTTTTAAAAATTTGTTTTTTGCATACACTAAGATCATATGTTTATGCTTTTTTAGTCTAATATAGTGAATTACATTGATTTTCACTCTTGGGATGAACTCCACTTGGTCATGGTATATTATTTTCATAAACTGCAGTGTTCTATGTGCTTATATATTTTTTTTCAGAATTTTTGCATTTATATCCATATGGGATATTGGTCTGTGGTTTTCTTGTTCCATTTCTGATTTTGGTATCATGGTATTATGGTATTGTTTGTTTCTTAAGCTGGAAAGTTTCTGTGTCCTTAAATGCTGGAAGAACTTAGGTAGAATGGTGTTATTTCCTGTATTTGGTAGAATTTGCCCACGAAACTGTCTGAGCCTGGAATGTTCTTTGTTGCAAAGCTTTTAACTGTAAGGTCAGTTTATTTAATAGGAACAGCTGTTGAGGTTATCTGTTTATTCTTGAGTTAACATTGATAGTTTGTGGTTTTTAAGCATTTTGCCTGTTTGATTTAAGTTATCAAATTAACCAGTAAAAATTATTTGTAATATTCTCTTATTATTCTTTTAATGTCTATAGGGTCTATAGTGATATCCTCCCTTTAAATACTGGTGATGTGCATCATTTATCCCTTTTTCCTGGATCAGTCTGGCTAGAGAGTTATTTCTCTGTTTTATCTTTTCAAAGAACTAAATGTTGGCGAAATTGATTTTTCTCTTTTGGTGTTTTTTTGTTTTTGTTTTTGTCTGCAACTGTGGCATGTGGAAGTCCCCAGCCAGAGACTGAACCTGTGCTGCAGTTGTGACCTGTAGTACAGCTGGATCCTTAACCTGCTGTACCACAAGGGAACCTCCTGGTGTCTTTTGTTTTTAATTTCATTGATTTTTACTCTCCCATTACTTTCCTTCTGCTTATATTGTGCTTAATGTGTTCTTCTTTGTTTCTTAAGCTGGAAGCTTTTGTTACTGATTTCAAATCTTCTAATAGAAGGATTTAATGTTATAAAATTTCCCTTTAAGAACTTCTTTAGCTGTGAACCAGAGTTTGAAGTATCATATTTTCACTTTTACTCAGTTCAAAATATTTTCTAATTCCCTTTGTGTCTTCTCCTTTGACCAACTATGTGTAATTCAGAAATGTGTTAATTTCCAAATACTTAGGAATGTTCCTAATTTAATTTTTTATTTAATTCTGTGAGATCAAAGAATGCACTTTGTATGAATTTAATTCTTTTGTATTTGTTGAGACTTGTTTTATGGCCCAGTATATAATTTAGATTGGTTCATGTTTCATACAGCTTAAGAAGAATGAGTATTCTGTGTTCAGTGGAGTGCTTTTTTTTTTTTTCTTCTTTTCTTTTCTTTGGTCTTTCTGTCTTTTCTAGTGCCGCACTGTGGCATCTGGAGGTTCCCAGGCTAGGGGTCTAATCGGAGCTATAGCCACTGGCCTATGCCACAGCCACAGCAACTCAAGATCTGAGCCACATCTGCAACCTACACCACAGCTCAAGGCAATGCCGGATCCTTAACCCACTGAGCGAGGGGGAGGGGAAGTCCTTTAGGTTAATAAGTTTCTTTTCACTATTCTCATTCTGTTTTGTAGATTTACATGAAATGATCCATTAAAATGAGCATTAAATCTAGTATTTTAAAATCTTGTATTTATGCTATTAATGTGAGGAAATAAAGTTACTTTAACTTGAGTTAATTCAGTACATTTTTTATTAGATAATCTGATTTGTTATCTTAAAATTTAAAAATAGCTGAACAGTCATACCTCTCACCCCACCAAAAGAAAGCAAGCAAGCTCACAAGCATGATATATCAATAGCACACTTCTTACTCTTCGTATGGTAAGGATTTGAACTTTAGTTCAAAAAGTGATCATTTATCTCTTGTTTTTTTTTTTTTTTTTTTTTAATGGACTGCGCCCATGGCATATGGAGGTTCCCAGGCTAGGGTTTGAACTTGGAGCTGCAGCCGCTGGCCTGTGCCACAGCAATGTCAGATCTGAGCCTTGTCTGCTACCTACACCACAGCTCATGGTAACCCCAGATCCTTAACCCACTGAGTGAGGCCAGGGACCGAACCTGCGTCCTCATGGACACTAGTCAGATTCATTTCCGCTGACCCATGACAGGAACTCCTCTTGGTGTTTTTCTTGTAATGAAGATAAACTGTTTCTAGTTTGCAGTGATTTTCTAGTCCATAGTCAAGTTGTATAAATGGTAAAATTCATCATTTTTAATCTGCTCTTAAAACTCCTGTAGGGAGTTCCCGTCGTGGCGCAGTGGTTAACGAATCCGACTAGGAACCATGAGGTTGAGGGTTCAAGCCCTGCCCTTGCTCAGTGGGTTAACGATCCGGCGTTGCCGTGAGCTGTGGTGTGGGTCGCAGACGCGGCTCGGATCCTGCGTTGCTGTGGCTCTGGCGTAGGCAGGTGGCTACAGCTCCGATTAGACCGCTAGCCTGGGAACCTCCATATGCCGCGGAAGCGGCCCAAAGAAATAGCAAAAAGACAAAAAAAAAAACAAAAACAAACTCCTGTAGGATAGGTTTTTTTAATGCAAATATGGCATAAACACCAAAGTACAGTTTGGTATTTTGTATTAAATATTAGATGATGCTAACATTTCTGTATCTAATCTTAATTATATAGATTTTAAGTGCTTGTTACATATAAGATGTGAAAAGTAAGCAAAAGTTTCACATGGTTAGTCTAATTTTTTTTTTTTTGTCTTTTTGCTATTTCTTGGGCCGCTCCTGCGGCATATGGAGGTTCCCAGGCTAGGGGTCTAATCGGACCTGTAGCCACTGGCCTACGCCAGAGCCACAGCAACGCGGGATCCGAGCCGCGTCTGCAACCTACACCACAGCTCACAGCAACGCCGGATCGTTAACCCACTGAGCAAGGGCAGGGACCGAACCCGCAACCTCATGGTTCCTAGTCGGATTCGTTAACCACTGTGCCACGACGGGAACTCCCAGTTTCACATGGTTAGTCTAATTGGAGCATAGTAACTAACAAGGTTGTATATAAAGCCTTTCTTGAAAACAATATTACCTATATCCCTTTAAAATTAAAAGAAAAATCACACTTTTGGGGAACAAAAACTTGAAAGGCAGAAAGGATTAATGGGAAAAAATTCTTTTAACACTCTGTTTATCTGATGACTCCCTCCATAGATAACCTGTGTGTGTGTGTGTGTGTGTGTGTGTGTGTGTGTGTGTGTGTGTGTGTATTTTTTGTCTTTTGTCTTTTGAAGGCCGCTTCCCTCGGCATATGGAGGTTCCCAGGTTAGGGGGTCTAATCAGAGCTGTTGCCACCAGCTTATGCCACAGACACAGCAACACCAGATTGGAGTCAAGTCTGCGACCTACACCATTGCTGGTGGCAACGCTGGATCCTTAACCCACTGAGCGAGGCTAGGGTTTGAACCTGCAACCTCCTGGTTCCTAGTCGGATTCGTTTCCACTCTGCCATGATGGGAACTCCTAGATATATTTTCTTATTTTTATATGAATGGTTATTTATTAATTGTACATCTGTATCTTATTTTATAAAAACACTGAATCTTCATATCTTTATCAGTGCCTAATATTGGACATTATTCATAAGACTTCCCTATTCATGCTTTCCTACCCAAGAACCCACTGACATCTTTAACAGTACTATTTTTGTTTTTCATCTTTCTCCTTCATTTTAGTTTGAGGTACTAAACAGTGGTTCAGGGAGTTGGTTCTGTATTTCCCACTATTAATTGGCCATGTGATTTTGTTTGTTTGTTTTTGCCATTTCTTGGGCTGCTCCTGTGGCATATGGGAAGTTCCCAGGCTAGGGGTCCAATCGGAGCTGTAGCTGCCAGCCTATGTCAGAGCCACAGCAATGCGGGGATCCGAGCCGTGTCTGCGACCTACGCCACAGCTCACGGCAAAGCTGGATCCTTAACCCACTGAGCAAGGGCAGGGATCAAACCCGCAACCTCATGGTTCCTAGTCGGATTTGTTTTTTGTTTTTTGTTTGTTTGTTTGTTTGTTTTTGTCTTTTTGCGGCATATGGAGGTTCCCAGGCTAGGGGTTGAATCAGAGCTGTAGCCACTGGCCTATGCCAGAGCCACAGCAACTCGGGATCCAAGCCACGTCTGCAACCTACACCACAGCTCATGGCAACGCCGGATCCTTAACCCACTGAGCAAGGGCAGGGCTCGAACCCTCAACCTCATGGTTCCTAGTCGGATTCGTTAACCACTGCGCCACAACGGGAACTCCCCCTAGTCAGATTTGTTAACCACTGCACCACGATGGGAACTCCCGGCCATGTGATTTTTGAGAAAAGACATGTGACCTTTGAAACCAAATGTTAATTTCTTTCAACCCTAAAGTTTTTTAATTTTATATATTTATAAGTAGATGGAAGCACCAGGCATCAAATCAGTTCTGTGTAGATTACGCCTAATGAGAGTTCCTATGATGTCAAATTTATTTTACTGATGACATTTTCCTGTTGTATTTATCATTCTAATTATTAGTATAATGATGTGTGTGTGTGTGTTTCTGTTCAGGGTATAGAGTAGACACTATAATCTGTCTCTGCTGATTCTGTGTAAAGAGACAATCTTTCTTTCTCTAAAGCGATTGAATATTTGACTAAGTTGGCTGTTCTCTAAGCCTGAGCCCTCTGAGTAACAGATGTAGAGGAAAGGGAATTATGGTATTGAAGCAGTTGCTTAAGACCAACAATGTCCTTTTTGTGAAAATCTGAAGGTTCTTAAAAGATAGAATACCATGACATCATCACCATTCACCCAAGGAGCATTCCTCAAGTAATACTGAATATGCTGTAATTGTCAGTACCCTTCCCCCATCTTCTTTCTGTTGCTTGACTGATGTTATTGTCAATTATTTGACTGTGTTTTGCCGTGTAGAACAGTTACTTAATTCTGAAAATCCTATTTTGGTCTGAGATTTTTAAGTGTATGAGTTTTTAAATTCTATTTTCATCAGCTTTCTTAAGAGATCTATGTTTTAGGATTGAATAAAGTGGTATCACCCATAAAAATTGTGTATGTCTTTTACATTAAGCCCTCAATAGCTTAATAAATAACAGGCTTCTCTTGTCTATTTTTGTGGAACCAAAACTCATTTGCTGTTCATAGGATTGTTAATGTCTTTTTTACTTTTTTCTTTTACTAGGAAGGATATGGTGAAATACAATAATAGATTAGATATCTTAATGTGGGGGTTCCCGTTGTGGCACAGCAGAAACTAATCCAACTACGAACCATGATGTTGCGGGTTTGATTCCTGGCCTCACTCAGTGGGTTAAGGATCCGGCGTTGGCTTGAGCTGTGGTGTAGGTCACAGACGAGGCCCGGATCTGGCGTTTTGCTGAGGCTGTGGTGTAGGCTGGCAGCTGTAGTTCTGATTAGACCCCTAGCTTGGGAACCTCCATGTAGCACGGGTGCAGCTCTTAAAAAAAAAAAAAAAAGAAGTAACCTAGTGCCTTTTTTTCTTTTTTTTTTCCCTTTTTAAAAGAAGATTGTATGTGCAGTCACAAAGTACCTTTAAAAAGTTTTTACAAATTTAAAATATTTCCAGTCTGACTTGTAGTTTTATCAGGCTGTATTATTAGTCTGGTACTTTGGGTATTCATGTACCTAATATTCATGTTCAGCAGAAATTATGGAGTTTATACTAGGAGTGCTGTGAAAGTTCTTCTGTGTTGTTTCTTTTCCTGTAGTTTTCCTGACAGCTTTTAAAAATGAACAAGATTCAAATCAAGTGCCTTTGTCCGTTTTACATTGATGATTCTGTAGTAGCAATATTCTGAATGAATGCAGGGCAACCAGGATAATCCCAATTTTTATAATAAAGTACTTTACTTTGAGGAGCTTGAGGATGTATAGAAAAGAATCAGGAGTTCCTGTCGTGGCGCAGTGGTTAACGAATCCGACTAGGAACCATGAGGTTGCGGGTTCGATCCCTGGCCTTGCTCAGTGGGTTAAGGATCTGGTGTTGTCGTGAGCTGTGGTGTAGGTCACAGACGCGGCTCGGATCCCGAGCTGCTGTGGCTCTGGCGTAGGCTGGCGGCTACAGCTCTGATTAGATCCATAGCCTGGGAACTCCACATGCCGCAGGAAGTGGCCCTAGAAAAAGACAAAAAAAAAAAAAAAAACAAGAATCAGTTATGGAGTTCCGCTGTGACACAGTGGGTTAAGAATCTGGCTGCAGCGGCTCGGCTGGGCTTACTGCAGAGGCACAGTTTGGATCCACAGCCTGAGAACTTCTATATACTGCAGGTGCAACAATAAAATAAAAAAATTTTTTTTTAAAAAAGGAAAAGAAGCAGTTATGCAATGGATGCTGTTAATTATAGCCTAACATTTTAATGGAGGTCTCATATTCTTATGCATTTTATTTTCGTCTTTTCTGTCTTCTAATGGTCCAAAGAATGTGCACAAATGTTGTATTTTTTTCCTTTATCTTTTTTCCTGGTGGTAGAAATTGAACAATGATTATTGTTGCATGTGGAACATATGGAAACTATAGACTTGTGAATGTTTTTCAAAGTAGCAGCCGTAACTACCTAAAAATAATTTATATGACTTTGTTCTATTGCCCTCTTTGCACAAACTGCAGTTGAATCTCAGACAGGTGTGAACTACTTGGATCCACTTACATGCAGATTTTTTCCAGTTAATGGGTGTATATATTGTCAATGTATTTTCTCTCCCTTGTGATTTTCTTAATAACATTCCCTTTCCTCTAGCTTATTTTAAGAATACAGTATATAATATAACATATAGAATAGAATGCTAAGGCTTCTATTCAGAAGTAGGCTATTGGTAGCAAAGTTTTTTGGAAATTAAAAGTTAAACTCAGGAGTTCCTGTCATGGCTCAGTGAAGACGAATCTGACTGTTATCCATGAGAACACAGGTTTGGTCCCTGGCCTCCCTCAGTAGATTAAGGATTCATGTAGCTGCAAGCTGTGGTGGTGTAAGTTGCAGACGTGGCTTGGATCCAGCATTGCCAAGGCTGTGGTGTAGGCTGGCAGCTACAGCTCTGATTCGACCCCTAGCGTGGGAACCTCCATATGCTGTGGGTGTGGCCCTGAAAAGACAAAAACAAACAAAAAGTCAAACAAACTCATATTTTTGAATATACTGGCATTGAAACCCTTAACCCCTGCTTTGTGCAAGGGTCGTATATAAACTATGTATTTTTTTGTTTTTATTATAAAATCGAATGCAGATACAGAAAATTCACTAAGCAAATTAATTTGTTTAGTGAATTTGCTTAATGAATTGTTATAAAATTCCCTGTAACCACCACCTAAGGCAAGAAATAGAACTTAGCCAGCCATTCCAGAAGTTCCTCTGTATGTCTCTTCCCAGTCACAACTCCTTTTCCCTGAAGTAACCATTATCCTGACATTTATAGTGACAGCATCTGGGAGTTAATAGTTTTATCATCCAGGTGTGCATCTTAGTACTCCATTATTGAGTTTGAGAGTTCTTTATGTATTTTATAGGTTTTGAGATTGTTATTTGAAATGATTTTTCTGTCTTTGGTTTGACTTTATTTTTTTTGTCTTTTGAGGGCCCCACCTGCGGCATATGGAAGTTCCCAGGCTAGGGGTCCATTAGGAGCTGTAGCCGCTGGCCTATGCCGCAGCTCATGGCAACACTGGATCCTCAACCCACTGAGTGAGGCCAGGGATCAAACCTGCAACCTCATGATTCCTAGTCGGATTTGTTTCCACTGCACCACAGCGGGAATTCCTGACTTTATTTTTTTTAAAGTGTCCTTTGCAAGCTTAAACATTTTTAATATTGATGAAATCCAAATGGTCATTTTGCCTTTTAT
The DNA here is from genome assembly GCF_016906955.1 of Phacochoerus africanus. NCBI lineage: Eukaryota > Metazoa > Chordata > Mammalia > Artiodactyla > Suidae > Phacochoerus > Phacochoerus africanus. The sequence continues at coordinate 45,258,485 of NC_062557.1, forward strand.
GGATTATGCATTTGGTGTCAAATCTAAGAACTCTGACTAACCTAAGGTTACAAAGATTTTCTCCTGTTTTCTTCTAAATAGTTTCGATTTAACATTGAGATAAAGGAATCATTTTTGGGGTTAATTTTTCTGTAAAGTGTGAGGTTTGAGTTGAAGTTCTTTTTTATATATGTGGATGTCTGGTTGCTGTGGCACCATCTTTCAGAAAAGGTTATCTTTTTCTCTACCTTTGTCAAAAATTAATCATATTTGTATGGGTGTATTTCTCAACTTTTGTTTCATTGGATTGTGTATCTTTTCATCATTACCACATCATCTTGATTATTGTAAGTTTATATTAAATCTTGAAATACAGTAGTGCGAGGTCCCCAACTTTACTCTAATTTTTAAAAATTGTTTTGACTAGTTTGTATTCTTTGCCTTTTCATGTACATTTTAGAATCAGCTTATTGATACCTACCCCCAAAAATGTTGAATTTGACTGAGATCGTGTTGAATCTGTGAATCATCATATTTTTGAATTTTGGGGAGGATTGACGTCATAACAGTATTGAATCATTCCGTTCATGAACATGGTACATCTATTTAGTCAACTTTGGTTTCTTTGATCAGGATTTTATTGTTCTTACTATTTAAATTCTTAAATATTTTCGACTTATATCTAAATAGTCCATTTGCAGAATTCCCTAGTGGCCTAGCAGTTAAGGATCCAGTGATATCACTGCTGTGGCTCAAGTCACTGCTGTGGCACAGGTTCCATCTGTGGCCTGGGAACTTCTGCATGCCATGGGCATGGCCAAAAAATATTCCATTTGCTTCCCTTGCTGTTTTATACATTCCTTGGTATTTTTTGTGTACACTATAATGTTAGCAACTAACATTATTTCTGTTTAATTTTTTTCTTTCTGTTGTACATTCCTTTTCTTTCTTTCATTATAAAATTTCTAGCATGGGAGTTCCTTTGTAAAATTTCTAATATGGGAGTTCCTGTACCGTAGTGGTAATGATCCCGACTAGTATCCATGAGGACACGGATTCAGTCCCTCATCTTGCTCAGTGGGTTAAAGATCTGGTGTTGCCATGAGCTGTTGTGTAGGTTGCAGACAAGGCTCGGATCTGGCCTTGCTTTGGCTTTGGTGTAGGCCGGCAGCTATAGCTCTGATTCAGCCCCTAGCCTGGAAACTTCATATGCCACGGGTGTGGCCCTTAAAAGACCAAAAAAAAAATTTTTTTTCTTGTATGACATTGAGTAGGAATGAGAGTGAATGTTCTTACCTTGCTTCTAGTCTTAAGGAGAAAGCCTTCAGTCTTTTTTTTGGTCTTTTTGCCTTTTCTAGGGCTGCTCCCACGGCATGTGGAGGTTCCCAGGCTAGGAGTTAAATCAGAGCTGTAGCTGCCAGCCAACGCCAGGGCCACAGCAGCTTGGGATCCATCTGCATCTGTGACGTACACCACAGCTCACGGCAACGCCAGATCCTTAACCCACTGAGCAAGGCCAGGGATCGAACCTGCAACCTCATGGTTCCTAGTCGGATTCGTTAACCACTGTGCCATGACGGGAACTCCAGCTTTCAGTCTTTAATCATTAAGTATGATGTTAGTTGTAGGGCTTTGATACTCTCTAATATTCCTAGGTTTTGGGGAGTATTTATCATAAATGGATGTTATGAGAAATCCTTTTTCTGTCTGTGTTGATATCCTGTGTGTTTTCTTCTTTAGTCTATTTCAAATGGAGAATTAATATTCGACTCTTGAATTAGCCTTGCATTTCTGGGATAAATCCTAATTGGTTGTGATGTAGTACCATTATTATATATTGCTGGATTAGATTGCTAATATTTTGTTGAGGATTTTGGCTGTGATGTTCATGAGGGATATTAGAATTTTTTTTTCCTTTTGCTTCTAATGTTCTTACCTGGTTTTGTTAGGATAATGACGACCTCATAAGATTAATTGGGAGGTGTTCTTTTATAAGTTTGAAGAGGTTGTGTAGAATTCATCTTATTCCTTTAATATTTGATAGAATTTAATAGTGAAACTGTCTGGTTTCACTGGACTGTAGTTTTCCATATGTAAATACTTTAAACTATGAATTTGGAGTTCCGTCGTGGCGCAGTGGTTAACGAATCCAACTAGGAACCATGAGGTTGCGGGTTCGGTCCCTGCCCTTGCTCAGTGGGTTAACGATCCGGTGTTGCCGTGAGCTGTGGTGTAGGTTGCAGACGCGGCTCAGATCCCGCGTTGCTGTGGCTCTGGCGTAGGCCGGTGGCTGCAGCTCCGATTCAACCCCTAGCCTGGGAACCGCCATATGCTGCGGGAGCGGCTCAAGAAATAGCAAAAAACAAAAACAAAAACAAAACAGCTATGAATTTAACTTCTTTAGTATACATATGACTATTCCGATTATCTGTTTCTTCTTGATTGAGTTTTGGTAGTTTATATCTGTCAAGTGATTTATTTCATCTTTATTATCACATTTATCAGCTTAGAGAATTATATTTTCTCATCTTTTTTTTTTTTTTTTTCCTTTTTAGGGCTGCTCCTGTGGCCTATGGATGGAAGTTCCCAGGCTAGGGGTCTAATCAGAGCTGCAGCTGCCGGCCTGTGCCACAGCCACGGCAATGCCACGTCTGGGTAGCATCTGCTATGTACACCAGTACCAGACAGCAGTACCAGATCCTTAACCCTCCATGGGAGGCCAGGGATTTAACCTGCATCCTCATGTATGGATCCTAGTCATGTTCATTAATGGCTGAGCCACAAAGGGATCTCCTCTCATCCTTTTAATGTTTTCGGTTTATAGTAATATCCCTTCTTTAATTTTTTCTTTAAAAAATTTGTTTTATTAATAGTTTGTTTACAGTGTTCTGTCGATTTCTGCTGTACAGCAAAATGACCCAGTTTTCCATCCCGCTCCCTTCCCTCCCCCGGCAACCACAAGTCTGTTCTCCATGTCCCTGAATTTTGTTTTTTTTCTGTAGATAGATTCATCTATGCCGTATATTAGATTCCAGATAAAAGTGATATCATATGGTATTTGTCTTTCTCTTTCTTACTTCACTTAGTTCCATCCATGGTTCCATCCATGTTTCTGCAAATGGCATTATTTGGTTCTTTTTAATGGCTGAGTAGTAGTACCTCATCTTCTTAATCCATTCATCTGTTGATGGACATTTAGGTTGTTTCCATGTTTTGGCTATTATGAATATTGTTGCAGTGAACGTAGGGGTTCATGTATCTTTTTCAATGAAAGTTTTGTCTGGGTATATGCCCAGGAGTGGGATTGCTGGATCATATGGTAGTTCTCTGTTTAGTTTTCTGAGGTACCCCTATGCAGTTTTCTTCAGTGATTGTACCAATTACCCCTCTTTAATTTGTTAGGGATAATTTGCGTCCCTTCTTATTTTGCTTGGTTAGTTTTGCAGAGGTTTTTCAGTATTTTGTATATCCCTTCTTTTTGCCGAGGTTTTTCAGTGTTTTGTATATCCCCACCAGCTTTTGGTTTTAATGATTTTTTTCTATTAGTCTTTTGTTTCTTTGGTGTTTTTTTGGCTGCACCTGTGGCATGTCGAAGTTCCTGGGCCAGGGATCAAACCTGAGCCACAGTAGCAACCCAAGCTGCTATAGTGACACCGCTGGATCCTTAAACCACTGTGCCACAAGCAAATTCCATTATTTTCTAATTTTATTGATTTCTACTCATTTCTTTAGTATTTCTTTCCTTAGTTTATTTTTGGTTTTATTTTCTCTTTTAAGATCCTTTAAGGAAGCTTAGGTTATTGATTTGAAATTTTTCATCTTTTTCTAATACAGATTTAGTGTTTTAAACTTTTATGTAAGCACTGTATTAGCTGTATCCTAGAAATTTTATGTTGTATTTTTTATTTTCACTTAAGTAATTTTATTTCTTCTGATTTTCCTGGAAATGTCTTTATTAACCAGTGGGTTTCTTGGAAATGTGTTGTTTAATTTCCATTTTTTTTGTTTTTTTATTTTTTAAGTTATCTTTCTGTTATTGATTTTAGGTTTAATTACGCTATTGTCAGATTTTTATACGAATTGAAGATTTTCACACTTGTTAAGATTTGTTTTGTGGCTCAGAATTTGTCTGTCTTGGTGTGACTATGATAAATGCACCTTAAAAGAATGTATATTTTGTCACGTAGAGTACTCTGGAAATGCCATTAGGTCACGTTGGTTGATGGTGGTGTTTTATAGTGTTGTTCTGTGTATTTTTAGACTGCTTTTTCTTTGAATTTCTGAGAGGGGTATTGGGAGTCTCCCAGTATAATTATAGACTTGTCTTATTTCTCTTTTCAATTGTATCAATTTTTGCTTCATTTTATTTCAAGCTCTTTTGTCAGGTGAATACACATTTAGGATTTGATAATGGAATCATATCATTATGTAATATCCCTCCTTATCCCTGATGATTTTCCTAGCTCTGAAGTCTATTTTGTCTGATATTAATATAGCCACTCCAGATTTCCTTTTTTCTTTTGTTTAATATTTTGCATTTCTTTTGGAGCAGATCAGCTGGGAACAGATTCTTTTATTTTTCCCTCATCTAAGAATCTCTCTCCCACCTCTTTTTCTTTGACTTTCATTCCTGAAGAAGATAGATAATAAAGGATTCTGTTCTAGGTTGGCAGGTCTTTCCTTTTATCACTTTTAAAAGCTATATCACTTTCTGTGGACTCCATTTTTTTAAATGAAAATCTGTGGTCATTCACATTTTTGTGGGTTTTTTTTTTTTAGCATTTTTTGTTTGATTTTTGGCCACACCTATGGCATGTGAAAATACGTGGACCAGCAATTCAACCCAAGCCCCATCAGTGACCTGGTCTGTTGTAGTGACAACATCAGATCCTTAACCCACTGAACACACCATGAAACTCCTGTTTTTTAGCATTTTGTTAAAAATGTGTCTAGGCCTGATTTTCTTTGAATATTTCCTGTTTGGGCTTTACGGAGCTTCTTGAATCTCCAAGTTTATATTTTTTGTCAAATATGGGAAGTTTTCTGTCATTGCCAAAAATATTTTTTTTCTTCATCCATTTATTTTTCTTTATACAAATGCCAGTTATGTGAAATTTAACACAATTTGATACTGTCCTGTGAGTCACTAAGCTCCATTTATTTCTTTCAATCATTTCTTCTCAATTCATTTTAGATAATTTCATTTGCCCTCTCTTCATGTTTACTAACTCTTTCCTCTGTCATCTCTGTTCTGTGGTTGAGCCCAAACAATGAAATTTTTTTCAAATTTCTAATACTTTGTTATTCAGTTCTGAATTTCCCATGTGCTGGTTCTTTTTTTTTTTTTTTTTTTTTAAGTTTCTCTCTGCTAAGAACTTGTCTTTTCAGTTGTTTCAAGAGTGTTAACTATTACCTCGTTTATTATGATTATAATAGCTGTTTTAAAATCTTTATGTGAAAATTCCAATGTGAGTCATCTGTTGGGTTGTCTTTTCCCCTGATAATTTGCCACATTTTCTGGCTGTGTGTGTGCGTGTTTTATTTGTTTATTTGTTTTTGCATATAGAGTAATTTTGGATTTTATCCTGGACATTTTGAATATTGTCATTTCTGATCCTGTTAATGTCCTCTGGAGAATGTTGATTTGTTTGTTTTAGCAGAATCCAACTAGTTTAGATGGCAAGTTCTGTCTCCCTTTGTGTATGTAGTTGGTGGTTCTAATATAAGGGTTTTCAAAACCTTTACTGCAGTCTTTGGATTTGCCTTGCACTATGCCTCTTCTCAGTGGTAGTCTGGGACTTAGTGGTTTATATCATAGATTAGTTCTCTCTAGTATAGTGTTTGGGCACTTATTTGGGTCTATTTTACAAAAACATAAGACATTGTTCATGTTGGTTTATACACAGAATTAGGAAATCTCTTTTCTAGCTCTCTGCTCTCCATGATTTTCCCCCTTACTCTTCAGTTTCTAGTGGTCTTATTTTTAGTTCCAGAAAGACAGGTTTCTCTCAGAGCTTTTAGGCATATGCATTGTACAGTTCCCCATAATTGGGGTTGCCATTAAGTGAAGTGGGGAAAGAAGGGATAGGAAGAAAAAAAATAATGGGAATTCCTGTCATACTTTTTGGATGACAGAGACCTTGTTTTCCTAGTTTCTCTGGTCAGAGAGATTGGTTTTCTCATGGGGTTTTTCTGTTGCTGGGGCAGTGCAATTCTATGGCTGAGAAGAGAAAAAAGCAAAGACCAGAAAACGGCATTTCCCCCCACCATCTTCAGATGACTGCATTCTCTTTTCCTGATCCTTTGAACAAGGGGATAATTTCTTTTAAGGTTTTTCTTGTCAGCATCCTGAACGCAGTTTTGTAACTCAGGACACACTCTTAGATCAAAGCTGGAAGATAAAGGGGGAAAATTAAATCAGAAAACTTATGGCCATACTCATTATTCTTCAAGTTTTGACTTCAGTCCCCAATCACTTATATTACCTATTTATATTATATAATGTTGATATTAATGTACATATCCTTTGGCCATTTATATTTTGGTGGATTAAGAATTCCTTACTGATTTTAAATGATACCTCTCTCTATAAGGAATAATAACCCTTAATTTTGTGTGCTCTGGATTTTTCAGTTTTTGTGTTCAATTTTTTTTTTTTTTGGTCTTTTGAGGGCCACACCCACAGCATATGGAGGTTCCCAGGCTAGGGGTCTAGTTGGAGCTGTAGCTGCCAGCCTACACCACAGCCACAGCAACATCAGATCCAAGCCAAATCGGCGACCTACACCACTGCTCGTGGCAACGCCAGATCCTTAACCCACTGAGGGATTGAACCTGCAACCTCATGGTTCCTAGTTGGATTCGTTTCTGCTGCACTATGATGGGAACTCCTTTTGTTTAACTTTTTGACACATTTTTTTTTAAATGTGCTAGTCTTATAAGTTGAAGTAGTTGGAGAATGTATTCTTCTAGTCTAAAAAATATTCTTTTATTTTTCTCAAATTTAAAGTAAAATTTCTTGAAATTATAGAAGTCGTTGCTATAAAAATGCTAATATAGATGTTTAGGCAAACAAGTAATGCTCTTCATAGCGCTGCTTTATCAGAGGAAATATTAACATTTAAATACATATCCTTCCATATCGTGTTCATAAATTTGCTATATGTTTATGTAGAGCTCTTAGATTTTAAGCATTTTAATTTTTTTTTTTTTTGGTCTTTTTGCAATTTCTTGGGCCACTCCCATGGCATATGGAGGTTCCCAGGCTAGGGGTCGAATTGGAGCTGTAGCCGCCAGCCTATGCCAGAGCCACAGTAACGCGGGATCTGAGCTACGTCTGCGACCTTCACCACAGCTCACAGCAATGCCGGGTCCTTAACCCACTGAGCAAGGGCAGGGATCAAACCTGCAACCTCTTGGTTCCCAGTCGGATTCGTTAACCACTGCGCCACGACGGGAACTCCTTAAGCATTTAATTTTTAAGAGTTGTTACTTTGAGATATAATAGACATACATTAAAATGTATCCATTTTAATATAATTGGAGCTTTGACAAGAGTAATTCACTACTGCAGTCAAGATGTAGGACATTCTATCCCCCCAGAAATTTCTTGTGAGTCCTTTCGTAGTCAATTCCCTTTTTTTTTCCCCAACTGGCCCCAATCAACCATGAATCTGTTACTGTTAACCAGTTTTGCCTATTAGAGAATTTATCAGGGAAATCATACAGTATTCTTTGGTTTTTTTCTAGCTTCTTTTGCCTAAGCATGATGCTTTAGATACTCATATGGGTTGCTGCATGGATCAGTAGAAGATTCTTTTTCATTGATGTGAAAAGAATATCATTGTGTGGGAGTTCCCATCACGGCTCAGTGGTTAACGAATCCAACTGGAAACCATGAGTTTGCGGGTTTGATCCCTGGCCTTGCTCAGTGGGTTAAGGATCTGGCGTTGTTGTGAGCTGTGGTGTAGGTCGCAGACGGGGCTCGGATCCTGCATTGGTGGCTCTGGCTTAGGCCAGCGGCTGTAGCTCTGATGGAACCCCTAGCCTGGGAACCTCCATATGCCTGTGGTGTGCGGCCCTAGCAAAAGACCAAAAAAAAAAAAAAAGTCTTTGTGTGAATATTTTATTATACATATTTTTGTTGATAGACATTTGTGCTATTTAGATTTTGGGGCTGTTATGAATAAAGCTACTGTGTACAAGTTTTTTGGTGTACCTATGTTTTCATTTCTTTTGAGTAAGTGATAATTTAAGGAAATGCTTCTTCATATAGTAAATGGTTAACTTGATAAGCATCTGTTAACCAGTTTTCCAGAATGGGTGTACCATTTCACACTACCATCAACAATATTAATGAGTTCAAGTTCTTCACTTTGTGCTTTTATCATTTCTTATATTTTGTATAAGAATTTTTATATGGATTTATGTTGATTTTGCTAGATTTTTTTCCATAGGCATTGTACTGTTTTTGCATTACCACTGCTACTGTATGTAAGTGTATACTTCTCTTCTACCCTGTCATCAGCATATAGTGAAGTTTTGCCTTTCTGATAGGAACAAAATGAAATCTTAGGATAGTTTTAATTTGCATATCTTATCTCTGAGTGATGTTAAACGTATTTTCATATGTTTAATGATTGTTTCTTTTTTTTTTTTGTCTTTTTGTATTTCCTAGGGCCGCACTCATGGCATATGGAGATTCCCAGGCTAGGGGTCCAGTTGGAGCTGTAGCCAACGGCCTACACCACAGCAACTTGGGATCCGAGCCACATCTGTGACCTACACCACAACTCATGGCAATACCGGATCCTTAACCCACTGAGCAAGGCCAGGGATCTAACCCTCAACCTCATGGTTCCTAGTCGGATTCACTAACCACTGAGCCATGACAGGAACTCCTAATGGTTGTTTCTTTCTTTCTTTTTTTCCTTCTTTGCCAGATTGTTGCGTGCTGGTATTTTTGTGTGTGTGTGCACACATCTGTTTTTGGAAACTGTAGATTAAGAATGTAAGAATATTAGGTTATTGCCTTTTTTTTTATTCTTTACATATTAGGAATGCTAACGCTTTGTAAACATAAGTTTCAAACATCTTTTTTCAAGTTTATTATTTGTCCTTTTTGTTTGAAATGTCCTTTTCCATGGCCCTTCCTCCCAAGTTTTCTTTTTATATTGGTAAATATATCAGTCTTTTTCCTTATTGTTTTGGATTTAGATCATAGTTAGGAAGGTTTTTTCATTCTTTGATTTCAGAGGAACATGTATTTCCTACCACTACTTGTATAATTTCATTTTTTTAATGTTGGCATTTTTAACCCATATGTATTTCTGATGTTTGGTTTGAGGAACAGGTGCTATTTTTTTTTTTTTTTCCAAATAGCTGTTGGAGTCTCCCAACACACTTATTTTTATCAAATACTTTTTTTCCTCATTGATTTGAGAGGCATGTTTAAGCCGTTTATCAGTAATGTTTATGTAAGATATGCAATAGGTATAAAATTTTCTAATTTTTGTGTTTTTTTCCCGAGTTCTCAGTTTTCTTAACAATTTATAAATGTTCCAATTACTTTATCTCTTATTTCTCAGATTTTCTGGAGGGTATTGTCCTTAGGAATTTACTCTGTTTCTCTCCTATCAATTTTAATATTTTGCATATCATACTCATGTGCTATTCGATAAATATTTGTGAAGATGAAATCATTTTTAGGGGTGTTAGAGAAGAATTAAGTTTATTCTTTTAGTTCGATAAATACTTATGTAATATTAACATAGAGTGGGTTGTAGGATGTAGGCAGGTAGTATCAAGATTAATGAGACACATTGAGCCTACCTGTCTAGGAGAAAGATAAATAATTGCCGTAAATGCTATAAAATGTTTTAGAGCATGAAGGGAGAGTGACCACCTCTTCCTAATTTAAAATTTTACAAACATTATTACATTTAATCAAATCTTGAAAGAGTTTGAGTGGAAATTTGTTAGATAAGATACAAATTATGGAGCTGGTTAGAAATTTTTAGTGTAAAATCTTGTAATAAGGATATTATAATTTTGATCATTCAGAGTTCTTAAATAAGGTCTTAAGTAACACTGCAGGGTTTGTTTTTTTTTTTAAACAGATAGATTAATACTTTTTATGGAATTTCGTTTGATCACCTCATTTTAGGAATGATAAGTTAAATAACTTGCCCGTGGTTACATATTCTTAGAAGAACTGTGTTTCCTTTTTTTTTTTTTTTTCTGTAGCTTTTTTTTTTTTCAAGGCCATACCCACGGTATATGGAAGTTACCAGGCCTGGGCTCTAATGGGAGCTACAGTTGCTGACCTACAACACAGCTACAGCAACATGGGATCCGAGCCACATCTGCGACATACACCACAGCTCATGGCAATGCTAAATACTTACTTAACCCACTGAGCAAGGTCAGGGATTGAACCTGCATCCCTGTGAATAATAATTGGGTTCCTTACTGCTGAGCCACAACGGGAACTCCTTATTCTCAGAAGAACTATAGTTGAAGCACCTTGTAGGGAACTTGCTGAGCAGGAAAATTGGTAAAAATATATGGGACAACCTTGAAAGTATGTTAGAATACAAATTAACAATTTAAATGTATTTTGAGGGAGTTCCTTGGTGGCTCAGTGGGTTAAAGATCTGGCATTGCACTGCTGTGTTGCTGGTTTGATTCCTAGCTTGGGAACTTGTGCATGCTGTGGTTGTAGACAAAAAAAAAAAAAAAGTATTTTGCCGTGGACTGTAAATTTGAGGAGGTACAAAAGACATGTAAATATGTTTTATGTAGTTTGAAAGAACTTTTCTAGCAAGAATTAAGATTGGTTCAGTGGACTTCACTAAAAATGCCACAAGTGGTTACCTGCTTAGAAGTTGTATGACGTGGAGGAGGATTGACTATAGAGTCTAGTAAAATCAATTAGGAGACAAATTAAAAAAAAATCAATTTTGGAGGCTTTTTAATTGGTGAATTTAGGTTATAAATAGGTAACATTTAATGTAGTGCTCACTATGCCTGAATACTAATCTATGCTTATTTGTTACCTCATTTAACTTTCACAACCAATTATATGAGGTAGGTCATTATTTTCATTTTACAGATTAGGAAAATAAGGGTATTGAAGTTCACAGCTTCTAAATAGTGTTGCCAGGTTTCATACCCAGGTAGTTTCATTCCAGAACCTAGGTTCTGAAGCTTCTCAATTATGACAGACATTTTTTTTTTTTTTAAACTGGGCAAGCTGATATAAAGGAACTGATAGTAAAACCGCCAGGTAATTTGTTGGTTATCTGTAATGTCTTATTTAATCAAGTAGATGTGATAAAGGCCTTATTTTAACATGAATCAGATTTATAGGGAAAGCTGTTGTCTGTGTTAAATTCATTACTTTATCCCATTGCATTTTTCTTTGGAATGTCTGTGTTAAGAGTTGTTTAAACACTGACATATGATATCTGAAAGGAAAAGGAAGGCAATTTACTGAGTTACATCCTTTGTGTATTTTCTTTTTTTTCTTTGCCATTTCTTGGGCCGCTCCCGCGGCATATGGAGGTTCCCAGGCTAGGGGTCTAATCGGAGCTGTAGCCACCGGCCTACGCCAGAGCCACAGCAACACGGGATCCGGGATCCGAGCCGCGTCTGCAACCTACAGCAACGCCGGATCGTTAACCCACTGAGCAAGGGCAGGGATCGAACCCACAACCTCATGGTTCCTAGTTGGGTTTGTTAAGCACTGCGCCACGACGGGAACTCCCTTTGTGTATTTTCTTCTATTTGAATATCATTAATAGATGGGAATCTTCCTGTTGTTAGAAACCTGCTATAAGTACGTCTTAAGTTGTCATGCATGTTTTTAATAGTCTGTATGGTTCTGTTATTTCTTCTGCCAGTCACCTCACTATATCAGAATTAGATAAGGACCAGATAACCTTTCAAGATAGATTTATTTAATTTGTATATGTATGGTAAGTATGTATATGCAAATCTTGTATTTTTAAAGCACTACAGGTGATTGTGATAATGAGCCAGATTTAGGAACTACTGCAGTAGTAGATCACAGTTCTCCCTTTTCAGTGAAATTTTAAGTCTGAGATAATTTTATATATGCTATCAGAAAATGATCTTATACTAATTATTCTTAGCAGTCTTTGCTCTTCCTGATTTTTTTCTTTTCTTATTTCTCTACAATAGTTTATGCCAGCGTGGCTTTATTCATACAGATGAACCAAGGATTGGGATAGCAGTATAAAAATCAGATAGCTGATTGCCCAGCAGGATGCCATCAACTAACCGTGCGGGCAGCCTGAAGGACCCTGAAATTGCAGAGCTCTTCTTCAAAGAAGATCCAGAGAAGCTCTTCACAGATCTCAGAGAAATTGGCCATGGAAGCTTTGGAGCAGTGTATTTTGTAAGTGCTAAGGGCTTAATGTCTTAATTGGCCAGCATTTACTTAAAATTTAGTCCTGGCAAATTAAAAATAATAATATAAAGAGATATATGCCTTAGTCCCCTTTTATAGTCACTTGCATAAGTTGTGTGTATAATATCAAGATAGTTTTATTTATTGAATTTCTTGGATTATGGGAAAAGTGGGGAAGAATATTTTACTTTGACTTAATGTTAAGAATTTTTGGTACATTGTTTTTAGAAGTCATATGACTTACATTGCTATAGAATTAAGTTTTGCAGAACATTGTCTTTGTAAAGTTTCATACAGAGTGAATTTTAGTGTTGTGGAAATCTAGGATTATTATTATTTGGCTGAAAGATACGTATCAAAGTCTTTTTTTTCTTGTGTGTGTATATATTCTAAAAAAACCCATGAGATTTGCCATTTTAACCACCTTTAAGTGTATAATTTGTGGCACTAATTATACTCAACAATGTCGTACATTGTGACATTACCACTATCGATTTTCAGAACTTTTTTATCATCCCAAACTGGAAGAAACTCTGTATCTCTTAGCAGTAACTTCTTCATTTATCCCTCCACCCAGACCCTGGTAACCTCGAATCTGATTGTCTCTATGAATTAGCCTAGTCTAGATATTTCATATAAGTGGAATCATTCAGTATTTGTATTTTCATATATAGCTTATTTCAATTAGCATACTGTATAGCATAATGACTTGGTGGGTCTTTCAAGTTGTAGCATGTATCTGTACTTCATTCCTTTTTATAGCTAAATAATATTCCATTGCTTGTATATACCATGGTTTATTTATCCATTTATCTGTTGATGGACACTAGATTATGTCCACCTTTTTTGGCTATTGAGAATAAATGCTATAGTGAATATTGGTGTACAAGTTTCTGTTTGAGTCCCTGTTTTCAAATTTGAGTATGTACCTAGAAGTGAAAATAATGGATCACACAGTAATTGTGTTTAACTTATCAAGGAACTGCCAAACTGTGCCATAGTAGATGCAACATTTCCATTTCCATCAGCAGTGTACCATTGTTCAAATTACTCTTGTGTTCAACTGCCTCTTAGCCATCCTACAGGATCTGAAGTAATATCTTGTGGTTTTGATTTGTATTTCTCTGATGACTTAACTTGAGCCGCTTTCATGTGCTTATTGGCCATTTGTGTATCTTATTTGGTGAAATGTATTCAAGTCCTTTGCCTTTTTTAATATTTGGGTTGTTTGTCTCTTTGAGTTATAATGGTTCTTTAAATATTCTGAATATTAAATTATTGTATACATGATTTGCACATGTTTCCTCCCATTCTGTGGGGTTAATCTTTTCACTTTCTTGATAATGTCATTTGATAAACAGAAGGATTAACTTTGAATGAAATCCAATTTATCTATATTTTTCTTCTGATACTCAAGCTTTTGGTGTGTTGTCTAAGAATTCATTAAAACCCAAAGATTTATCCCTATGTTTTCTTCTAAGAATTTCATGGTCTTAACTCTTCTGTTTAGATAATTGATCCATTTTGAGTTAATATGTTGTGTGGTAGAGGTCCAACTACATTCTCTTGCATATGGAAATCCAATTGTCTATCTGTTGAAGAGGCTCTTCTTTCTGCTTTGGTTTATCTTAATGTCCTTGTCAAATCATTTGGCCGTACTGTATAAATTTATTTCTGAACTCTCAGTTCTATTCCATTTGTCTTTATGCTAGTACCACACTATTTTGATTATTATAGCTTTGTAGTGGGTTTTAGATCAGGAATAACTTTGTTACTCTTTTTAAGAACAGTTTTGGCTATTTGGGGCCCCTTGCAATTCCATATGAATTTAAAGACTAACTTCTATTTCTGTGAAAAAAAACCTGTTGGAATTTTGACAGGCATTATTTAAATCTCTAGAATATGTGTGGTAGTATTGGTATCCTAACAAGTAGTCTTACCGTCCATGAACACGAGATGGCTTTCTAAACATTTATTTAGGTCTTTTAAAATTACATTCAGTGATGATTTATATTGTTCCATGTACAATGTTCTAATGAACCTACATTGACATATCCTACTCACCATAGTTTATATCAGGGTTTACTCTTGGTGTTGTACATTCTTTGGGTTTGGACAAATGTTATAATGACATTATGTTGTCATATGGAGTATTTTCACTGCCCTTAATAAAACTCTGTATACAGGTTTTTGTATGGATATGTTTTCACTCCTTTAAGCAAATAATATCAAGTGCTCTTGCTTAGTAAGTAAGAATATGGTAATTTTGTAGGAAGCTGCCAAACTATTTTGCATCCCCTCCAGCAGTGAATGAGAGTTCCTATTGTTCCATATCCTCACTAGCCTTTGGTGCTATCAGTGTTCCAGATTTTGGCCGTTCTAACTGATGTGTAGCATTATCTCATTGTTATTTTAGTTTCCATTTCCCTGATAGTATATGATGTGGACCATCTTTACATATGCCTATTTGCTTATTTATCTTCTTTGGTAAGGTTTCTGTTAAGTTCTTTGGCCCATTTAAGAGCCCAGTGGATCTACAGTTTTTCTTTGTTGGGCAATTTTTGATTATTCAGTCTCTTTACTTGTTACAGTAAGTAATACTATTCTGTTTTTTATCTTCAAATGTTGGTAGGTTTTGGGGGTTTTGGCATTTGCCCATTTTGTCTAATTTGCTAGCATTCAGTTATTTATAGTCCTGTTTATTTCTGTAGAATCAGTAGTAGTATTGCCACTTTCATTTCAGTTTTAGTAGTTTGAGAGTCTTCTCTCTTTTTTCTTAGTCCATGTAGCTAAATTAATCCTTTTGAATAACCAACTTTAGGTCTCATTGATTTTTCTGTTTTTCAGTTCTTTCGTTTATCGCTGCTCTAATCTTTATTTTCTCTCTTCTGCTAGAGAGTTTAGTTTGGGTTTAGTTTGTTTTTCTCGTTTCCTTCCTCCCTCCCTCCCTCCCTTCCTTCCTTCCTTTTTAGGGCCACACCTTGGCATATGGAAATTCCCAGGCCAGGGGTTGAATCAAATCAGAGTTACAGCTGCCAACCTACACCATAGCCCCAGCAACATGGGATCCGAGCCATGTCTGCAACCTACACCACAGCTCACAGCAATGCCAGATCCTTAACCCACTGAGCGAGGCCAGGGATTTAACCTGAATCCTCATGAATACTAGTCAGGTTTGTTTCCACTGCACCACAACAGGAACTCCCTTTTCTGGTTTCTTAAGTTGTAAGGTTTGGGTTGTTAGAGAGCTCTCTTATTGTTTAATGTTTTTATAGCTATAAATTTCCTCCAGAGCAACCTCTTTCATTTGCTTCCTAAGTTTTGGCATGTCGTATTTTTTTTAATGATTTTTATTTTTTCCGTTACACTTGGTTTACCATGTTCTGTCAATTTCTACTATACAGCAAAATGAGCCAGTCATACAACAAAGTGAGCCAGTTATTTTTTAAATTATCCTCCATCATGTTCCATCACAAGTGACTAGATACAGTTCCTTGTGCTATACAGCAGGAGTATTTTTGTTGTCTTTCAACTCTCAATATTTCTAATAGCCCTTGTGACTTCTTCAATACATTGTTTAAAGTGTGCTGTTTAATTTTTACAATTTTGTAAATTTTTGTTATTGATTTCTGACTTTATCCCATTGAAGTTAGAGAATATTCTTTGTATGATATCTATCTTCTTTAATCTATTGAGACTTGATTTTTGGCATAACATACGGTTTGTCCAGGAAAATGACCCATATGCACTTAAGAAGAATGTGTTCTACTATTGTGTATAGAATATGTATTCTATTAGATCTGGTTGGTTTATTGTGTTAAGTCCTCTATTTTCTTTTCTTTTTTTATTTTTTTGCTTTTTAGGGCCACACCTGCGGCATACGTAAGTACCCAGGCTAGGGGTCGAATCAGAGTTATAGTTGTCGGCCACAGCCACAGCAACATGGAATCTGAGCTGTGCCTACAACCTATACCACAACTTATGGCAATGCTGGATCTTTAACCCACTGAACAAGGCCAGGGATTGAATTTGCATCTTGATGGATACTAGTTGGGTTCGTAACCTGCTGAGCCACAATAGGAACCCCTAAGTTCTCTATTTTTTTTTTTTATCTTCTGTCGAGTTATTCTCTCCATTATTATGAATAGGGTATTGACATTTCCAGCTGTTACTGTAGAACTGTCTATATTTAATGATCTGTCTGTAGGTGGGTAATTTTTGTTATTGTTGTTGTTTTGTTTTGTTTTTGGGGTTTTTGTTTTTGTCTTTTTTTTTTTTAGGGTCGAACTGCCCTATGGAGGTTCCCAGGCTAGGGGTCTAATCAGAGCCACAGCAATGCCAGATCTGAGCCACGTCTGTGACCACAGCTCATGGCCAGGGATCGAACCCGCAGCTTCATGGTTCCTAGTTGGATTCGATGGGAACTCCTGTAATGTTTATAATTGTTATATCTTCTTGCTGTGTTGAACCTTTATTAACCTTTTTTTTAATGACTTTTTTTATTTAAAATCTTTCGACTTACTATTCTTTTTGTGAACTCAGTTTTTAATTTCTTTTAAGTAAATACCTAAATGGAGTTGTTGGATCATAGGGGCAGGTGTATGCTTAGTTTTCTGGCCAATTGCCAGACTTTTTCACTGAGAAGTAGAAATTTTACACTCCCATCTATACTGTTTGAGAATTCTGTTTGTTCTGTATCCTTACCAGCAATAGGTATTGACAGTCATTTTAATTTGAGTTTCTTCTAATGGGTATGTAATGGTATTTCAGTTAAGTTTTAATATACATTTCCCCAGTGATTGGTGATGTTGAGTTCTTTTTCATAGATTTATTGGCCATTCACTTATCTTTGTTCAGATATTTTGCCCATTTTTTGAAAGTTGGGATTTCTTTTAGTGAGTTTGTAGGATTAATAGAATAACATTCTGTTGTTTGTGTGGACACACACCACATCTTCTTAATCTCTTCATCCTTTGATGGACAGTTCAAGATTTGGTTGTTTCCATATCTTGACTATTGTGAATAATGCTATAATGCACATGGAGGTGCATATATCTCTTCCAGTTCCTGATTCCAGTTCTTTTGGGTATATATTCAGAAGTAGGACTGCTGGATCATATGGTAGTTCTATTTTTCATTTTTTGAGGAGCCTCCATACTGTTTCCCATAGTGGCTGTACCAGTTTATATTCCCACCAACAGTGCACAGGGATTCTCTGCACACTCTTGCCAACACTTGTTACCACTTGTTTCTTCCTTCCTTCCTCCCTCCCTTCCTCTTTCTTGCTCTCTCCATCTCTTCCTCCTTCTTTCCCTTTTTCCCTCCTTTTCTCCTCTTTTTTGCTGAACCCATGGCACATGGAAGTTCCCAGGCCAGAGATTGAATCTGAGCCACAGCTGTGACCTATGTAGCAATGCTGGATCCTTAACTCGCTGGACCAGGCTGGATATCAAACCCATTCTGCTTCAGAGGCAATGCCAGATCCTTACAAGGATTCTTAACACCACTACGCCACAGTGGGAACTCCCCACTTGTCTTTTTCATATTAGCCTATCTGACAGGTGTGAGGTAATACCTCATTGTGGTTTTGATTTGCATTTCCCTGATGATTAGTGATATATATGAAAGACCTTTTCACATGCCTGTTGACAGTTTGTATGTCTTCTTCTTTTTTTTTTTTTTTCTTTTTAGGGCCTCACCTGTGGCATATGGAGATTCCCAGGCTTGGGGTCTAATCAGAGCTGTAGCCGCCATCCTACACCACCGCCACAGCAACAGCAGCAGCAATGCCAGATCCAAGCCGTGTTTTCGACCTACCCCATAGCTCACGGCAACACTGGATCCTTAACCCACTGAGCAAGGCCAGGGATCGAACCTGTAACCTCATGGTTCGAGGTTTCTGTTGCACCATGAGGGGAACTCCTGTACTGTATGCCTTCTTTGAAAGAATATCTGTTCAGGTCTTTGGCATATTTTTAATTAAGTTTTTGTTTTATGAGTTCTTTATATAGTTTGGATATTAACCTCTTATCAGTCATATGATTTACAAATATTTTCTTCTGTTCCATAAATTGTCTTTTCATTTTGTTGATTGTTTCTTTTGCTGTGGAGAAGTTTTTTTAACATGCAGTCCCACTTACTTATTTTTGCTTTTGTTACTTGTGCTTTGAGTATCATATCCAGAAAATTGCTGCCAAGACCAGTGTCAAGGAGCTTTTCCTCTACCTCATCTTTGTTTTTTGGGGTTTTTTTTTTTTGTCTTTTTTGCCATTTCTTGGGCTACTCCTGTGGCATATGGAGATTCCCAGGCTAGGAGTCGAATTGGAGCTGTAGCCGCCGGCCTATGCCAGAGCCACAGTAACGCGGGATCCGAGCTGTGTCTGAGACCTACACCACAGCTCACAGCAACGCCAGGTCCTTAACCCACTGAGCAAGGGCAGGGATCGAACCCGCAACCTCATGGTTCCTAGTCGGATTCTTTAACCACTGAGCCACGACGGGAACTCCTCATCTTTGTTTTAAATGGAGTGTTTTGCCCATTTATATTTGATGCTATTACTAATATAGTTGGGCATAAGTCTGTTGTTTTCCTATTTGATTTCTGTTTTATCCTCTATGTTCTTTCTTTAGTCCTTATTCTTGCCATCTTTTGGAATTAATCAAGTGTTTGTTTTTTTTGTTTTGTGTTTGGGCTGCATCCGTGGCATGCAGAAGTTCCCAGGCCAGGGATTGAACCTGAGCCACAATAGTGACAGTGCCAAATCCTGAACCACTAGACCACCAGGGAACTCTGGTTTTTTGTTTTAAAATAGGTTTTAAGTCAGGTATGGAAAGGCCAACAGATTAGGTAATAGCTGCCATTGAAAAGATAGTTTATTATACTCACAAATCCCAGGAGAAGAGGGCATGCCATTCCTAAGTAGCCTGTTTGGGAGAGTATTGGTGTCAGTGAGGAAGCAAAAGAAAAAACATGGGCGAGAGCCTTATTATGATTTCTGGGAAGAAACAAGTGAAACGGGTAAGCAAGTTTAAGATGAACTACTTTAAATAATTTCAGCAGGCTCTGGGGGATAGGAGCTGTCCCTAGCTGTTGGCTCTTGGTCCTGTGGTGATTAGAATTGAGTATAGGGGCCCAGAGTGTGAGGTCCTTGGATATATGTGCTCCCGATGTGGTTTATATATGAAAGACATGTTTGCTTTCTCTCAGAATTAACTAACTCTGGGAGGACAGTCTTTTCCTGTTAGTGAGACCACAGATGTCAGAACATCAAATGACAGCAAATAAAGATATGATTGATATATTTTTTTCCCATATTAACCTTTTGGTTATACGTTCTTTTATTATTATTTTAATCGTTACCCTAGAGATGATAATACATACTCTTGACTTACTATAGTTAACTTAAATGAGCATTTTTACCACCTCTAAGTGTAAAAACCTTATAGCATTTAAACTTCATCATGTTTTTTTGTGACATTTTTCTCATACATTTTACTTTTTTTTTTTTTTGTCTTTTTGCCATTTCTTGGGCCGCTCCCGCAGCATATGGGAGGTTCCCAGGCTAGGGGTCTAATCGGAGCTGTAGCCACCAGCCTACGCCAGAGCCACAGCAACGCAGGATCCGAGCCGCATCTGCGACCTCCACCACAGCTCACGGCAATGCCGGATCCTTAACCCACTGAGCAAGGTCAGGAACCAAACCTGCAACGTCATGGTTCCTAGTCGGATTCGTTAACCACTGCGCCACGACGGGAACTCCCCATTTTACTTCTAAAATGTCCATTTGATTCCCCCTTTTTTCTTTTTTAAGACTGTTAGGTGACCCCAATACTTAAGTCCCGTTGAGTCTATTTATTGTGCTGGTTTTTTTTTTTTTTTTTCCATGACTGTACCCAAAGCATCTGGAATTCCCAGGCTAGGGGTGAAATCAGAGCTGCAGTTACTGTGCTGCATTTTCAACCTCATCACAGCTTGTGGCAACATCAGATCCTTAACCCAGTGAGTGAGGCCAGGGATCGAACCTGCATCCTCATGGGTTGGGTTCTTAACCTACTGAGCCACAGTGGGAACTCCTGAGTCTGTTTATATTTACAGGTTTTTTTTTTCTTTTTCAATATTTGGTTCATTTTTTAGCATGCCTTAAATTTTTGATTGGTTGCTCTTGATTATAGAAGAGGATTTGTAGATGTTTTGGATAGTATTATTTTTCTTCAAAGATAGTTGTGTTTTCTTTTGTCAAGCTGATAATATACTAGTGAGTCACCTTGAGCCTAAGGCTTTGTTAGAGGTAGTTGATGTTAGTTTTGTCCTTATTGCTAGGCCTTGGCTATTACTCTTAAACCATGGCTCTTCTAGAATCCCAACTGACTGTTTTGAATGTTTATCAAAGATCCAACATTTTGATTGGGTTTGAATTCCAACCTCCATCTCTCCAGCACTTTTTGTCTTCTGAAAGCTCTGCTTACCACTAGTCTTCTAACTGCCATTTTCTTTTGGGTTTCTGGGAGTCTTAGGCAGTACATACTTGTAGTTGACTCTTTACTTTGAGGAGAATTCACAGATTCTTGAGCCTCTTTTCAGCACCTTCTGTGATTGTGCCCTTTTTTTCCCCAATATAGTAACCTTGTAAAAATTGTGGTATAATTGATTTACAATATTGTTTTAGTTTCAGGTGTACAAGCAGAGTGATTCAATTATATATTTTTTCGGATCATTTTCCATGATGCACTATTATAAGATACTTGATATAGTTCCCTGTACTATGTAGTAAATTCTTGCTTATCTGTTTTATCTATAGTAGTTTATATGTCTTAATCCCATACTCCTAATTTATCCCTCCCTGCCTCCCTTTCGCCTTTGGTAACCATAAATTTGTTTTATATGTCCACGAATCTGTTTCTGTTTTGGATGTAGATTCATCTGTATTATTTCTTAGATATCATTTAAGTGATATCATAATATTTGTCTTTGTCTGACTCACTTAACCTAGTAAGATATCTAGGTCCATCCTTGTTGCTGCAAATGGCATTCTTTCATTTTTTATGGCTGAGTAATATTCCTGTGTGTGTGTGTGTGTGTGTGTGTGTGTGTGTGTGTGTGTGTATACACACCTGTGTACATACCACATCTTCTTAAGCCATGATTGTGCCTTTTAACTTCCAGACATCTTGGACGCTCCTGTCTCTGGTGTCTGTCTCCCAAGCCCATCTTCCTTCTTGGACTCTCTTTTCCTATATACCACAAGTTAAGGGATGAGGCTGGAGTAAATATACAGCTCCCTTTGGATAATGTTCTTCTCTTAAAGCTTCTAGTCTCTAAAGCCTTGCCTACATTTGTTGTTCTCAATGGTTTCATACAGTTGTTTTACATATATTGACTGCTTCGTTGTTTGGGCTTCTGGGATAGTCTAACACAAGCATCATGGCAAAAATTAGTGATGAAATTTCCCTTGATTGAGGTTTGATATTATTTGTACTTGCATTGACTTTTCATATATCCTTTTTTAAAGGTATGTGGTTTTGAAGCAGTTGGTCTTGAATTGTTGATATTGAAAAGCATGTTTCAGTAGAAAGTATGTTTTCTCTCTTCTTTAGACCTGTTCATAAGGTCTATCCAGTGGAGAAAATATTATTGTCCTTTTTCTTTGATTAAATCGCAAAAAATAATCACATATTGGCAAAAATCAATGATATAAAAATTTTAAATAAAACTTATAAAATTGCGTTATCAGAGTTCACATTGTGGCTCAGCAGTAACGAACCTGACTAGTATCCATGAGGACACAGGTTTGATCCCTGGCCTTACTCAGTGTGTTAAGGATCTGGTGTTACCGTGAGCTGCAATGTAGGTCACAGATGCAGCTCAGATCCCAAGTTGCTGTGGCTGTGGTATAGGCTGGCAGCTGCCGATTCGACTCCTAGCCTGGGAACTCCCATGTGCTGCAGGTATGGCCCTAAAAAGACAATAAAATAAAGTAAAATAAAATAAAATAGCATTATCCAAAATCTAGAACTTGTTAGTTGTCTTTGTTGAAATGTGACTGAAGTAGGTATGTTTGAGTTAAGGTTGTAGTGAGAACTGAGGATGTGATCAGAGAAAGATAAAAAGAAAAGACAAGGAGTTCCTGTTGTGGCTCAGTGATAATGAACCTGACTAGTAACCATGAGGATGTGGGTTTGATCCTTGCCTCACTCTGTGGGTTAAGGATCCGGTGTTGCTCTGAGCAGCAGTATAGGTGACAGACGTGTCTTAGATCCAGTATTGATGTGGCTGTGGCATAGGCTGGCAGCTACAGCTCTGATTGGACCCCTTGCCTGGGAATCTCCATATGCTGTGGGTGCAGTGCTTAAAAAAAAAGACAAAAAGAAAGGAAAGTTAAGCAAGGGCTCCTGAAGCCCTTGGAAAATACTGCGAAGTGTAAGCTCTAGTCTGAAGTCTTTAAGGAACCACTGAAGTGCAACAGAAAAATTATATTTCCATTTGTGATATGGAAAGTTTATTTTTGTAGCAGTGAGGAAGAAAGATTGGCATGTGCCAAAAAATTTTAAAAAGGGTAATTATGAAGATTTTGTAATTGGAAATAAATGCTGAGAGCTCAGACTAGACTGTGGCAGTGAAGGTGGAAAGATTACTATGCATTTCAGATTTAAAGTTTAAATTGATAGAATCAGGAGTTCCTGTTGGCTCAGTGGTTAACGAATCCGACTAGGAACCATGAGGTTGCAGGTTAGATCCCTGGCCTTGCTCAGTGGGTTAAGGATCCAGCGTTGCCGTGAGCTGTGGTGTAGGTTGCAGACACAGCTCGGATCTGGCATTGCTTTGGCACTGGGTGTAGTCTGGCGGCTACAGCTCCAATTAGACCCCTAGCCTAGGAATCTCCATATGCCGTGGGTGTGGCCCTAGAAAAGACAAAAAGACCAAAAAAAAAAAAAAGAATAAGTAAAATAAATTGATATAATCAAAAGAACTTTGTTTTCTGACAAGATAAAAGAATGGACATTGTGGTGCCTCATTTGTGGAAGAAAATTATTCATTGGAAGTATGGGGTGGAAGCTGGGCAGGAAGTGATTCTCTAGTGCTTAGACCTCCTTGTGCACTATTTCTGGATTTGTCCTACCCAGGCTGGATTACTTCAGAGAGCTGTGGTTGGGAAAGAAACTCTAATAGTCCCAGAAGGGTCTGATAGAGGCAACAAAAGCTAGTTGGTCTAAACTAAATATCAGACCTGGCTTAGGAGAGATCTGGTGGTTAAACACAGTATGTGAAAGCTGTAACGGAGGTTCACTGTGCTATACCAACTTAATTTTATGTTTGACAGATGTATATAATAAAATGAGAGAGTGAAACAGACAAACAAAAACCTTACAAAGTCATGACACTCAGGTTCAGGTTAGGGCAACCCCAGTAACCATTGCATGAAAGCTTAGAGGGAGGAGTCAGGGGCAGCTGCTTAGAGCAGGTATTTTCTGTTTATTGTCTTGATGTCTAGGTAACATGTACCATGTGGATGAGCAAAGTTTGAATATAGCTCAAAATTGAATAATTTTGCTATAATTCCACTTCTAGGTTACTAACCTTCATATTTTGTATTAAGTGATAAACCCATGTGAGGGTGTGTGTGTATATATGTATTGCATATATGAGTCTGCATGCCTGAAAGTGTGCTTCTGTTTTTATGTGTTCTCTCATTCCATCTATATGACAGGGTTAAGTGTACAGTGTCTTTTTTAGATAACTAAAAATAATTCTTAAAATATATGTCTGAGTTTTCATTAATTCGCAGTAGGGATCACCTTAAATTTAAAAATGCTTCAGCATTGCTGATTGTCTTCAGACAAGCTAATCAGGGACTGGTATCATAATAAGTATTTGAAACCAAACCAAAGAGTCACATGTCCAAAAGGACTCCTATCTCTAGATTGCCAGAAGATAAGCCTTCTTTTACTTTCCAATACCCTAAATAGAACCAGCATGATGTCAGTAGTAGATGGGCCAATGAACACTGGCTTTATAACCAAGCTTTCTAACAGTTTGACAGTTTTCTTCCTCATGCAAAAGCTTTTTAGTTTGACGTAGCCCCATTTGCTTATTTTTTTCTTTTGTTTCTCTTGCCCAAGGAGACATACTTGAAAAATTGCTAAGATTGGTATCAGAGTGTACTACCTATGTTTTCTTGTAGTAGTTTAAAGTTTCAGGTCTTACATATAAGTCTCTAATCCATTTTGAGTTTATTTTTGTATGTGGCGTAAGAAGGTAGTCCAACTTGATTCTTCTGTCTGTAGCTATCCAGTTTTCTCAATGTCATTAATTAAAGAGGCTGTCTTTTCCCCATTGTATATTCTTGCTTCTTTTGTCATGGATTACTTAAGCAAATAAATGTCAGTTATTTCTGGGGTTTCTATTCTTTTCTCTTGATCTTTGTGGTATTTTGTGCCAGTATACTCTTTTCAGATTTCAAAATCAGGGAGTGTGATACCTTCAGCGTTGTTCTTCTTAATATTGTTTTGGCTATTTGAAGTCTTACGTGTCCTTACTAGTTTTAGAATAATTTGGTCTAGTTATGTGAAAAATGCTATAGTATTTTGATAGGGATTGCATTGACTCTGTAGATTGCCATGAGTAGTATCGACATTTTAACAGTATTAATTCTTCTAGTCTATGAGTAAATACATCTTTTTGTTTACTTGTCTCATCTTCAGTTTCTTTTACCAATATCTTATAGTCTTCAGAGAACAGGTCTTTTATTTCCTTGGTTAGATTTATTCCTAGGTATTTTTTTTTATGTAATTATAGATACAATTTTTTTAATTTCTTTTTTTTGATAGTTTATTGTTTATTTGTATAGAAACTCAAGTGACTACATTAATTATCCTATAACTTCACTGAATTCACTGATAAATTTCTAATAGTTTTTTTGGTGGCATCTTTGGGATTTCTTTATAGGTATAGTATCATGCCATCTGGAAACAGTGACAGTTTTGCTTCTTCCTTTCCACTTGAGATGCTTTTCATTTGTTTTTCTTGCCTAATTGCTCTGGCTAAGGACTTTTGGTACTGTGTTGAATAAAAGTGGCAAGAGTAAACATCCTTGTTTTGTTCCTGATCTTAGAAGGCGGGCTTTAAGATTTTCATCATTGTATATAATGTTGGCTCCAGGTTTTTTATATATACCTTTTAATGTGGTAAGGTGTGGACCCTCTATACCCAGTTTGTTGAGAGTTTTATCGTAAATAGAGGTTGCTTTTTGGCAAAAGCTTACTACTGGCTTTGAAGAATGAGTTTGGGAGCATTTCTTCCTCTTCAACTTTTTGGAGTAGTTTGAGAAGGATAAGTGTTATTATTAACTCTTTAAAAATTTGGTAGCATTCTCCTATGAAGCTATCTGGTCACTGATTTTATTTCTTAGGACTTTTTTGATTACTAATTCAGTTCATTACTGGTAATCAGTCTTGTCCTATTTTCCATTTCTCCTTGATTCAGTCTTAGGAGATTTTACATTTCTAGGAATCTTTCTTCTAGATTGTCCATTTTATTGTAGTATAATTACCTTTGTATTTCTGCGATGTCATCTCTAACTTCGCTTCTTTTATTTCTGATCTTATTTATATGGGTCCTCTCTTAGTTAGTCTGGCTAAAGGTTTTTCAGTTTTGTTTATTTTTTTGAAGAACTACCTCTCATTTTCATTGATCTTTTATATTGTATTTTTAGTCTGTCTTTATTTTTTCCCTGATCTTTTATCATTTTTTTTTTTTCATTTTACTGACTTTGGGTTTTGTTTGTTCTTCATTTTCTAGTTCCTTTAGATGTAAGGGTAGGTTGTTTATTTTAGATTTTTCTGGAGTTCCCATTGTGGCTCAGCGGAAACAAATCTGACTAGGATCCATGAGGATGCAGGTTTGACCCCTGGCCTTGCTCAGTGGGTTGGGGATCCAGTGTTGCCATGGGCTGTGGTGTAGGTCGCAGACATGGCTCAGATCTTATGTTGTTGGGGCATAGTTCGGTGGCTTCAGCTCTGATATGGCTCCTAGCCTGAGAACCTCCATATGCCATGGGTGTGGCCCTAAAAAACATTAAAAATATATATATATTTTTTTTCCTGTTTCCTGTGGTGGGCTTTTATTGCTATAAATTTAGCTCTTATAAACTGCTTTTGTTATGTCCCATAAATTTCAGTTCATTTTATTTCTGGTGTCTCCAGGTATTTTTTTTTCCTATTTCTTGAATTATTCATTGATTGCTTAGTATTTATTTAGTATCATATTATTTAGCCCTCATGTGTTTGTGGTTTTTGTAATTTTTTTCTTGTAATTGGTTTCTGATCTCACACTGATGTGGTTGGAAAAGATGCTTGATATGATTTCAGTCTTATTAAATTTATTGAGATTTGTTTTGTGGCCTAACATGTGATGTATCTTGGAGAACATTCCATGTGCACTTGAAAAGAATATCTTCTACTTTTAGATGGATGTTCTTTGTATATCTATTAAGTTCATCTGATCTAATGTGTCATTTAAGGCCACCAGATTTTCTGTCTGATTGATCTGTGCATTGATGTTATTGTGTTACTCTCATTTCTTTGTTATTTTATGTATTTACATGGACCTATGTTGGATGGGTGCATCTATGTCCTCTTGTCAGATTGATCTCTATATCATTATGTAAGGTCCTTTTTTGACTTTTTGTAGTCTTTATTTTTTAAAGTTATATGTATATTAAAGAGTCTAGGTTTTTTTTGGTTTTTTTTGAAGTTCCTGTCATGGCTCAGTGGTTAACGAATCCGACTAGGAACCATGAGGTTGAGGGTTTGATCCCTGGCCTTGCTCAGTGGGTTAAGGATCCAGCATTGCCGTGAGCTGTGGTGTAGGTCACAGATGTGGCTCGGATCCCACGTTGCTGTGGCTGTGGTTGTGGTGTAGGCCGGCAGCTGCAGCTCTGGTTGGACTCCTAGCCTGGTAACCTCCATATGCCAAGGGAGCAGCCCTAGAAAAGGCAAAAAGACAAAAAAAGAAAAAAAAAGAGTCTAGTTTTTTTTTTATATATATGTAAAAGTTATTTTTAAAGTTTGTACACATATATACCATATTACACACAACATGACTGGCTACTTTGGAAAATCCCAATCTACAATTGGATTTCCAAAATCTGTAGGTGAGTTTAGCATGGTTGCAAGATTCATACCCCAAAATTAGTTACATTGCTTTTTGTCAACAATGAACATCTGGAATTTGTTCTATTCTAAAAGTTTTACTTGTTCTACCCCCAAAATGAATACTTGAGTATAAATCCAACAAAAAATGTGTAAGAACTGTATCCTGAAAACCCTAAAATATTGATGAAAAAAATTAAAGAAGATCTAAATAAGTGAAGATCTTGATGGATTGAAGACTCAATATTGTTATGCTGTCAGTTATGTCCAAATAGATACATAGATTCAGTGCAATCCCAATCAGAATCACAGTAGTCTTTTTTGTATAGATACTGACAAGCATGTTCTAAAATTTTTATGGAAAGGCAGGGAAACTAGAATAGCTAAAACAATTTTGAAAAATGATTAATTCACACCATCTGACTTCAAAAACTTACTATAAACTTGCAGTAATCAGGGTAGTATGATATTGTTAAAAGGATAAATACAGAAATCAGACAGAAGAGGATCCAGACATGGACGCACAGGGATGTAATCAACTGCTTTTTTTTGGTGGGGGTTGTCTTTTTAGGGCTGTACCCACGGCATATGGAGGTTCCCGGGCTAGGGGTTGAATCGGAGCTGCAACTGATGGCCTACACCACAACCACAGCAACGTCAGATCTGAGCCATGTCTGCGACCTACACCACAGCTTATGGCAACACCGGATCCTTAACCCACTGAGCAAGGCCAGGGATTGAACCTGCATCCTTATGCATCCTTATGCATCCTAATCAGATTCTTTTCTGCTGAGCCATGATGGGACCTCTGAGTCAACTGATTTTTGAGAAAGGTGCAAAGACCATTCAATGGAGAAAGGATAATCTTTTTAATAAGTGGTGCCGGAGCAACCGGATATCTGTGTACATAAAAAGAAACTTTGACTCACACCTTATAGAAAAATTTATGCAAGATGGATCATAGTGCTAAATGTAAAGCATAATACTATAAAGCTTCTAGGATGAAAATATAGGAGAAAAACTTTGTTTCCTTGAATTATGCAAAGATATTCAAAGATATAACAAAAAGCATTTTCCATAAAAGACAAATTTTATAAATTTAACTTATTAAATTAAAATTTTTTGTTCTCTGAAAGATACTGTTAAGAGAACGAAAAGGAAAGCCACAGTCTGGCAGAAAATATTTGCAAGTCACATATCTGGCAGAATTTATATCTAGAACATATAAGAAATTCTCAAACCTTGACAAGTAGAAACCAACAAAAATAAAAATTGAACATAATGTCTAAACAGACACCTCACCAGAAAATTACAGATGGTTGATGAGTTCCTGTTGTGGCTCAGCAATAACGGACCCAACCAGTATCCATAAGGATGCCTGTTTGATCCCTGGCCATGCTCTGTGGGTTAAGGATCTGGTATTGCCGTGAGCTGCGGTGTAGGTCACAGACGTGGCTTGGGTCCCACATTGCTGTGACTGGTGTAGGCTGGCAGCTACAGCTCCAATTGAACCCCTAGCCTGGGAACTTCCATATGCCATGGGTATGGCCCTAAAAAGACCAAAAAAAAAATGTAGCTGGTCAATTAAAATGTTCAACATCATTAGTCCTTAGGAAACCACAAATTAAGTTCACAATTTGATACCACTCGACAATTAGAATAGCTTAAAAATAAAGATTAGAAGAAATACAGTTAACACCAAGTGATAGTGGGTATATGGTATATTTATTGCTGGTAGGAATGTAGAAATGGTCTTGCCAACATGGAAAACAGCTTGGAGTTTTTCAATAAAGTTGAACATATAATTATATGACCCAGTATTCCCACTCCTAGATATTAATCCTAGAGAAATGAAAACTCAAGTTCACACAAAAATCTGTATATGAATATTTAAGGGTAGTTTTATTCATAATTGCCAAAAATTGTAATCAGTGTATGCCACAGCAGGTGAATTTTGCTGAAGTTTGTTAAATATCATTTATCTTCATTTAAACAAAACAAAACAGTATGATATGAGGAAAACCCAAATGGATTAGAGACTTTAACAAATGAACCTAACTAGTATAAATGAATAGCATAAACACAGAAGAAAAGAACTTACCTTAAATTATTTTGGAAACAGTGTTTTGTCTGAATAAGGCTAAAGACAAAAAAAAAAAAAAAAAACTCTAGTTATTTACTTTGTTTCTCCAGGGCTATAATTTGGCAATTCTGAAACTAATACATGTGTAGAGTAGGTTTGAATTAGTTCTTTTTGGTAAACAATTAGTATTTTATTGAGTTATAGCTGATCTGGAGTGTTGTTAATTTCTGCTGTACAGCAAAGTGACTCAGTTTTTTATATATATATTCTTTTTCATATTCTTTTGCATTATAGTTCATTATAAGATACGAATATAGTTCCCTATGATATACAGTAGGACCTTGTTGTTTATCTATTTTGTATATAGTAGTTGTATCTGCTAATCCTAGACGCCTAATTTACTCCTTCTTCGCCCCTTCCCACTTTGGTTAACATAAGTTTGTTTCCTTTGTCTCTGTTGTGTAAATAAGTTCCTGTGTATCATATTTTGATTCCATGTATAAGTGATATCGTGATATTTGTCTTTTTCTGTCTGACTTATTTCACTTAGTATGATAATCTCTAAGTCCATCCAAGTTGCTGCAAATGGCATTATTTCATTCTTTTTAATATATCACATCTTTTTTATCCATTCATCTGTTAATGGACATTCAGGTTGTTTCTATGTCTTGGCTATTGTAAATAATGCTGCTGTAAACATAGGGGTGCATATATCTTTTCGAATTATAGTTTTGTCTGGGTTTATGCCCTGGAGTGATTGCTGGATCATATGGCAACTCTGTTTTTGGTTTTGTTTTGTTTTGCTATTTCTTGGGCGTCTCTCACGGCATATAGAGAGAGGTTCCCAGGCTAGGGGTCGAATCGGAGCTATAGCTGCCAGACTACGCCAGAGCCACAGCAACGCAGGATCCGAGCCTCGTCTGCGACCTACACCACAGCTCACAGCAACGCCAGATCGTTAACCCACTGAGCAAGGGCAGGGACCGAACCCGCAACCTCATGGTTCTTAGTTGGATTCGTTACCCACTGCGCCACGACGGGAACTCCTGTTTTTGGTTTTTTGAGGAACCTCCACATTGTTTTCCATAGTGACTGCACCAATTTACATTCCTTCCAACAGTGTTCCCTTTTCTCCACACCCCTTCCAGAATTTGTTATTTGTAGATTTTTAATAATGGCCATTTTGACCCATGTGAGGTGGTACCTAATTGTCATTTTGATTTGCATTTCTCTGAAAATTAGTGACAGTGAGCATCTTTTCATGTGCTCATTGGCAGTCTGTTTTCTTTGGAAAAATGTCTGTTTAGATTTTCTGCCTATTTTTCAATTGGGTTGTTGATTTATTTATTTATTTTGTTACTGAGTTGTTTGAGCTGTTTGTATATTTTGGAAATTAAGCCCTTGTTGGTTGTATCATGTACAAACATTTTCTCCCAGTCCACAGGTAGTCTTTTTTCATTTATGATTTCCTTTGCTGCGCGAAAGTGTCTAAGTTTGGTTAGGTTCCTTTGGTTTGTTTGTTTGTTTGTTTTTCTTTTCAGGGCTGTACCCATGGCATAGGAAGTTCCCAGGCTAGGGGTTAAATTGGAGCTGCTACTGCTGGCCTACACCACAGCCACAGCAACTCCAGATCAGAGCCTTGTCTACAACCTACACCTTAGCTCATGGCAACGCCAAATCTTTAACCCAGTGAGCAGGGCCAAGGATTGAACCTATGTCCTCGTAGATACTAGTTGGGTTTATAACCACCAATCCACAACAAGAACTCCTCTGTTGGTTTATTTTTGCTTTTATTTCTGTTGCCTTGGGAGATAACCTTAGAAAACATTGATATAATTTATTTCAGAGAATGTTTTGCCTATGATCTTTTATGGGAGTTTTTTGGTATCATGTCTTATTTTTAAGTCTTTAACCCATTTTCAGTTTATTTTTGTGCATGTTGTGGGGAAGTGTTCTTACTTAATTGATTTACATGCAGCTGTCCTTTTTCCAACACAACTTATTGAAAGACTCTCTTCTCCATTGTATATTCTTGCCTCCTTTATTGAAGATTAATTGATTGTAGGTGTATAGGTTTATTTCTGGCCTCTCTATCCTGTTCTCTTGATTTATATGGCAGTTTTTTTGCCAGTACCATGCTGTTTTGACTATTCTTGGCTTTGTAGTAATGCCTGAAGTCTGGGAGGTTATGCCTCCAAGCTTTGTTCTTTTTCCTCTAGATTGCTTTGGCAATGCTTGATCTTTTATGGTTCCATATACATTTTAATATTATTCTAGTTCTGTTAAAAGTATCATGGGTAATTTGATAGAGATCACATTAAATCTGTAGATTGCTTTGAGCAGTATGGCCATTTTTACAACATTATTTCTTCTAATTCAGGAGCATGGGATATCTTTTCATTTCTATAAATCATTTTTAGTTTCCTTTGTCATTATTTTTAGTTATCAGTGTATAAGTATTTTACTTCCTTGGCCAGGTTTATTCCTAAGTTTTTGTGGAGTTTTTGATGAGATTTTAAAAGAGATTAAAAAATAAAACTTTTCCTTTCTGATATTTCATTGTTAGTGTAAAGAAATTCAACTGCTTTCTGTATATTAAACTTGCATCCTGTTCCCTTACTAAATTCATTTATCAATTCTAGTAGTTTTTGTGTGGAGTCTTTAGGGTTTTTTATATATATTATCATGTCATCTGCAAATAATGACAATTTAACCTCTTCCCTTTCAGTTCGGATACATTTATTTCTTTTTCTTTCTTTCTTTTTTGCTTTTTATGGCTGCACCCACAGCATATGGAGGTTCCCAGGCTAGGGGTCCATTCGGAGCTATAGCTGCTGGCCTACACCACAGCCATGGCATCAGATCCGAGCCACATCTGTGACTTAAACCACAGCTCATGGCAAGGCCAGATCCTTAACCCACTGAGCAAGGCCAGGGATCGAACCCACAACCTCATGGTTCCTACTCAGATTCATTTCCACTGCATCATGACTGGAACTCCTATTTCTTGTCTGATTGCTCTAGTTAGGAATTCCAATATTAACTGTTGAATAGAAGTGGTGAGGGGGCATTCTTGTCTTGTTCCAGATTTTGTTGGGAAGGGTTTCAGCTTTTCAACATTGAATATTTTGTTGACTGTGGATTTGTCATAAATAGCTTTTATTATGTTGAGATATGTTCCCTCTCTACCCATTTAAGTGAGAGTTTTTATCATGAATAAATGTTGAATTTCATCAGATGCTTTTTTTCCTGCATCTGTTAGCATGATCGTTTGGCTTTTGTCTCTACTTTTGTTGATGTGGTGTATCACCTTGATTTGCATATGTTAAACCATCCTTGTGACCCTGGGATGAATCCAACATCATCATGGTGTATTACCTTTTTATGTGTTGTTGGATTCAGTTTGCTAATATTGTTTTAACACAATCCTATATTGTAGGCAATCTGTGATTACACCCTTTCACTCCAGTACCTTAAAATTACCACTAACATTACAACTCATGCAGAACACAGATAAATGTAAAAATGTCACAATTCTTCCAGATGGGGCTTTTAGTTCCACTAGATCACCACTTACTTTTTTATTTGTCTAATATTTCATTACAACCTTCCGTAAGTTTTTCTTCCCATGCATTCACTATATGTATCATAAATCAGTTTTCGTTTAAAGTACCTGACTAGAGATTGCTCCTGAAAGCTCAGATCATATGCTTCAGTGAACTTCTCCCACATTCTTAATGTGCATTAGTTATGATTTAAAAATTCTTTTTTGTTTTCTTAGGGCCACACCCATGGCAAGTGGAAGTTCCTAGGCTTGGGGTCAAATTGGCTTGTGCCACAGCCAAGCAACGCCAGATCCAATCAGCATCTGCAACCTAATGTTTGTTTTTAAAAATCTTTTATAAAGGAGTTAATTTTACATTAAAACCTGTCATGAGACCAGTTCGCTAATATTTTGCTGAGAATTTTTGCTTCTATCTTCATTAAAGATACTGGCCTGTAATTTTCTTATTTGGTAGTATCTTTGTTTTGTTTTGGTATCAAGGTGATGGTGTCTTCACACATTATCTTTGGAAGTGTTGCCTCTTCTTCAGTTTTTTGGAAGGGTTTGAGAAGGATTGGTATAGGTTCTTCTTTGTATGCTTGGGAATGTAAGAATTCCCCAGTGACGCTCCCTCATCCCAGACTTTTATTTGCGGGGAATTTGTTATTATTATTATAAATTGTATTTCGCTTCTGGTGATCAGGCAGTTCAAATTATCTACTTCTTCTTGATTATTTCCTCTCTAGTCTTTATTATTTCCTTCCTTCTGCTGACTTTAAGTTTTGTTTGTTCTTCTTTTTCTAATTATTTTAGGTGGTAGTTTTGGTTATTTGAGATTTCTCTCTCTCTCTCTCTTTTTTTTTTTTTTTTTTTTGCGGAAGGCCTGTATTGCTTTGAACTGCCCTCTTAGGACTGCATTTACTACATTCTGTAGATTGGTATGGTTGTGTTTTTACTGTCGGTTGTCACAAGGCTTTTTTTTTTTTTTTGTCTTTTTGCCTTTTCTAGGGCCACTCCTGCAGCATATGGAGGTTCCCAGGCTAGGGGTCAAATTGGAGCTGTAGCCACTGGCCTGCACCATAGCCACAGCAATCCCAGATCCGAGCTGCGTCTGCGACCTACACCACAGCTCACAGCAATGCTGGATCCTTAACCCACTGAGCAAGGCCAGAGATTGAACCTGAAACCTCCTAGTTGGATTCGTTAACCACTGAGCCATGACGGGAACTCCACAAGGCATTTTTTAAATTTCCTCTTTGATTTTGTTATTAACATTTATTTATTTATTTATTTATTTATTTATTTTTGGTAGCATGTTATTTAGTCTCCATGTAGTCTTTTTTTTTCTTGTTTGCTTTCCATGGTTGATTTCTCATTCCATGTTGTTGTGGGCAGGCAGAATTCTTGAAATAATTTCTATCTTCTTATGATTTCTTGAGACTTGTTTTATGTCCTAGTATGTGATCTGTCATAGAGCATGTTCCATGTGCATGAATGTGTATTCTGGGTTGTGCTGGATGTAATGTCCTAAAATATCTATGAAATATTAAATCTTACTATTCTGGAGTACCATTGTGGCTCAGTTGGTTAAGAACCTGACATAGTGTGCATGAGGATGCAAGTTTGACCCCTGGCCTTGCTCAGCGGGTTAAGTTTCCATCATTGCCACAAGCTGTGGCATAGGTCACAGATGCAGCTTGAATCCAGTGTTGCTGTGGCTGTGGGGTACACCTGTAGCTGCAGCTCTGATTTGACCCCTAGCCTGGAAATTTCCATGTGCTGCAGGTGTGACCCCCAAATAAATAAATAAATAAATCTGAATATTCTATTGTGTCATTTAGGATTTCTGTTGCTTTACTGATTTTCTCTCTGGAAGATGTGTCCACTGATGTCAGTGGGATGTTAAAAGTCTCCTGCTATTACTGTATGCTCATTGATTTCTCCTTTTATGTCTGTTAGTATTTGTTTTATGTATTTAAGTGCTGCTATATTGGGTGCATATCTTTTAATGAGTATAATATCATCTTCTTGTATTGATTCTTTTATCATTGTATAGCATCCTTCTTTTATCTTTATGACCTTTGTTTTAAAGTCTGTTTCTTTGATATGAGCATTGCTACCCCTTCTTTCCTGTCACTTCCATTTGCATGAAATGTCCTTTTCCATCCCTTCACTTTCAGTAGGTACATACTTAGCTATAAAGTAGGTCTCTTGTAGGCAGCATATTATAGGCTTTTTAAAAAATTATTATCCAATTTGCCACTCCATGTCTTTTGATTGTAGTATTGATATTTAAGGTAATTATTGGTAGAGATATATGTGTTTTTCTTTTTATGGCTGCATATGTGGCATATGGAAGTTCCCAGACTAAGGGTTGAATCAGAGCTGTAGGTGCAGGCCTCCACCACAGCTACAGCAACACCAGATCTGAGCTGCATCTGCCACCTACACCACAGCTTGCAGCAACACCAGATCTGAGCTGCATCTGCCACCTACACCACAGCTTGCAGCAACACTGGATCCTTAACCCACTGAGTGAGACCAGAGATCGAAGCCACATCCTCACAGAGACAATGTCAAGTCCTTAACCTGCTGAGCCACAATGAGAACTCCTGGTCCTTTTCTATTCTGATAGCAAGTCCATTGTCATTGTTTTTCCTCAGTGTGTGCTTGATTTTGGGGCACGATTGTGTGGTGTGACCAGAGCCTGTACTGGATGTTGAGGTGGGGTCTTCTCTTTGCTCTGTGGTTGTTACACAGCCCTACAGGGGACAGTGTATGGAACTCAGTTGTTGCAATAGAAACCACCAAATTCATTTCTGAGCTGTGGTGTGAGGTTTGTGGGACTAGGGCACTTCTGCTGGAAGAAGAGCTACTGAGGATTCCTCTGCAGGAGCCGTTCTCTGGGGAGTGTGCTCGGTGGTGTTACCTGTCCTCTCTTGTGGGCATTCACAAAGTGCACTCTGATTGGCACTGCTGCTGGCCTCACCTGAGTTGTGAGAATGTAGGCAGTCAGCCCAGATGTCCCTCATTCGCTGTGTTTCCAAAGCCACCAGTGCAGATCTACCAAAGTCAGGCACCTGGGCCTGCCATGGAAGTTATAGAATCACCTCAGGCCCTGGCCCAACCACTGCATGTCTGCGCTGCCCCAAACCTGCAGACCCACCCCAGTCACAGGAGCACCAGTAATTTTCTGCAATGTTCTGTAGGCACTGAGCTTGCAAAGCACCCACAGCATCATAAATCTGCTAGTTGCATAGCCCCTGGGGATAGGTTCAGATTTCAGCCCCACCTCCACGTGTGTGCTTCCAGAACTCATAGAGGTGGAGTCACATCTGCTCTATGTGGAAAATAAAGTTGTTATGATGAGCCCGTCCTCTCCCTTCACAAGTATGTTAACAATGTGGCTTCTGTTGATACCTGGGGCTCTGTCTTGCTCACACCCCCATTTGCGGTCTGGACTACACTCCATTCTTTTGGGCTGTCTCTGCATAGCCAACCCTAGTCTTCTCTCCAGGTCTGACCATTGAAGTATAAGTTTCAGTATTCAGACCCCACATGCACCAGGAGACACACATCTGGGGAATGGCTGGGGAATGCAGCCAGGTAGGTGGCAAGGACCATCTGTGCTGGTTTCTCTTTTCTGCCTCCCACAAGCTGGTTGCTATACTCTCTGAGCCTCTGGAGCTCACTATCTGTCCCAGCTGTTTTTAAGGCACATGAAAGGGGTCCCTAGGCTGAAGGAACCTTTCTTCTTGTATAGTTTCTTCCCAGGTGTGCAGGTCCCATCACGCTTTCATCCAACCCGGTTATGTGGTGATTTTTCTTGTAGCTTTGGTTGTATGAGGTCTTCTGCCAGCTTTCAGTAGATACTCTGTGAGAACTGTTCTACATGTAGATGTATTTTTGATGTATTTGTGGGAGGAAGTGAGCTCCACCTCCTTCTATCCTGCCATCATGATCTTGAGAAGCAGATTTCTTAATGTTCAGGAAAGAAGTTAGTAAAGAAATGGGTTCGCCCAGTGGAGTTCCATCATGGCACAGTGGAAATGAATCCAACTAGGAACCATAAGGTTGCGGGTTCAATCCCTGACCTTGCTCAGTGGTTAAGGATCCAGCGTTGCCTTGAGCTGTGGTGTAGGTTGCAGATGCGGCTCAGATCTGGTGTTGCTGTGGCGTAGGCTGGCAGCTGTAGCTCTGATTAGACCCCTGGCCTGGGAATCTCCATATGCCACGGATGCGGCCCTAAAAAGCAAAAAAATAAGAAAGAAATGGGGATGGCCAGAAATAACCCTTTTGTGCATTGGATTGGAATTGGGGGTATCTGTGGGAACTCCTTTGTCTCTTTCTATCATGCACACACACAGATAAACACACATATACATAAAATAAAAATTCCTTTTATTAAGTGAAGAAGGACTAAGGGAAATAATTGTTGCAGTCAAGATCTACTAATAAATACTAAAATTGGTGGGTAAAAGTTTGAGAAGAAACAGGATTATATGCATAATCTCAGATACAGTCCCAAAGATATTCATTAATTAAAATGGAAAAATTAGTGTAGAAACCTGGCAGAGACTACCTTAACCAAGTGATCAAGGTTAATATCACTAAAAATATTGACATCATATACCCCATCTCTGATATGACAGTGAGACAGTCACATCATTTCATTGGCATTCTTATTTAAAAATGCATGAACTTAATTATGAGGAAATAGCATACAAACTAGGGAACTTTATACAAAATAATCTTTACTCTCCAGAGGTGTCAAGATTAAACAGAGATTTAGGAACTGTCACAGATTGGAGGAGGGAAAGGCAACGTGAGAATCAAATGCAGTGTAGGATCCCGGAACAGAAAAGGGTTATTAGTATAAAAATTGGTGAAATTCAAATAAAGCCTATAGTTTAGTTTGTAGTTAATAATTTTACCATTGTTAATTTCTTAGTTTTGATGATTTTATCATACAAGATGTTAACAATAGGTGAAGCTGGGCAAAAGGTATGCAGCAACTTTCTGTAATATTTTTGAAACATATCTGTAAGTCTAAAACTATTTCAAAGTAAGAGCAGATTTTTGGGGGGGGGGGCACATCATGGCATACGGAAATTTCCAGGGCAGGGGCTGAATGTGAGCCACAGCTGTGACCTACAGCACATGTAGGACAACACTGGATCCATAACCCACTGTCCTGGGCTGGAGATTGAATCCATGCTGCCAAAGATACAATGCCAGGGGTATAAATAAGTTTTCCTTGATTTTTTTTTTTTTCCTTCAGAAAAATAATGTAAGCTTTAGAAATAAAAATTTCCAGGAAATAAAATTAGCAGTTAAAGGAATATGTTTTATTATTTTTAAGACTATAACTTTAAGTTGAGCCAGTGATGTACTATTCTAAAGCCTTAAAATGTCTTTAAGTAGTACTTTCTTAATTTGTAGGGGAAAACTCCACTCATTGATTTCTTCTTTGTATAAAAGTCCCCCCCCCAAGCAACGAGTATTACACATGTGTTTAATATTTCAGCAGTATTATGAATTTAGTCTTGTTGTTATGGGCACCTTGGAATTGAAACTACAATTTAAAATATTATTTCCCTGGAGAATATGTTCAGATTCTTAACAATTTGAACTTTTGGTTTATAACCCCATTTATAGATTGGAGACAAAAAAAATAATTTAAAAAAATTAGCTAATTTCACTACTCAAAAATAACTATTGTTAACACTTAGGTATCTAACTTACAGAATTTTTTTTCTGTACACCTGCTGTTTGTATGTTTCATGTTACATTTAATTTCTGAACCAGACACAAAATAGAGAAGAGGGGACGCAGAAAACATATTTCAAAAACAACCCTTTCTCTGTATTTCAGTTTTGTTTTGAGTTTATGCTTTTACCTTTCTTCTCCAAACACACTAATGTGGAGAAATAGAGACTAAAGAAAAAATATATGTGGAATCTTAGAAATGAGCCCAGTAAAAGAACCCTATTGAGAAAAATCCTTGACAAATAGCCATTTAATATGTGCTGGTAGCATTTCTTTTAGTTGACTGATTTTTATTTTGTTTTATTTATATATTATAAATATACAGATACTAAATACATTGTTTGAGATTAGATTAATTATACTCTCATACAACCAACAGTTTAAGATACAGAATGGTGATAATTTTAGGAATGGAATGGAACAGCTAGAGATGGAATGACAGTTGCTGAAGTATACCTCTTTGAATAAGTGTTTTATGTATTTTAAAATTAAAACTAAATCATAATGTATGAGGGATTGTCACTGAAATGAAAGGTAGCAGGAACAATGAACCCTGCTATAGTTTAGACACAACCACATTGATGGGAAAATTAGAACTGATATGGGTAACTTTCATACACAGCATTTTTTATTTATTTTTTTTATTATTTTTTATTTTTTTTGTCTTTTGTTGTTGTTGTTGTTGTTGCTATTTCTTGGGCCGCTCCCGCGGCATATGGAGGTTCCCAGGCCAGGGGTTGAATCGGAGCTGTAGCCACCGGCCTACACCAGAGCCACAGCAACGTGGGATCCGAGCCGCGTCTGCAACCTACACCACAGCTCACGGCAACGCCGGATTGTTAACCCACTGAGCAAGGGCAGGGACCGAACCCGCAACCTCATGGTTCCTAGTTGGATTCGTTAACCACTGCGCCACGACGGGAACTCCCATACACAGTATTTTAAGTGCATATCCTCCATCTGGTTGGGAGAAGGAAACTAGGCAAATCTTGAACTCTTCTTAATAGATTTATTTCATATTGGTATGGGTGTGTGACAGATCTGAAACTGTATGTTAAAGGATTGAGCAATGAGTAATGTTGATATTATTTGGAGTCAGGATCCTATCTATGAAAATATGGAAAGTTATGTAAGTGTGAAAGGTAAGAAAGAACCCTGTGTGGTCGGAAAGGAATTATTGATACTAATATGAAATAATTGTATGTTGTATGTGTGTCCCCTAGCTCCATCTGCCACAGGTTTCTAATTGTAATGAAACACCAGTAGTAATGAGCACAATGTAGCACTCAGACCTTGAATTCCTCAATAAAAGGAATAAGAGGAGGAGTGTCTCATTCTGATGTGGGACAGGGAACATAAAAGATAAGCCTTAGAAGACTTCGTACTTTCTGGTACAAAAGTGCTTTCGAAAAAGAGAAAAATATGAGCCTTGTCAAAAGGACATTGGAGCAAGCTTGGAGAAGCTCTCACTGGCCAAATCTGAAAGAATTTGTACATCAGTATAAAGGAAGTAGTGGATTATAATCCAATTAATAAAGTAGGAATTCATAATTTCCATAATAGATGAGGGATGGATGAAAAGGGAGAACTTTTCCTTACAATAGAATACCTGACCAATTAATGTGAAGGGAATGGTAGAGGTGGGGGAAAAAATCAGCATTTTGTAATTGTCATAGTGAAGATTGTTTTGAGCTATTATCTTCAGTGTTTGCTAGATCTAAGGGAAAAATTTGGTGAGCAGGATGTTTACATGGTTTTAAAGTATCTCTCCACAGATTGCTTGTTAGATTCAAGGTAGGAAACAGTAACTGTAACTATGCATGTTGGGTGGGGGGGAAACAACAACATTAATGGGTGATAAGAATTGGTAACACCAGTGAGGAAAGGATACCTTGTGTATCTCCAGATATGATGGCCTGGGAAGGACACAATGTCATTCTTGTGGTATTCTGGCCACAGAATCTAATCTTGAAGAAATGACAGGCAAGCACAAATGCAGTTACATTCTCTAAAATACCACTGTATGTTCTTCAAAAATGCCAGTATCATGAAAGACAAGGGTTGTGGGATTTTTCTAGATTAGAGGAGACTAATAGGACATGATAAGTCAGCATGATATGTGATTCTGAAGGGAGGGGGAAAACGTGTTTGTGAACATTATCTGTTTTTATTTTTTGCTTTTTTTAAGATATGAATAGGCAGAAGTCATATCTCATTTTAACTTTGTCATTTAATTTTAATTTAATTGCCTTACTAATAAGGTTTGATTTTAATGGTCATTTTTAGTTAGACTTATTATTTTAAAATAATTTTAGATTTGCAGATAATTTCACAATTAGTATTTTCCCCTATAATCTTCACCCAGTTCCGTTAGTATGTTACATAATACATTATCAAAACTAAAAAATCCAGGATTTCCTGTCATGGCTCAGTGGTTAATGAATCCGACTAGGAGCCATGAGGTTGCAGGTTTGATCCCTGGTCTCGCTCAGTGGGTTAAGGATCCAGCGTTGCCATGAACTGTGGTGTTGTGGCTCTGGCGTAGGCCAGCGGCTACAGCTCCAATTAGACCCCTAGCCTGGGAACCTCCACATGCCATGGATGTGGCCCTGGAAAAGACAAAAAAAACAAAAAACAAACAAACAAACAAAAAAAACCCAAAAATCTAAGAAATCAACATTGATTCAATACTATTAACTAAACTATGTACTTTATTCCGATTTTCCCAGTTTTTCCAGTATATCTTCTCTTTTCTGGAATCTAATCCAGGATACTGCACTGTATTTAGTATACCCACTTTTATATTAAGCTTTATCTTGGGCTAATTAAAAGCGTAGCTGTTTGGGAGTTCCCTTCGGAGTTCAGCAGAAACGAACCCAGCTAGTATCCATGAAGATGCAGCTTTGATCCCTGGCACTGCTCAGTGGGTT
The DNA here is from genome assembly GCF_016906955.1 of Phacochoerus africanus. Taxonomy (NCBI): domain Eukaryota; kingdom Metazoa; phylum Chordata; class Mammalia; order Artiodactyla; family Suidae; genus Phacochoerus; species Phacochoerus africanus. Next base: position 45,300,370 of record NC_062557.1, read on the forward strand.
AAGGATCCAGCATTGCCAAGAGCTATGGTACAGGTCACAGATATGGCTTGGATCTGCTGTGGCTATGGCTTAGGCTGGAAGCTGTACCTCCTATTATACCCCTAGCTTGGGAACTTCATATGCTGTGGGTAAAAAGAAAAAAAAAAAAAAACCTTAAAAAAATTGTAGCTATTTAGGGAGTTCCCGTCGTGGCGCAGTGGTTAACGAATCTGACTAGGAACCGTGAAGTTTCGGGTTCGGTCCCTGCCCTTGCTCAGTGGGTTAAGGATCCGGCATTGCCGTGAGCTGTGGTGTAGGTTGCAGACAGCTCGGATCCCACGTTGCTGTGGCTCTGGCGTAGGCCGGCAGCTATAGCTCCGATTTGACCCCTAGCCTGGGAACCTCCACATGCCGCGGGAGCGGCCCAAGAAATGGCAAAAAGACCAAAAAAAAAAAAAAAAAAAATTGTAGCTATTTAATGTAAAACAATGAAATTGGGCCCTTAGAAAAATTAACTTAAAATGGGTCAAAGACCTAAATATCACAGTTTTAAAACTATAAAACTCTTAGAAGCAAAACATAGTAAATCTGCATGTCCTTAGTTTTATCAAAGGATTCTTAGATGTGACACCAAAAGCCTGAGCAACAAAAGAAATAAATTGTACTTCGTGAAAAATAAAACTTGTAGGAGGAATTCCTCTGTGGCTCAGTGAATTAAGGATCCAGTGTTGTCACTTCAGTGACTTAGGTTGCTGCTGTAGAACGGATATGATCCCTGGCCTGAGAACTGCCGCATGCCCTGGGTGTGGCCAAAAATAAATAAAAATAAACTTTCATGCTTCAAAATAGTGAAAAGACAACCTACAGAATAGGAGAAAACTTTGTAAATCATGTATCTGATAAGGGACTTGTGTCTAGAACATGTAAAGAACCCTTATAACTCAAAACTCAATTTAAAAATAGGCAAAGGGAGTTCCCGTCGTGGCGCAGTGGTTAACGAATCCGACTAGGAACCATGAGGTTGCGGGTTTGATCCTTGCCCTTGCTCAGTGGGTCAAGGTTTCGGCGTTGCCGTGAGCTGTGGTGTAGGTCGCAGACGCGGCTCAGACCCTGCATTGCTGTGGCTCTGGCGTAGGCTGGCAGCTACAGCTCCGATTCGACCCCTAGCCCGGGAACCTCCATATGCCGCGAGAGTGGCCCAAGAAATGGCAAAAAGACAAAATAAATAAATAAATAAATAAATAAATAATAAAAACAGGCAAAGGAGTTCCCGTCATGGTTCAGTGGTTAACAAACCGTCTAGCATCCATGAGGACTCGGGTTCAATCCCTGGCCTTGCTCAGTGGGTTAAGGATCCAGCATTACTGTGAGCTGTGGTGTGGGTGGCAGATGTGGCTTGAATTCTGAGTTGCTGTGGCTGTGGTGTAGGCTGGCAGCTACACCTCCAATTCAACCCCTAGCTTGGGAAGCTTCATATGCCGCAGGTGCGGCCCTAAAAAGACAAAAGACAAAATAAATGCCTAAAAATAGGCAAAGGATCTGAAGTGACATTCTCCAGGAAAGATGTACAAATGGCTAAGAAGCTCTTGAAAAGATGCTCAATATCATTAGTCACGATGTTAGTCATGATGTATGATATCATTACATATATGCTCAGTATCATTAGTCATGATATGTGATATGTAACCACATGTTACATGGTTCTGCTTACATATAATGTTTCTAGAGACTGGGCCAATCTCTAGAAACACAGAAAAGTGGATTAGTTGTTGCTTAGGGCTGAATGGTGGAGAAATAACTTAAGGATATAAGGTTTCTTTAATTTTTAAGTTTTTTTTTCTTTTTTTTTTTTTAGGGCCACACCTGCCGTATATGGAGGTTCCCAGGTTAGGGGTCGAATTGGAGCTGTAGCTGGCTGGCCTTCGCCACAGCCACAACAATGCCAGATCCAATCCACTTCTGCGACTTAGACCTCAGCTCACAGTAACACTGGATCTGTAACCCACTGAGTGAGGCCAGGGATCAAACCTGCGCCTCATGGATACTAGTCAGATTCCTTTGCTCTGAGCCACGATGGGAACTCTGGGGTTTCTTCTTTTTAATGGAGAAAAAATTTTATTGTGGTAAAATACACATGAAGTTTCCTACTTTAACCGTTTCTAAGTGAACAATTTGGAGTTTGTTTTTGAGGTGCAGAAAGTTCTGAATTTGACTCTAATGATGGTTGCATATATCTGTGTTCTAAAATGTCACTGAATTATATACATTAAAATTGGTGAATTGTATGGCATGTAAATTTATCTTACTTTAAAAAGAAAGGAATATGGCTGGCTAGACATGTTGATTCAAATAAAAGTTCTCAAAGATAGACAAGCAGATAGCATTTGGTGAAAAACAAATTTATATTCACAAGCAGGACTTATGTGGATAGGTCCACTACACACGTTACAATAAGTGGTACAAGTTTCCTATCCAATCCATTGGTAATGGAAATTGGAATGTACTTAGTTATTCCCAGGACCCATTTCTTTTTTGTAAGCCACTCTATTGAGATGTAATTTACATGTGTGCTGTCTTTTTTAACAAGTTTTTTGAAGTACAAATTATCATAAGTTCAGTTTTAGGTCCACATTTCAATGATTTTCAGTAAATACGAGTTTTACAGCCATCAGCATAATCTCATTTGGAATATTTTATCTTTAGGAACTCATGAAAATCTGAATTGAAGATGAGTTCTTCCAACAGATGATTTGAGTTGGTTCTGATCCTTTTAGTGAACTCATTTTAGATATTTTGCGCCTTTTCTCATGTACTTTCTTGATGCATATATTATGTTTGTTTTTTTGTGTGTGTTTTTGTTTTTTTTGGTCTTTTTGCCTTTTCTAGGGCCGCTTTCTCGGCATATGGAGGTTCCCAGGCTATGAGTCCAATCAGAGCCGTAGCCACCAGCCTACGCCAGAGCCACAGCAACGCGGGTCTGCAACCTACATCACAGCTCACGGCATCGCCGGATCGTCAAGGCCAGGGATCAAACCCTCATCCCCACCACACCACACCACAAAAACTCCCAACTTTTTAAAAATTGGTAAATTATGAAATGTTTTTCTAGTATCAAAATCTTTTACATTTCTGTAACTATAGTATACTTTATCTAAGTGAAAGATTCTTTTAATGCCCTGTAATATTTTTAAATTTTCATTTAGAATTCTCTTGTCTGTATTTGCAAGTGAAAGTGTTACCTGACTTTCTATTTTGTGTTGTTTGTGAGGCTTTAGTTATCATGTTATACTGCCTTCGTAAAATCAGTAGGATAGCTTTACTTTTTTTCTCCCCTTATATCTGGAAAAGTTCATACCGTAAAACTATTTTCCACTCAAAAGTTTCTTGTATTGCAGTTCCCGTTGTGGCTCAGTGGTTAATGAATCCAACTAGGAACCATGAGGTTTCGGGTTCAATCCCTGGCCTTGCTCAGTGTGTTAAGGATCCGGTGTTGTTGTGAGGTGTGGCTGTGAGCTGTGGTGCAGGTCGCAGGTGTGGCTCAGATCCCACGTTGCTGTGGCTTTGGCGTAAGCCGGTGGCCACAGCTCTGATTGGACCCTTAGCCTGGGAACCTCCATATGCTTCGGGTGCAGCACTAGAAAAGACCAAAAAAAAAAAAAAAGGCATTTTGTTTTGTTCCTCGGTGTGTGGAAGTTCCCAGGCTAAGGGTCAAATCCAAGCTGCATTTGTGACCTATGCCATACCTTGTGGCAACGCCACCAATTCCTTAACCCACTGAGTGAGGCCAGGAATCGAACCAGCATTCTCACAGATGCTATGTTGGGTTTTTAACGCACTGAACCACAACGGGAACTCTTCAAAAGTATTTTTAAATTATTCATTGGTATTCATTTTCTTCCATAGATCAATTTTAGTAATTTATTCCTTACTAGAAAATTGTCCATTTCATTGTAATTTCAGAAATGATTAGCATAGTTTGTACATACTAAGGCTCGTTTTTGTCTCTTTGCTATAGTGCTCTTCAAATTTGTTTTTTCCCCTTAACTAGATTCTCAAAGTAAACCTGCTTTGTATTTTTTTCCAAAGTAGCAGCTCCTGGATAACTTGATGAGTTTTATTATATGGTTATTGGGTTTTATTTTTGATTTTAAGTATTCTTTAAAGGCAGTTTCAATGTCCTTTTTTGACATAGTAGTCTATAAATGCTTTTATTCTCAGAGAAATTATTATATAGATTTAATCTGTTAATTTTTACAAAAGTCCTTTCTTTGTTTTTTCTAGGCACGAGATGTGCGCACCAATGAAGTGGTGGCTATCAAGAAAATGTCTTATAGTGGAAAGCAGTCCACTGAGGTAGGTGAAATACATACATTCTTATTGACAAGTTAGAAAAAGACATACTTTTTTTTAATTTTATTAAAGTATAGTTGATTTATAGTGTTGTCAGTTTCTGCTGTACTCAGAATGACCCAGTAATACATATGTGTGTAGGTACATATATGTCATACATATGTTATGATACGTCCTTTTTCTCATATTATCTTCTATCATGTTCTATCCCAAGAGATTGGCTATAGTTCCCTGTACCATACAGTTGGAGACATACTATTGTTAATTGAGGATACCTGGGAATTTTTTCAAAAAAGTGTAATATACATAAAAGTTTACAAATATTGGAGTTCTCTTATGGTGCAGAAGGTTGGGGATCTGGCATTGTCACTGCAGCAGCTTCAGTTTTTACTGTGGCATTGGTTCAGTCTCTGCTCCAGGAACTTCAACATGCTTCAGGCACAGCCAAAAAAAAAAAGAAAAGGTACACAAATATGAAGTATGTATCTCAGTGTATTTTCTTTCACAAACCGAGTGTACCTTGTACCTGGAGTGTACCTTGTACCTGGAGCCATAAAGAGCACATTATTAGCATCTTAAATCCTCCCAACTTGTCTCCCCAGGCTTTAATTTTTTACCTGGGATACATTTTTAAACTGATAGATATATTACTCTGTCATAGAAGGATTTATCACTTTCTAAGAAAGTAAACTGGAATAAGATGGATTTAACATTAAAGTATATTGGATATAATTAATGATTTGGAAATTGTTTAAGGAATGTTTTAAATAATCAACAGACAATAGATACCTAGTCTGAAAAATCATAAAATTAATGGTACTACACTAGCTCTGCTTAGTTTGATGTCAGAGAATGTTTTGCCTATATTCTCTTCTAGGAGTTGTAAGGTGCCATCTCTTATGTTTGTTTTTAGCTATGTTGAGTTTATTTGCGTGCATGCTATGATGTGTTCTAGTTTCATTGATTTACTTGCAGCTTCCAGTTTTGCCAGCACCACTTACTGAAGAAACTATTTCCCATTTTATATTGTTATCTCTTTTGTTGAAGATTAATTGACCATAGGTGTTTGGGTTTATTTCTGGGCTCTCTGTTCTGTTCCATTGGTCCATATATTTGTTTTTGTACCAGAACCACACTGTCTTGGTTATTGTAGCTTTGTAGCATTATCTCAAGTCTGGGAGAGTTATACCTCCTGCTCTGTTTTGTTTTTTGTTTTCCTAAGGATTGCTTTGGCAATTCTGGGTCTTTGATGGTTACATATAAATTTTTGGATTATTTGTTTTAGTTCTGTGAAAAATGTTATGAGTGGTTTGATAGGGATTGCATTAAATCTATTGATTGCTTTGGGTAGTATGGCCATTTTACAATATTAATTCTTCCAATCATGAGATATTTTTCCATTTCCATTTCTTTTTTTTTTAATTAATTTTTTCTATCTTTCCATTTCTTTGAATCCACTTTAATTTCCTTTATCATTGTTTTATAATTCTCAGCATATGAGTCTTTCACTTCTGTGGTCAGGTTTATTCCTAGGTATTTTATTTTGGGGGGTACGATTTTAAAAGGCATTGTTTTTTTATATTCCTTTTCTGATATTTCATGGCAAGTATATAGAAGTGCCACTGATTTCTTGTATCCTGCGACTGCTGAATTCGTTCATCAGTTTGTGTAGTTTTTGTGTAGAGTCCTTATGGTTTTCTCTACATATATAGATAATATGTCATCTGAATATAACAACAGTTTTAACTCTTCCTTTCCAATTCAGATATTATTTATGTGTTTATTTATTTAGTCTTCTTTTTTTTTAGGGCTGCACCCGTGGCATATGGAGATTCCCAGGATAGGGGTTAAATTGGAGCTGTAGCTGCTGGTCTATGCCGTGTCCATAGCAATGCCAGATACAAGCTGCGTTTGCAACCTATGCCACAGCTCATTTTAAAGCCAGATCCTTAACCCACTAGTCAGGTTCGTTACTGCTGAGCCATAATGGGAACTCATGGATACCTTTTTTTTCTTTCTTCTCTCAGATTGCTGTGGCCTGGACAGTATATTTTATTTAGTTGAATTAATTTATTTTATGAAACATAGTCTACTAGGTTTTTTTTTTTCTTTTATGGCTGCATTTGCAGCATATGAAAGTTCCCAGGCCAGGGATAGAATTTATTTTATGAAACATAGTCTACTAGGTTTTTTTTTCTTTTATGGCTACATTTGCAGCATATGAAAGTTCCCAGGCCAAGGATAGAATCCCCGCTGCTGTTGTGACCTACGCAATAGCTGCAGCAATGCTGAATCCTTTAAACCACTGTGATAGGCCAGGGATCGAACCTGAGCTGCTGCACTCAGATTCTTAACCTGCAGTGGCACAGCAAGGAACTCCTGGTATCTTTTTTTTTTTTAGAGCCGCACCCCCAGCACATGGAGGTTTCCAGGTTAGGGAGCTTCCAGTCGATTTGGAGCTGCAGCTGCCAGCCTACACCACAGCCATAGCAGCACGAGATCCTTAACCCACTGAGCAAGGCCACATCCTCATGGATCCTAGTCGGGTTCATTACCACTGAGCCACAATGGGAACTCGTCCTAGCCTACTTATTAAAACTAGTATTTGGAGTTCTCTGGTGGCTCAGTGGGTTAAGGATTCAGTGTTATCACTGTTGTGGCTCAGGTTACGGCTGTGGTATGAGTTCAGTCCCTAGCCTGGCAACTTACTTATACCACAGGAATGGCCAATAAATAAATAAGTAAAACTAGTATCTAGCAATCTTTTTTTGGGGGGGGGGGTTGCTATTTAGGGCTGCACATGCAGCATATGGAATTTCCCAGGCTAGGAGTTGAATCTTAGATACAGCTGCCAGCCTGTGCCACAGCCACAGCCACGCTGGATCTGAGCCGAATCTGCGACCTACACCACAGCTCATGGCAATGCTGGACCCCCCGACCCACTGAGCAAAGCCAGAAATCAGACTTTCGTCTTTGTGGATACTGGTTGGATTTGTTTCCACTGCACCGCAGTGGGAACGCCCATCTTTAATTTTTTAATGTAGTTATTTTTAATTGTGGTAAAATACACACATAACAAAATTTACACATAACATCTTAATTATTTTTAATTCTACAGTTCATTGGAATTAAAAACATTCACATTGTTTTGCAACCATCACCATCATTCATCTCCAGAACTCTTTTCATCTTGAAAAACTGAAATTCTTTATCCATTACAATAACTCCCCATTCCCACCTCTCCTCAGCCCCTGGAAATCACGGTCGTGCTCTTTGTCTCTATAAATTTGACTACTTTCAGTATCTCATATAAGTGAAATTATGCGGTATTTGTCCTTTCATTACTGGTTTATTTCACCTAACATAATGTCTTCAGAGTTCACCCATGTTGCAGGATATGTCATAATTGTCATCATTTTTTAGGCTGAGTTTTGTGTGTATGTGTGTAAATTACCACATTTTGTTCATCCATCCAGTGATCTGTCAATGGATGTTTAGGTTTCTTCTGCCTCTTGGTTATTGTGAATTACGCTGCTATGAACAAGTGCTAAAAACTTTTTTGAGTCTCTAGTTTCAGTTTTTTTTTTTGTCTTTTGTTGTTGTTGTTATTGTTGCTATTTCTTGGGTCGCTCCCGCGGCATATGGAGGTTCCCAGGCCAGGGGTTGAATCGGAGCTGTAGCCACCGGCCTACACCAGAGCCACAGCAACGTGGGATCCGAGCCGTGTCTGCAACCTACACCACAGCTCACGGCAACGCCAGATCGTTAACCCACTGAGCAAGGCCAGGGACCGAACCCTCAACCTCATGGTTCCTAGTCGGATTCGTTAACCACTGCGCCACGACGGGAACTCCTAGTTTCAGTTCTTTAGGTATATATGCCCAGAGTTAGAATTGCTGGCTCAGTCTTAATTTTTAAAGATTTTGATTTTTTTCTTTTCTTTTTTTTTTTTTTTGTCTTTTCCAGGGCTGCACCCACGACATATGGAGGTTCCCAGGGTAGGCGTCTAGTCGGAGCTGTAGCCACCACCCTGCACCATAGCCACAGCAACACCGGATCCAAGCTGTGTCTGCAACCTACACTGCAGCTCACGGCAACGCCGGATCCCTAACCCACTGAGCAAGGCCAGGGATCGAACCTGCAACCTCTGGTTCCTGGTCAGATTTGTTAACCACTGAGCCACAACAGGAACTCCGATTTTTTCTTTTTTTTAGAACTTTTTATTTTATAAGGTAAATCTTGTTTTTGTGATGATGATACTATAGGTTAACACTATTATATTTATATCCCTCTTCCATTATTTTGTTATCTAAAAAACTCAGTTTCTTACAGGGATATTCTCATTTTATTTTCCTTCTAGAATGAGCTGTAGAACTGGCTTTCATACTTGTATTATGTTGGAGCCTAGAACAAAAAGTTTCATTTAGGGCATCATCTCTTCACATCTAACATTAATGTCCTCAGTGAAAGTTTTTTACATTGAAAAATGTGGAATTTTAGCTTATTTTGAAAGTTTGCCTTCTATGTCTTTGAAATTTTAACACCATGAAACATTTTCAGATTTTAGGATCTTATCTCTTACACATTTTATATAAAACATTGTGAACATATTTTGCTGTATTTTGTTGAGGGCTTGTGAAATAATGTAGGAGACATATCACTTGTATTCTAATACAAACCATTTTCTAAAACTTTTCTACTATGCTAATTCCCTTGCTTTGAAATGTAACCTAAGGCAGTGGTAAAGCTTGAAATAACTAAAACAAGGACAAAAAAATAGATTCCTGGTTCCTATCCCATACATACTAGGCCTCCAGAATCTCTGGGTATGGATCCAAGGACCTGGGTCCTCTGGGTTCTTCTTAAGAGTAGCTATTTTTGGGGGGGAGGGTTGTTGTGGCTCAGCAGGTTAAGGACCAGATGTTGTCTGTGTGAGGATTCAAGTTTGATCCCTGACTTTGCTCAGTGGTTTAAGGATCTAGCATTGCTGCAAGCTGTGGTGTAGGTCACAGATGTGACTTGGATACAGTGTTGCTGTGGCTATGGCATAGACCCCAGCTGCAGCTCCAATTCAACCCTGGCCCAGGAACTTCCATGTGCTGCAGGTGCAGCTGTAAAAAGGAAAAAAAAATAGAGTAACTATGTTTAGGACATGACCTAAGTGTCTAAGGTTGTGTGGAGTAGCTTATGGCTGAAGGTTTATCTGTATTTCCTGGTAGGTGTCTATGAGGAAGGCAGTTAGTAAAATATTTTCATACTTTTATTTTTTGTGAACTTTCCCATGTGATAACTAATTACTTTCTAGCATTTTATTTCAGAAAGTGTGCTTTTATGGGTTTAGATCTTTGAGTTTAAAAAGCAAACAAAGCCTAAAATTCCTGCTGTGGTATAGTGGGTTAAGAATGTGACTGTAGCGGCTCAGATCTCTGTGGAGGTGCAGGTTCAATCCCAGGCTTGGTGCAGTGGGTTAAAAGATTTATGCAGCGTTGCTGTGAGCTGTGGTGTACGTAACAGACCCGGCTCGGATCTGGTGTTTCTGTGGCTGTGGCTGTGGCCTAGGCTGGCAGCTTGTGGGTTCGATTCAGTCCCTAGCCCGGGAACATCCATATGCCATGGGTGCAGCCCTAAAAAGCCAAAAAAAAAAAAAAGTATCTGGTGTCACGCAGCAGTGGTACAGGTCACAGGTGTAGCTCAGATTCAGTCTCTGGCATGGGAACTTCCTTATCTGTGGATGTTGCCTTTTTTTTTTTTTTTTTTTTAAAGGCAAACAAAGCCTTAACATTTGGTAGAAAACATAAACCAAAGCACAATAAATAGGTGGGCATGTAAATTATACATCAAAAAGCAGCAAATAAGAAAGGGAAGTTGAATGAGCTTCTGAAGAAAAATAACTAAATATGTTATATAGTTTTCATCAGCATGTTTGGTGTGTGGTTATAAAATTTAACAAGACTTATTGATAAGTTTTACTAAACTAAAATTTGTCCTACCTTGAATGAAAAATTTTATAAAGTATGTATTGGAGTTATAAACTGTATGAACCTAATTTTTAAATGTATAATTTTGATACTTAAATATTATAAAGTTCTATGTTCTCAATAACCCTTCTTAATCTAGTACTTTTTTTCTTATATAATTTTCTAAGGGAAAGCAATTGTTCCTAATTTTTTCCTATATTTTTTCTTCTCCCCACAGAAATGGCAGGATATTATTAAGGAAGTCAAGTTTCTGCAAAGAATAAAACATCCCAACAGTATAGAATATAAAGGTTGCTATTTACGCGAGCACACAGCATGGGTAGGTACATGCTTTTCCCTTGCTGTAATTTTAGTTTTCATTTAGAATTAAAGATTTTAAGAATATCTCAATATGGTTGTGTAAGGGCATGCAAAAACACCTTGAAATGTTAATTCATACTGAGAGGAAGAGCAACTTTTTAAAAAACTCCTCTGCAATAAGAGATAATAGGACTTTTGCAAGTTACTCTAGAGATTTAGCTGATCTTTATGTACATGGTACAGTGTTCTCTGACAGTTTTTTGCAGTATCATTCTTCAAATGATTTATCAAACATTGTGAAGGAGTTCCCTTGTAACAGGCTAAGGTTGTCAGTGCAGCAGCTTGTGTCACTGCTATGGTTTGAGTTTGATCCTTGTCCTGGGAACTTACACATGCTGTGTGCATGTCCCCCCCCCCCCCCCCCCAAAAAAAAAACCCACAAGTGCAAATAACACACAAAACATGTGAAAACAGTGTTACTTAGGGGTGAAACTTAGCATGTCTTTTTGACATAAATGTATTGTAATCTGTTTAACCAGGAAGATCTTGGTGAAGTCCTGATGGGTCCTGGTGAAATTTGAACTGGCTGTGATTCCTTGACTGAATAATACTAACGGTAGAGAATTGAGAAATGTTACTATTAGAAGTGGGGGTTAATTGGAGTTTCTCTTGTTGCTCAGCAGTAACAAACCCAGCTAGTATCCATGAGGATGTGGATTCAATCCCTGGCCCTGCTTAGTGGGTTAAGGACTCGACCTTGCCGTGAGCTGTGGTATAGGTTGCAGAAACGGCTCAGATCTCATGTGGCTGTGGCTGTGGCATAGGTCAGCTGCTGCAGCTCCAGTTCAACCCCTGGCCTGGGAATTTCCATGTGCCATGGGTGTGGCCCTAAAAAACAAACAAAAAAATGGGAATTAATTTTGTCCCTTTCTTACCATTGAGGTAACAATTTAGTAAACTCCTTGCAATAGGAGATAATACTTGCAATAAGATAATACTGTAGTGATGTGGGCTTAATATCTGTATCCTTTAGAGAAAGACTAAATTTTCTTTAAAGCGGAATGATCCCATAAGTAATTTAATAAATCGCAGCTGATTATCATTTTAGTATACAGAACTTAGATTTAGATTTGTAATGTTTGGTGCATTTTTATCCAGTTTTATTTTGGTAGTGGCAGTGGTACTCCTAAATACAAGACTGTGGTTAAAGAAAACACAGTAACATCCGGGAGATTACCTCTCTGTCTCTCAAGCATCTCCATTTGTAAAATAAGGATAATAGTAGGACCTACTTTATAAGTTAGTTGTGAGTATTAAATTAGTTAATGTATAGAAAATACCTGGCACATAGCTGGTGCCCTTTGTTTGCTTTAACTGTAACCTGCAGATAGTTCCAGAAGACAGTTTTCTAATTCCTAGAAATTATCAGTATTGCTACTACAGACGAATAGCAACAGAATATGTATATTCCTGTGTAATTTTAGTAGTAGTTATATATGAAAAATATGTATCTTATACAAATGATTATATGTTGGTATTATAAAATTAATGTTATCATTTGGTCAACTTTATGTGTTTAAATTTCCAAATACATAAAAATTCATTTCTTAAGGTAAATGGTGACTGGGGTTTGTTTTACTTCAAACCATCTTTTTTTTTTCTTTCTTTGCTTTTTTTAGGTCTGCACCCACGGCATATGGAGGTTTCCAGGCTAGGGGTCCAATAGAGCTACAGCTGCCGGCCACAGCCACAGCAACATCAGATCCGAGCCATGTCTGCGACCTACACCACAGCTCATGGCAACACCGGATCCTTAACCCACTGAGCGAGGCCAGGGATCGAACCTGCAACCTCATGGTTCCTAGTCGAATTTGTCTCTGCTGTGCCACGACGGGAACTCTCCAAACCATCTTCGTGATTTCCTTGGTGAATTTATCCTATCTCAAATACAATCTTTTTAATAATGTATTTTAATGCTTTTATTATTTTTTTTCCCATGTAGCTTGTAATGGAATATTGTTTAGGATCAGCTTCAGATTTACTAGAAGGTAGGTTTCCTTTAATTATCAAGAGAAAAAGTATTATCAAAAAGGCTTCAGTAAGAGATTTCTTAGTGTACAAATTTTCTAGAAAGAATAAAAACCTAAACTTGGCTATATTCTCAGTGCAGTATGCTCTGGCTTCATTAAATATTATGTAATAACATTAAAAAGATGATTTTTTTTCTCATGACTTAAGCATTTTTCTTCATTCTTCAGCATTTAGTTTGAACTGTTCCTTCTCTTCAGGATGAGGAAAGGGAGAAGTTTTCTTTTATTACTTTTGTTTTTATAATCACCAAATAATTGTTTGATGTTAGCTTAGAGGAAAATTAGTTGTGCACTATACTTTAACAGCTGTATACAACTGTCATCTAGTAAAATTCAATAATTTTATTATCTTGAGAAGCAAATCTCTTCTTGCTAAATGTTTTTAAAAATTGCCCCACATATATGATAAGTATATTTATCTTTAAACAAAAATGTTCTATATAATGATTTCCAAATAACTTTTATTTCAAGTTCACAAAAAGCCATTACAAGAAGTGGAAATAGCAGCAATTACACATGGTGCTCTCCAGGGATTAGCCTACTTACATTCTCATACCATGATCCATAGGTAAGCACTGGAAAATTATTATATATTAATAAGCAAGTGACTTGTTGCATTTATCAACTGTGGAACTTATTAACCTTTACATGTTTGTTGGTTATAGCCAAGTAAAAGCATTTCAGAATCTTAACTCATATTTTTTAGATTGTCCATGTTAAAAAGAACATACTAGTACATTTGATCTCTTTGTTTAGGATAAATTTTATCTTTGTCTGCACATGCTGCTGGACTTTCTGAAGTATGGGCATACCTCATTTTGTTGTGCTCTGCTTTATTTTTATTGCACTTCACAGAGAACTTGTTTTTTACAAATTCAATGTTTGTGGCAGTACAGTGTCAAGCAAATCTCTTGGTGGCACTTTGTGTTTCACATTTTAGCAGTCTCGCAATATTTCAAATTTTCTCATCATTCTGTTTGTTATGGTGAGCTGCTGTCAGTGATCTTTGATGTTACCATTGTGATTGTTTTGACATTTTTAAGCAATAAAATATTTTAAAATTAAGGTATGTACATTGTTTTTTTAGAGTTAATGCTATTGGTCACTTAATAGCCTACAATATAGTGTAAACATAAATTTTGTACTAAGAAACCAAAAAACTCTACTACTTGCTTTATTGCCATATTCCCTTTATCAGGGGTGGAATCAAACCTATAATATTTCTAAGGTATGCCTGTATGTTCACTTTATAGATTTGTGGTAGGGATTTAAGTGTAGAATCTTTTAATTTGGGGAATGGAAAGGACATTAGGGATTTTGTAGCCTTACTTTTTTCATTTTAGCAATGAAGAGGCTAATGCCCTAATTTGTGTGTCTAATGTCTCAAAGTTTACAAAGCAACGTAAATTTAGACTAGAACTTAAACCTAAATCTTTTGTCTCCCTGATAACTGAGAATGTCAGATTTATTCCCTTGATTCCATGATGCAGATAAATAAGATACTCTTTATGCTTTTGAGTATTAATCCTTGATGATCCTTGGCAGTGAATAATAACTTTAAGCCATTTTATAATGCATTCTTTTTTTTTAGGGCCACACGTGCAACATACGGAAATTCCCAGGCTAGGGGTCGAATTGGTATTGCAGCTGCTTGCCTACAAAAGCTCACAGCAATGCCAGATCCTTAACTCACTGAGCAAAGCCAGGGTTTGAACCCACATCCTTATGGTTGCTGATCAGATTTGTTACCTCTGAGCCACAACGGGAATGCCAGCATTTTTTGATTATATGTATGTATCAGGCAATACATATTAAACTATATATAGTAGTCAATTTTGAGTTAAATGTTTTTTGGGTTTTTTTTGATGATTGTAAGGTCTAAGGAAAATTCACATTCTAGTAAATAAGTGAATATAAGATTTGGAATTAGAACCTAAAATCTTCTGAATTTCAAAGTACCTCTTCATTTTTAAAAAGTAAATGCAGGAAAATAGATTAACTTATTATTTTACCCATTATAATACATAGTAAGAATTGATAAGTGCTTGGGAACGTAGTTTTTCTATTTTAGAAAAGTTAATTATATGTTATGGTGCCCAGTGGATATAAAATTCCATTATATAAATGGATAAAAAATATAAAAATTCCATTATATAAATGGATAAAAAAATTCCATAATTTTGTGGGACCATTGATACTACATTATCCATATGTTTCAGTTTTCATTTCATTTTTAGTTAGGAAAATTATGCTAAGGTTTGCACATGATACGAATGATCCTTTTTAAAAATTGGAAGGCAAGAAATTTTTTTCTCTTTTTTTTTACATTAAATAAGGTATTCAGAAATCTTAGAATTATGAAGGAGTAGTCAGCTATTTAAATTTAATTTTTAAAGCCATTATTTATACCAATAAACAAGACCTCTGCTGTAGACTGTACACTCCAATCACCTGATTTTCTTTCTCTTCTTTTCTTTTACTTTTTTTTTTTTCTTCCCGCTTTTTAGGGCCGTACCTGTGGCATATGGAGGCTCCCAGGCTAGGGGTCTAATCAGAGCTATAGCTGCCAGCCTACGCCACAGCCACAGCAACGCCAGATCTGAGCTGCAGTCTGTGACCTACACCCCAGTTCACAGCAACGCCGGATCCTTAACCCACTGAGGGAGGCCAGGGATTGAACCTGTGTCCTCATGGATGCTAGTTAGATTCGTTTTCACTGAGCCACGATGGGAACTCCTATTTTGTCTTTTCTTTTACAAAATTGTTACTATATATGAATTCTTTATTTTTTGTTTTCTAATTTGGATCTTATTTCTCATCCCAATTGAGAGATTACGCTAGGACTTAATTTTTTAAAAATTTTTTCCCTGTTTTACAAATTTTTACTTGATTTTTATCATTTTTCTACACAATCAAATGGAGGAAAAAGAAATAATTTTCTGTGTTCCTTAAACCCAGAGATATCAAAGCAGGAAATATCCTTCTCACAGAGCCAGGCCAGGTGAAACTTGCTGACTTTGGATCTGCTTCCATGGCATCTCCTGCCAATTCTTTTGTGGGAACGCCATATTGGTAAGAACAATCTTGACTGGATTTTATTCTCATTATTGAAATAGGCACTGTGTGGTTGTGCATTTTTAAGATTTCTTATCCTTTGCCTGAAAATATAGTGTTTATTTTGTACACTAACTTTTAAGCATTATAGTTAAGTTCAAATAGAGATTTGGAATGCTCCCCTTATATCCCCCTTTATAAAAAATTTGTCCCCCCTCCACATATTTTCTTTCGTTTTATTATCTGCATCATACACTGGGTGTGGGAGTGAAAAACATTCAATAAAAATTCAGGTGGGTAGAAGATAGAAATGCTAAGTGGAAATTTGTGTATTTTCTTTAGATTTACATTTACTATATATCATTAATCTTTAAACTAATAGTACCTGAAAACTGGTAGTGTTAGTGCCACTATGGGCATTCCAGATCTCCTGTGTGTGTGTGTGTATAATTTTTTGTTGTTGTTTTAGGGCCGCAGGTGCAGCAGTATGGGAGTTCCCAGGCTAGGGGTTGTATAGGAGCTGCAGCTGCCGACCTTCACCTTAGCCACAGCAACACCAGATCCTTAAGCCAGGGATTAAGCCCGCATGCTCATGGATACTAATTGGGTTCGTTACCACTGAGCCACGATGGGAACTCCTATAAAAATTCTTATGTCCAGATATATTGTCTGGGATTCACACAGATGTTCTCCATGTAGATGGTCACTACATTTTTTAAAAATAGCATTTTTTTTAAACTTAATGTAAATGACACTTTCTTTTTTAGGATGGCCCCAGAAGTAATTTTAGCCATGGATGAAGGACAGTACGATGGCAAAGTAGATGTATGGTCTCTTGGTATAACATGTATTGAACTAGGTAAGCATGTTCCTTATTAGAATATAGTTAAGTTTTGATCAATGTTTTACCTCAATTTCTATATCAAATTATAGTTTTTTATTTTTTATGTTGGTTACTAAGGGGAACAACATATCTAAGTTTTCACTTTTGTTATCTGGTAGTTTTATATGTGTATTAGTTTAGGTATATTTGTTCTGCTAAATTAGGTCTAAAATAATTTTCCACTATAATATTAATTAAGTTTGAGATATCTGTGTCTTAATGAGTATTTGTTAAACACTTGGAATGTATGTTTAATTACTAGATTTACCATCTATAGAAGAGTCTTTGAAACATTCATGAATTACTAACCTTTACCTAGGATATTTACTGCTTTGAGTTAGATATGAGAATTAGATGTCAGGGTGCATATTTTTATTTTATGTACACATTTGATTTTGTTGCCTGTTAATGAAACTATGCCTAAGGCAGTGTACCATCACAACTTTACTAACATTCCCAGTGTAAATGAGCCAGGTGGTTAATTGTCCCTGTACGTGGAGATGATGTCCATCTTCCTGTTCCATTCCCAAAGCTTCCTCTCACCAGCTCCAATATACTTTACTTTTATCCTTCTTCTGAGAACATGCCATTAAACTTCATTTAAAAATAAGAATATTTAATTGAACCATTCTAGAAGTGACCAAGGAAAGGTAAAATCCATGTGTAATTTTTATGAATCATAGTTATTTTAAAATTTGATAGCAGCAGCAAACAGAGACTTGGAGATTACCGTATGTCATTCTTCTCTGATCTCTTGATCTCAGTTTGAAGTTTGCAAAATGCTTCTTCCATTTGAAAGTATCTTTGTCTTAAATTCTTTTCTTTTTCACTTGATTCTTCTTCCAACCGATAGATCTTAATTAATTTCTTAAGAAACCTGAATATAAATATAAAAAAAAATGGTCGATATATTCTGCCCATGGAGTATTTTTACATTTTTTTTTTCCTTTGGGCCATGCACACGGCATGCATAAGTTTCTGGGCCAGGAATGGAACCTGTGCAAAACAGCAACCCAAGCTGCAACAGTGACAACACTGGATCCTTAACCCACTATTCCACCAGGGAACTCCTATTTTTACATTCCTATGCTGGCTGATACATACATGTACCCTTTTATGAAAGCAAAATTGTGTTAATGGCCTTGTTAGATATTATTGATATATTTTAATAGTTACTTGATTAGAAAATATTCATTGGCTAATTATACTGCTCAGAAAGAAATCTATCTAAACCCTACAGTTCCTGTGAAATGGACTCTTATTTTTGCACTTTTCTAGCTTCTTTTTATTATAGCTCATAAGATAGAATTCCTTCACAGTGAGAGTTTTTATACTTATAATAAAAATCTTCAGAAAACGTGACTGAATTTGGACAATATCAAATGAGTGAGACATTTTAAAGAAATTCTTAGAGTTTTAGGCATACATTTGGTATCTCACAACTTTTGTGTTTTTTTTTTTGTTGTTGTTTTGTTTTTGTTTTTGTTTTTGTCTTTTGTTGTTGCTGTTGCTATTTCTTGGGCCGCTCCCGAGGCATATGGAGGTTCCCAGGCTAGGGGTCTAATCGGAGCTGTAGCTGCTGGCCTACGCCAGAGCCACAGCAACTCGGGATCCGAGCTGCGTCTGCAACCTACACCACAGCTCACGGCAACGCCGGATCGTTAACCCACTGAGCAAGGGCAGGGACCGAACCCGCAACCTCATGGTTCCTAATCGGATTCGTTAACCACTGCGCCACGACGGGAACTCCTCTCACAACTTTTGTATCTTTTTTTTGGCCACGCCATGGCATGTGGAGTTTCCAGGCCAGGGATCAGATTCGAGATGCAGTTGCAGTGTTCGACACAGATGTGGCAACCCTGGATCCTTAACCCACTGTGCCCTGCTGGTGATTGAACTTGCGTCCCAGCACTCCAGAGATACCCCAGATCCCTTGCACCACAGCAGGAACTCCAGCATCTTCCAAATTTTATTTTTATTATCTATTTATTTACTTACTTATTTTGTCTTTTCAGGGCCGCACCCATGGCATGTGGAGGTTCCCAGGCTAGGAGTTGAATCAGAGCCATAGCTGGTGGCCTACACCACAGCCACAGCAACACAGCATCTGAGCCGTGTCTGCGACCTACACCACAGCTCACGGCAATGTCAGATCCTTAACCCACTGAGTGAGGCCAGAGATCAAACCCACAACCTCATGGTTCCTAATTGGATTCATTTCCACTGCGCCACGATGAGAACTCCATCTTCCAACTTTTATAAGTAGTCTTTCATAATTACTTTTTCAAGTTTTACTTACAAATGTTTTAAATTATGAAGTTCTAAGTTTAGGAACTGTATTTGTTTTATTTATTTGTTTGTTCATTGGCTGTGCCCTCTGCATGAGGATGTTCACAGGCCAGGGATCACCCTGGCACCACAGCTGTAACCAGAGCCACAGCAGTGACAGCACTGGATCCTTAGCCCACTGAGCCACAATGGAACTCACAGGAACTGTATTTTAAGCCTGCTTTGTATTGCAAGGGAAATTTCTGTAGGAGGACAGGCAAATTAAACTGTCTGCAGTGATAGAAGTGTTCCTTGTCTACATGCCTTTTGAACACTTAAAATGTGGCTAGTGCAACTGAGGAACTGAATTTAACATTTTATTTCATTTAAATGAGTTTATGTGTAAATAGTCACATGTGGCTAGTGGATACCCTCTCAGTACAGATCTAGAATCATGATTTTCACTGCAAATTAGATTTGCAGTCTTGGGAAGTGAATCTTTTATATGCTTTTCTACTTTAAAATAGTTAAGGATAGGAGTTCCCCACTGGCCTAGTGGTTTACGATCTGGCATTGTCATTGCTGTGGCTTGAGTTCATTCCCTGGCCTGGGAATTTCCACATGCCATGGGCATGGGCAAATAAATAAATAAAATAGGTATTTTGAATTAAAACAAACTATTTTCTCATAGCTTGGTTATATCCTATGACCAAGAAATTTTAAAATGCAAGATTTTTCATAGGGGAGCTTATGTGTTTGATTACAATTAATCTGATGAAAAAGATCTCTAATTTGTTGTTTTAAATAATGACTGTACAGTCATGTTTACAAAAATTAATTTACCACTTTTTTCAAATTATAAAAGTATATACTGAGGGTATAAAATTTCAGAAGTTTAAAGGGAATAAAAATCAGAATAACTATAGTTACAGTAATGTAACAAGATGGATGTAAACTATGACATCAAAAAAATAAAACAGGAGTTCCTGTCGTGGCGCAGTGGAACCAAATCCGACTAGGAACTGTGAGGTTGCGGGTTTGACCCCTGGCCTCACTCTGTGGGTTAAGGATCCGCCATTGCCGTGAGCTGTGGTGTAGGTCGAAGACGTGGCTCAGATCTGATGTTGCTGTGACTGTGGCACAGGCCAGCAGCTGTAGCAACGATTACACCCCTAACCTGGGAACCTCCATGTGCCACGGGTGCGACCCTAAAAAGCAAAAAAAAAAAAAAAAACCCCAAAAAACAGAAAACCAACAAGCAAAAGGTAAAACATGGGGGTAAGGAGTAAAAATTTAGAGCTTTAGAATGCATTTAATGTTGTTGTTATCAACTTAACAATAGACTGTTATAATAATGTTTTATGTAAGCCTCATGTTAACCACAAAGTGAAAAACTTATGGTAGATACACAAAAGATATAAAGAAAGGAATCCAAACATAACACTGAAGATAGTCATCAGGAGTTTTTGCTGTGGTGCAGTGGGTTAAGAATCCAGCTTCAGTGGCTCAGGTCACTGTGGAGGTGTGGGTTTGATTCCTGGCCCAGCACAGTGGGTTAGAAGGGTCTGGCATTGCTGTAGCTACAGTGTAGGTTGCAGCTTTGTCTGGGATTCAGTCCCTGGTCCTAGAACTTCCATATGCCATGGGTGCAGCCATTAAAAACATAAAAACATAGTCATCAAATCACAAAAGAATAGAGAAAGAGAAGAAGAAAGGAACAAAGGAATTATAGAACAGTCAGAAACCAATGTACAAAATGGCAATACGTATATATACTTATCAATAATCCTAAGTAAACTAAGTTCTCCAATCAAGAAGGTTGAATGGATAAAGAAAACAAAACCCGAGAGTTTGTGCTATGGTGCAGTGGGTTAAGGATCCAGCATCGCAGCAGCTGCATTGTAGGTCACAGGTGCAGCTTAGATTCATTCTCCGGCACTGGGAACTTCCATGTGCCCTGGGTGTGGCCATCAGGAGATGCCTACATGATGCCTACAGGGGATTCATTGTAAGCACACAAAGGGACTGAAAGAGAAGAATGGAAAAAATATTCTATGTAAATGGAAAGGAAGCTGGAGTAGCTATACTTTTATCAGACAAAATAGACTTTAAAACAAAGACTCCAAGAGACAGAATGGCATTGCATAATGATAAAAAAGTCAGTTCAGCGAGAGTCTAAAACATTTGTAAATATTTATGCACCCAACATAGGTAATCTAAATATATAAAACAATGTTAACAGACCTAAAGGGAGAAGTTTAAAGCAATACAATAATAATAGGGGACTTTGATACCCCATGTTTAGCAATGGGTAGAGCATCCAGAAAGAAGGTCAATATGCAAAACTGGCCTTAAATGGCACAGATAGACTTAACAGACACGCACAGAACTTTCCACCTCAAAGCAATGGAATACACATTTTTCTTAAGTACACACACAGCATCCTCCAGGATAGATCTTAGGTTAGGTGACAAAACAAGTCTTCGTAAATTTAGGAAGATTAAAACCATATCGAGCTTCTTTTCCAACCACAATCATAAGAAATTTACAGTCAGTTATAGGATTGAGATCAGGAACAAGACAAAGATGCCCATTTTTACCATTTTTATTTAGCATAGTATCGGAAGTCCAGTTAGGCAAGAAAAATAAATAAAAGACATTCAAGTCAGAGAGGAAAAGTAAAAACTGTCACTATTTGCAGATGACATAGTATACAGCTGACATGACAGAAAACCCCGAAGATTCTACCAGCAAATGGTTAGAGCTAATAAGCAAGTTCAGTAAAGTTGCAGAATACAAAATCAACATACAGAAATTAGTTGTATTTCTGTACACTAGTTACAAACTGTAAGGAAGAAAAAATACAAGTTCCCATTGTGGCTCAGTGGAAATGAATCTGATTAGTATCCATGAGGATGCAGGTTTGATCCCTGCCCTTGCTCAGTGGGTTAAGGTTCTGGCATTGCTGAGAGCTGTAGTTTAGGTCACAGACACGTCTCAGATCCGCGAGTTGCTCTTGCTAAAGGCCGGCAGCTGTAGCTCCTATTCAGTCCCTAGCCTGGGAACCTCTATTTGCAAGATCTGTACACTGAACTTTTAAGAAAGAAATTTAAAAAGGACTCAAATGGAAAGACAGCTCATGCTCGTGTATTGGCAGAATGAATATTGTTTAAATGTCTATACTGCTAAAAGCACTCTAAAGATTCAGTGCCATCCACATCAAAATTCCAGGGGCATTTTTCACAGAAATAGATGAACAATCCCAAAATTTGTATGGAACCACAAAAGACCCTGAATAGCAAATGCAATCTTGAGAAAGAATAATAAAGCTGAAGGCATCACTCTTCTATTCTCAAACTGTATTCGAAAACCGTAGTAATCAAAACAGTATTGTATTAACATAAAACAGATATAGATCAGTGGAACAGAATAGAGAGCCCAGAATTAACCATACATATATGGTTAATTAACTTACAACAAAGGGACCAAGAATATACTATGGGAAATGAGTAGTCTCTTTAATAAATGGTGTTGGGGAAACTGAACAACCACATGCAAAAGAATGAAAAGGGACTGATATCTTACGTCATGCACAGAAATCAACTGGTTGCGAAGTTCCCGCTGTGGCACAATGGGTTAAGAATCCAACTGCAGTGCCTTGGGTCACCACAGAGGTGCAGGTTCGATCCCCAGCCCAGCACAGTGGTTTAAAGGATCCTGTATTGCCACAGCTAAGGCATAGGTCACAGCTGTGGCTCAGATTCAGTCCCTGGGCTGAGAACTTCCATATGCCATAGGTGGAGCCATTAAAAAAAAAGCAGCTGTTGCATACAAGGGGAATTTATCAAATAAGAAAATACGTTAATGATAATGAGAGTGAGGTTTTTCATTGTCAGAGAAGGGTGTCACAAATAATGGAAAGAAGATAAACTAGAATGAATACTATGGTATTGGATTGGATTTGTGATGTGATAGTGAACTCAGTTTTCAAAAACAAAATAATTGAAATAAATTGTTTCAATAAGCAAATATAGTTGAATGTGCATGTATGTATATAAATTTATTGTGTACCTGTTATGTGTTCCATAACTATACCCACCGAGAGTATTTAAAAAAGAACCTCAGAAGCCAAGAACACATCTTTTGCCGTAGCTCCTTGGATTAGGGAAAGTGTAAGACAACCTAGAACATGTTGCTGTGTCAGAAAGCAAGGAAAGATTAAAAAAAATCCCCCTCATGCAGTCATGTCAAAAATGTAGAGCCATCAGAGTTTCTGCTTGGCACAGTGGGTTAAGAACCTGACTGCAGCGGCTTAGGTCGCTGCAGAGGCACAGGTTTGATCTCTGTCCTAGGGCAGTGAGTTATAGGATCCAGCATTGCCATAGCTAAGGCATAGGTCGCAGCTGTGGCTTGAATTCAGTACCTGGCCTGGGAACTTCCAAATGCTGTAGGTACAGCTATTTAAAAAAAAAAAAAAAAGTTCCTGTTGTGTCTCAGTGGTTAACAAATCTGATTAAGAACCATGAGGTTGCGGGTTCAATCCCTGGCCTTGCTCAGTGGGTTAAGGATCTGGCGTTGCTGTGAGCTGTGGTGTAAGTTGAAGATGCAGCTACAGCTCCGATTAGACCCCTAGCCTGGGAACCTCGACATGCTGCGAGTGCGGCCCTAGAAAATTCGAAAAGACACACACACACAAAAATAGCGCCATCATAAAAAGGTTCTTAATGCTCAAACATGAGGCAGTTTGAACATCAGAGTAAATGATAGTAATAGACTATAATCTATTAAATAAAACAAACCTATCTGCAAATGCATACAATAAATTAAAAAATGAAAGTTTTATGGAAACGCAATATTTATATAGACTTAAATCACCTTCTCACAAAATACTTATTAATTACAAAAGAAAAAAGAGAAACTACTGTCAAGAAGCCGGGCAAACTCTGCTTTAAGTGATCAAAGTGAACACATGAATAATGGAACACTTTGAAATCAAACATCGTCTCATAGAATAAACTAAAAGAATATAAAATTTATGTCTCTAATATTCCTGCCAAAATTGTATAACCCATATTTAATCATTAGGATAAACCCAAATTAAGGGACATTCAAGAGTTTTGTATTCTTCAAAGTCATGACTTCAACTGTCACCTTAAGAGACTGGAAAAAGAAGAGGAAATTCAGAATTCCCACTGTGGCTCAGTGGGTTATGAATGCGACTGGTATCCATGGGAATGTGGGTTCCATCCCTGGCCTCACTCAGAGGTTAAGCATCCGGCATTGCCATGAGCTGTGGTGTGGGTCGCAGATGTGGCTCGAATCCCACATTGCTGTGGCTGTGGTGTAGCCCTGCAGCTGGAGCTCCAGTTCGACCCCTAGCCTAGGAACTCCTGTATGCCAAAGGTGGCAGTCCTTAAAAAAAAAAAAAAAGAAAAGAAATTCAACCCAAAATAAGCAGAAAAAAGTATGAAAATATCAAAGCTCAAATCATTTCAATACAGGAGTTCCTGTTGTGGCTCAGTGGTTAACGAATCCGACTAGGAACCATGGGGTTGCAGGGTCGATCCCTGGCCTTGCTCAGTGGGTTAAGGATCCCGTGTTGCTGTGGCTTTGGAGTAGGCTGGCGGGTACAGCTCCGATTAGACCCCTAGCCTGGGCATCTCCATATGCCACAGGAGGGGCCCTAGAAAAGGCAAAAAGACCAACAACAACAACAAATAAGAGATCAGTTCAATAGAAAATAGAAGCAATAGAGAAAACCCATGAAACCAAAAACTAGTTCTTTGCGAAAATTAATAAAATTGATGAATATCTCTCCAAATTTATCGCAAAAGAAAGGACACAAATCAACTTCAAGAATCAGAGGGAATGTCACTGTAGATTCTACAGTTTTTAGAAGGATTATAGGGGAGTTCCCTGGTGACTTAGTGGATTAAGGATCCAGCATTGCCCCTGCTATGGCTCTGGTTAAATTCCTGGCCCCAGAACTTCCACATGCTGTGGCCATGGCCAAAAAAAAGGTATTAAAGGGAAATATTATGAACAACTTTGTGTTAATAAATTTAGCAAGTTAGATAAAATGGACAATTTTCTTGAAGGATTCAAATGATGAAAGGACATTTTTGCTACAGAGGACATTGTTGGGAGATTTGACTGAAAGTTAAATGGGGTTTGAGGATTATATGATAGTGATGAATCAGTATTAATGACTTAATTTAATGGATGTGTTTTGGTTCTTTAGCAAAATATGAAAATAGGTTTTAGGAAATACACGCTAAAGTGTTTAGGAATGGTGGGGCATCAGGTCAGCAATTTGTTCCACATGGGTTCACTTGAAAAAGTTCTTTGAGCTCTACTTGGAGGGTTTTTTTGCTAAGTTTGAAATTATTTCAAAATTAAAAAACAAACTTTAGCAATACTGGTGTGTCCCTGTATAACACACCTGTATTTTAACAGGAGAGTTTTCTTTATTTTACAGCCGAAAGGAAGCCTCCCTTATTTAATATGAATGCAATGAGTGCCTTATATCATATAGCCCAAAATGAATCCCCTACACTACAGTCTAATGAATGGTGAGTATTGCTAAGAGAGATATTATTTAACATTGTATAAATTCTTTTTCATAATGGTGTCAAATGATTTTATTTCAATTACATAAAATATATCACCTTGAAAACATATTAAAATGTTTTCATATTAAGGTAGGTTCTATCAGGTTTATCCTTTATTATGCCTGCTTCTTCTTGGTGTATCTATAACCTAAGTCAGAAATAAAGGATAGGTAATGCCACACGGAAGCAAAAAACTATTTGCTTTTTACAAAAAAATAGTATTTTTTGAACTTTATATATACATATAACCCTGATTGTATGATAAAAAGCGTGATTTAAACATAATATTTTATAACTAAAATATATATTGCCACAAGCTGTAGTGACATTAAATTGTGGAATGGTTTATATTTTATATAGTACAAAACATAGATAAAATGGTTTGATTTATCAGAATTACCAGATAATTCACAACTTTGGAATCATTCTAATTATTATATTTATTATTCAAAATGCTTAATATCTTTTCTTCTAGTGCTTCCTTGATGTAAAATTAAATTCATTCATGTAAAAAAGCTTATGAGAACAGATTGACAATTTTAGAAAACCAGGATTTTATCTATGATAGAAAATTTTAGTGGGAAATTAATTCCTCAGGTGTATCTATAATTTGAAAAATTCTAGGGGAATATCTAGCGTATTTAATAAATATTTAAAAATTCATAAGTATATACATATATTGGCAATACTTTACATGTAAATAATAAGTATATTGAGCACACACTGTCGTTCCACTGTGTTTGACACTTTGGGGATTCAAAAAAGAATTCCTTTCTTGCATATAAGGAATTTAAAATATTTTTTGAATATTGAAGACATTGAGTAATTATTACTGTCTTACTGAATTTAATCAAAAAATATTGTATAATGATAATGTGTTACAGATGTCCAGTGTTTCTTAAAAAATATCTTAATTGGTTTTCTCAGTTAATGGAAGTTTTAGCTGTTTGCTCAGGGACACCAAATACTTAGGTATACAAAATGCTCCCTCCAAAGCAAATGGAGTGATCTTCTGAATCATGCTATACAGAAGATAATCCAAGGGGCAAGGAAAAAAGAGAAGTGGCTTATATAGAAAAGGAAAAAAAAAACTCGATAAGACATTTATCTTGGGAGTTCCTGTCGTGGCTCAGTGGTTAATGAATGGTTAATGAATCCGACTAAGAACCATGAGGTTGCGGGTTCGATCCCTGACCTGTTCAGTGGGTTAAGGATCTGGCGTTGCCATGAGCTGTGGTGTAGGTTGCAGACGCGGCTCAGATCCCATGTTGTTGTGGCTGTGGTGTAGGCCGGCAGCTACACTCCGATTCGACCCCTAGCCTGGGAACCTCCATATGCTGCGGGAGCGGCCCTAGAAAAGGCAAAAAGACAAAAAAAAAAAAAAAGTTTATCTTAAATTTGAATGCATAAAAGAAAAGATCAGGTTCTCTAATTTTTACTTCAATATAGAATGAGTCGTGATAGTTAAACATGTGAGGGAGCAGGTTTTTAAAAATAATCTGTCCAGGAGTTCCTGCTGTGGCATAGTGGGTTAAGGATCCGACTGCAGTGTCTTGGGGCTTTGCAGAGGTGTGGGTTTGATCTCTAGCCCAGAACAGTGGGTTAAGAATCTGTCGTTGCCACAGCTGTGGCACAGGTTGCAGATATGGCTTGGATTCAGTCCTTGGCTTGGGGAATTCCATATGCCACAGTGTGCCCCCCCCCCCAAAAAAAAAAATCTGTGCAAATTTTTCTTTGGAAAATGGTAAAGAAATAGTTGTGTTAGATAACTTTTCACAGATGTATATGAAATGTATGTATATCTTACCTGCTCTTTTAAAATCTTCCTCTCTCCCACATGCCTTGTTTTGTGGATATGTTTTTAAAGGAAATAGCAATATGTTCACTTGATACTTTCCTTTACAATAGGTCTGATTATTTTCGCAACTTTGTAGATTCTTGCCTCCAGAAAATCCCTCAAGATCGCCCTACATCAGAGGAACTTTTAAAGGTCAGTTCAATTATACTTTGTTTTTCTTTTCTTTGTTTTTTTGCTTTTTGGGGCTGTATCAGCCCTAGGAGGTTCCCAGGCTAGGGGTCTCATCTGAGCTACAGCTGCTGGCCTCCACCACAGTCACAGCAACGCCAGATCTGAGCCCGTCTCTGACCTACATCACAGCCCATGGCAACGCCAGATCTTCAACCCACTGAGCAAGGCCAGGGATCAAACCTGCCGCCTCATGGTTCCTAGGTGATTCATTTCCACTTTGCCATGACGGGAACTCCATACTTTGTTTTTCTACCCTTGAGAAATGATTTTAAAGAATGTGTTTCATTCCTTTTTGATTCTGAATCAGTGTTAAGTATGCTGTACTGGTTTTTACTCAGATACTAATTTTGCATAGAAGTCTCGGAACTCTTCTTAGATCCTAAATTTTTTCATTTATGTTTTCAAAACTGACCAATTCCTTTACCGTGTCCGAATAGAATATATAGTTAAATATTCAAAATAGTACCAAATGGCTAAATATTTATAGGTGCAAGAATATATTCATGAGTTATAATTACAGATTTTAATTCATGTGGAACAGTATTATAAAGCTGATAAAACATAGTTTAAATTTGGGAATTCCTGTCATGGCACAGTGGTTAACGAATCCAACTAGGAACCCTGAGGTTGTGGGTTCGATCCCTGGCCTTGCTCAGTGGGTTAAGGATCCCGAGTTGCTGTGGCTCTGGTGTAAGCTAGTGGCTACAGCTCCAATTAGACCCTAGCCTGGGAATCTCCATATGCCCCGGGAGTGGCCTTAGAAAAGGCAAAAAGACAAAAAACAAACAAGCAAAAAAAACATAGTTTAAATTTGAATCTAATTTTTTATATCTACCATACTTTATGTGTTTCTATTCCGCATTAAAATAATAGAAAGAAATGACGTAATATGTTTACATAGGTATTGTGGAAAAAGGATTTTAAAGGAAACTGTTAAAATGGATGTCATTTTTGTTTCCTTTTTAGAAATACCTTTTTCTAACATAATGAAAAATGTTTTTAAATCATGTAAATTCTATTCAGTTTTCACTAGGTTTGGTTGCCTAATTTAAGTACATGACTAGTATATACTTCCTTTTCTCAAAGTTTTATTATTTCTTTGGCAGTTGACTATTTTATTAATTGTAATTATGGTATTGCTAAACTTAATATAGTTCTTAAAACATCTAGATGAAGCAGTAGTAAGTATGATTTGATTCTTTCTCTTTATGACCTTAGGAAATCTAATTGATTTTTCACCATAAAATTGAAGGAGAGTATTTTTACATGAATGTTTTAGAATTTCAAAGAGATTCACTTTTTCACCAACACACATCAGTTAAAGACACAGAAAAAGTGAAAGGTTCTTATGTATATTTGATAGTAGTATTTGCAGTTTCATTATGTACTATAGTTTCAGTAATGCTTTGAGAATTTTATTTTTCCATTTTTTTTAACTTTTAAGATATATTATTTTGGGATAAGAAGATTGAATAATGTAAATAGTGGTACATACCAAGCTAAAGGCTCCAGAAAACGGAATAATGTGACTGGCTTCTTACACTTGCTTAATTAATGTAAGTGAAAGAAGCTCTTTTGGTATAATCCAACATACCATGCCCAGGTATTTGGTATTTGGTGATTAGGTACCAAGTCTATATATACTATTTATTTATCTGGTCCATAGCATGTATTGGCACAGACTTATTGGAAATCATAAGAAATTTCTATCAAGTGCTTCTTTGCCTTTGACCTAATGACATTTCTGTCACAGTCCATTGTAAGGAAAAATTAATAGAGAAAAATATTTGTGGTTTGTTTGTTTTTTTAATATATAAAGCTATTTATCTCAATGTAAAAATTGGAAATAACTATCCAGAATTAGGGTGATGGTTAAATAATTTTGACATAAACATTTGTTGAAATATTCTGTAGGTATTTATGTGTATGAGTTTAAAATAATAACGCTTATGACAGTGAAAGTAAACTCAAATATCTTGTAATTAGAACTCTTTGCATTCAAAATAAATAAATTTGGCTAACAAGGTAAAAGTATTAAAAAAAATTTCAAGGGCAGAAGGTATCTTTCTGTAATCTATACACTAACTGTATCTGCAAAACAAAAATAGACTTAAAATTTCTGAAAATATATCAAAATATAGCACTAATAGTCTAAAAGTAGAATTGTTTTTTCTGGCATTCCCATTGTGCTGCAGCAGAAACTAACTTGACTAGTATCCATGATGATGTGGGTTTGATCCCTGGCCTCCCTCAGTGGGTTAAGGATCTGGTTTTGCTGTGGCTGTGGTGTTGGCCGGCAGCTGCAACTTCCATTTGACCCCTAACCTGGGAATGTCCATATGCTGCATGTGCAGCCCTAAGAAGCAACAAAAAAAGAATTGTTCTTTCTACTTTACTTGATAAGGTTAAGCTTTATTGAATGTTAGTGGTAAAAATGACTAATAATATAATGGCTTTTATCAACTGCTGGTGTTTTATAAAGAGTATTATTTATACAACATATAAAGGAACTCATATTTTATAGGTTTATATTATATAATTTACCATCAGTAAATGCATTCCTGTTGAAACCTTATAAAACTCAGAACCGACATGCCTTTTCCATAAAATCAACAGTTCTAAGAATATGTAAACCTTTATTTAGCCTTTGTTTAGGGCCCTAAGTGGACTTAATTACTGGTATTTAATTAAACCATTTTATCATTTCAACTCTGCATTTTCAGTTGGCCAAAAGTGTATGCTGTCCACCGTTTTTGTAAAATAAATGTATGGGGTACTTAGTAGGCACAGAGTGAATTTATGTAAATGACAGTTTTGTACTAAGTATAAGAAGTCAGAGGTGTAGTAGAATTAGCAGTTGATTATATGCATTATCTGTCATGATTATTTAGGATAATAACTCTAGGGTCTGAGAGGCAGGGTATATTTGTACTAATATTCTCATGTGGCTCTATGGGTTAAGGATCCGGCATTGTCACTGCAGAGGCGTGTGTTGCTTCCCGGCTCAGGTTCAGTCACTGGCCTAGGAACCTCCACATGCTATTGATGCAGCCAAAAAAAAAAAAGAAAGAAAGAAAGAAAGAAAAAATATATAGGTTTCAGCCTGACTTTGACTTTCTCTTGTCCAGCACATGTTTGTTCTTCGGGAGCGCCCTGAAACAGTGTTAATAGATCTTATTCAGAGGACAAAGGATGCAGTAAGAGAGCTGGACAATCTGCAGTATCGAAAGATGAAGAAACTCCTTTTCCAGGAGGCACATAATGGACCAGCAGTAGAAGCACAGGAAGAAGAAGAGGTAATAATTTAGAAACAACTCAAATATCTGAGCTCTTTTCATCAGCTTCTTTGTTTATGCGGCTCCTTTGCTTATGCAGCTTGTCTTTTACATCACAAATTTGTTAAGTCATTGCTTCCCAGGCTGTGTTTTCTTAACAATGGTCCTGTAATATCCCAGGTAGAAAAAAAAGGTTTTAGATCCTTAAAACCCAATCCCTTCATAGTGCACATGGGCATATAAAAAGATCTACAAAGTCTTGTATTAAAGAAACCTGTTCAACTTTATTTAATCTAGTCCCTCTCAGATTTCCTGGCCACTGAACCCTTTTTTGGTATTTGTCTAATTCCATGGTACATGCCTTTGAAAGTGCCTGAAATTATAGATTCTGGAAGTTGACAGTACTCACTCCAAATCATTAGAAAGTTACCAAGCATGCTGTTCTGTCACCGGGGACACCTGATTCTTCACAGTTCTTTATAGTTTCATTCTGTCTACTCAGTTCTAAAACACTCAGTGGTTAACTCACTGTAGGTAGTGGCATTTGGGTTCAGATTTAAATATCTTTCACTCTCAAGGTCAAATTCTTTCCAAGGTCAAGTTGCCTTTTAGGAAGAATAGAAATACAAATTTACCATAGAAATGTTACAGAAATTTATCACATGGAAATAAGTATATAAAACTTCTTTTTTACTATAAATATTTTCAGTTTTCTTCTTTGCTCCTGTCAGAATTCCAGAGCTTTGGGGTTTTATTTTTTTTAATACTCTTTTACAGTAAGAGAAATCATTTTACATTCTAAAACTAAGAGCAGCAGTTACCTACTTTTCTTTTTAACAGCACTATATAATTAACAAACTATAAAATGCAAGATTTTCTTAATCTGTACCTTAGGGGTTTTTGTTTTGCTTTTTAGTTCTTATGGTAGTTATTTGAAAATTGTTTGGGGCTATTTTAGATATATGAAATAAAATTGTGAAATTAATAAAATTTTCATTTAGTTAAATCTGTAACATCTCTATTAGGCTAAGGATATAAGAAAAGTTCCTACAGGAGTTGCCGTTGTGGCTCAGCAATAACAAATCTTACTAGTATCCGTGAGGATGTGAGTTTGATCCCTGGCCTCGCTCAGTGGATTAAGGATCTGGCATTGCCAAGAGCTGTGGTGTATGTCGCAGACATGGCTCTGATCCTGTGTTGCTGTGGCTGTGATATAGGCCAGTAGCTATAGCTTCCATCCTGTTCCTAGCCTGGGAACTTCCATATGCCAAGGGTGCGGCCCAAAGAAAGAAAGGAAAAGAAAGAAAAATTCCTACACACTCACACACCCCATATGTCTGTATTTATTAAATTTTTCATATCTTACAGAATTTTGGTATGGTAAGACAACTATAATGTTGGTACCCAGGTACCATGGCTTGCCTGGTATTTTCAGAAAAACTTTGTGATTGAGATTAAATATATATGTAATATGTAATTTTTAATTTACAGAAAAATAGAAATTAGTATTAAATTATTTGGTAGTAGAAAGATAGGCTAGAGAATCTATTTTAAGGAAGAAAGAAAAATATACTAACAAAAGGCTTCAAAAAATAACAACTAAAAGGAGCGTAATAAAAAAAATGATAGCTAAAGGAGTATTTTTTCTTAAGGTTGGGGCTTGTTTTAACCATGGAAATCATTGAGAAAGAAGCAGAATCTCTATAAAGACCCCATGAGATATATGGTAAAAATGGGTTTCAAAAAATGTCAAACAATTTAGAGAAAATGCTATACTTTGGAAATAACCCAAAATTGATGGACTGATGACTCACATGATTGCTTGGGGTTTTGATATTTACCTATTGGTCATTTTAATTTGTTTTTCTATTAACAGTTTGTTGACTTTCTGGTCTCAGCAAGTAAGGAAATTTCTCATAATAGACCTCTAGCTTATTTTCTGAAAACTGTGCGCAATGCAGTGTGCTTTGTGTTTATATTCTAGAAATCAAGGAGTTTTCTTGTAGCACCATGGGTTAAGGGTCTGGTGTTGTCACTGGAGCGGCTTAGGTCGTTGCTTTGGTGTGGGTTCAGTCCAAAAGAGATGTAGATGTTTGAATCTAATGTTCTTTCTCCTTAGGAACAAGATCATGGTGTTGGACGGACAGGAACAGTGAATAGTGTTGGAAGTAATCAGTCTATTCCCAGTATGTCCATCAGTGCCAGTAGCCAAAGCAGTAGTGTTAACAGTCTTCCCGATGCCTCAGATGACAAGAGTGAGCTAGACATGATGGAGGGTGACCACACAGTGATGTCTAATAGTTCTGTCATCCATTTAAAACCTGTAAGTATTTGGGTTTCAGTGAAAAAAATTTCAACTTCAGGAGTTCCCGCCGTGGCACAGCGGAAACAAATCCAACTGGAAACCATGATGTTGCGGATTCAATCCCTGGCCTCGCTCAGTGGGTTAAGGATCCGGTGTTGCCGTGAGCTGTGGTATAGGTCACAGATGCAGCTTGGATCTGGCATTGTTATAGCTCTGGCGTAGGCCGACAGCAACAGCTCCAATTAAACCCCTAACCTGGGAACCTCCATATACCATGGGTTTGGTCCTCAAAAGACCCCCAAAAAAAAAATTTTTTTTTTTGTATTAAAGAATGCTTCTTTAATGTCACAGATTTCAGTATCACCTAAAAAGTTGTTAGGCACAATAGCTAAAATGTACAACAAACCAGGTGTTCTCAATAGATGAATGGATAAACAAACCCATGGTATATACATATAATGAATTTTATTCATCTATAAAAACGAAAGAATTTCTGGTACTGCTACAGCAACATGAGTGACCTTGAAAATATTATGCTAAGTGATATGTAA
The DNA here is from genome assembly GCF_016906955.1 of Phacochoerus africanus. Taxonomy (NCBI): domain Eukaryota; kingdom Metazoa; phylum Chordata; class Mammalia; order Artiodactyla; family Suidae; genus Phacochoerus; species Phacochoerus africanus. Next base: position 45,334,043 of record NC_062557.1, read on the forward strand.
AAAAATATTGTACAATTCCAGTGCATGAAGTGTCTAGAATAGGCATTCACAGAGACAGAAAATAGGTAAGAGGTTACCAGAGACCAAGTGGAGGATGAAAAAGGGAGTTTTTGCTAATGGGTGTAGAGTTTCCATTTGGGGTGATGGCAAAGTTTTGGAAATAGTAGTAATGGTTTCACAGCATTGAAAATATAATTAACACCACTGAATTGTACATGTAAAAATGATTAAAATGGTAAATTTTACATTACAAATAATTTTAACACACACAAAGCTTTTAGGAATGACTTAGTTAAGTAGTTGTATTATTTAGGGGCAAATCCATGTTTAATTGTTACATTCTTAGGCAAGAGGATCAGCCATAAGAAAGTTTATTTCCACAATTAGTTGTTTGCTAATTGACTTCAGTTAATGAACTAAGGTATACATAAGGAGAGACAACAGTTCTTAAAATTTTTATAACTATTTTTTGTTTGCTTATCTTGGGCAAATGGCAAAAGTATTATAAAGATTTTTTAAGCTATATTACTACTTCTAAAACCCAAAAGGCAGGATTTCCCACTGTGGCTTAGGGGGTTGAGAATCTGACATAGTTCCATCCCTGGCCTCGCTTAGTGGGTTAAGGATCCTGTGCTGCTGCAGGCTGCCATGTAGGTGGCAGATGCAGCTCAGATCCAGTGTTGCTATGGCTGTGCATAGGCTGGCAGCAGCAGATTCAGTTTGACCACTAGCCTGCTAATTTCCATATGTCACAGGTGCGGTCCTAAAAAGAAAAAATGAAATAAAACCCAATAGGCCTAGAGTAATTAATTTTATTCTATTTAAAATTTTGGCTGCATGTTTTATTATCTTTATTTTTAAGTTATAGTAAAGCTTTTAAATTTTGCTTTTAATGAGTAGTATATAAATCTACCCTTAAACGTTTCTTTATCCTCTGTATGTGCTGTTTCATACAGAGGAAATAATGTCTCTTGATTCAAATTATATTGAAAGTAAAATGTCAGCATCTGCAATTTTTGTTTTTGCTTTTTAAATTATGTCTTAAATTTATTGATCAAGTTGTCTTTAAACTTCAGTTTTCCTGAAAGTTCACATGAACTGTATTTGTTCACCTCAGACACTATTGTCTCTTTTCTTGGCTTAGGAGGAAGAAAATTACAGAGAAGAGGGAGATCCTAGAACAAGGGCATCAGATCCACAGTCTCCGCCCCAAGTATCTCGTCATAAATCACACTACCGTAATCGAGAACACTTTGCTACTATTCGGACAGCATCACTGGTATGTACTACCCTGAATTAGAAGTATATTTTTCATTTTGGGCTTTGGCATCTATGCTGTAGTATAATTGTATCTTCTTTTCTTTTTTTTTTCCCCTGTACTTGGAGTTTATTTTGCAAGATATTTATTCAACATTTAACTACCTTTTATGAGAAAGATATTATACAAAGCACTCTGTGAGACATTAAGCCAATAATGTCTTCAAGATTTGTACACAGATGTATACACAGAAGAATTCCTTGGTGGCCTCCTGGGTTGAGGATCTCTGTTGTCACTGTTGTGGCTAAGGTGGCTTGGGTCATTGCTGTGACATGGGTTCATTCCCTAGCCCAGGAATTTTTGTATGCTGTGGGTGCTGCCAAAAAAAAAAAAAAAGAGGTTGTACACACAAATAACTAATATATTAGAATATATTAAATGCTTAAGAGGGCTACACGGTACTAAATAGGAATTCATATAACCTTTGATTCGGGGCATAAAGGAAGTATTTACAAAACAAATCATTTGAGCTTTTAATAATGACTAGTTTTAGGCACAGGAGAGAGGAAAAATGTTATTTCCACCTAGGATTAGACAGGCTAACCAAAATGAGGGAGGGTGTTTGGGAAATACCTAGTAATCCAATTTGATAAACTCAAAATGTTGTTCTTCTGATTTCCCAAGTAATAAAAGTGGATTATTTATCCATTATAAGGATATTGTTATACTGGGGTATTTTTAACCCCGATCACTCATGTATATAGGATGAAAACATAACAAAGGATAGGAGGGTTAGAAAGAAATTACATTGAGATATCAAAGGGAAAATAGGTTATTAGAAAATATGACAAAGAAAAAAAATCTATGGGAGTTATCTGAGTTATCAACTAGCAGATTTTATGAATCCCTTGCTGTGGCCCATGAATCTGAATGACATTTGGGGTCAAGAACACCATCTTCGGAGTTCCCTTTGTGGCACAGTGGTTAATGAATCTGACTAGGAACCATGAGGTTGCGGGTTCGATCCCTGGCCTTGCTCGGTGGGTTAAGGATCCAGTGTTGCCGTGAGCTGTGGTGTAAGTCACAGGCACGGCTCAGATCCCGAGTTGCTGTGGCTCTGGTGTAGGCCAGCAGCTACAGCTCCGATTAGACCCCTAGCCTGGGAACCTCCATATGCTGCGGGAGCAGCCCTAGAAAAGGCAAAAAGACAAAAAAAATAAAAAAGAACACCATCTTCCACCAAAAGTCAAGTCATTCCACTATTCTATAACATGTAAATGACTCTTTGAAGATAGCAAGTAGCAAAGATTGCCTAATTTTTTCATGACTTTTAAAATAAATACCTGGATAGGGGCCCAGCTCCTGGGAAGACGTATTACTTGGCATATATTAAATGTTTCCCATGCAAGTCTTCTATCTCAAATTTTGGCTCTCAGAATAATTAAAGGTACTCTTTTGTTATGGATTTAGAAGACTTTAAGATCCATATCCTTAAGTCTAATAATTCCATTTATTTCAAATAAAACATTAAGAGAATAGGTAGATTTGTGTACAAAGATAAACATAGCTATATTATTCAATATTATTACCATATCTCAGTGTAATTTCTTCTGCCTTGAATTTTTTTCATACAGTAAAATGCATAGATCTTTGGTATTCAATTTGAAGTTTTTAGTGGTACATACTATGTTAACCATCAATTTAAAAAAAAAAAAAGATTTGGGAGTTCCCGTCGTGGCACAGTGGTTAACGAATCCGACTAGGAACCATGAGGTTGCGGGTTCGGTCCCTGGCCTTGCTCAGTGGGTTAACGATCCGGCGTTGCCGTGAGCTGTGGTGTAGGTTGCAGACGCCGCTCGGATCCCGCGTTGCTGTGGCTCTGGTGTAGGCCGATGGCTACAGCTCCGACTGGACCCCTATCCTGGAAATCTCCATATGCCGCGGGAGCGGCCCAAGAAATAGCAAAAAGACAAAAAAAAAAAAAAAAGATTTGGAGTTCCCATTATGGCTCAGTGAATTAAGGACCTGATGCTCTCTCTGTGAGTATGCAGTTTCAATCCCTGGCCTTGCTCAGTGAGTTAAGGATCCAGCGTTGCCACAAGCTCTGGCATAGGTTGCAGATGCTGCTCAGATCTGGTGTTGCCAGGCTGTGGTGTACATAGACCTCAGCTGCAACTCCAATTAGACCCCTAGCCTGGGAACTTCCATATGCCTCAGATGCGGCCATAAAAAGAAAAGGGAAAAAAAAAGATTAAAATTTCTTGTTATCCCAGAAAGTTCCCTCATACTGTCCTCTAGTCAGTTCTCTACTCTCATGACCACCATTTTCTGTCTCTTCACTACTGTTAGTTTTAACTATTTTTGGATTTCATATAAATGTAATCACACAGAATGTGCCCTTTTTTTTTTTTTTTAATATGGAAATTCCTGGGCCAGGAATTGAACCCTTGCCACAGCAGCAACCCAAGCCAGTACAGTGATAAAGCCAGATGCTTAACCTTTTATGCCACAAAAGAACCCCACAAAGAATATACTCAGTGTTTTTGAAACTCATCTATATTATGTTCATCAAAGTTCATTCTTTTTTATTACTGTAAATAGTTTTCCATTGTGTGTCTATACCCAAATTTTAAAATCCATTCTTCTGTTGATAAACACTTGGCTTGATTCCCATTTGGGGCTTTGCATATAGGTTGCTGATTCTTATACAAATCTTTGAGTAGAGTTGCTGGAGTTCCCAAGTGACACAACTGGATCTCAGAGGCGTCTCTGGAGCTCTGGGACACAGGTTCAGATCTCTAGCCTAGCCCAGTGGGCTGGGCATCCTGTGTTGCCACAGTTGCTGTGTAGGTCTGGATCTGATCCCTGTCCTGGGTACTCCATATGCCGCAGGACAGCCAAAAAAGGGGGGATAAAAAAGAGTAGAATTGGAGTTCCCATCATGGCACAGCTGAAACAAATCTGACTAGGAACCATGAAGTTGTGGGTTCAATCCCTGGCCTTACTTAGTGGGTTCAGGTTCAGGTGTTGCCGTGAGCTATGGTATAGGTCACAGACGAGGCTCGGATCTGGCGTTGCTGTGGCTCTGGTGTAGGCTGGTGGCTGTAGCTCTGATTAGACCCCAACCTGGGAACCTCCATATGCTGTGGGTGTGACCCTAAAAGACCAAAAAAAGGAAAGAAAAAAGTAGAATTGCTGGGCCATGGGTGTGTGTGTGTGTGTGTTTAACTTTCTAAGAAACTGTCAAGCAGTTTTCCAGAATGGGTATACCATTTCATATGCCCATCAGCAGTGTATGAGAGTTCCAACTGTTCCATATCCTCTCCAGTATTTGGTGTTGTCAGTCTTTTTTATTTTAGCCATTATAGTGGGTGTGAAATGGAATCCTATAGTGGGTTTTTAGGGTATTTTTGCATTTCCCTATGATTAAAGATGTCATAATAAGCACCTTTTCATGTGCTTATTGTCTGTTCATATATCTTCTTTAATAGAGTATCTCTTCAGGTCTTTTGCCTGGTTTCTTTTTTTTTTTGGTCTTTTTTTGCTATTTCTTTGGGCCGCTCCTGCGGCATATGGAGGTTCCCAGGCTAGGGGTCAAATCGGAGCTGCAGCCACAGGCCTACGCCAGAGCCACAGCAACGCGGGATCCGAGCCGCATCTGCGACCTACACCACAGCTCACGGCAACGCCAGATCGTTAACCCACTGAGCAAGGGCAGGGACCGAACCCGCAACCTCATGGTTCCTAGTCGGATTCGTTAACCACTGCGCCACGACGGGAACTCCTTGCCTGGTTTCTTACTTAGATGTTCATATTTTTAATATTGATTTGTAGGAGTTCTTTTTGTTTTGTTTTGTTTTGTTTTTTTTCAGTCATGCCCATGGCATGCAGAAGTTCCTGGGCCGGGAATTGAATCCAGGCTTATAGCAGAGACAACACTAGATCATTTAACTCTTAGGCCACTGGGAAACTCCTAGGAGTTCTTTATATATAGAAACAAGTATTATATCTCATATATCTTGCAATTATTTTTTCTTCATCTGTGATTTACCTAGTCTTTTTCTTATCTTGATAAGAGGTTACAATTTTTTAGTTTTAAATTCCAATTTAAACAACCCAATTAAAATATAGGTAAAAGGAAGTTCCTATTGTGGCTCAGTGGTAACGAACCCAGATAGTATCCATGAGGATGTGGGTTTGGCCCTGGCTTCACTTGGTGCATTAAAGGATCCATTGTTGCCGTGAGCTATGATGTAGGTCACAGACGAGGCTCTGATCCTGCATTGCTATGGTTATGGTGTAGGCTGGTGGCTGCAGCTCCAATTTGACCCCTAGCCTGAGAACTTCCCCAGCTTGGCACAGGGGGTAAAAGATCCAGCAGCTGCAGCTTTGATTTAATCCCTGGCCTGGGAACTTTCGTATGCCACGGGTGCAGCCATAAAATTTTAAAAAAGAAAGAAAACAAAGAACAGGTACTCAAATAAGTATAAGTTCACAGCAGCACTGTTCACAATGCCAAAAAGGTGGAAGTAGCATGGATGTTTACCAGTGGATGAATGGATAAATTATGGTGCACACGAATAATAGAATATCATTTAGCTATAAAAAGAAGTGAAGTACTGATACATGCTATACAACAATGGATGAATCTTGAAAACATGCTAAATGAAAGAAGCCAGACACAAAAGGTCATGTATTATATGACTCTATTTATATGAACTATTCAGAGAAGATAAATCCATAGAGATAGAAAATAGATTGGTGGTTACCAGAAAGGGAAAAGGAAGAGCAACTGCATTAACAGGTGCAAGGTTTTCTTCTGAGGTGATAAAAATGTTTCACAACTAGATAGAGGTTGTGGTTGTCTGACATTGTGAATGTACTAAATGCTACTGAGTTGTTCATATAGTTTTAAATTAGTTTTGGAGTTCCCGTCATGGCTGAGCAGAAACGAATCTGACTAGTATCCGTGAGGACGCAGGTTCAATCCCTGGCCTCGCTCAGTGGGTTAAGGATCTGATGTTGCCATGAGCTGTGGTGTAGGCCAGTGGCTACAGCTCTGATTCAGCGCCTAGCCTGGGAACCTCTATATGCCATGGATGTGGCCCTAAAAGGACAAAAAAAATTAAAAAATAAATATGTGAATTTGGCCTCAAAAAATCCAACTTGTACCTTTTTTCTTCTTTATTCTCCTTTTTTGTTCTTTTTTCCACTTTTCTTCTTTATTGTCAGTGCTTTTTGTGTCCAGCCCAAGAAATACTTGCCTACCCTGGGGTCATGAAGATGTTTTCTTCTGTTTTATGACTCTGGGTTTTTTGTTTATGTCAAATGATTCTTTTCAAAGTAATTTTTGTATATAGAGTGATATAGGAGTCAAGATTTTTGTTTTTATATACAGAGAACCAGTTGTTTAAAAAGAATTTGATGATAATACATTATTTCCTCTTTGAATTAACTTGACTTTTTGTTGGAAAATCAATTGACTAAATATGTGCCGGTCTACTTCCATCTTTTATTCTGTTGCTTTGATCTATGCAACCTATCCTTTCACCAGTAGCACACTGATTACTGAAATGTGTATCTTCCAACTGTTTTCCCCCTCAAGATTGACCATTTTAGGTCCTTTACGTTCTCATAAAAATTTTAGAACCAGCCTATTTCTTTAAAAGACCTTTTGGAGGGAGTTCCTGTTGTGGCTCAGTGGATACCAAAATGACTAGTATCCAGGTTCAATGCAATTCGACCCTTAGCCTGGGAACCTCCATGTGCCACAGGTGCAGCCCAAAAAAGAAAAACTTGCTGGAAATTTAATTGGAAACTGCTTGCTGGAATCTCTTACAGTAATTGCCTACATAATTAATAGTAGAGTGGTCTAAAATGCTTCTAAAAGAAAAATGTTTTGCTGTATTTTATTCTTTTCTCTCCACTGTTTTTGTGCCTAGGTTACAAGGCAAATGCAAGAACACGAGCAGGACTCTGAACTTAGAGAACAGATGTCTGGCTATAAGAGAATGAGGCGACAACATCAAAAGCAGCTAATGACTCTGGAAAATAAGCTAAAGGCTGAGATGGATGAACATCGCCTTAGATTAGACAAAGATCTTGAAACACAGCGTAATAATTTTGCTGCAGAAATGGAGAAACTTATCAAGAAACATCAGGCTGCTATGGAAAAAGAGGTGGCTGATTCAGTATTAATAATTTATTTATTCTACCTCGTTAACTATCTCAGAATTAACCAAGATGGCATTTTGGTGGTAGGATATCTTTTCTCCAAAACCAAGCACATCAGTTGGGGACAAGAAGAAAAATTTATGTATGACATGTATAATATCAAGTACTGAGTCTGGGAACTAACAGATGTGAGATTATTTCCTGAGAGTGATACTTTTGTAGTATCACTGTGGGTAAGTCATGCAACCATTCTAGGTCCTCGGTACCCTGAGTATCTGAGGAGTTTGTTAATCATCTATCAACAGGTGATATGGGTCTCAAAAAATCGTTCATGATTTTCTTCTCTGCTTGTTTTTTTAAATTTATAGCAGCATTTTAATATGAAACCTTCTAATGTTTTTGATATCCCATCAGTTAAATTTTATTTTGATAGTCAATCTGTCAAGTAAAATGTAAGCTTCTTAGTAAATTCACACAATAACTAGAAATACATCTGAGGCATTATTTATCATGGTTACCATGTTCATCAATGCCCCAAAAAAGAACTGCTCTTTCATAATAGTACAGAATTTGACAGAATAATTTATGGAGTAAATAAATATTTGACTTTGAAGTACTTTGGTAAAAGAGTGTATAGATATTTAGAGTTCTCTTGGGCATTGGATAGTATTTATAATAACTTGGGAAGGGTCAGCTATTAATATATTTAGAAAAAGAATTCATGAAATAGGATGTACAATATGATTGCACATATTTATTTAAAATGTAGGTATGCGGGAGTTCCCGACGTGGCTCATTGCTAACAAACCTGACTAGTATCCAAGAGGAGGATGCAGGTTCGATCCCTGGCCTTGCTCACTGGGTTGAGGATCCTCAAGTTGCTGTGGCTGTGGTGTAAGCCGGCAGCTGCAGCTCTGATTTGACCCCCAGCCTGGGAACTTCCATATGCCTCAGGCGCAGCCCTAAAAAGCAAAGAAATAAAAAGAGAAAAAATTAGGAAGGGTGTGCACCAATGTATTTATGTTGGTTGTCTCTTGTTGCTAAAATCCTGTAAGTTTTTTTCCTTGGTGTTTTTCTATATTTCTTAAATGATCTACAATAAATATACATTACATATATAATCAGAAATAAAACAGTATGATACATATATCTAATATTGTCATATAGTTTAATATATAAAAGGTCAGAGTTTAAGTTGAAGATGAATGTATTATATTACTTAATATATAAGTCAATCCAGATGAAAAATCATGATCTAATTATATTTGTGAATAAATATGTATTTTTCTTACTGAGGGAGGGCTTTTCTTGTTAAATGTTTTTAGAAAGGTGAAAACATTTTGATTCGGTAAAAGATCACCATTTTAAAGATGAATTCCATTTTATTGGTTCTCTGAAATTCAAATAATAAGGATGCTGAATAATACTTAATAATTTGAATATTCTTATTTTAGTAGTGCTTATACTGATTTTATGTTTTTAGGGGGAAAAAAATATCCTTAGTGGTATGTATTAAACTGCTGCTTTGAATCAGTCTATTTATTTAATTTGATCCATTTGTTTAAATTTTGTATAGGCTAAAGTGATGGCCAATGAGGAGAAAAAATTTCAGCAACATATTCAGGCCCAACAGAAGAAAGAATTGAACAGCTTTTTGGAGTCCCAGAAAAGAGAATATAAACTTCGAAAAGAACAGCTTAAAGAGGTACTTTTTTTTTTTTTAAAACAAGTTCCTGAGCTAGGGGTCAAGCCACAGCCACTATAGAAGCAATACTGAGTAGTTACATTGTGAGCCACATGGGAAGTCCATGAGGTACTTACAAAAATTTTCAAGCCAGTTATCTCTTTACCGATTTTATCTAGTGATAGTGATCAACTCATAGAACCATTAGGCTAAATCAAATATGTATTTATGTTTATCAATTCAAAGAACTATTAGGATAAATTTTTCTTTTGTTGCTTGTGATGTATACCAATTTGAATGAAGGCATTGATTGTTATCAGTTACTCTTCAATAGACTGCAATCCTCAGTTGAGTAGGATCTAAAAAGTATCACTCCTAAAAATTATATTTTATTTATAATAACTTTCCTATGCACTTACTAAATAACTGACTCAAAAGAAATAAAATACTTGAGCTGTGAGAAGCCACACATTCCCTTTTTTAAAAGTAGACTCAGAAGATAACTATAATTTGTTCTTATTCCAGTTTTAACATAGAGTAATGATAAGAGGCATATTTGCTCATCGCATTTCCTTAAATAGCAAAACACAGTGATACTTCTTTCATAACACCATGATTTCATATTTATTTGCCCTCTGTGTGCTGCATTTTTTAACTTTTTTCTTTTTTCTTTTTAGAGCCAAACCTGTGGCATATGTAAGTTCACAGGCTAGGGGCCAAATAGGAGCTGTAGCCAGTGGCCCACACCACAGCCACAGCAACACCAGATCTGAGCCTGTCTATGACCTACACCACAGTTCATGGCCCCACTGGATCCTTAACCCACTGAGTGAGGCCAGGGATCGAACCTTCATCCTCATGGATGCTAGTCAGATTTGTTTCCGCTGAGCAACAACAGGAACTCCTGAACTTCTTTTAAAAGCAGATGTAATCTGGAATTCCTGTCGTGGCGCAGCGGAAATGAATCTGACTAGGAACCATGAGGTTGTGGGTTCAATCCCTGGCCTCGCTCAGTGGGTTAAGGATCCAGCATTGCCATGAACCTGTGGTGTAGGTCCTAGACACAGCTTGGATCTAGAATGGGCTGGCAGTAACAGCTCCCATTAGACCCCTAGCGTAGGAACCTCCATATGCCGCAGGTGCGGCCCTAAAAAGACAAAAAAAAAAAAAAAGCAGATGTAATCTTAACTTTGAAGAAAGGCTTGATTGTTCCAAGCAGTTTCTTAAAGGGGTTATTTATTTTAGATAGTAGTTAGGACAGAAAAATGATATGTCTCAATTTAGACCCCCTTTTACAGCCTAATTGAAATTTTTAGTCCTTGTAACTAATTATTAGGGTACTGATAAATTAATTGATCTTGATAAAATAATAGGAATCTCTTTGCTAGCAATGCTTTTGTGTAGGAATTTGGTTTATAATCAGATATGTATATAAGTCTTTTTACAGACATGTTGGTTCTAAAATTGCTGCCAACTAAGCTTCACTGAAAAGATTTTTTTAACTCTAAAAGGTGTAACCTTCAGTACACTTCCATGACTATAATAAAAAAGATCTGAAATCTATACTAGCAAATTGGGTTTGAAAATACTGGCAATAGGATTGCCAGTTGTAAGTAAATATTCAACAAAATGCAGTTTTACAGATCCATTTCCCAGTGAAATGAAATTTTAGTTTTCTGGTTGCATTGCTTTAGATAATCCTTTAAGCATATAACATGTAGCCCAACTAATAAATTCCTTTTCTTTTAGAAGCTACATTTCATTTAAAATAATGATTTTTAGCGTAGAGGAATGTACATAGTAGAATCTTTGTGGGTAAGTTCCCTAGCAAAAGATTTTGAAAAAGATACTCAGGTGATTCTTTATGTATGTGCCTTGTCTCTTCCCATGTACACATATGCCCTTAAGTTGAGAACTGCTAATTTCTGTGATTTTTAAAAATGTGTTTGAAGGAGTTCCCATTGTGGTGCAGCAGAAGTGAACCCAACTGGTAACCACGAGGTTGCAGGGTTCGATCCCTGGCCTCACTCAGTGGGTTAAGGATCCAGCATTGCCATGAGCTATGTTCGGATCCTGAATTGCTGCAGCTGCGGCTTAGGCCGGCAGCTGTCACTCTGATTCGACCCCCTAGCTGGGAACCTCCATATGCTGTGGATGTGGCCCTAAAAAGCAAAAAAAAAAAAAAAAAAAAGGTGTTTGAATATCTGATGAACTAAAGTTATAAAGAATGGATCTCACATAGACCAGCGGCTGAAGCTCCAGTTCAACCCCTAGCCAGGGGATTTATATATGCTGCAGATGCAGCCCTGAAAAAAAAATAATTGATCTCTTTCTTAAAAACAGGGAAAGGACCATAAAGTTAATAGTCTCTGAAAAATTATCTTATACTTAGGAAAGATGGCTCACTTATATCATTTGCAATATTGATGCTTTTTAGGTTGAAAATATATTAGTATTATCTTTCTAGAATTTTCTTCATTTAGTGCATTGCCAGTGTTCTCATCTTGCCTAATATAAATACGTTTTCATTTAGGTTGTTTGTAAGATAACGTTTTATTTACTTATTTAGTCTTTTTAGGGCTGAACCCATGGTGTATGGACGTTTCCAGGCTACACGTTGAATCAGAGCTATAGCTGCTGGCCTACACCACAGCCACAGCAACGCCAGACCTGCAGCCTACACCACAGCTCATGGCAATACCAGATCTTTAACCTACTGAATGAGACCACGATTGAACCCACATCCTTGTGGTTACTAGTGGCATTCACTACCATTGAGCCACAATGGGAACTCCAAATAATATTTTAAATGCTATACAAAAGCACTGGTTTTGATTTATTTAGTGGTTGTTAATGCCTGGTATTAAATACCTTTCATAAAGATCTCTGTTTTCCCATGGTTTTGTTGATTTTCCATTTAATTCTTAATTCTTTTATATTGAGTCCATCCATAATATTGCCAAAAGCTTAATATTTAGAATGTCAGAAACCAAGAAGTAACACATAGTTGTATTTTAGCCCTAATTTTAATTCATAGAAATCTTTTTTATCTGAAAGCCTTTTGTCTCTTCTTGGGAAGGATTTAAAGAAAAATATGTTGTATTTCATTTACCAATATTGTACGCTTTTAAAGCTAGGAACAATTTGGAGTTCCTGTGTAGCTCTGCGGGTTAAGTATCCATCGTCACTACGGTGGGTTGGGTTGCTGCTGTGGTACAGGTTTGATCCCTGGCCCAGGAACTTCCACATGCTCTGAGTGTGGTCAAAACAAAACTAGGAACCATCATAGGTGTGGCTGTGTAAAGCTGAAAGGTATGCATGTGTTCTAGTATACATTTCTATTTTTCTGTCCTACTTCATGCGTAACTCAAGAATAGGGAAATACTAGCCACCTCCTTAAGGTCATTGTCCTGCCTTGAGCATTAGAAAGGACACAATTGGAGTTCCCGTCGTGGCGCAGTGGTTAACGAATCCGACTAGGAACCATGAGGTTGCGGGTTCGGTCCCTCACCTTGCTCAGTGGGTTAAGGATCCAGCGTTGCCGTGAGCTGTGGTGTAAGTCGCAGATGTGGCTCGGATCCCGCATTGCTGTGGCTCTGGCGTAGGCTGGCAGCTACAGCTCTGATTCGACCCCTAGCCTGGGAACCTCCATATGCCGCAGGAGCGGCCCAAGAAATAGCAAAAAGACAAAAAAAAAAAAAAGAAAGAAAGGACACAATTAAGTACTTTTATTTAAATGTATCAGATATCAAATGGTATATTCACGTAGTTAATTTTTGTGTATTTTGAGCTGAGTTGTCTTTTGTGTTGCCAGGAGCTGAATGAAAATCAGAGCACCCCCAAAAAAGAAAAACAGGAGTGGCTTTCAAAGCAGAAGGAAAACATACAACATTTCCAAGCAGAAGAGGAGGCTAATCTTCTACGGCGTCAGAGACAATACCTAGAGCTGGAATGCCGTCGCTTCAAGAGAAGAATGTTGCTTGGGCGACATAACTTAGAGCAGGACCTTGTCAGGGAGGTAAGTTTGAAACCAGAATCTCTCCTGAAAATACGTCACTCACTTCCCAGCCTCAGAGTCTTTGCACTTGTACTTCCCTTAGCCTGAATTATTCTTCCCTGGGTTACCTTCCTCCCTTCATGTATCTTAGATGTCACCTCCTCAGAAATGCCTTCCCTGATCTCCAGTCCTCCTCTTCCTTTTTTGAATGTTCTTTGTATTTCTCTCTCTTGCACGCATATGCTTTTTTAGGAGGGAAGACTCTCTTCATGCCTAGAATAGAAGTTTTATGAAATTACTGGTTTTGTTTAGGTCTTTATATCCCTAGTATTTGTTCCATAGTGGTATTTGATATGTATTTATTAAATAAATATTAAGTCTGTGGACGAGGGAAGTATTCATTTTTAAATATGTTAAAATTAACTGGATAATTTATGCCTTTTGATTTGCAATGAGTGCCATGAAATATGTGTTACCACTTAGCATATTTTTATAATCACATAATTTTTTTTGTTTTATTGGAGTTAATTTACAAGGTTATGATAATTTCTGCTGTACAACAAAGTGACCCAGTCATGCATATATACATATCCATTGTCTCTGAGATTCTTTTCCCATATAGATTATCGCACAATACTGAGTAGAGTTCTAAGTCCGTGAGTCTGTTTCTATTTTGCAAATAAGTTCATTTGTGTCCTTATTTTTAGATTCCACATATAGGTGACATCATATGATGTTTTTCTTTCACTATCTAACTTCACTTAGTATGATAGTCTCTAGGTCCATCCATGTTTCTGCAGATAGCATTGTTTCATTCTTTTTTAATGGCTGAGTAATATTCCATAGTGTATATGTACCACATCTTCTTTCCATTCTTCTGTTGATAGACATTTAGATTGCTTCCATGTCTTGGCTCTTGTAAGTGCTGCTATGAACATTGGGGTGCATGTATCTTTTCGAATTACAGTTTTCTCTGGATAGATGCTCAGGAGTGGGATTGCTGGATCATTTGGTAGTTCTGTTTTTAATTTTTTGAGGAACCGCCATATTGTTTTCCATACTGGTTGCATGAGTATACATTCCCACCAACAGTGTAAGAGGGTCCCCTTCTCTCCACACCCTCTCCAGCATTTTTTATTTGTAGACTTTTTGGTGATGGCCATTCTGGTTGGTGGTAATCATAGTAGTTTTGATTTGCATTTCTCTAATAATTAGTGACATAGAACATCTTTTCATATTTTTTTGGCCATCTGTATCGTCATTGCAGAAATGTCTATTTTAGATCTTCTGCCCATTTTTTGATTGGATTGTTTGGGGGTTTTTTTTGGGGGGGGGGGTTTTTGTCTTTTTTTTTTGTCTTTTTTGTTGTTGTTGTTGTTGTTGTTGTTGTTGCTATTTCTTGGGCCGCTCCCGCGGCATATGGAGGTTCCCAGGCTAGGGGTCGAATCGGAGCTGTAGCCACCGGCCTACGCCAGAGCCACAGCAACGCGGGATCCGAGCCGCGTCTGCAACCTACACCACAGCTCACGGCAATGCCGGATCGTTAACCCACTGAGCAAGGGCAGGGATCAAACCCACAACCTCATGGTTCCTAGTTGGATTTGTTAAGCACTGCGCCACGACAGGAACTCCCCTGAATTTATTTCTGATAGTGATTTAAAATAAGCTTCAAGGAGTTCCCGTCATGGTGCAGTGGAAACAAATCCGACTAAGAACCATGAGATTACGTGTTCAATCCCTGGCCTTGCTCAGTGGGTTAAGGATCCAGCATTTCCATGAGCTGTGGTGTAGGTTGCAGACATGGCTTGGGTCTGATGTTGCTGTGGCTATGGTGTAGGCCAGCAACTATAGCTCCAATTGGACCCCCTAGTCTGGGAATTTCCATATGCTGCTGATGCGGCCCTAAAAAGCAAAAAAATAATAATAATAAGCTTCAAATATAGCATAATTGTTCAAATTCACTGATAATTCAGGAAATTCAGATTAAAACAGTTGCAGCAATTAAATAAGAACAGTTTAGGAGTTCCCATTGTAACTCAGCAGAAATGAGTCTGACTAGCATCCATGAGAATGCAGGTTCAATCCCTGGCCTCACTCAGTGGGTTAAGGATCCAGTGTTGCCGTGAGCTGTGGTGTAGGTTACAGACACAGCTCAAATCTGGCATTGCTGTGGCTGTGGTGTAGGCCAGCGGCTACAATTTCCTAGCCTGGAAATTTCCATATGCGACGGGTGTAGCCCTAAAAAGACAAAAAAAGAGAGAGAACAGTTTAAAAGACTGGCAACACTGAGTCCTAGTCCATTATATTATTAGGTGAAGAAAGCACATTACATCCCTAAAATGTATATTGTTACTCAGTTTTAAAACTGTATGTTTTTGTATAATAGATGTTTCATGATAAGCATGGGGAAGTTTGGGAAGCATTTGCTCCACATGTTGGCTTCTGGAGAGAGGGTTTGCAGAGGCAGAGGGGGCAGGTTTGACTTCTACGTTGTTTGAGTGTTGTGCACTTGTTCTTTTTCATCTGAAAAAAAGAATTAGAACATTTATTGAGCATCATGTTCTAGGTATTGTACTGAGAACTTTCCATTTATGAACTCAGTTAGTTCATCCTCGCATTAAATCTGTGAAATAACTAAGGCAAGGACGTAGTGCTTGTAAGTATTAGAGCCAGGATTTAGAACATAGGCAGTCTCGCTCCAGAATCCTTGTTCTTATCCACTACACTGTCCTGGGTGTTGTATGTAATAGAATTGAATAGGATACTCTGAAGAAATTCAAAGGGAGTTTCCGCTGTGTTGCAGTGGGTGAATGGTCTGGCTTGTCTCTGTGGAGGCGCCGGTTCGATCCCCAGCGTGGCCCAGTGTTGCTGTAGCAATAGTGTAGGTGCTGCTTTAGCTCAGATTCAGTCTCTGGCCCAGGACCTTACATGTGCGGCTGAAAAAGTAAAAAAAGAAATTCAAAGTTCTCTTCAAATGTAAAATCAGAAGACAGATAAAGAAGGAAAGGAAGAAAGAAGGGCATTAAGCCTTTTCAAACATATTTGATATGTCTTACATTTATTGTATAAAATAGTATTAATGGACTAGTAAATGAAAATAATTAGCGCTGCTAATTGCCCATTTACTACACTAAAGATCATAAAATCTAATATTTACTAGGCAGTCATTATTGAATCTGAGGATTGCGTCTATTTTCTGGTTAGTCTGTTTCTTGGGATTTTTTTTTTTTTTCGGGCATTGCACAGCAATGAATTATACCTTTGTCTTTTGTGTTACGGATTAGGAGTTAAATAAAAGGCAGACTCAAAAGGACTTAGAGCATGCCATGCTGCTGCGACAGCATGAATCTATGCAAGAACTGGAGTTCCGCCACCTCAACACAATTCAGAAGATGCGCTGTGAGTTGATCAGATTGCAGCACCAAACTGAGCTCACTAACCAGCT
Organism: Phacochoerus africanus; assembly: GCF_016906955.1. Classification (NCBI taxonomy): domain Eukaryota; kingdom Metazoa; phylum Chordata; class Mammalia; order Artiodactyla; family Suidae; genus Phacochoerus; species Phacochoerus africanus. The sequence goes on from NC_062557.1 coordinate 45,350,601, forward strand.
GGAATATAATAAGCGAAGAGAACGAGAACTGAGGCGAAAGCATGTCATGGAGGTTCGACAACAGCCTAAGAGTCTGAAGGTACTTTTAGCCTAAGCTTCTTGACAGAGGGAAAAGAGATAAAAGGTATCCATATAAGCAGTAAAAGTCTAAGATAAAATTGAATAAACTTTTTTCTTTTCATTTTAAGCATGTTTGGTTAGTTTTAATATGGATGTCTGTAGCTACCAACTTTTCCACATGTATTTCTCAGTAGAGTACAAAAAATTTTAACTATGGGAAATGCCATAACTAAGAACCAAAATTCTTATTTTAACATACCCACAAGTCCAGTGCTGGTATTATAGTCTACATGTTAACTTACCAACATATTGGCTTCTTTTTTGTTCTAAGAAATCCAGTTTTGGAATCTTATTCACTCTGAATGTAATTTGTATCCCCCTCACAAAAGAGTAAATTTCTAATCAGTACAGCAGCTAGTGAATGAAAAATGCCTTTTTACCTCCTCTCCTTTCATTGTCTGTACTCATCTTAAGAGGACTAGTGGAGTTATCACAGTATTACTCTCATTCTGCTTATTTTTTTTTTATGTGCATGAATAGTTGGATTATGTATATTTTTTAATTAGCACATCAGAATGGAGCTAGTTGGTATATGCCCTCCCCCAAACAAATAAAGAAAGACAAGCATTAGTGATATATAATACCAAAGGACTTTAAATTTTGTATTTGCTTTGTATAGAGGAATTCATTCACATGGTATGAAATTCAAAAGACACCAAAGTATATTATAAAGGTAAAGGTTTCCGTCTTTTTCCTCGTCCCTCTAGCCACCTCATACAGTCCCCACCACCAAATTTAACCAGCGTTAACAATTCTGATAAATTTTCCAAGTTTATGATTTGTGATAAATATTTAAAAGAGCATATTCACATGAATCATAATAAACAAAACTCATCACTATATGTAGGCTCACCTCCATAGCAGCATGTCAGTTAATATGCACATGTCTACATAGTTTAAACTGTTACTTAAATCCAGGAAGCCCAGGTCCCACAGTATTTACTTTTACACCTACCCCCTTTTTAAAACTAATTGAACTCTAAAAATGGTTCATGATCTTATTTGAATTACTGTCCTGGAGTAAAATGAAATTCATTCACAGGAGTAATCTGTGTCAAAATCTAGAAGCTACACCACACCCAATGGTACCTCTGATTCCCACTCAGCTTCACTCAAATAAGCTGTCCTAAACAAAGTATAGAAGCAAAGTTAAGATGTTTTTACCTTTTCCTTACGAACCTGAGTAAAATTTCACTTTGCTGTGTTTTCAGAACACCTAATTAACATCATTTCGCAGTAGTTTATGTTGACTGCTCACATAACTTTCTTTAGTCGTTGCTTTAGAAAACCAGATTGATAACAATTTTTCAAATTTATTTTGTCTTTGTATTAAAGTCAGCAGCACCCAGCAGTAAACCAAACCAAAAGCTTGTTAGTTTTCTGTAGTCATACCATAAAGCTGATATGACCATTTCTGTAGGACTTAGCATAGAGTTGTTTGGTGTTTAACCATTCCTTTCTGTTTCTTCTTGTTACCTTTTCAGTTTGAAAGCTTGTCAACTCTAGTGTTATCTTCACAGATACTATACAAAAAGTGAGGAGAAAAATGTTTTACAATCACAGTCAGACATTGAATAAATGCCTCCTTCTGATGACAAATGACCTCAAGATTTTCCATTAAGGAGAATGTTCTGTTACTTTAGTAGGGAAGAAAATCACCATGTTCATTTTAGTTATGTATTTCTATCTGCTTACTCAATTTGAGCAAAAGACTTGATTTTAACACCAGGTTATCCCATTTTTATTTACCTAATTAATAGGTGCCTGTTCCAACTTTCTTCAGGACTTTAAAGGAGGGTAGGGGGACTTCAGTTTGGGCACTTATGTAAGTTGATAGGATTTGGGGGGTTGGGGTACCATGTCTAGGGAATGGATTGGATACATACCTATTGCCTACCCTGTTGTTTCTTTATCTACTGTCTCTTAACTCAAATTGTTTTATCTCGGAAATATTTATGTAGTTCATGTCTGTTATCATTACCCCAAGAAGGGTTGTCGTCGTCCCCCCCTTGCCCTATAACTTTTATTTGACCTTTGAAAGATTGCTTAGCTTGACTGATTTTTAGGCTTTTGCTTGTGGTTTCAAAGAATAAGCCTTTACTAAGTATGTCTTCACATAGTTTGTCCCCTTAAGGAAAAGACAGTTATAATAGCAGTATTAGTCGGTTACTAATACCTTACTTATTTGGGATCTGTCATAGACTGTTGTAGTTGGAGTTGAGATTGTCATTAAAAGAAATTGGAGGAGCTCCTGCTGTGTGGCTCATGGGGGGTCGGCAATGTCTTGGGAGTGCTGGGACATAGGTTTGATCCCTGGCCCAGCACAGTAGGTTAAGGATCTGGCTGCTTAGTTCACTGCTGCAGCTTGGATGTTATCCCTGGCCCAGGAGCTCCATGTACTGCAGGGCGGTCAAAAAAAAAAAAAAGGGAAAGAAATTGGAGCAAGATGTCTCAGATAAGGAACAGCAAATATGTTTATTTTCTGCTTCAGAGATCTGATAAAGTTTTGCCTGGCCAATAAACTACTTTTACATCTACTGTACTTTAATGCATGAGAATACATTTTAATTTTCTATAATCAATATATACAGTAATCAAAGTTAATTTTAATATTTACCTATAACTGAATTTACTAGCATAATAGTATTACTTGAAATCTCATGAAAAATGAAGTTCTTGGAATTCTTGTGGTGCAGAGGATTTAGGATCTGGCATTGTAACTGCAGTGGCGTGGGTTCGCTCCCTGGCCCAGAAACTTCCATATGCTGCAGGTACAACCAAAAAATAAGAATGAGGTTCTTAATATTCTAATGTTTTAAATTAGAGTTTTTGTTACAAAAATGCATAGAATCTAATGATCTGGCCTAATAGCAAAGTGGAAAAGTACTGTACCTGAAACCTTATGATTTGACCTTTTGTCTTCCTCTCTCTTTCTCCTAGTAGCTTTATTTTTATATAAGCCATATGCCATATATTAAAGATTATATACATCTCTTTTTTTTTCCTTCCCAGTCTAAAGAACTCCAAATAAAAAAGCAGTTTCAGGACACCTGCAAAATACAAACCAGACAGTACAAAGCATTAAGAAATCACCTACTGGAAACTACACCAAAGAGTGAGCACAAAGCTGTTCTGAAACGGCTCAAGGAAGAGCAAACCCGGAAGTTAGCCATCTTGGCTGAACAGTATGACCATAGCATTAATGAAATGCTCTCCACACAAGCTGTGAGTTTGTTTTTATTAGACAAGATGAATATAGTGCCCCTTTCTTTGCACCACTCGAATGAAATCCTAGCAATTAAAATACTAGTTAGAGATGATGGCTCTCCTGCAGCCTGGAAAATAGTGATACTGGTCTGTATTTTCTTGTTTTCAGTATTGCTTAGAAGTAAGCATGGTTTATATAGAATTCTCATTGATACATTTAGATATAAGGTTCTGAATAGACTCTCTGTCAGTACCTCTCAGGTGTTTAGCACACATCACAATGGTATAGCAAGATTAGAGCAGCAGCTTTGATAAGCAGTGGGCAGGAGTAATACTATATTGGGAATCTAAATGGTCACATTTTAGTGTATGCAAATACAAATATTTTCTATGTAAGTTTTACAAACTTTTTCTTTTTTTTTGCTATTTCTTTGGGCCGCTCCCACAGCATATGGAGGTTCCCAGGTTAGGGGTCATATCGGAGCTGTAGCCACTGGCCTGTGCCAGAGACACAGCAACGCCGGATCGTTAACCCACTGAGCAAGGGCAGGGACCAAACCCGCAACCTCATGATTCCTAGTTGGATTCGTTAACCACTGCGCCACGACGGGAACTCCACAAACTTTTTCTTAAGAGACCAGATGGTAAATACTTTAAGTTTTGTGGGCTAGGATATAAAATTGAGTATATTACATGGGTACTTATATAGCCATTTAAAATATAGGAGTTCCAGGGAGTTCCTATCATGGCTCAGCATAACGAACCCTAGTAGTTTCCCTGAGGATGTGGATTCAATCCCTGGCCTGGTTCAGTGGGTTAAGGATCCAGTGTCGCCGTGAGCTCTGGTGTAGGTCACAGATACAGCTTGGATCCCAAGTTGCTGTGGCTATGGCATAGCCCAGCAGCTGCAGCTCCGATTTGACCCCTAGCCTGGGAACTTCCATATGCTGCAGGTATGGCCCTAAAAAGACAAAACAATATACACACATAGACAGGAGTTCTGGAGTGCCTGTTGTGGCTCAGCATTAATGAACCCTACTAGTATGTATGAGGATTCAGGTTCAATACCTGGCCCCACTCAGTGGCTTAAGGATCCGACATTGCCATGAACTGTAGTGTTGGTTACAGTTGTGGCTGGGATCTGGCATTGCTATGGCTGTGGCATAGGCCAGCAACTGCAGCTCTGATTCGACCCCTAGCCTGGGAAGTTCCATATGCTTCAAGTGCAGCCCTAAAATATATATATATATTTATGAGTTCTCACATGGCTCAGCAGGTTAAGGATCCAGCATTGTCAATACAGTGGCTCAGGTTGCTGCTGTGGTGTGGGTTCGATCCCTGGCCTGTGAACTTCTGCATGCCATAGGCATGGCCAAAAAGTTCCTGTTGTGGCACAGCAGAAACAAATCCAACTAGGAACCATGAGGTTGTGGGTTCGATCCCTGGCCTCACTCAGTGGGTTAAGGGTCCAGCATTGCCATGCGCCGTGGTATAGGCCGGCAGCTGTAACTTCAATTCAACCCCTAGCCTGGGAACCTCCATATGCCACGGGTGTAGCCCTAAAAAAGCAATAAAATAAAGTAAAATAAAATGAAAATCAAAGCCATTCTTAACTAGTGGATTATAAAATTAATTAGCTAAACAGGCAACTGCCCTGATTTGGCCTGGAGGCTGTAGTTCTGTAGTTATTTCTATTGCAGAGAAGAGATTCACTCTTATAACACCTTATCAGATTGTAGATTTTTCTTAAGGAAAATATGGTTATTCAGGCATCCTCCAAATAGCTTATGATAGCTTTTATCTTCATAATATTATCATTGGTTACTGTGCCTTCCTTTTTCAGAGATGTTCACCCCAAGATACAAGAGAGAACAATTGTGTTTTCTACAAAATAGTAATATCTTTTCTCACACTTCCTTTCCATAGGTCATGAATAGATAACTCACAGTAGGATATGTCTTTTTCTTTCCTCTCTTTCAGCTACGTTTGGATGAAGCACAGGAAGCAGAGTGCCAGGTTTTGAAGATGCAGCTGCAGCAGGAACTGGAGCTGTTAAATGCATATCAGAGCAAAATCAAGATGCAAGCTGAGGCACAACATGATCGAGAGCTTCGGGAACTTGAACAGAGGGTCTCTCTCCGCAGGGCACTCTTAGAACAAAAGGTATAAGTTATAGAAGGAATTTGATTGTGCTACTATTTGCTTTCATCAGAAACAGTTTATATATACATTTTCATATTGACGGAGGTAGCTTTAAATTATTCTCACAATACCATATTTCCTTAATTCTAATTTTGGTAATGTTTTTCTTTAAAGTTAGTGATTCAGTAATGAACCTTATAATTAATAAATTCTAAACATCAGGGGAATATAGTTAAGTAGTAATTGCTAGAGGAAAGATGTAGGGTTATGTGAAGATGGTAGACTTGTGAGAGAGTAGCTCTAGCTCCATGTTCCTCACTCTTCACCCCCCTTTTTTTTGTGGCTGCTTCATGGGCCAAATCCTGATTCCTGGGCCAGCAATCACATCCAAGCCACAGCTGTGGCAATACTGGATCCTTTAAACCACTGTGCCAAGCCAGTGGTCGAACCTCATCCTGGTGCTGTGGAAACGCTGATCTTGTTGCACCATAACAGGAACTCCTTTCTTCACTTCTTTTGTGCATCTACCTCTACCTAAAGAGGATGGAGAAAAACTTGGATAGAGAAGGAAGAGAATTAGTGATTGTCTAAGAGAGGCAAAGGATCTGGAATATATACTTTACTCTTGTATCCCCATCCTGGAACTGTACAGATTGGTGGAATAGTAGGGGACAGAAGATAAAAGCAGTTCCACACAGTTCAGTGAAGTCAGGCTGAAAATGTTAATTCTAGACGTAAGGTTTTATTGGTTTTTATTTATTTTTTATTTTACTTTTTTTTCTCAGATACATTAGAGAATATAACTAGAATCCCTGAATTCAATTCCACTCATTAAGATAGCTCTGTGTGTGTGTATGTGTGTTGGGGGAAAGCTGATGTGAAAAGATTTTTAGATTTTGACAGAGGAAGAGAGGAAGGGCATTTATGATGACGAGTAGTAGAAATCAGTTGTATCCAGAATTCAGAGCTATGTTCCAGAATTCCTGAGCCATTTACTTCCCAAGAGCTGATAGTCTTAGGTCCATTGGTTCTTTGTAAGTTAGCACTTGCCTAAGTTATTAAAAGCTGTCATGGTTTCTGGGCTATAAGTTTTCCTCTGTTTTCTACAGTTCTTGTGATAAAAACAGAATGCCTTATTAAATTTAAAAAGTAGATTTTTAAAAAACCAACCTAGGGAGTTCCTGTCGTGGCTCAGTGGTTAACGAATCCAACTAGGAACCATGAGATTTCGGGTTCGATCCCTGGCCTTGCTCAGTGGGTTAAGGATCCAGCATTGCTGCCGTTGTGAAGCAGGTTTGATCCCTGGCCTGGGGAAGTAACTTCCACATGCTGTGGGTGTTGCCAAAAGAAAAAAAAAAAAAACCACCTAAATAAAATGTTACTCTCTTTCTGACACTCTCTTTACGGGCTTCTTTGAGAAGTACTTGCTTCTAAAAATTATCTCGCTTGTGTTTCTCATTCAAGATGGGTAAACACATGTAAATGTTGAGAAAAATGTAGTTTGTACCATGTATAGATTTAATAAATCTATATCTAAAGTTCTCTTATGCTTCAAAAAATTACCTGAAATGAAAACTTCCTGAAATATTTCAGGGATAGTGTTAGGAGAGAAATATTGGTACTATTACAGTCAGCCCCATATCTGTGGGTTCTGCATCCCCAGATTCACCTAGCCTGACTGAAAATATTTAGGGGGGAAAAATTCCAGTAAGTTCCAAAAAGCAAAACACGCAATTTGCTGCATGCCTCGGCAACTATTTGCATAGCATTTACATTGTATAGGGTATTATAAGTAATCTAGAGATGACTTAAAGTATGGTGGTATGTGTGTAGCTTCCATGCACATACTATACTATTTTATATTAGGGACTTAAGCATCCTCTGATTTTGGTATCTGAAGGAGGGTTCTGGGACTGTTCCACTAAGGATACTAGGGTGGGACTGTGTGTTTGTATTTTTAGCTCCACCTAGTGGTTACTAATTAAGATCTTAGATACAATCTTCAATATGTGAACCCAAAACCTACATCTTCCACAAAGCCTAGTAAAATGTGGGTGTAAAACTGATACACAATGATGAAGATGCAGCAGCACTCTCATATATTGATAATGCATTTTGGAAAGCAATTTGGAACTATATGTAGAGCTTTGGAAATGTTAAATATTTAAGATTTTGAGAGTTTATTCTAAGGAAATCTAAATATAGGAAGAACAAAATATTTAAATATGGTAATTATAGCATGTTCTATAATGGTTTAAAATACACAACCAGGAGTTCTCTTGTGGCTCAGTGGGTTAAAGATCTGTCTTTGTCACTGCAGTGTCACAGGTTTGATCCCTGACCTGGGAACTTCCATTTGCTGCAGGTGTGGCCAAAAAAAAAAAAGAAAGAAAGAAAGAAAAAAAACTATCTAAAATAGGAGTTCCCGTTGTGTCTCAGTGGTTAACAAAGCTGACTAGGAACCATTAGGTAGCGGGTTCGATCCCTGGCCTCGCTCGGTGGGTTAAGGATACAGCATTGCTGTAAGCTTTGGTGTAGGTCGCAGACTCAGCTCGGATCCTGCGTTGCTGTGGCTCTGGAGAAGGCTGGCAGCTACAGCTCCGATGAGACCCCTAGCCTGGGAACCTCCATATGCCGCAGGTGCGGCCCTAGAAAATACAAAAAAAAAACCCAAAAAACTATCTAAAATAGAGATATAAATGAGTAATTATGGCCAAGTTCACTTAAAAAATTTTATTCAACCATTTAAATGATGACTACAAAGACAGTATTTATGTGAAAAAATGCTTATGATATGTTTAATAAAATTAAAAAGACAAATCACATTTAAAGTGAATTGAAGTAATGCTAGTAGTAGCTCTATTAATATATTAGAATGGTTTATTTTTGTTTTACTTTTTATTTTGTCTTTTTAAAAACACCTTTATTGTTTTTTTTTTAATTTTTTTATTTATTTTTTTGGTCTTTTTTGTCTTTTTAGGGCATCTGCAGTATATGGAGGTTCCCAGGCTAGGGGTCTAATCAGAGCTACAGCTGCTGGCCTACACCACAGCCAAAACAACACCAGATCTGAGCTGCGTCTGCAACCTACACCACAACTCACAACAATGCCGGATCCTTAACCCAATGAGCGATGCCAGGGATCGAACCTGCAACTTCATGGTTCCTAGTCAGATTCGTTTCTGCTGAGCCACGATGGGAACTCCCTGTTTTACTACCTTTTTTTTTTTTTTTTAATTATTTATTTATTTATTTATTTTGCTTTTTTTAGAGCTGCACCCATGTCATATGGAGGTTCCCAGGCTAGGGGTCCATTTGGAGCCACAGCTGCTGGCCTACACCACAGCCACAGCAACGCAGGGTCCAAGCCATGTCTGCAGCCTGCACCCACAGCTCATGGCAATGCCAAATCCTTAACCCACTGAGCAAGGCCAGGGATCGAACCCGCAATTTTATGGTTCCTAGTCAGATTCGTTTCCACTGTGCCATGACAGGAACTCCCATTTTACGTTTTTACTGTGATTTATATTACGTTGATGGGGAAGATGCATGAGATTGTTTAGTATTACAAGTAATAAAGGAACAGTAGGGTGATAAATCTATAGTGCTTTGAATTGCTACATGATTTTTAGGGCTGACATGTACATTTCAAGTGGAGGCACATAACTGTAAAGCAGTTTGGAGTCAGTTGACAGCTACCAAGGCTATGTACCCTCTCTACAGAAATATTGAAAATCATAATAGCTGTGTTTTCTGCACTTTGTGCTTAGTGGTTGTACAGATAAGAAACAGTCATCTGAAAATAAATAGAGATGGAACCAGAGTGAATATTAGTTGTTTCAAGATGGATAATAATTCTTTTTGAAAATTGCTTTAATCTCCGCATGAACTAGAATTGTTCCTTGAGGTTGAGGCCCCAACAAAGTAAAAGCGCTCACTTGAACTCACATGAGATCTTTTTATGACTTTTCTCATAATTCATTTACATTAAAATTTCATCAGTATGACAACATAACTATAAATGTTAAATTCTCTGTGAAATTTTACATGCATGAAAAGTTACAGCATTTCTAAAATTTGTATGTTTCTGTATTTTAGTTTTGTCTTCTCTCAATTTTTCACTTAGTATCATCAGAATTGTTGGTAGTTTTATCATGTCCAACATTACAATTGAAATGTCTTACAGGATCTTTCTTTGTGGGTTTTTTGTTTGTTTTTTTCCTGTCTGTGGAGGAAATTCCTGGGCCAGGGATTGAACTGATGCCACAGCAGTGACCCAGTCCATAGCAGTGACAACACCAGATCCTTAACCCACTGTGCTGCAGGAGAACTCTCACATCTGGCAAATATAGAGAAACATAAATAAAAATTAAAATGTCCTTAATCCTTCTCAGAAATCACCACAGTTCAAAATTTGATGTCTTTCTCTCACAAGAATCATTCATGTTTAATCTAAATAATTTTCAAACTCTTCTTACTAGGGTCCATCTGGCGTATTTGTAATTCTTCAAACACTTACTGTTTTCCCATGTCTTTGCATATGTTCTCTCTACTGAAAGTATTCTCCCTTCTTCTTGCCTTCCTGGTAAACTTTTATTCTTCCTTCAGAATCCAGTCTGCCCCCTCCTCTAAAAAGACTTCTTTACCCTACTCTCCTTCCCCTGTGGAATGAATCACTCTGTCCTTTAATATTTCTGATATACTTCATAAACCTATTACTATAATCTTATCACATTCTGTGTAAAATTTTATTTGCATGTGTTGCCCATACTAAACTGTGGGGTTTTTTTAAGGGTACTTTAAAAAATTGATAAATAGAAAGTAAACATCTGTTGAGCTAAATGACCGTTGGCTTAAGTCTTCAGATATTTTGAAACCTGATTATTTAATGCTCCTTTACAAATTCTCTATTTCTTTTCTTTTTAAAACGTTTTTTTTTCATGGAAATTTTCAAACATACACAAAAGTAGGAAGAATTAGTGCAATGAAATTTCAAGTACTTATCACATAGCTTCAATAATTATCAATATTATGCTGATTTTTTCTTACCTGTTCTACTACACACACATACTGCTTTTTGGGAGGCAGAAGAATTGGGGGGGAAATGGGGTACTTCAAAGCAAATTCTAGGATAGCGTTATTTCACTCCTAAATATAGATAAGGATTTCTTTACTATAACCATATTTCCATCATGACTTTTAACCAAATGAATACAATTTATACTCAGTCCATGCCTAAATTTCCCCATTTTATCTCAGAAATGTCTTATTTAAGTTGGCTTATTTGAATTGGAACCTAAACAAGGTCCAGACATTGCTAGGATTAATTGTCTTTTAAGTCAATTTGTCTAGAATAGGCCCCTCTCTCCCCACTTTTTTTCTTTTTTCCATTGTGGATTGGATCATTTGCTCTGTAGGAAATCTCACCTTCTGGATTTGGCTGACTGCGTCCTCATGGTGTCATTTAATGTATTTGCTTTCTCTTTTATTTCATATTTCTTGTAAACTGGTAATTAGATCCAGAGGCGTGATTATGTTTAGATTCAATTTTCTTCTCTTTTTTTCTTTTTAGGACTGCACCTGAGGCATGTGGAAATTCTCAGGCTAGGGGTCAAATTGGAGCTGCAGCTATGGACCTACACCACAACCACAGCAACGCAGGATCCAAGCCGTGTCTCTGACCTACACCACAGCTTAGAGCAACACTAGATCCTTAACCCACTGAGCAAGGCCAGGGATCAAACCTGCATCCTCATGGATACTAGTTAGGTTCGTTACCACTGAGCCATGACAGGAACTCCTCAATTTTCTTTTGAAAATATTTTTGAAAATAAAAAAAGCATTGCCATCATGGCTCAGCAGAAACCAATCTCACTAGTATCCATGAGGATGCAGGTTCAATCCCTGGCCTTGCTCAGTGGGTTAAGGATCTGGCCTTGCCATGATCTGTGGTGGCTGCAGATGTGATTTGGATCTGGCGTTGCTGTGGCATAGGCCAGTGGCTACAACTCCGATTTGACCCCTAGCCTGGAAACCCCCATATGTCGTGGATGCAGCCCTAAAAAGACCAAAAAAATGTTTTTTTTTTGCAAGGAATTTTTATGAGGGTTACTGTATACTTCCATTTGCATCACATCAAAATATATATATTGTCTTCCTGTTCCCCTTTTAAGTGGTACTAATATTGATCAGTATTTAGGCAATTATCAGTTTGATCATTCATAAAAGTTCTTCCATCAGCCTTTTTTTCATTATCTCTTATTTATTACGAATTTATATTTTTAAATTTATGTGCAGTCAACAACACTTAATTGTACTACCTTCCAGTTTTCCGTAACTGATTAGGATGGCTACCCAACCACTAATTTCTAGGTATATAGATCCATCTACCTTTTTTTTTTTTTTTTTTTGCTTTTCAAGGCCGAACCTGAAACATGTGGTTCCCAAGCTAGGGGTTGAATCAGACCTGCAGCTGCTGGCCTCTGCCACAGCCACAGCAACACAGGATCCAAGCTCATGGCAACGACAGATCCTCAACCCACTGAGCAGGGCCAGGGATTGAACCTGCGCCTTCATGGATACTAGTCGAATTTGTTACCACTGAGCCACAATGGGAACTAACTTTTTAATGAAATCTTTATTAGTTTTTGTTTGCTTGCTTTTCACCTAAAGCTTTGCTCTGTCTTAACCGGAATGTGGTATAAGATGGGGTTCTATTTTTATTTCATTCCAGATGATTGGCCAGTTGTGCCGGTGTTACCTGTTTAAAAGTTCATTTTTTTCCCATTGAATTAATTAATGTTTTGTTCTGCTTGTATAACCTACAAACAGAGAGAGCTTCATGCTGTTGCACACCAATTACCGTATTTATTGTATTAGAGTGACATTTCAGTATGTCTGATAAGACTAGTTTTCCCTTATTCATTTTATTTTTTATTCACTGTTTTACCTAATGGATTTAGTAGCCATTGATAATAACTGCCTTGATTTATTAATTCATTAGAGGTTACTGCCTTTGCTCTTAAGAACTTGATTTTACATATTTTGGAAATATAAATTATGTACGACTTCTACAGTATATCTCTTTGATTTTTAAATGTACTTCCATAAAATAGCCAGAGTGAACTTCTTTATGATTCCCTTCAAAGCTGAGTAATTATCACTCCCTTAGTTTATAGATTGTAAAAAACAAATCAGCTTTCTTTTTCTTCTCTTCCCCTAACCCCCAACAGATTGAAGAAGAAATGTTGGCTTTGCAGAATGAACGCACAGAACGAATACGAAGCCTGCTAGAACGTCAAGCCAGAGAAATTGAAGCTTTTGACTCTGAAAGCATGAGACTAGGTTTTAGTAACATGGTCCTTTCTAATCTCTCCCCTGAGGCATTCAGCCACAGCTACCCGGGAGCTTCTGGTTGGTCTCACAATCCTACTGGGGGTCCAGGACCTCACTGGGGTCATCCCATGGGTGGCCCACCACAGGCTTGGGGCCATCCAATGCAAGGTGGACCCCAGCCATGGGGTCACCCCTCAGGGCCAATGCAAGGGGTACCTCGAGGTAGCAGTATGGGAGTCCGCAATAGCCCTCAGGCTCTAAGGCGGACAGCTTCTGGGGGACGGACGGAACAGGGCATGAGCAGAAGCACGAGTGTCACTTCACAAATATCCAATGGGTCACATATGTCTTATACATAACTTAATAATCGAGAGTGGCAATTCCGCTGGAGCTGTCTGCCAAAAGAAACTGCCTACAGACATCGTCATAGCAGCCTCCTCACTTGGGTACTACAGTGTGGAAGCTGAGTGCATATGGTATATTTTATTCATTTTTGTAAAGCATTCTGTTTTGTGTTTACTAATTGGGGTGTCATAGTATCTGGCTGCCGGGTTTTGTTGTTGTGTGTTTTGTTTTTTTAAACTTTTGGAGAAATTTTGAAAAGGAGAATTAATATGTATGTGTGTATACACACATACACACATATATATTATGCATGTGGTTACAAGAAATTGGCTAGATAAGGGGGTATTTTCTGAACACTGCAAAAATGGAATGCAGTAATGTGGCTTGAGTCATCACTTTTGGGCAATTATATCCTAAGAAGTTTGTGAAAACATCTAAAACTTTTCTCCATACCCCAAATGCTTATAAGCCACTCACAGCAGGCAGCATATGCTGAAACAAGTTATTATGGAAACATATCTGTATCCCCTCACCAATGTATTTTCTTTATTAAATTGGTCTGACTTCTCAGCCTCATTTGGAGTAAAAAAGAATGCAGAAATCCATGAACACTAAAGGGTTGCATTGACTTTTTCAGAGAGTAGAAAACAACTTAGTTCTTTTTCCAAATGCTGCCTAAAAGTTTTTGTCAGTGATTTTTTTTTTTTTTTTTTTGGTCCATTCAATTGTGCCTTCTTTGTGGCATGGTGAGATGGAGGTGCTTAAGGAGATCACAAGTTGTATGGGAATTGCTTCAACGAACCTATGAGCCTTTAAAGGGGAAGACCAGAAGGGTGAGAGAGATCCCTGAAAGTTCATATGGTGGGTAGGTTCAGCAGCAGAATGAGGAGATGAAGCCTATATATCCTGACATTTTGTTGCTCATACTGTGATAGCTCATCCTAGCTGAGCTCTGTAACTCCCAAGACCCCAAACAGTACTTTTACTTTGTTTGTGCAAAAACAAAGACGTATAGCCAATACAAATCAAATGCCAGAGGTATTTGAATGATGCCATATTTGCAAACTGCCATCTCTTGGAATTCTCACCACACTACATAGACATAATTTGATTACCCCCTTTTGGCTTATGGGATTTCCTGTTTACAAGTAGAATAGCCAATTATTTAAATATTTAGTTGCCATAGTGAACCAGGAGTCACTGAGCCAATGACTTTACCAGCTGCTGACTAATCCTCATCACCACTGTAGATTTTGCTGCATGTGCAGGTCCTTTTTTTTTTTTTTTTTTTTAATTGCTGTTTTTGTTGCTGCAATACTTTACAAACTTCTAGTTCCTTGAGACTTAGTGACCATTTGGCATCGTGTTAACATCATACAGTAAGAAACACCACTTGCAGAAGTCTCTAGCCTCCGTGCTAAAGTACTACTGAAAAGGAACTAGCAAGTTTGGCAAATATAAAAAGAAAAAAAATAAGTAAGTTATAGTGGTCAGGGAATCTCTTGACAAAAGCTAACTTTTTTTTTTTTTTTCCCACAGAGGGGTATGTTTTGTTATGTTTTGTTTTGTAATGAAGGATCGACCCAATGCTGAAAGTTAGGTGTTACTTGGTATTCCACCACTAGTGTGGAAATTGAGTTGAAGGTGGGTAGGAAGCTGTGAGTATGACCTGAAGGAAAAAAACGTTATTTCCAGTGATAGATCAGAGTTTCTTACAAGTTATCATCTTGCCCCCTCCCTTGTCTTCAAGAACCCTTGCTGCTAACTCTGATCCTGCTTTTCATATAGTCAGAGGACTCCAAGGTACAATTCTCTAAGTCCTTCTCAGTGATACTGTTCACATAGACCAGACTAATGACCAAACAGTAATCTATAACTGTTGAAATCTTGGTTTTCAAAATCAAATTTAAGTCTTCCCCCAGGTACATCACTCTAATCTCCATGAATCCTCCCTCCACCTTAGGAGTTTCTGGCATTCACGTAAAGGTAACTGGAAGAAAAATTGATATTTTAATGTAATTTTTTAAAAACCAAGATTACGGTAAGAATTCATACACACTTTTAGGCAGTATTTCAGGTAACGCTCTGGTATATTGTCCTCTTGGCCATGCTTGAGACACCAGTTTTTAGGTGAACATGTCATGTACTTACTTGTCAGTCTAATGAATGGGGCATTTAATTTTCTCAGTATCTTTTTTGCATTCACCTATTCAAGCAAATTGAGTTATCTACCTATTTGGATAAAAATGATAGGAGAGAGCTTTAGAATTAATTTAAAAATATAATGAATTTGATGCCTTTAAAAAAATTGTTATTAGATCTGGCCCCTCTATACTACTGGAGGGGTGGAATAAGGGTGCAGATCAGTTTTACATACAAAACCTTAAAAATACTACCAGTGATACATGTTAAAGTCCAGTCCACTTGTGGACTTCATGTAGTCAAAGTGAGTTACTGAGTTCATGCAGATCATATGTACTTGTAAAATTGTGATTGAATACTGGCTCCAAATGTCTATACAATAGGTCTCTGTAACTGATTTAATTGTGGGCAACCAGTTTTGCATGAGGGTCATGACTATACCTGGATTATTCCATTAAGTTAATTTTAATTAAAATATATATATAGTTTGCAAAAAATGGTTCAGATTAATTGATTTGTGTGTGTTTGCAAGATCTGACCTCTGAGGAATCTCACACATGGTAGGAGTCTTCAAGGAGTAAAGCTTGTGGCAGGAAAATTTGAAAGGTTTTGAGAGATCCTAAAGAAAGAAGTAGGCACTTTCTGAATCAGACGTCAGCATTTGATCAGATTACTACTACCTCCTCCCCAGTGTTGGTGTTCACTTGGTATATATGTGTTTAAGAAAATAAAAAGTATGGGAAATTTGTCCTTCATATCAGAAAGTTGTAAATGCTATGTCTGGTATCCAGAGCTTGGCAGTAAAAAGTTTTTTGTGTTCGCTGTATCTCCCTTTTTTAAGTTAGTATTTAAAAAATGCAAAACCTCATACTTTGAAATATATTGTTCCATTGTTCCTAATTGGGTTCCCTTCCTTTTGCCCATATTTTTTCCCCTTATTAAAGTCAGCTCTAACCCCAAGTTAAAGTATCTGAAAGTATTTTCATTTTATAGGTAATGTTAGCTGGAAAATGTGTTTATATTATTTTTATTCAGAACTGCCATTCTTTTTTAGTCATTTCTGTGCCTAGAGATGAATAGTCCTGCCTTTGAAGCCACAACCACAGACCCACAGATATAGTATGCTTGGTACTCTAGGCCCAGGATTTATTGGTAAGTTGAAGTTTTTTAGCATAGTTATGATTTTCAGCTGCCCAGACATCAGGTAAATACCATTCATTACACTAAAGAAACTGTCCTTGACTCTCTCCCCACTCCCACCTATTTTTCTCACCCCCTTTTCCAAAATTGAAAACTCTATGAGTGTCTTTTTCAGACCATAAGGCAGACTTTAGTAACTTTCTACTTCTTTAAGTACTAAATGTCTGGCATTTTAACTTTTATAGAATACATTGTGTTGGACACTGGAATAATACTGTTTATTTTCACCTGTGAAAAATGACTATTGTACTTGAAACACCTCCTTTGCATTTCTCTATTTGTGCCATTCACTAGTGGAAATAAATTGTATTATACCATAATCTACTGGCTTTTTAAAACTGTGTTAAATATGCACATTTTGGTATAGTTATTATCATTTGTATGTATATATTGTATATACATATGAGTGTCTATATGTGTGTATAGATAGATGGTTATAACTCATACTGTACATTTCCATCAGGGCACTTAAGGTTCTGTTACTTTGTTTTGTCATTTCAGTCCTCAGTTAAGGCAGGAATGCATGTGTTTCTTAAGAATGAGTACTCTGGGTTGATATTTATGAGAAGGTGGTCCTGAGATGCAGTCTTTTCTTTTTTAATCCCCTCCTAGCACTTCTGTGGGTGGAAAGAAAGTAAAGTAAAATGTGGAATCATAAGTTGCAACACAGTAAAATAGTGCTGGGGAAGGAGCCAGTTAGTGTTTCTGTGAGTTCGTGTTGTAGATACAATGAAAGATAAGTAATGCAGAGAGAAATGAACCATGGAAATTAAAACCACTGGTGGTGATTCCTCTGCGAAGATAAAGAGAGCCAATAAATCACATAATCTTGTGCACTCCGTACATATTTCTTAGTAGCAGTGCCATCAATCCTCTTACTCTTTTTACTCCATCAGTACTGATGACTGTAGATTTTGCTAAGGACCAAAACAGCCAAGGGAGGAATTACTGCTAAAGCACCTAAGGTTCTCCTAAACTATAAAATCAATAGGAAATGGCCACTGGGAGAGAAGGATTTGGTATTAGCACAGGGCTTTCTCCCTTTTGCTGCCTCTTCTTGCTTTCTAATAGTAAGTTATTCATGCACCTTCCACTCTTTCAGAGGCACTACTATTCAAGCATAGATTTGGCCCAACACAGCAACCCTTTCCTAGGAAGTTTATATGGTCCTGCGTTTTGTCCATGCTCACAATGTGAAGTGTCTAGCGTGTATTCAAATCAGAAAATAATATATTTAAGTTATGTAAGTGTGAATCTCCCATAATTTTGGAAGCAGAGGCTCTTGTTCCTTAGAAAACTGCCTTTTCTGAGGAACAGATCCAAAACTTGGGCTGTCATCTTGGAGCTGCTTACTAAACACAGATCATTAATTATTAAAGAGAAAAAATTCTGTTTTCCCTCAACTAACATGATAGTGCCCCTAACCAGGTTATAGCATTGCCTTTGAAAAGGCACTTCCTCACTTTTAGTTGAGAACTGGAAATTTTCCATCCTCAGATTCCTTAAAGGATGAAGAGTGTGCTGTACACTTAGCAGACTTGCCTGTTGTATGAAAGGACTACTGATTGAAGTCTATTTTGCTGTGTGTCTGGTTATGTTGTCTGCACTTTTATGAAATCACTATAAGTCTACATTGGAAATGACTATTAATTTGTAAAGTTTTATTACACACTGTCTAGAAAAAGTAAAGTCGAGAACTCTTCCTTTATTGTGCATTTATATTTTCTACTGAATTCTGGTAGCCCCCTTTAAAGTCACATATAAAATCACATTTATATTCAGAATTCCAAAATTTCACTTGTGCAAGGGAAGAGCATCCATTTGGCCTACTGGGAGTCTTCATTTAGATCATAAGAAATATGAAAATTAGTATGCACCTTATCTGCTTGTTATGGGTTTCTTAAACTTGCACTTCCCTCTTTAAATAAAGGCAGAGAATTAAATCTGGGGAGCCATTTGCTGTGTCACCATCACTGTTAACCATTACCCAGCAATCATAACTTTTTGAAGTTTCAGAGGTTGTGTGTGTGTGTCTGTTGCGTTGGGTTTGTTTTGTTTTTCAATACACGAGATTCTTCTTTAAATAGGTTAATCCTCTCTGAAACAGGATGCTCACTGGATATACTAATCTGGATACCTGTAGGTAGTTTGCCACGAAAAAATGTAGAGAAGTTGAGATTTGTGAATGAATGAAAAGGGTATCTCAATACCCAAGAATCCCCCCCAAAGTACGGGTAATTCAACCTGCACAGTTTCCTTTTCACTCATAGTTTTTAGCAATTGTGAGTGAAGAAATCATGTAATTATCTGTAAATATGTAGCTAACAAATTGACCTAGTTTCTGTATTTTTTTGTTTGTTTTTGTACTAAAGTTTCTAAGTCTGTGCCAGCTAGAGAGGAGTTGCTGTCATTGCCAGTTGTGGTCCTAGCATCTAACCCTGAAACCATCCTAGGTGACATTTTTAGAATTAAGGCTTAAATGTTGTTAAACAGGGGGAAATTAAGCTTAATCATTGGTCAGTTTAAAATCTTTTTGAGCAAAGTCATTTTATTTAATATAATGATTACACATTCTCAATCATAAATGAGGTAGGGAGCCTCCCTCCCCCAGTGGCCATGTTTACAGAAGTGTGTTTTGTCTATAAAGTACAAGAGTTTTAATGTTTATGTAAATTATGCAGGTGATAACCTATGGCTTGGAACTGTTTATTGGGCTCTCTAGCTGAATTTTCAAATGAAATGAACTATGCTTATTGCTGGCACATTGATCCTATTTTCTGGAGCATTTTTCCTATTTCTAGAATTACATATGTTCCTTTGTCATTATCCCTTGATATGCCTTGTAACCTAAGGTATTAAAAGCTGGTTAACATAGATGAGGGAAATGCGTTTTTTTAAATCCATGAACCTTCATTGTATGCTTTCATTATTCATGTTATATGTTTCTACGGCAACTCTGAGGTCAGTGAAGTTTAGAAATAAGATACCAATGTTAATGAAAAGTGTGTACTCCTCTTGCTTTTGCACGGCTTGGCTTAGCATCAGAGGTATATTAGGGCCACTTGAAAGCATGAAGACAAGTTGTATGGGAACAGGTTTCTCTCAGTAGCACATTTGCTTTTTCTGAGCCCTCAAATACATTGCTTCAGCATGAACATTATTGTTTATAAACTGCACATGGTCATGGAATGAATTACGTGATTTAAAAGGATGTAACTGCTTAATGTTCACAGATTCTAGCTGGCCATGTGACTATTTGGCACATATCAAACCTGGCAGGAAATATTGGAACCCTTCTAACCCCTTTTTTATCATGGACACAAGTATATTTAGTTTATTAAGTTGTTGGCTGCCCCTAGCATGTTGCCAGAATGCTCTTTTTTGGTGCCCATTCCAAGTGTGCATTCTTGCATTTCATAATTTCAAAGAAACCACCACACCTTCTCCCCAATAGCATTTTATGTGTCATACCTTTTATTCCACATTAAATGGGAATTGTGCCTACTTAAGAGTGCCCCTCCAATTAATCATATACACACATCCTAAAATAATCCAAGCCAGAGACACAGGTGGGAAATTTTTTTTTAAAAAGTCCACGAGGCCAGTAACTTATCTGACAAGGTATTTTATCACATTATCTTGACACTTGGTATGTGAGCCTATTAGAAGTTGCAGGGGGGTTCATAGGGCAAAATCCAAGTGGAGAGGGATATGTGGGGTTTCTATTAAGAGATATTTTGTTGTTGTTTTACCTTTCCTTTTATGATCCTTCTCTGCTGGGTTAGAATGGGTTAATTCTTCAAATTTATTTTGTTTTTTATCTTTTAGGGAAATTTTTACAAAAGCAAAGGTGTGATGTAAATAACATTTTGAAAGTATAGTGCACATAACTTCCACAGACTCTTCCAACTTGATAATCTGTAAATGCTTTAGACTTTTTTTAATTAACACTTGTGTTGCTAAATCCTATTTATGTTTATGTAAGTCTGTTAAATTTTTTAACCCATTTAAAACTTAAACATTTAAATAATGGATGGGTTACTCTGAGCAATTGAGCTTTCAGAACCCCCTTGTTTTAGTATATGGAAAAGATAGCCTAATGCGAATTAATGAGGTTGGAGAGACTATGAGAAATATGTATAGTGTATATTTTAAAACAGCTTTGCTTGTATTGTGAAGATTTAAAAACAAACTTGAGATTTTTAACATAACATAACTATTAACACAGTTTTAACATAAGTTATCCCACTGGGTTTAAGAGCATCTTGAATGTATAATCCTTTTTGTAACCCAGGTTGGTTTCTGCTTTTACCAGTCATCCAAACGTATTATTTATGATTTTAGTTTTATATACTCATTTACTTTTATTTTCCTCAACCAGCATGATTTTTTTGCACATGTATTGTAGAAATTTTTAAAAAGAAAAAGTAATACATCATTTTCTCTGGATTTTCTTTACTTCTCTCTTCCTTTCTACTAACCCCTTACCTTAAAGGCCATATCGCTCCATTTGCATCATTTGTGCAAATGCCAGGGTTGGTTTTTATTTTTATTTTTGCTATTTACCTAAAAGAAGAAAAATGCTTCAGTCAGTTGCTTTTTTATTTAAAAAAAGAAAAAATAAAAGAAAAAAAGCTGTAACCTTATCATTTCTGAGTAGACCATTGAGAGATGAATGCACACCTGTAATAGCCTAGGACCAGTTTTGGTGGCTAAAGGGAATATTTTAACTAAGCAAGAAGTTCTGTTCTAAAAGTAGTATATATTGTTCGCAGTTTTTCAGTTATTCCCACAAGTCAGGGGTCCAGATAAAATGAGGGTTATCAGCTAATTGCTATGTTATCATTGAGGTTCATCAATGAATTTGTACATTTCTAGTTCCCTTTGGTGAAGGGAAAAAGTGATGATTTTGCAAGACCTAGATTTTTGGCTTGGTTTCTTGCCTCCTTTTTGGCAGCCTTCATCTCATCTCCAAAGCCCTTGAGCCTGTAGGGTTTTCGTGGTGGACGAAGGACCTGTGGTCTTTTAAAACTAGGACTGATTTTTTTTTTTTTTTGCAAGAGATTATCATGTTCAAAGTGATATTCTGCCACTTTACTGAAGACTAATTTTAAATTTAGACAGTCCTCTCAATTTTCGGACCAAACAGATACCCACAGTGGAGGCTTATCAAGGGTTGCAATGGGGAAGAAGCCTCTCTCCCTCACTGTCAGTACCAGCTGGTAAAGGTGACTGTACAGATGTGCATTTTCCTTTTGGTAGAAGTGGTCCGCAGCACTAACTGGTAAGGCTTATTGTACAGTATATTGTCAGTATTCTTCTGGTTCAACATACCTTATAGTTCATATATAACCTGTATTAATTGTATAGATTGTGCATTTAAAGCTGTTACCAAGTTGTCAGAACATAAGAGCGAAAACAAGGTCATATGTAATATTTTGTTTGTAAGTATCCTTTGTATCATAGCAAAGGAAATGTTTAAAAAATCAACTGTAATAAAGTAATTTTAGTACACAGAGTGTCTGCTCAGTTTTTTTTTAAAGTAACTGTATTCCCATAAAGATTAAGTATATTTCAGTCCATTGACTATCCTTTGGATCATTACTGAACCTCGGGCCCTATGCTGGATGTTGGGGTTACAACAGTGAGTAAGATCCAGGTAAGAATGGGCTCCCTGATATAGGCTAAAACCTTCTAGTCTAATCACCTCAAATTCTGTTTGCCCAGACAGTGAAGTGGCCTATTTTGTTGTGGTTGTGTAATGATTCTATGTTAGGTTCTAACAGTTGGATGCAGGTTCTTAAGTTTTATATAATATGTTGTGGTTTGTATAACTACAACTCCTCCCATAGCCATGGACACACAGATGAATGCAGTTCTTGGACCTTGTACAAAAGCTTCAGAGGGTAGTTTCATCTGAGTTTATCTTCTCAGATTTGAAAATCATCTCTTTTTAGGCCTATAGGGTAGAATGTCTAAACCAATCTTGTTTAAAATGCTATTCAAATGACTTTTTTTCTTTTTTCTTTTTTTTTGTCAGAAGGCTTATTTGGAAGGAGGAGAGTCTCATGGGCTGGAGCTTACATGTTTTTAAATTAGAAAATAGTTTTAGGTGTTATTTTAAAAAGTTGAATTGAGATTATCTACTTTATTGAATAGAAGACTATCAGGAAAATGGCACTTTTAACTTTTTAACATAGCTCTTAAACTCCTAGAATGTTAAACTGTTTTGAGATTACTTAACATTTACATGGTGTTTAATTTGCCTAGGTCAAATAACCACGTGGCCGAGCCAGGATTAGATTACAAGTGTTCTGTCTCCAGCAATTTCAGTATTCCACCTTGAATTTGGAGGAACTAAAAAATTTAAAAAACAAGATTTCTTGGCGTTCCCGCCGTGGTGCAGCAGAAATGAATCTGACTAGGAACCATGAGGTTGCTAGTTCAGTCCCTGGCCTCGCCCAATGGGTTAATGATCTGGTGTTGCCCCGAGCTGTGGTGTAGGTCGCAGATTCGGCTGGGATCTGGCATTGCTGTGGCTGTGGCGTAGGCCAGCAGCTACAGCTCTGATTAGACCCCTAGCCTGGGAATCTCCATATGTCGTGGAAGCAGCCTTAAAAAAAAAAAAAAAAAACAAGATTTCTTTTTGCTTTATCTCCACAATTTGGGCTGTTCAAATTACAGTGGAAGGAGAGTGTTATAACACTTGCTTCTAGCCATGTCAGCAACCCAAAACAAATGTCAATGACTGAACATATCTGAGATGCTGAGTTATGCTGACTATAAGGGAAATTTGAACATATATTAAAAAAATCATCACAGTGATCAGCTAGCTCCACGTATAAGCTAATGTCAGGGTATCTACATCTCAGGGATGCCACCTGCAGAAGCAGCGTTTTCCTATGCATGTCCTAGGCAGTTAATCACTTTAAAAAAAAATTTTTTTTAATCTTTTGCTTTTTATGGCTGCACCCATGATAATTGAAAGTTCCCAGGCCAGGGGTCATATCGGAGCCACAGCTGCCAGCCTACGCCACAGCCACAGCAACATGGGATCCAGCTGCCTCCGCGACTTACACCACAGCTCACAGCAACGCTGGACCCTTAACCCACGGAGCGAGGTCAGGGATGGAATCCACATCCTCATGGATCCTCGTCGGGCTCATTACTCCTGAGCCACGACAGGAACTCAGTCATTTTTTAGTTGCCTATTTTTTCAGATACTCATTATTATGGTAAGGGAGACAAGGCTACCGAGGATGTTAAGGGTATGTAGGCTGTGCAGAACAACTCGAGGGTGCCCTTTATAGATTAATGTTGGCTCCTCCATGGAGTTGTGCAGACGAAGTCTTTCTCCTCTTGTTAACGCCCTTTACATTATGGAGTCTAAAATGAACATTATTTACTGTCATCCCAGCCAGTGAT
This sequence comes from Phacochoerus africanus, assembly GCF_016906955.1. Classification (NCBI taxonomy): domain Eukaryota; kingdom Metazoa; phylum Chordata; class Mammalia; order Artiodactyla; family Suidae; genus Phacochoerus; species Phacochoerus africanus. Next base: position 45,374,517 of record NC_062557.1, read on the forward strand.
TGACTAGGAAAAGGCAAAGTGTGGTGTAAAGAGCAGGGGGTTGAGTTCTGGTCTTTAGCCCCATCACTACTAACTGTGAGATCTTTTAAAAGTCACATCACTTTTAAGAAAAAGGAAACCAGTTGGTTTTTGACTGCAACAAATGAACCGGTATATAACCTATTAGCCATTAACATGGTTATCAGAGAGAGAAAAGGTGCTGCTCTTTCAAGCCCTCCCCAACTTTGCAGTGGAATTAGAACTTCTTGGCCTTAGAAGAATTAGGAACATAGATGCTGATCTGAAAGCAGATGTGCTACCTCATAGAGTTCTTTGAGCTCTAGTTGAGGAATTAAATGAATGTGAAGAAAGGAATCCATCTGCTTTTTATTACTTCATTATAGTCTAATAGACCTAAATTAAGGGCTATTCATAGTGTCTTTTCACACAGAATGACTTGTAACTTTCCCAAAATCATACGAGTCACAGATGAAATTGAAACTGGAACCTGCATTTCCAAACTACCTCAGTACTCTCCAACACACAAATTACTAATTGCCCACTGGAAAACTTCTCTGTGTAGGTACCACTGATGATCAAGTAATGTTGATCCTGTTGGAAAATTATTAGCCCAGAGCAGGAGGACTGGTTGTTGATTAAACAGCACTGCCACTGGTTAGTGTTAGGGGACACAAGCCTAGATCTATAGAACTAAAGCAACAACCAGCAAGTAGAAAATGTGCAGTGGACCTCTGTTAACTCCATAGGTAGGTAAGCATGACTCAGTACATAGAGGACCTCAGAAGACAAACAGCACATTTGTTTCTGGAGATTTGAAAAATAATGACATTCCATTGTTGCAGGGAGACTGCAATTTATTATTCAGAGGCAAACAAGTCAAAGAGAAATTTATGTTCAATCACAAATCTAGCAGACACTAAAACAAGGTATTACCTTCTTACACAGGCTGGAGGAGCTAGAGACATTTGTTTTTGATATGTTTTGATATGTTTTTGATTGTGTTTAACGAAATGCCTCTTTTCCTTCAAACTTTCAGCTCTTCCTGGATACATTAGAGCATAGTTATTGGATGTCTTAAAACATCCTCTGGTCACTCTGGCAAGGCTGTTTTTTGGGGGGGGGGGTTGTTTTTTGTTTTGCTTTTTAGGGCCGCACTCTCGGCATGTGGAGGTTCCCAGCTAGGGGTTGAATCAGCTTCAGCTGCTGGCTTACACCACAGCCACAGCAATTCAGGATCTGAGGCACATCTGCAACCTAAACCACAGCTCATGGCAACGCTGGGTTCTTAACCCACTGAGGAAGCCCAGGGATAGAACCTGCATCTTCATGGATACTAGTCAGATTCATTTCCACTGAGCCATGACGGGAACTCCTGGCAAGGCTGTTTTTATTAAAATATTTATGTCATCTCCCAACTCCCAGAATTTGGATCAGGTCTGAGATCTGATCCTCAAGTCCATAAACTAGCCCATAAACTAACCAGAAGTCTTTATAACCCACTGAGCTCATTTGCATTATTTCAACTCACAACCGACCCTCAGAAGAGAAACAACCTTATATCTAATATAGACCACCCTTATTTCTCAGCACCTGCCTCCTCCATGATGTGTGTGCCATGTGGCAGTCTAGCTTGCACATCCTACCAGTCATTGGGACTTCCTGCTTCCTGAGGCGTTCCTTCCATCTCTGGGCACTTGGATACTCCTAGGTATAACTTCTCAGTCTTAACTCTGTAAAATGAAACTAGTGAAAACAGTTTTTGATGCCATCCTTTTGGCTTGGCTTGTAGAATCACAAATATTTCTTGGCAAGTTCTGCCAAAGTGGCCAAGTATATCTGCTTGCTTAAGCAGGGAAGGAAATTTATACTAAAGTTCATTTCTAAGGGAAGAAACCTTGGCATTAGTAAGGGTGACTGACAAAGGATCTTGAGGTCTGGGTGGAAGAGGAGTACAGAGGGCCTTCTGACTCTGGGGTGGTTTTGAGGTTATATATAAAGCCAAGATAACACTTCCTGTGTCAAGACCTCTTTTCTAACAGTATTCAAGTCTTAGAAGGGATATCTTCACTCAGAACAGAGATGATGTCTTATCAAAACGAGGATTTGGTGCTACGTTTTTTCATAGTGTCGTCTCTGGCCAAGCCACATTGGAAACCTGTATATACATATAAAAAATACTAAATCCTTAAGAGAATTAAGTTACAGCTTAACATAATCTTTGGTATCAGAGGTCAAAACTTAGTAGCACTCAAAGAAACCTTGAGAAGCAGTTGTCTGCTTCCTGCATTCAGATCCAGTGGGTGGAGACAGACAACTCAGTTTCTACTGACTAATTATTATCTCAATAACTAATGTCTTCTATATTGTCACTGGGTTATGTTTTCTTTCCTCCTTTACCATTTGAAGGTGTTTTTATAAATAATGAAGAGAACAAAATGGAAGCCAGCAAGTGAACGAGACCTGAGAGGATTGCTAAAGTCTTGCTACCTGGAATACGCCCAACTCAGTGGTATTTCTGTGGCTTTTGTTTTGTTGTTTGTTTCTTGCTTCCCCAAACTCATAACAAGTCAGTTTGTCCAAGAGCTATTCATTCTCTCAGAATATGTGCCTGGCTTTTAACCAGAGCAAAGCCAATTTGGGTGATTCCTTCATCGTTAGACTGAAGGACAGGGTCACCCAAACCTGCTTGAATAGCAACTATACTTTCTTGGCCAAAAAGTGGGCTAAAAAGTAGTGATGTCATCAAATGGTGGTGAGAAGATGAGAGAGAAATAGCTTCCTCAGATCATTAGTACATCTGGCACAAAGGGCATACAGGAAAAATTACTTCAGGATTTAGGTCACTAGGGCTGTGGATCCAAGGGCATCAGTGGAGCCTGGACTAGGGCTGTTCTGATGTTCTGAGAGCTTTAAGAGTATAACTGGGAATATATATATATAACTATATATATATCCTTCCTCACCCACCCCCGCAAGCATGCCTCCCTATAAAAAAGGAACCATCATTTCCCCAAAAGCTATTATCTTAAAAGAACCAAAGTCCTGAGGTATTTGACCTAGAGAAACAATCCAGAATTTAGCCCTTAGGGTTCCTTCAATCCCCACGAGTAGAGGGTGGTTAAAAAACACTGGACTGCTTCCCATTTTGCAATGAGTTCTGAGTGATCGCAGGATCCAGCATATGGGACTGCAGGACCCTACGATTCTGAAATCAATTAACTGAGGCTGTTAACTGAAATCCTCACTGAATCAGATGCTGGGGGAGGGGGGCGGTCAGATGTCAGAAATTCTTCGCCAAGCTTTACACCAAGGCGGTTAACCAGAAATAGGATGTCTTCTTTAGGGTACACTTCCTTATATTTTCTCCTGCTCAGACAGACATGGTGAAAGAATGTTAGGTGAAGAATGTGCAGGAGGAGGAACCAGAAGTGGGGAAGGACGGAGGTCATTTTTTCATGATGGAATAATATGCCTTAGGTCAGTGTTGTCTGCATTTCAGTTTAGAATCTTGGATAGTTCAGAGTTTCTTTTCTTCTTCTTCTTCTTTTTTTTTTTTTTTTTGTCTTTCTGTCTTTTTAGGGCCACACCTGCGGCATATGGAGGTTCCCAGGCTAGGAGTCCAATCGGAGCTGTAGCCACCGGCCTACACCACAGCCACAGCAACGTGGGATCTGAGCCACGTCTGCAACCTACACCACACCTCTCGGCAATGCTGGGTCCTTAACCCATTGAGGGAGGCCAGAGATTGAACCTGCGTCCTCATGGATGCCAGTCAGGTTCATTAACTGCTGAGCCACAATGGGAACTCCCAGAGTTTCTTTTAAATTTTTAAGTTTTTTATCCTTTTGGCTATGCCTGAGGCATGCAGAAATTCCCAGGCCAGGGATTGAACCCATGCCACAGCATCAACCAGAGCCACAGCAGTGACAAAACTGGATCCTTAACCTGCTGTGCCACAAGGAAATTCTCAGAGCTTCTTATTTGATCTAGAAGAACAAGGATAGGCCAAGGTTATCCAAACCTAAAATCATGGCCCCAGGAATTCCTCAAGCCTTAGGCCATAGCTTTTGGTAAACATCTCTCCTTAAAATTGCTTTGCCGTTTGTGAGGCCAGGATGCAGCTTCCTGTCAAAACAAGAAAAGAGGTAGCCTCTTTCTTGATGACAAATTAAGTAAAACTTTAGGGCAAAGTGTTTTGTTTTGTTTTGGCGGGGAGGGCAGGAATTGGATGCCCTATTGTATTGTTTAATGGCTTAATCCAAACCAAGCTGTGTGGATCAAGCTGTACAAAGCCTATTTTACTCCGATCTTTAGCACTGTCTTCGTAAAACCAAAGAGCTAATCAGTCACTGAGTGGCCAGATCCAGAAGAAAGCTTTTTCCGCATCTATGTGGATGGTAATGAGCAAAAAGAGGTATATATATATATATCATGATAATGTGAAATATTCATAAATCACTGAGTCAGCTCTAGTCCATCTCTTAGAAATTTTGTTTGTTTTCTCTGGTCCCAGATGTCTCTCCAGGCTCCCCAGAGGAAGAGGGTACTTAGTAGTATCAGAAAAGAGGGCAACTAACCAAAAATACACACCTAAGATAGGAGGTTTATACTTCTTTTTTTTTTTTTTTTTGCTTTTTTAGGGCCACACCCATGGCATATGGAGGTTCCCAGGCTAGGGCTAGAATCGGAGCTACAGCTGCCAGCCTACACCACAGCTCCCAGCAACACCTGATCCTTAACCCACTGAGCGAGGCCAGGGATCGAACCTGCAGTCTCATGTTTCCTAGTCGGATTCGTTTCCACTGCACCACGATGGGAACTCCAAGGTTTATGCTTTTTATATATATATACTTTTACCACATCTCAGGAGAAAAACAGCTCTCGCTAGAACTCCCTGGAGTAATCAAAATAGTACTGGAAGGAGCAGCTGGTGTGCCTGAGAGTCTGGCTCTTTAAGTCATGGGCAAGCAGACCCTGAGTGCAGGGACTACCTGTTACTAAAGTCATCCTTGCGATCTCTCCAGTGAGTCTTGGGGTCCCAGGCTGAAGCCCCAGATTAGCTGCATTCCCAGGCAGAACTTGACAAACTCGTGTGAAAGACTGGACCTTAGTGTTCCAGACACAGGCACTCATACTCTGTACCTTGTCGCCCTCCCCGCCCAGTCTCAGAACGGCACTTACTGCCTTTGTGCCTTTCTCACATTCACGCCTGACAGATGCAGCCACACAGCTCTGTGAGCCACTTCCACAGCTGCCCCCACCTGAAATAAGCTGAGGGCCACAACCGCAGAAAAAAACGAGAGAAGTGGGACCAAGACACAAACATCCTGTCCTCACCACATCAAGTGGCTCCAGCTTAAAAAGCGGGGTCACAGAGCTGATTACTGAGGTGGGACAGACCTGCCCGATGGCTCACAAAAACTCATCATCTCTGCATCATTGCTAGAGCATGAGCATTTTCTCTTGAGTCCAGGAACTTAAGCGGTGCTCTTCTTTGGCTTATGAAGTTGATGACAGGGGACAGTGACAGGGAACGTCCAGCGGCTGAAGCAGGATGAGCTGGAATGTGTAGAGCAGGGCCTGGGCAGGCGTTCCGCTCAGGGGAAAGTGAATGCCAGCTTGCTGGAAGTTCCGTCTCTTTCTACAGACCAGTGTAGGAGGGAAGGGACTGCGTCGGGGGCAAAGAGCTGGAACTGCCTGCCCCATTCAGTCCTTTGCACCTTTTCAGGACTCGGTCATGCCCAGCTCTGTTCTTCCCTGCAGGGCTGGGGGGCTCTCAGGTCTCACCTTGTATATGATCTCTTCCAGCTAAAGATCTCCTCCAGATTGGAAGAGGGAGAGACCTCCCGCTTCGGCAGGGTTCCCCAGCGACGCCGGCCCACGAGGAATGAAGCTCGGTGCCTACTCAGCCCTTTCATCCTCTCTTCCGTTCGGAAGAACTCAGTCAAGGCCCGGAAATACTCCAAGATGACCTCGTGGCTCCAGGCTGGCAAGGGCTCCTGGCGCAGGAAGCCACAGTGGCCTCCGTGGCGGCTGAGCAGGAGGAAGAAGTAGGGGTTGCTGTGAAAAAGTTCAGTTGGCAGAAAGCGGTTTGGGGGCCCACACACAGGGTCATCAGCGCTACAGATGCACAGTACGGGTACAGCCGCCTCGTCCACATCCCGGAGTGGGTCGTTGTGTTCCCAGTAGGTGTCCCAGCTGATGGGGAAACTCTTGGTGTGGCAGAAGAGGGTCTCCTCAAACTCTTGCAGGGAGCGGCTCCTGAACAGTTTTCCGGTGTCCACCATGTCCTCCAGGGCCGTGGCATACCTGGCAACAAGAAGTGGAATGGGGAAGGTAGGAAAGAGAGGAAAGAATTAGGAAACACATTGGCAGCCGAAGGTACACAGTGGCAGCCCACAGGCCAGATTCTGACCACAGAGGCTTTCTTTGGCCATTTGGTATATTTTAAAACTTCCATTTCATTGCCATCATTTAAATCAGGATGCTTCACATAGGAGCTCCTGTCGTGGTGCAGCGGAAACAATCCAACTAGAAGCCATGAGGTTGCGGGTTCGATCCCTGGCCTCGCTCAGTGGGTTAAGTAAGGATCCCGCGTTGCTCTGAGCTGTGGTGTAGATCTAAGTCGAGGCTTGGATCTGGCGTTGCTGTGGCTGGGAAACCCAATTAGACCCCCTAGCCTGGGAAACTCCACATGCCACTAGTGCAGCCCTAAAAAGCAAAATAGATAAAGTTAAAAAACAAATAAAATCATGAGATTTCGCATAAAATGCAACAATCTGGCTTCTTGAGGGAAATGAGGAGATCTGGCAACACAGGGTAGTGTGGCAATTAGCAGGGTATTTCCTCTCTCCCTCCAGTTTCTATCAGGACGGTCACTCATGGCATTACCTGCCCACTCCTAGGACAGCATTTGACTTGATAACCGCTAAGTTACAATGACAGCTCTCCTCCTGACCTCAACTTCTGACCCTCTGTAGGGAACTTGCTATGAATTGTCACTGCCTGAACCCCTCTTAGAAGAACTCACTGGCTCAGACCATCCAAACCAGCAAATGACGCCCCCCATCATTAACATTTTACTTTTTTTTTTTTTTTTTTGGTCTTTTTGCCTTTTCTGGGGCCGCTCCTGTGACATATGGATGTTCCCAGGCTAGGGGTCGAATCAGAGCTGTACTGCCAACCTACACCACAGCCACAGCAACATGGGATCCGAGCCACATCTGCAACCTACACCTCAGCTCATGGCAATGACGGATCCTTAGCCCACTGAGCAAGGCCAGGGATCAAACCTGCAACCTCATAGTTCCTAGTCGGATTCATTAACCACTGAGCCAGGATGGGAACTCCAACATTTTACTTTAAACTCTTAGTTTGCTTGTATTTTAAAAAGTAATATGCTATCCAAATGATAACAAATGTTTATGACCTTGATCAGCGGGGGAGGTATTCCTAGAGAGGGCTGAGTGGCAGAGGAAGTGATTGGGCATGGAATTAATTTGCAGGGTGAGTTCCCAAATGGGAGCCTGAGAGCAACTGCTCTGGGGAAGAGGTACATCTTTGCTGTTTTCACAGCCCTGGAGAGGACCTGGCACCCTAACAGGGAGGCCAGGATGGGCAGCTCAGTCCTTTGTTTAGATTAATCCAGCTTAGCCAGCTGAATTTGGATAGGTGCCTTCTGCAACCATTCAAAGGGGGCCTCAAGTTAGCAATCCCAAACTACTATGGGTGGGACAGTTCCTGAAGGCCCAGGTTTCCTCTCCACTTCCTTCCCCTTGTCCTGCTGCTGGTACCGAGGGTCACCACTGATGGTGGTCATTTGTGGATGGAAACTGGCAATTAAGCCATGTGAGAGCACAGTGTCCCTGGACTGTTCTGGCAGGTCTGGGTTGCCATGGTAGCCCTTGGGCTGTTGTTGAACTCAGGGATGACCTTTGACTCAGAAGAGGAGTCAAAACCGGACAAGGAAAGAAAGAAATCACAATTTCCCCCATGTACTGGGGCCTCTTACTTTTGCTATCTTATTTCATGATTATAACCACCTTAGGAGGTGCTTATTATTAACTGCATTTTAACTGAAGAGGGAAGCCAGGCTAACGGGGTCAGCTAACTTGCTGGAAATTCAGGATTTGAACCCCAGTGGGTTTGACTCCACATCCCAGGTCTTTATGCCATACCATACAGCTGTCGTCATGTCTTTGACCTCATTCTGCCATCTCCTAGGAAAGCAACAGTGTAAGCTCAAGCCTGGCTATTTGCTGTGGGAAGGTTGCTCAGGCATTCTCGGTGGAAAAGTCTCCCTAGCGGGAAATTATTCTCTGTTTGGAGTTTTTTTTTTTTTTAATTTAAATGTTCTTAATTTTTTTTGCATTAAATATTGAGTACATACCTAGAAATATGCAAAACATTAGTCAGATTTAAAGAATTTTAATAAATCAAATACCACCATATTTCTGATTCCTGTCACCTCTAGGTTCGGAGATTGTAAGGAGACATCCTGGACAAATTATCAGTTACAGCTGCTTCCAGGGCCCTCTTTGCTGATTTGACAAGCTATGGACTAAGCGATGTACAGGTCAGGTGCTGCAGGGGTAGGGCAGGTGCTTGGGTTGCTAGGACACGATGGGGCTGAGGTGAGGCCAGAGGGCCCCCGGGGCAGCTGTTCCTGCTCTAGCTAATGATGCTCACTGAGTCCGTTTGTTTGTGGCTTTTAAACCTGCTTCCTCTGGGCGCTTCAGAAAGTGTGAGGAGACCTTTGCCCAACTTGCTCTAAATCTACTTGTTCAGTACCAGGCAGAGCTGTTTCTCCGTCAGCCCCAAACTCTCTTCCCCCAACTGCCCGTCTACAACCTCCATCACCCACCTGCTGAGGGCAATCTTCTGGTGAAGCAGAAAGCCCCGCTCGTAGGGCCAGGGCAGGCCAGCCTCAAACCACTCGCGGCAGCGAAGCACCGGCGAGATACAGGCAGCGCCAGTCACGTAGCTGGAGGAGCCACACTCGCCCAGGTAGGACAGCAGCAGCGCCGAGCCTGAGCCCTCGCTCACTGCGAACAGCGGGGCTGCGGGGTGTCGGAAGCGGATGTAAGTGATGGCCTCTTTGAGGTCGGACGGGTCCCCGAAAGGTTGCAGTCGGGGGCTGACCAGCGGGCAGCCGTGGTGGCCGCGACGGTGGAAGATGACCGGGTAGTAGCCGCGCTCCAGGGCCAGCAGGCAGAGGCCAAGCACGTTGCGGGTGAGGCGCCCCCAGGCATTGGGGATCACCAGGAGCACCGCCGGGAGGCCCCTGGCGTTGGTTACCCGGCGGCCCCGGGGGCAAGGTCCCACCACCCAGTCCAGGGCTACCAGCCCGTCGTCCGCCAACTGCAGGTACTCCCGGGCCAGCTCAGGCCCCGGCCCCACCGGCAGCACGAAGTGGCAGAGGGTCTGCAGGTGGGGCCCGGAGAGCCACGAGCGCGGACCCAGCTCCAGCGCTGCAGAGCGCCGCAAGGCACGCAGCAGGCACTGGGCCAGCGCCGACGGCTTACAGATGAGCCTGCACCCGCCTGGGAGCGGCTCACGCCCGTCGCTGAACTGGTCCACTGGGCCTCCGCGGTCCACCTCCTCCTTGTGGCCCTGGCCCCGGGTCCCTGGCAGGGTCCTCACTCCGACGGCGCGCTGCAGCCGAGGGGCCAGCAGGCCAAGCAGGGCGAGCGCGGCCAGGAGCAGGGCGAGGGCGGCGCTCCACGGCGGCATGGCGAGGTAGGAGAGCCCCCGGCTGGCGGCAAGCAAGCGGCGAGGACGTCCCCTCGGCGAGCTCCCCGCTCAGCCCGCGGCTCCGCCCGGCCTCCGCGGCTGCCCAGGGCCCTCCCGTGGGGGTGGGGGCGCGCTCTGGATTGGCCACGGCCCCGCAGAGGCAGCCAGTTCGGGCCGGGCTCCCCTCACCCGCCCCCCAGGCCCGCCTCGGGCCTTTGTACAGCAATTGCGACAAGCAGAAGCAAAAGGTGAAAGGAGCCGGGGCTACAGAGGGAGAGTTAGGATGAGCCGGAAGGGAGTCGGGTGGGGGCGGCAGAGAAGTGGGGAGACTCAGAGACGGAGGCCTGGGGGACAGGGATGAGGCTCAGAGTTCTCTGTCCCCGCCCCTCCGCCCCACGTTGTGTGTAGCTGCCGAGGAGACCCTGGTCGCTGCGCCCTCAAGGGCCACTGTTCAGAAGTAGCAGAAGGGAGAAGTGAACAAACCGCAGCTCCAGGCGCGGGCTCCGCGGGGCGGCTGCAGCTGCACCCGGAGTCACCAACCGCACCTCTGTGCCCAGGCTCCAGGCTCGGCAGTGCTCTCTGACCTCCGTGTTTGTCTCGGCCTAGTGGGAGCCCGCCACTGCGCAATAACTCGGCTGGGCAGGGGTCCAGCTCAGGGTCAGTGAGGGCCAGGGCAGGCATGTGCCCCGACAGCAGGTTTGCAGCGGGAGGCTAGAGCTCCAGGGAATTCTGGTTCCCTTGCTTACACCAGTGCCCTGTGCCAATCCCCCAGCCTCCCTCCATCTCGGGAGCGTGGGGCTTCTCTGGAACCTGCTTTCAGGTAGAGGAAATCCTCAGCATCGCTCCCCAGGATCTCCACAAAAGAAATAGCCCCCAAACTCTGAGAATAAACTGGAAAGAGAGACGCACTTAGGTGGCCTTCGAGGGGGTTACCTGTTACCTGCGACCGGCCGAGGGAAGGGATAGATTATCCCCTTAGCAACCCAGTAACTGGCAATTACTGGGGAGCTGGGGAAGGGTAAGAAATCCCATGTAAGTCACAGGTATGTGGGAGATGTTCCTGCTCTTTTTCAAAGTTTTGGGCTAGGCATTTCAGCCCACACCCTCCACCCACTTTCCTGTCTTTCCTCGAAATCATGAGTCGGGCCAAGGAGAAGGGCACAGGGGAGTGGACACCCAGGGGCGCACCGGGGCGTCTGGCCAGAGCTCCTTGCTGGGGGCGAGGCCGGTGACTCCTCCGCCTCACGCTGACCGAAGTCTCCCTGGGCACCCGCTGGCCACCGCTGAGATAATCATGAAAGCGGAGGCGGACATGGGGCACAAAGAAGCCCCCAGCCTGGCTCCAGCTTCCACCTGCTTCTGTGCCTGGGGAACGTGCAGGCCTGAGACCCCCCCCCTCCCCCGCCCCGAGGCTCCTCTGGATTCGGGCTCTATTTACAGGCTTGGGATGAGCTCAATGTGTAGCTCTAGGGCAGGGACCCTCTTCCTTCTGCAGCTCGGGCTTCGTGACTCTGCCCCTTTTCTAGATGCAGGTCACACTGATGAGGCTGAAGCGTGTTTGCCGAAAGGGAGCGGACCCATTTCCCCTCCTGCTACCCAGTTTACAGGGATCCCATTTCCTGCTCTTAAACCCGCTCCACGATCCCACCCAGGCACTGCAGCTGAGCTCTACATGCCGCGGAGACCCGCTGAGACGGATGCCCCGGCGAGGTAGGTGGTTCCGTCTGCCTCGCAGCTCGGCTGGGCGCGCAGTAGACCGGCTTCCACCCAACTTTTCCGGCTTGAGGTGGAGAACGCGTGCGCGCACGGTCCGGGCTGTGGGCGGGCACTGGGGCGGGGCGGGCACCCAGCGAGAGCGGCGGGAGCTGTGGGGGCGGGGCGAGGCGAGGGGCGCGCGAGACCCGGGGAGTCGGGGCGCGCGGTCTGGGGTCGGGGCGGGACGTCGCGCGCGAGCCCGGGGTCTACGTGGGCACGCGGGCGGCGCGGGGGCAGGGCCAGGCTGCGCGCGCTCTCTCGCTTGCTGGGCGACTGGCCGGGCTGGGGCGGGTCGGGATGGCGCCTCCTCCGCCTCCGCCCCAGCTGCTGCTCCTGGCAGTGCTGGTGGGGCTCCTGTGTCCCAGTGAGGTAAGGCGACCGGCTCCGGAGAAGCGTTTGGCTCGGGATCTCAAAGCACTTTGCCGAAAGTTCGTCCTGGAAGGAGTGGCGCGTGGAGTGGACTAGCAGTTCTCCCCTGGCCGGCTGGGCCTGGGAGGGAGAGGGCAGGGCCCTTACAAGGCCAAATGCCCCAGCTCTTATGCTCATTGAACCCGCAGGTGGTGGCTGAGCTGGCGGAGGAGGCGGGAGCCCGTTGTCCCGAGGGCCTGTGGCCTCTGCCCCCACAGGTGGGAGCCTGGAGGGCGGTGGGAGAGAGGAGTGTGAAGGGGTAGCCCATTCCTACCCTGGCCTCGCGGGCACCCTCCATAGCCACCCCTCTTAGCACCTCTGCGGGTTCCTCCAGCCCAGCGTGCAGGCATGGGTCTGCCGTCCCCGCCTCACCACCCACGCAGAGTCCCCCAGGGACTCTAAGCTTTCATCTCTCCCCCTGTATAGGTGTCCCCAAGAGTGACCTACACACGGATGAGTCCACAGCAGGTAAGTACAAGCAGGAGGCATCCTTGGTGTCTGCCCTGGAAACGGCGGGCTCCTTGCGGGCTTTCTCCACTTTTTCTGCTCACCAGCTTCTTTCTTTCTCTCTTTAAAATTTTTTCTTCTCTTTCTTTTTTGGCCCTGGAGCATGTGGAAGGAAGGTCTCCAGCCAGGGATGGATCTCTGTGCCACAGCTGAGGCAACGCTGGGTCCTGATTCTGCGTTAGGAACTTCCACCAGCTCTGTTCTTTACCACTTCCCCCAGTAAGAGAAAGTGTTCCTAGTCCCGGGACAGTAAGCCACAGGCCTCTGTCCTCTGCTGTGCTGTGTCAGGAATGCTGTTGAGTACCTGGCTGTGTGGGCAAGAGACGGCAGTGGGAGCGCTGAGAGTAGTAGAAAAAAAACAGGTTATCCTCCAGCTCTGCTGTGTGGCTCTGGGAGTCTCCTGACTTCTCTGGGCCCCAGTTTTCTCTAAGACACGTTATTAGTAATGTCCCTCTGCATGAGGAGTAAACAAATAGCCTAGGACAGCACTTTAGAAAATAGGAAGTTGTAAGGAGTTTACACACCTCAGGTCACCAACCAAACTGTGGGTGCAGCCGGGCCTGTCTTTTTTCATTGCCGGTGGTTGGGTAGCTTCTCTGTCCCTGTGGTTTTCCTTTTGAAATATCTTTTTTTTTTTTTTTTTAAATCCCTGTAATAGCTCCAGGCTCATGCCACCTCCCTTATTTTTTTCCCCAAACAGCCCTTTCATTCCACTGTTCAGAAACCAGTGGCTCCTTATTTCCCACGTTATCACTCCCCTGTGTGGTTTTTCAGGGTCTGCCTAGTTCAGGAAATCTCCTCCAACCTCTGCACACCTTCGGTTCCTCTCTAGTCCTGTTGGTCTGCTCCCCACACATGTGAGTGCTGGCCTTATTCCCTTTGCTGTACCTTTGCCCCTGCTTATCCCCCTCCACATCGGGCCTAGCCTACCTTGAAGGAGGCAGCACCTTATCCTCCTGCCATCTGTCTCCAGCCATCTTCAAAGCCCAGCACAGGAGTCAGCTCTCCCTTGAGACCTTGCCTGATCGCATTAGCCCTTATTCATCACCTTCTCCAAATTCATGTAATGCTTATAATCTGTCTCTCATAATTTAACAACCAGTCACTCTGAGTTTTATTAGTTTGCTCTTTCATTGGGTTAGTTCTGTTTCCCTGGGTTTCCTTTACATTCCCTGAAAGCAGAGAAGTCCAGGAGTTCCCTTTTGGCCTCTCCTACAGCATCTGGCACAAGTGCTGAGCATCAGGTCAGCTCAATCAAAGAATAATTCATAATTGATAAAGTGTTTCCATCCTTGGATTGTGCACCTGCTGCCTGTGTGCCCTGTATTTGCATTCTTTGGGGAGACTGAACATATAGATAAGGTCAATACATGGAAGACCTGGTCTCTATTTGAGGGTGCTTATGGTCTCAACTGGGGACCCATAGAGCCATGGTGGCAGGTCCAGAGGAACATGGCTAAAGAGTAGTCTGAAACTGGCAGGGTTAACTATGCATGCTGTCGTGGAAGTTGTGGGCTTTAAGAGGTAGCTCCACATGGAGAGGAGAGCTGAAAAGGAATGCTCCAAGGCAAGATGGAATGCATGCCAGTATCCTGGGCCCTTTGTCCTTCCTGAGCCCTGACGGTGGAAGGGTCATCTGGCCATCCTGGGAGTCCTTTTAAGTTGGCTCTGCAGGATGGGAGAACTTGGGATTCTCGGGAGGGACCAGGGCCTGGCTTGATATCGCCATGCCTTTCTTCCAGGCCAAGGATGTCAGCTTCCTCTACCACCCCTGTGCCCACCCTTGGCTGAAGCTCCAGCTTGCCCTCCTGGCTCACATTTGTGTGGCCCAGCCCTCACTGGCGCCTGACCCCAGCCTCACTCAGGATCGGGTAAGTGGTTAGTAGGAAGTGGTAGCTGGTTGGCAGTGGCAGGGGCTGCAGCCCACATGCAGGGCAAGGGAGATTCTGGGACTTTCTCTTGCTTGCTCCTGACCTTCATCTTGGCCCTAACAGTTACCTCCTTTCATAGCCCCTGGTGCTGGCAGCATGGGGGGTGGTGCTGGAGATGGCATGGGTCGAGCCAGCCTGGGCTGCCCGTTGGCTGAAGAGGAGGAGGCGGCGGAAGCAGAGGAAGGAGAAGGCATGGTTGCGTTCTGACAGCTTTTCTGGGTCCTCTCCCTTGGTGCCAGTGCCCAGCAGAGGGAGGCTGTGCAGGAGAGGGTGTGTGCAGGTAAGGGTTGCTGGCCCATGCTTGGTGGTCGTTGGGTTTGTGGCCCAGGATGATGGGGTCATTCGGTTCTCTGAGCAGAGAAAGGGTGACTTGCTGTCTCTTCTCCTCTTAGGCCCTGGCTTTGGCCTTTACTCTGAGGAGCTGGCGGCCCCCAGGCGTAGTGGCAGCATCCAGAGTGCCTAGGCAGCTCTCCCCTGGTGGAGCCAAGAGACGTGGGCTGCGGGCTGCCTTTGGTCTCCAGCCCACCCCCTCCGCCCTCTCTGTTTCCCCACTGAGCTTAGAGGCCAAGCAGCCCATGTTGGGACCCCAGGGTGAAGATAATGCTCCACCTGTGCCCACTGGCACCCTCCTGCCTGGGGGTCCTGGGGGCCTTGGAGGCAGTATTAGCTCCAGGCCGGAGGCTCAGATGCCCAAAGGGCAGAGCAGCCCAGGGGGCTGTGCCTGTCCTAGTCTGGCTTCTCCGGCCCCTCGGGCAGCAGCGCCTCCTCGGGCAGCCCGGGGTCCCACGCCGCGCACGGAGGAGGCCGCCTGGGCTGCCATGGCCCTGACCTTCCTGTTGGTGCTGCTCACCCTGGCCACGCTCTGCACTCGGCTGCACCGGAACTTCAGGCGAGGGGAGAGCATCTACTGGGAACCCACAGTCGACAGCCGGGACACAGTGGCTGGTGAGCAAGTCCCCTCCTCACCCACCCAATCCCGCCCCCCCCCACGGCCTCCCTGCCCTTGACGTCTCCCCACCCTGCCCGTAGCTGTGCTGAAGCGGAGGCTGCTGATGCCCCCTCGTCGGGTGAAGCGCTCCCGCCGGAGACCCCTCCTCCCACCCACGCCGGACAGCGGCCCAGATGGGGACAGCTCCGAGTGACCTGCCCCACCCCTGCCACTGTGGCAGGTCTGGCTCCTCCCGCTGGGAGGCACTGCGCACAAGGTCGCCCCCTGGTGGCCCGATGGAGCAGTCCTGCCTAAGCCCGCGAAGGGGCTGGTCCGGTGTGTGGTTTGCTGGGAGGGGGTGGGGGTGGGGGCGTTGGAATGCCAAGGAGCCCTTTCAGCCTCCGTTGTGAAAACTCCGTTTTCCTTATTAAATTATTTTAATAGAGCCTGGCGTTGAGCTTGTGCATCTGCCACGCAGACTCGCTCCCATCCAGGACACTCCTAGGCCATTTAGGTCGTGTTTGAGGTAGAGGTTTTATGATACCAAAGTGGGCACCTGCCGGCCTGCCTCCTCTTGCCAACCTGGCCTCAGACCTGGACACTTGCTAGAACCCTTCCCACCACCACGGGTGAGCAGGTGGCGGGGAGTCGGTGGTGGTAGTTACTGAAACATTGTTATTTCCAGGATGACTCTAAGAGACAGCAAACTCTGCGGCTTCCCTCTCAAGCGCAGGGCCTGGAGCAGTGCTGGTCTTCAGTGGCTTCATACTGTTGCCAGGTTGGTCTTTCTCCATTTCAGGTCTGCCCCCTCCCCTCCCCTCCCACCATTCCCTAAGCATCAGAAACAGCACATGGTCACTTATTTATTTTTGATACAAATGTACATGACACACATCTTGACAGTCAGCCCACCCACCACCACACAGGTAGAGCCTGGCCCCTGGCACAGAGGTGGGATGGGGAGAGGAGCTGGTGGGCGCTGCCATCTGCCTCTCAGCCTTCCCAGGCTGCAGGGACCCACACACTGCAGGTGCTGGCCTCTCAGAGGTTACAGGGAGGGGGCTCTCAGCTGAGTCGGGGACCCCGGGGAGCCAGCCCCAGGCTCAGGTGCTCAGTTCTCTGCCCCAGCCAGCACATTCCCCCTCCACAAGGGGAGGGGAAGAGAGATGGAGAGAAGTGGTTTTCGTTTTAAGTTCATAAAGGGTATGAGTGGGGGAGCAAGGAGGAGAGGCAGAGGGCAACACCCCAGCTGGTTATCCCGGCAGTCCCTGGCCCCAGGGTGGGGGCGGGGGCAACCCCCAACACTGGTCCTTCCTTCTGCTCTGGGCCCCTCACCCCTCACACAACTCCAGACGAGCCAGGCCTCCGGAACGGCACTGCCGCCCCGCACACTCACACACAGGCACGCAGGGACACTCAGTTACCACGACGTTAAAATTAAGGGGTGGAAGAGAGGAGAGAAAAAAAAAAAAAAAAGATTTTTCCAGTGTTTTGCTGCTGGGGACCCCGGGATCACAGGTTTGGGGCCTGTGCCCTAGGCTGGGGCCGTTTGGCATTAGAGGAGAGCAGCAGGGGGCTGGTGGCTACAGGATGGGGACATCCACAGGTATTATGTACAAGGGGGATGCCCCCACTCAGCCCCCAATAGGGCTGGACTGGCTCATGGGGGTGGGGTGCATGTAGGGGAACCGCCCCACTTGGAGTGTCCCCACCCAACCCTTTGCTGAGGGTGCCCCAGGGGGCAAGGGGCTGGGAGTGACGCCTTGTAGACCCCTGCACACTAGAGGGGAGGGGATGCTATGTACAGGGAGAGGTGCATGGAATGTGGGGGACAGAAGCTTCTGCCACCTCACCCCCCCATTCTTGGGGGCTCGAAGGGGATGGGCACCAGGGCACCTGGCTGCCAGGGGAGAGTGGCAGCACTAAGGGCACTTGTGCCAGCGGCTCTGTTAGGGTGGGGATTAGTGTCTGGAGTGGCCCAGCTCCCATGGCCAGTGAGGTCCCGGGGTGCGGGTGAGGGTGCAGGGAGAGTGGTCACTGCTTCTTCTCTCGGGTGGTGATGGTGACCAGCTGCTTGGCAGCCTTGGCGATGTCATAGGCGCACTGGATCACCTGCTGAGTCAGCAGCTGGAAGTCCACAGGGGCGCCAGGCTCCGGGGGCACAGTCTTCCGGCACTCGCTCTGCAGCCGGTAGGCGCTGGCGTTGAGCAGCCGCAGCGAGCTGCGCACTGGCTCCAGGGCTGGCCTCTGGAGGGAGGGCAGAGGGAGCGAGGCCTCGGACTTCCACCCACAAGCCAGCGCCACTGGCAGTGTGGCCACGTCTCCACCCAGGTAGCAGTCAGGTTCTCTACACCCGCCCCACCCAGAGGCGCCCCCCCAGTCCTGCTCTCCTCTGCCCCCTGTACCTTTGGGAAGAGAGAAGCCATCTCCGTCACAGCCAGATGGATCTTTTCTGAGCAGGGCACAAAGCTGTGGGGGGCAGACGGTAAATCAGGGAGGCGGGCTCTCGAGAAGGGGTCCAGGGAGAGCGGAGCCCTGGTCCCTCTCAGGTCCTCGGCAACACCCCAGAAGCCCGCACGAGCCTCCGCCCACCTCCGTACCTGTCGTGCTTGAATTCCTGGGCAGCCCGCAGTAATTCCTGAATGTTCTTGGTAACCTGCTCCGTCTTCAGGATGACGTCCTCTGTGCTGGGAAGGCCAGGGTCCAGGTCTCCATCCAGGCTTTCCAGCTCGGGGTGGAAGTCCTCCTCCTTGCCCAGCTCTAGAAACCTCTTCCCTTCCAGGCTGGGGTGAGACAGGCAGCCCGGCCGTGAGGTCACTTGCCTACGCCCTCGCAGACACCGGGGGGGCCACTCAACCCCCGCCCCCGGGTGCCTCACCCCAGCAGCGGGTCCCCACTCTGTGTGTTCTCATAGTCACTGTCGGCGCCGCTGCCATGGCGAGAAAGCTTGCTCTGGAGGGGACAGGGAAGGGGTGGCAGGTGGGGTGCATGTTCGCAGGTCCCCACAGGCTGCCCGTTGCCTCCCCAGCACACCTCTCAGCCAGCCCAGCCCTCGCTCGGGCCCTGGGGATGAGCGTTACCGTGTGGCGGCTTCCTTCCTGGGAGCATGACAGCAGTGGGGAGGAGGGAGTGAAGGGCACAGCTGAGGCCGACACCCCCTTCCGGATCTGAAACCCAGGTAGGGCTGGAGTCAGTCTCCTCCCGCCACCCACCTTCCCTGCAGTGAGGCTGGGACCACGTGTGTCTAGTCAGCCCTGTGCCCGGCGTCCAGTGCAGAGCCTGGCACCTGCTGGGGCTCAAGACCTCTTTGTGGGAACCGAGCCACCTTCCCCAGGCCCTGCTTACCCGGTAAAGGCCAGCAGGGACATGCACCGAATAGATGGCGTCATCCTCCAGCTCCTGGGGGTAGCAAGTGGGTGTCATGGAGGGCCCTGTGATGGTCCCAACCCTGCCTGCCCACCACCCAAGACCTGTGGGCTGCTCACGGTGCTGTGAAAAGGCTGGAGCCGAGTGGTGAGCTCATCCCCCGGGGGGCCCCCAAAGGGCTTCAGGGCAGAGCCTGGTTCATACATGGAGAAGGCCTGGCGGTCCCTGCGGTGGGAGCTCCCGCCAGGCCCCATGGGCGCATGCTCTGCTCGTTCGCTGGGGAGTGGGGGTGTGGGCACTGGCCCCGGGGGCTGCCGGATCTGCAAGTTCTCGGCCTGCAGCTTGTGGATCTGAGAGAGCAGCGTGGTGTCAGAAACGGTGGAGGGTCCAGGCAGCACCCCCCTCCCCCAGGCCGCCCTGGGAGGCCCCCCCTCCCCTCCAGGCTGCAGCCCTCACCTCCCTCTGCAGCCTCCGGAGCTCGTCACTCAAGCTGCTGTTGACCTTCATGAGCTGCTGCACCTTTGCCTCGGAGGTAGCCAGGGCTTTCTTCAGCTCCAGGTACTCCTGCAGCGTCACGGCCCCGTCGGACAGGTCTGAGGAGTCCATGCTCTGCAGAGGGAGATAAGCCACTCAGCCCTCAGGGGCCGCGGAGGCAAGGCCTCCCAGGACACCCCTTGTCCCTGGGGCCCCAGGCTGAGGACAGGGCAGGGCCTTGACGGAGGCCTGGGGAGGGGCAGCGAGGGGCAGCGCTCAGACCCGCGCACGGTTGTTCCGAGTGGCACCGGCGCTGCGCAGGGGCTCCTGGTCTGTGTCCTCGTCTGAGGCCACGCTGTCGTAGTCGTGCTGGTCATCCAGGTCACTCTGGCTCCGTGCAGACAGCTCGAGGTTGTCTGAGGGCACAGGCCTGTCACTCAGGGCTCAGTCACACAGCCCGTCTATCATGCCACCCCCGGAAGGGAGCCGTGAAAGAATATCCAGGGACGGTGCCCGCCACCCGAGCCCTTCCCACCTGTGGGGCTGCTCAGGCTCTTGCCCTGCTGTCTCCGCTTGGCCTCACTGAGAATGTCGATGATCAAGGTGGCAAACTCCCGAGCATTAAAGCGGGCCAACTTCTGTCGCCCCTGGAGGCAAAAAGGGCCAGGCCCAAAAAGGGTGTGAGGGGGCCCTTCTGGCTGACACACAGGGGCGGGGACAAAGCAGTGAGGCTGCCCCCTGATAGCTGACTTAACCACAGCTAAAATACCCCAGGCCATCACACGGGGCCAGGGCAGGGGGTGGGGGAATGACAGTTTGGGGGAGCCTCGGGGCACTCTCCCTAAGAGGCCAGAACACCCCCGGGGGCTGCTCACCAAGTGCTGAAAAGAACAGCCTCTTCCCTGTTCCCATATCCCAGAGCCAGCGGGGCAGGGAGAGGCCTCGGCCAGGAATGGAGAAGAGCCGGCCAGGCCCAGACAATAGCCTGCGAGGAAGGGCAGGGCCCGCTGCCGCCAATGGGGGAGCTGGTGACCCCAGGAGGGGAGGAGATGGCCCCAGGCCCCCCCCCACCTTGTCCAGCCCGCTCACCTGATTCCGTGTGGCCGAGTACTCAGGGTTAACAGGCAGGAAGGGCACAGCGCTGCGCTCCGTCACCAGGGTGCTGTGGTTTTGGGTCGCCAGCCACACTGGAGGAGGGGCAGGAGCAGGTCATCCACGGTGGCCAGGCCCACGGGGCGGGGGCAGGAAAGCCCGGAGCACAGGCTCCCCAGCTCCTCCCCGCACCCACCCGAGTGCTGGCTGTTCAAGACAGGGGTGGCCTTCAAATGCAGGCCCGTGAGGCTGGATCAGGGCAAGGCTGGGCGAGGCTGGCTGGGGACTGACAAAACAGAAAAAGGCGACTCCCTCCTGCCCGGCCTCGACCCAGTGTTTGGGCTGGAATCTGGCTGTGGCCAGGAAGGAGGGATGCAGGGGGTGGAGCCCGACTGGGGACAGAGCCAGCGTGGGAGGCGGGCAGAGGAGGTCTAGTCCGGGGGCTGGGAGAGGAGCAGCCTGGCCGCCTCCAGCTCAGCACACGTTGCTGCCCGGCTGGCCTCATGGCTGGCAGGGGCTTAGTGCAGGCCTGCCCAGGAGTCTAACCCAGGCACCTCTTCCAAGCCCAGCTCTAGAAGCCACACCAGGTCCCAGCCCCTCCCCGGCAGGCTTCCCTGCCCCGCCCCCCCCCCCCCCCCTGCTCACCAGCGTCATTTTCTCTTCGATCCACCTCGTCATACACATCCATGGCAAGTTCCTCAAAAAGCCGGTTGCTGAGCTGGAGGCAGAAAGGGGGACCCAGACTCTCTCAGCTGAGTGGGCCCCCAGGGCCGACCAGGACACCGCACCACATCTCCAAAGGTGTGGGAAAAGACTTGTGCGCCCCTTCGTGCCACCCAGCCCTCCCTCCAGTCTCAGAACTGGAAACTGGGGTGGGGTCTGTCTGCCAAGCTCCAAGGTGGGAGGGGATGGAGGAGATCCGACCAGATGGGTGAGTGCCCTCGTAGAGTTAGGGCCCTCGCAGGGAGAGTCGGAGCAAGTGCCCTGGAGCCTTAAGAGGGCACAGCCAGGGTCAAAGCCAAAGGGTGGGGAGATGGAGGAGAGGTAACTGGGGAGACTAGAACGGGGGGCAGGTCAAAGACTTGGAAAAGGGCCCTAGGTCAGAGGAAGAGGGGCAGGCACAGGGGCGGGGGGCAGAGAGGTGGGGCAGCTCCAGGCATCAGGGGCCTGTCTGAGCACTCACCGCTTGTAGCTTCTTCTTGGCAGCTTTGGCCAACTCGGACAGGTCCAGGCTGTGGGTGAAGGGGGGTGATGGGGTTGGGGAGGAGGTGGGAGACCAGACATGAGAGGTGGCCAGGCCCTGCCAGCGACCTCCCAAACATGCAGGGAACCCGGGGAGATGACGCCCAGATGCTGCACACCAAGTGCCCCCGCCCCACCCAACCTCCAGAGCCTGCTCCGTGCAGGCACGATATACCTCTGAGACATGCACTTTTGCCGAGATCTAAGTCCAGAGGAAGGCAGCACAAGGAAGAACAGGACAGAGGCAGCAATTACCCAGCAGTAAGCAGCACACACCTTCCCATATCAAGCTCAGGCCCATCTCCGTGCACGCACCAGACCCAGGGTGTGCAAAACTGAACTTGTCCCCCAACCCGCTCCTCGGCCGGCTGGCTCCTCTCGGTGACTGACTCACCCCGCACCAGCGTCAGCTCTTGGGAGCCACCTGCTACCTCTTTCACCCTTGAGCCCTAGCCAAGCTCTCCCCAGGTTCTGTCATCTCACCCTCCTGCCTGGGCTTTTGCAACATTTCTGCATCCATCTCCCTGCTCCCAGTCTTGCCCCCGTACTCCTTTTTACACCCAGAAGCCAGGGTGGGTTTTGTTTGCTTTTTTGGCCATGCCCTTGACCTGTGGAAGTTCCCCAGCTGCGACCTGTGCCAGAGCTGTGGCAACACCAGATCCTTAACCACTGTGCCACAGCGGGAACCCCAAAAGCTCACTGAAAATACTCTAAGTGCTTTACGTACACTAAACTTATTCAATCCTCTGCACAGCCCAGAGAGACAGGTACAGTTACCCTATTTCTGCGAGAGGTTACTAAGGCTCAGAGAGGTTAAGAAGCCTGCCTGAAGCCACTCAGCCATTAATTAAGTGGCAGAGCTGACTCCACACATCCATGTTGGAACCCCTCTGCTCTCAGAATGGTCACAGGTCTTGTTGGGGCTTAGGAGTAGCCACTCACTTGCCCTGTCTCTTTTCTAGTCTTGTTCCTGGGATCCCCTGCCTTGCACGTGCTCCAGCCACACGGTTTGCCTGCAGTTCCTGGCAAGGCACTTCCGACGGCTGTGCCTCTGCCCCTCTTGCTGCGCTTCCGCCTGACTGCGCTCCCAACGACCAGGGAGCCTCCCCTTCTAAACTGTGACCTCCCTAAGGGCAGGAACACGCCTGAGTTGCCTCTGTGTTCAGTGCCAAGAACACCTGGCACTAGAAAGGTGCTCGGTTAACATTTCATTGAGAACATGCCCATATGTGTTTACAATGCACGCACGCACGCATACACACCAGGCAGAATCGGGCCAGAGCAGGGGGAGCCTTAAGGTCTGAGAATAGAGAAGATCTGGGGGTTCAGGGATCTGAGGTTCCCAGGCCTGACCATCCCCATCTGCTCACACTGGCCTCTGGAGACAGGGCAACAGAGTACCCTCGTAGGGAGAGATGGAGCACGTGCCCTGGAGCCTTAGGCAGAGCCAGGGTCAAAGACAAAGGATGGGGAGATGGAAGAGAGGTGACTGGGGAGACTAGAGCGAGAGGGAGGTCAAAGACTTCAGATCCAGGCCGGCGGGCACAGCCTGACCATCACAGGCAGCCAGCAGGTGGCGCGAGCGCCCATCTTGTGAGCTGGGTGAGCATCCCCCACAGCCTGGGTTCCCC
Source organism: Phacochoerus africanus (assembly GCF_016906955.1). Classification (NCBI taxonomy): domain Eukaryota; kingdom Metazoa; phylum Chordata; class Mammalia; order Artiodactyla; family Suidae; genus Phacochoerus; species Phacochoerus africanus. The sequence continues at coordinate 45,397,583 of NC_062557.1, forward strand.
AGGGCCTCTCAGATATGAGGCTGAAACGCCACCACTGCAGCCGTGCTCAGCCCCTAGCCCCTGCTCAGTCGCCGAGCACACCACAGAGGCCGGGGCAGAATCCCAAAGTCAGTCAAACTCCTGAGTCCCACCATCTTTTCACCGAAGAGCAAGGGTTTATCAAAAGATTTGACAGCGGGGTCAGTGCTACTGGGAACAGAACCCAGGGATCCACTGCTCCCAGGGGGTTGTTTCCTGATACTCAGACCTCTGTGCTCGACAGCCATGGAGGTGAGAATGTGCTGGCCGTGTGCTGAGTCGACATTTCTTCCCCGCACTGGGGCCCAGCATTAGGAAATGAGGATCGGACTGTGATACGCTTGGGCCTTCAGCCCCTGAAGGGGGGTGGGAGTAGGGGTCCCAGGCCCCTTAAGCCCGGAGAGTTAGGGGCGGGAGCTCTGGGGGCCAGGCCCGTGCATGGCCCCCAGCAGCCTATGGGAAGGGGCATCAGGTGGGCACTCACCTGTCAGCCATCTGGGGGATGATGTAATGCCCATTCTTGTGATCTGAACAAAAATAAAAATGCCAAGTCACTGGTGCTCGGTGGCCTTAGCAGCTGGGAGCCCACCTCCCTGCCCTGAGCAGGGCTTGGCACCCAGAAGTGTCAGGGGAAAGGAAGGAGGGCAAGCCACCCCCAAGAGCCCTAGAAAGCTATGCCCACCCCCACTCCCTACCCCAATGTGCTGCAGCCCAGAGCCTGCAGCAATTTCACAGGAGCCAGTTGCCTAGCAACACTGTTCCCCAGCCGGCTTTGTCACCATGGCACCTGCTGCTGGGGTGTGTCTGGGTCCCACCTGCCTGCTCCAGCCAGCCCCTCCCCACACTCTGCTCACCCGGCTTTCGTCCACAGAGATAGAAGGCCAACCGGTCAGTGAGCTCATACTGGCACTCGACTAGCCTTTCTGCCAGCTCATGGTGCCCCGCCTGCCTGTGGGGAGGGGACACGGCTCAGCCCTGTAGCCGTAGCCCACCCCCCACACCCACCCAGGCCTCACCTTAGGCTGACCCTCACCTGGCATAGTCAATGGGTGTGCGGCCGTTGACGTCGGGGGAGCCAGGGTCCGCCCCGTACACTACAAGAAGCTCGGCCTGCAACGTCTGCCCCGCCTTGGCAGCCACGTGCAGAGGTGTGGTGCCCTTCTCTGGGTGGAAGAAGTTGGCCTGGGCACCCAGGGACAGCAGGCGCAGACACGTCTCCAGGTTGCCTGTCCGAACGCTTGAGTGCAGTTGCTGCGGGGAGCAGAGTGTGCAACAAACGCGTGTGCACGGGGTGCCGCCTCTCTCCAGCCCCCACCACCAGCTCCCAGGGGCCCGGCTGAAGTTAGGCTGCCAGGGAGGCCAGAGGGCTTCCCACTAGCAGCTCACGCCAGTTACTTCTGGCTGCAGTCAGCCACCACCCACCACGAGGAGTGTGCTGTTAGAACAGACATTATCTATGAGGTAGATGTGGCTCTTTATTTCCCATTTTACAGATGCGGAAACTGAGGCTCCGAGAGGCTCAGAAACTGCCCAGAGCTTCCCGGCTTTTGGGTGGCAGCCGGAGGATTTTAGTTTTGTATGTCCTCCTGGGAGCTGGGGGATCGGTCTTGATCACAGGCGGTGTGACCACGCCATCTCATCCCTCCACTGGGCCCTCTGCTCTTGCCTGACAAGGCTGCCTGGTGGGCCCTGGGCCCAGTGGCGATGCCATTGTGCGGAGGAGAAGAGGAGAGGCCCAGCCCTCCACCGTGGGGCCCCACGAACCTTGCTGAGGTCTTTGGCGGTAACTCCGTCGTCATCCCTGCAGGGCAGCTTGTGGACGAAAGCCAGCATCTGGTACTTGGCCCTGATGAACTCTGACTTGATGGGGCTACGTGGAGGGCACAGGAGGAAATGGGGAGAAGAGTGTGGGAAAGGCCAATCACCCGGCCACCTCCTGGGCCTATGTCCCCAGCCGCGCAGCCCAGCCACCACCCCTCAACCCCGACTCACTGGACTTTGTCTTGGGGGTTGGCTTTGCGCCGGCCGCTCTGCACCTGCGCGGGGTCCAGCAGGGAGTGCTCCCAGATGGAGTTGGCTCCGTTGCTGGCGAGTGTGTGCACCATCTGTGGGGAAGAGGTGCCAAGTGAGAATGCCCACTGCGTGCTGGGGGACACTGAGCACTGGGCTGTACACAGTACCAATGGGCCTACTGTGTGCCTGGCACCCCTGCACTGTCACCCAAGGATGTGGGTCCTGTTGAGCAGCTCGGGTGAGCACCAAGGCTGAGAGGTTAGGTGCAACACCGCATGGTCAAGCTAGTAGGTGGCAGAGCTGCGATGACAGCCCAGGTGGGTGTGACTCTGCCCTGGAAGCCGCCTCTCTGGGTGAGGGCCGCACGCACAGGGGGGAAGGGTCAGAGTTAGGCTCTGCCCCAGGTAGGTGCTGCCCCCTGGAAGCTGCAGCATCCCGACGGTCGTGGATGTGGGTGCGGGGGAGTGTGCTCAGCACACTCTGCGGGGAAGGACGAACCGCCCAGCGCAGCCGTACCTGCAGCAGTGTGGGGGGCCAGGCGCTGTGGCGAAGGTGCTTGACGATGGAGATGTGGCGTCCCAGGCTCCGGTGCACGCTGCAGCACTCGTCACACACCAGCACGCCCCTGCTGATGGAGGCCCAGCCAGGGTCTGCGGGGCGGGGGCAAGGGTCAGCCACAGCCAGACGCTGCTGAGCCCGCCTGCATGCCTGCCGTGGGTCCGTGCTCCGCTTAGGACTTGGTGCGTATTCGCTCACTCAGTCCCCTAAGGCCCTGGTGGCTGGGGCCTTGATGAGGAAGCTGAGCTCGGGCGGTGGGAGGGACTCCCCAGGGGCTGGCAGCCAGCACCACTGATAGAGCCAAGCCCTTTCCTATCCGTCTCTGCCCCTCTGGGGAAGTGTGGTCTCCAGGGCCTACTCAGTGGGCACAGCTTCCTGTCCTGCAGCCACTGCTACCAGTCCCACAGCCCTTCCCCAGGGAGCCAGGCATTCCCTGGGGTTGCGTCCCCCATGCTACATGCCACACTGCCCCCGGCAGTGCCACATCTCTCCCGCACCCGGGCCTCTTTTGGAAGCACTGGCCCACCTGCCTGACCCATCACACCCCTCCAGGGGCTCCTACCTCTGCTCTCATCCTGGCAGGCAAGAGGCCTTTTCACAACCCAGCCTCCTGCCACTACCACTGATGGGGTGAGCTGGAGCCCCTCTTAAGGGGGACGGAGACAGCAAAGGAGCACCCAGTGTGTACAAGCTGGGTGCCCTAACTATGGTGCCTCTGACAACTGTCAGGCAAGGTGGGAAATGCTACCCCTGCTTTACCAGTGAGGAAACTGTCCCAGAGAGGTTGGGGTGCTTATTCGAGGTCATACAGCTACTGAGCGGGATTGTCCAGGCATTCAGAGGCTGGAGACCCTGCCACGTCCACACCAGTTGCCGTTGCAGCCCCGAAGGGGGGCAGCCCCAAGGGGTCGAGGGCCCCGGGAGCCACTCTCCACCCCCTGGGGAGAAGGAACATTGGAAGCAAGAAGGGGGACCACAGTGGGGTGGGAGCTCCTGAGCTGCTTCTCAAGGGTAAGGGAGATGCCACCCATCCAGGGCCCCTTGGGAGAGGGGAGGAGACAGCTACATGCAGCTCAGGCTGCGGAAAGGTCACGGGGGAGAAAGCAGCCATTGTGCGCGCTGGAGTGGGGGCAGGGAGCCTCTCTCCCAGGACACTGCTCTGCCCAGGCCCCCGCCCGGCTCAGGGAGCCCTGTCCTGGGGGTGGGGGTGGGGGGAGCTGGCTCTGAGCCTTGCCCCTACTGCTCATGTTGTCCAGAGGGGCCCCCCAGGGGAGGGCATAGGCTTGGGGTAACGAGAGCCTCTCCAACCAGAAGGCAATGCTCAGTCCCCTTCCAAAAGGATTTACATGAAAGCTCCCCAGAGAACTGTGAGGAAACTGAGTCAGGACACTGCCATGGCGAGTGTCCCCTCCATGGAATGGAAACAGGAAGTGAAAGAGGGGCTCAGCTCTTGGGTCTGGGCTTCTGTGGGGAACCCTCCAAAACAGGGCAGAGCAATGTAGGAGGTGCCCCCCAAACACCTTCCTCAGGGGCTGATTCTAGGGGCCCCAGGGAAGGGACCCATCATCTCTGCCAAGAGGGGGCGCCCTAGAGCAAACTTTAGTGTTGGCTTTACCCAAACTGGGAGGCACCCCCAGGCATGGAAAGCTCCTTCTCCCACTCCCAAACACCACTGGGCTGGGGTCTGCCTGCCAGCCATCTCCGGTGGCAGCGGCCCAGGCAGGAAGCTGGAAATGACGCAGCCTGAATTCCTCTTGTTGAAATGGTGGGGTTTCCTGTCAGTAGGGAGCCGCCCAGGCCAGGATCATAAATGGGCCGCCCTAAGGCCTCCATCCCAGACCTATGGCCTGCTCGGAGAGGCTAGGCCCGGAAAGGCTGGCCAGATATCCGGGGCCAGACCAGACATGGTAAGTCCCTGAATGTGACAGTGACCCAGAAACCAGGATCTGGGGAGAGTGGTCTAAGGCTCTGCTTGGCACTCTCCCAGCCTGGGGGAGAGGTCCTATCTTCCACCGAGACCTGAAATAGGATGGATGGGCAGGGGACACTCACCCGGTCTGGGGCACACAGATGCCAGCTCAGTTCTGGATGACACAGATGGGAATCCTACCCTAACTCCTACTCCCTGTGCCCGAGGGGCCTGGGCCTACCCAGGCCGGAGCCCAAAGCCCCACCTAGGCCAGTTCCTAAGCCGAAGGGCTATGAAGGGTTTCTGAAAGTCAAATGGCGATTGTGGTTTAAGGTTAAGGGACTCTTGCCCCAAACTCGGGGCAGAAGGAGCAGGGGATGTTAAGGGTTAGGGGAGCTGGTCACCTCCTCAGTGTCCTGCCAACCTTCCCCCTGGGCTTCTGCCTCAGGGTGGGAGTCTGGTATGTGTGGGCGCGTGGCAGGAGGCGTCCTGGGATCATGTTAACCAGCGCTAAACCCATGGAGGTCTCTGCTAAGGTGGAGTCACGTCCCCACCCAAAGTCTTTAGCGGCTCTAGGGCTAGCAGCCAGCCTCTCCTGATCTAGGGACCAGATCCTCACCAGAGAAGAGGGAGAAGCCTGCCATCCTGAAAACAGGCAAGAGTAATCCATTGGGATAAAGGTCAGAATGGCGGTTGCCTTTGGAGGGCGTTGACTGGGAGAAAACACAATAAACTGTAAAGTGATGGAAACTCTCTCAATCAGAGTCGTGGTTACACAGGTATATCCACAGGTAAAAACTCATCAGGCTAAACAGCAAGAGACAGGCACCTTGATGTACTTCAGTAATACTTCAGTCAAAGAAGAAAGCCCACCCGTCAGCCCACCCACCATCTATATCTTGAAGAGAGAAATGAGCCTGCTGGTTCCCAAATGCTTCTAGCTAGTGACCAGCCTTGCTCACTCAAGCTGCTTGTAGGGTGGGTATCTTGAGGTCTTCACAGCCTGTGCCTGAGGCTACCAAAGTGGGAAGCCTGGATGGAGGCCCATGGCAGACATGAGGAGCAGGCCCTTGAGAGCTGAGCCAGGTCTGTGTGGCAGGGGGAGGGGAGGGGCAGGAAGGGAGAACACACATTCTCCAGGGTTCCCTGACCCCTGTCCCTCTCCTGGATTCCCAAGGTAGGAAGGGACACAGATGGTGCCTGACAAGGTGGCACCAGCTGCCAGACCAGCCATGCCATGCCCAACTGCCTCACAGCTGTTCCCTGTGTGTCCAGGCCTGGGAGCAGAGAAAGGACAGAGCCCTTTGGGGTCAGGCTGCACCTTACTTTTCAGCTCCATGACCCTGCAAATTAACCAACCACAAAAGGGCCACAACCCTGCTCCTAGGGCAGATTGCAGGGCTCCTATTACAGTGAGAAGCTTATGACTTTGGGTAGGAAGCATATTCCAAGGAGGTGGCTCTGGGCCTGGGTTCCAGACTGTTGGTTTCCCTCAAGCCTCTTACCTAAGCTGCTACAGGTCCCAGACTGAGAATCTGAGAATGCCATCCCATGCATCATAGGATGCAGGTGCCCCTAAAAAGTCAGCTGAGGTCCTGAGAAGCATCCAGACCCTTAGGGAATGCCTACCAGACAGCATGCTAGGTGCAGGGGTTGGGTGATGAACAAGACTTTGATGGCACCCTGCCCACCATACCACCTGCCGCTTCCTGGCCTGTATTCTGGATCAGGGGAAAAGGTAGTATCAGGAGCACAAAAGGTCTCTGTGGGATGAGGACTTGGGGTACGAGCTGGGTTGGGCACCCCAACACACCAGATACATACCACTCCTCCCTATGCCCGCTGAGCATCTAGAGACTTCAGCCAAATGGTCAAAAGCAATGGAGAAAGGACAACCGCCTTGATAATGCTGCCTGTGTCCCTCAGGTCCAGAATCAGGACCACAGACTTTGGAGATAGGATAGTTTTTTTTTTTTGGTCTTTTTCTAGGGCCTCACCCACAGCAATATGGAGGTTCCAAGGCTAGGGGTCTAATCGGAACTGTAGCCACCAGCCTACGCCAGAGCCATCTGAGCGGCCGGATCCTTAACCCACTTGGCGAGCGCAGGGATCAAACCCACAACCTTGTGGTTCCTAGTCGGATCTGTTAACCACTGAGCCATCGCAGGAACTTCTGGATAGATCTTAAAAACCATTTCTATTCCAACTTCTTTACCTCAGAGTTGAGGAACCTGAGACCCTGAGGGGGAAAAGTCTCGCCATGAGTCAGAGTAAGCTGGAAACAAAGGCAACACCAAAATCCAGGCTCCCCTGATAAGATATCTACTAAGCACCCCCTCCCACTCTTACTTGCCCTTCCCACCCCCACTGTGACGTGTGTCTAGCAGAGATGCAAAAGGGCGGCCTGGGACAGGCACTGAGAAAACAAGTTCTCCTCTTAGCCCTTCCATCCCCAGACCTGCCTGCATTTGGGGGAAGGAGATAGTAGTTTCTAACTCATCAGGGTTAAGGTCGGATGACCCACCTCCTCCCCCATAGCTTCTTGGGGGCACTCTGGACCCTAACATGCCCTGAGAGGAGGCCTCAGGGTCATGACTACCCAGACTACCATGCCTCTGCCAGGCACCCACAGTTCCCAAACACTCTAGCTTGGAGACATCAGAACCACCAGAGCGTCTGTTGCTCTCAACCTGTTGGGGGTCCTGGACCTCTCCAAAGGGTGGCTGGAAGTTATGGGCACACAAAACAACACCCCACACTCATGCTTAATTGCGCCCATAGTCCCCCCTCCCTGAGTCCACCCGGTCTCCCAGCAAGATAGCTCCTTTTATAAAAAGAGAGGCCGGTCAAGGGCCAGGGCTTCCTTCCCCGGGCCAGATGCTGAGCCCCATCACCGGCAGCGTCCTCCCACATCAGAAGGAAGCATCCTCTCCAGGTTACTGCTTCTCACTCCCTCAGCAGGTCAAGGGGTTTCACCTGGACCTGACTCTGCTGGGAATAAGGGAAAAACCACGGCAACTACAGCCAGAAGGCAGGCCAGGAAGCCAGGTGAATCCCAGGAATCTAGGCACCCCTTGGCACTGCTCCCCACCCATTTCTGACCAGACTGGCCTAGGAGATGGCGAGGAGTCTGTGCTCAGGTTGGGGCAATGCCAAGCCCACCTTCCAAGCAGGCCTTACTGGAGCACAGGGAAAGCTGAATCTCGTTTCCAGTCATCAGGCCTGGGGACGCCTCAGGGGAAGATGCCCAGGCTCAAGTGGCCCTGAACACCAGGCCCTGCAAAGGGCCCCAGCCTTGGGAGCCAGGGGCAAGGAGTCCTAGGAGTAGCCACCCCGTCAAATGCTCCGGAGGAAACAGTATCCAGACCCCCCTGGCCCATCTGCCCAGCTCTCTGCCCCTTGCCCTCCGCCACCCCAGCGGGCGTGCAGACCATGCGAGCAGCAGGTGCAAGACGCGGGGGTGGCACTGAGATGACACAAAACCTCACTCGCCCCCACCTCCTAAACCCCGACCGGCCTCGCCACAGCCCTCCTGCCACCCCAGGCTGGCGCTTCCGTTTGGATATGAGATGGAAGGGGGGAGTGCAGCCAGCTGCCCGCCTCCCTCTGACTGAGGGGTGGGAGGCGGCGCCGGGAATGTCCTTTCTCGCTTGTCCACGGACACGAGGAAACAGGGGCCCCCAGGACGGCCCTCCCGCCAAGGACGCGGCTCGGCAGCGGCCGGGGCGGGGGCCGAGGCCGGAGGCCGCAGCCCCCAGCCCCGCCCCGCCCTCCGGCCCCGCACGGCGCTCCCGCCAGGCCCCGGCGCCCGCCCGGCGGCGCCTCGGTGCGCGGTCCCGCCCCCGGCCCGGCCCCGCTTACCCGGGGCGCTGCAGTCCGCACACACCTCCGCTCGCGGCCCCTTCCGGGACATCCTCAGCGGCGACGCGGCCGCAGCCCTCTGGGCCAGCGTGGGGGGCGCGGGCGGCGGGCCCGGGCGGCGGCGGCCCCTGCTGCCCGGCCCGGCTCCGGCAAGGCCCCGGCTAGGCTCCGCGCGCCCGGCCAACCGTCCGCCCCCGGGGCTGGCCCGGAACCCGCCGTGCCCGCCCGCCCGCTCGCCCTCGGGCGCCCTCCGCCCCGCGCCGCCCCGCGCCGCCCCGCCGCCGCTCGCCGCTCGCTCTCTCCGCCCCCTGCGCGGCTCTCGGCCGCTCCTGCAGGAAGCGGCGCAGGCCCGGCCCACCGGGGGAGGGGCAGCCTGCACACCCGCCCCACCGCCGGGCCCTGCCGGCCGCGCCTCCCGGAGAAAGGAAGCCGGGAGCGCGGGCGGGAGGGGGTGGGGGCGTTTAAAGGGGCCGCGGCAGCGGCCGCCGCCGGGCCCGCGCTGCAGCGTCGCCTGCGCCCTGGACTGGGCTCCGGCGCGCCCCTGTCCCTGAGGCTGTGCGAGCTAGCCTCACAGCCCCATCCCCTTCACTGAGACGGAAGCTGGCCGGTGGAGCTTGAGCCCAGGGACAGTGACCCCTGGGGATCAAAGAAGAGAGTAAGGAGCTGAAGGCCCAGGCCCCCCTCCTCATCCAGAGGCTGTGGTTCGGGGTAACGTTCCTGTCTCTGTTTGGGGTGAGTTGTGCGTTCTGGTCCGCTGTGTGTTCACATCTGTGTGTCCAGGTGTTTGTGTGGTCACACTCTTGTTGACTACGCACACCGCCAACAATATGGACGCCCAAGTGCCAGAGGTCATGCAGTGTATACCCCTGCCTCCGAGCTGAATAAACATCTATCCCTCCTCCAGGCTTCCATCCAGAAATGAAAGAGTGTGGACTGTTTTTGAAGACCTCCTGAGCAGTGACCACTGTGCCTGTGTACAGTAATACCCACTTGGCATCGGTCTTGCATACATCATTGGTGTTTCTGAGCCACGGGAAGTCTGCGTGTCCAGGGCACAAGCATATAACATACAGGGGCCTTTTTTGCGGTGGTTTTTCCTCCTGGACTTCACACAGAGACTCGTTGGAGGATGGGGGACAGGGAGAGGAGGCAGCAGGCCACACGTGGGTGCACCCCAGCACTGAGCATGCTCCCCCATACACGTGTGCCCCACGTGCACCCAACCCCCATCTTGCAGCAAGAAAGGCTAAAGCGCTGGGTTTGTGGAGAGAGGGCAGGGGTGCTAAGGCCCAGGCCCAATGGGTCCTGATGAAGTGGTGACACGATTAAAGGAGGGTTCCCCAGTGGCAGGCGGGGAGTCCTGCTTAGTAACAAGGGGTGGGGGTAGGAGGCGAGTCCTTGGGCAGGGGTGCAGGAGTTGGTTGATTTTAAACCAGCGGTGCCAGAGCAGCAGTGACTTGTGGGTGGGCAGGCTGCTTCCCTGGGGGAGACAAGTAATGCTCATGAGTCACACCACCCGAAATACATGCAAAGCTGCCTCCATCGCCTTTCTCTGCAGCCCAGATTGACAAGTTTGTTTGAAATCGCGATCCACGGGGTATATTTATAATCGCACCTTAAAAAAAATCTCCTTGCAATCTTCCCCTCCCCCCCCCCATAGCCAGCCGTTCAGCTTGCAGGGCTTCTGGGAGCAAAGATACCTCGCGGTGGGGGGGGGCACCACCTGCCGCCCGGTGCTGCACCCCCCACCCTCAGGAGTCCGTCCGCCGAGTTGGTGGTCCCACCCCTGGCGATGGGAGGAGCGGCCAGGAGGCACGGGCGCGCGTACACACACACACACACACACACACACAAACCGCACAGCCCTTGAGCGGTGGCCGCCCGTTCACCCCCCGATCGACCCCCAGCTATGGAATTTCATTTATTAAATGTCGAGGCGGCTGCTGGCAGCCCCATAGCTCGACTGTCTTTGTTTCTCTGCTGTGTGGGCGCGTCTCGAGCACGTGGCAGCTGGAGAGCGCGCAGGCGAGGAAAAGCGACCTGGGTTTAGAGTCCAGGGCTGCGGGACAAAAAAGAGAAACTGGCTGCCGGGAGGATAGGGCCCCCAGTCCAGGCTGAGGTCCCTTCCTCCTAGAGCTCCAAGCCTTTCCAGGGGAAGAGGCATGAGTCACCCTGTTCCTTCAACCCCACTAGCCCCATCTCCTGGTTGGCCCTGGGACTACCTGGGAGTGGCCCAAGCACGGATCCACTCTCCAAACTTTGTTCCTGAAGCCCCCAGCCTCGCTAGAGCCGAGCTTCTAGGCCTGGGGCTAGGGGTAAAAGGGTTTCAGCAGGATCTCCCTTTGGCGACGTCGCCTCTTCAGGAAACAAGGCAGTTAAAAGAGAAATCACAAGGTTCTAAAAACAATTTAATGAGGAAAAAGTACAGGCATTCTCCGGGCCACTCCTAGTCGTCCCTTCCCAGCTCCAGCCTCCTTCCCAGCTCCAGCCTCCTCCCCAACTCAGGCTGCAGCCACGACACTCTGCTGACCCCTCGTGGTGGAGCTGGGCAGCGGTCCCCGGCTGCTGGAGATGGCAACTGGCTCCTCCCGGGCTGAAGAAAGGGGCGAGGCAGTCCACTCCTCCCTCATCCTTTCCCGCCCAGGGCTGGCACTGCAGGGTGTGGAGTAGGAAGGAGAGAAGACCACACAAAAGAAACCTGACAGAGGCTTTGAGAGTTTGCAAGCTTTTGCTAGCGCCTCCCACACAAACACTTCTTGGATTGTTCTATGTAGGGCTGGTATGGAATCCCTTATGCCTGTCTTGTTCTAAGGTGGGCTCAGGAAGGCACTGCGCCTGGTCCTGCCACCTGTCCTAGTCGGCCTGGTTGGGGAAGGGATGTGCCAATATCAGGGGCAGTCACTATCCTTAGCTCACTCCAGGAGGTAGTATTTAGGGTCATATTTTAGAGGTGAGCAGTATGAGAAACCAGAAAATTTAAGCAATTTGCTTAAGGTCAGGCGTTTGGTAGGGAGGATTTCGAACTCAGGTTCTCTCAGACTCCCAGTCCCTCCTCCCTCCAGGAACTGGGCCAAGCTACTAGGTCCTTCCAGTTCTTGCAATAGGCAGTCCCAGAGGGCCATTTCACTTTTACCATAGCCTCTGCAGGCACATTTCTGGAAAGACCTCTCTGCCCTGAGGTTATCCAGGAAGAAGACAAGCTCTGGAGTCAGTCACTTTCTCTCCTGAGGGGACATGGGAGGAGGTGGGAACTGCCACCTGCTGCTGTCTATGCCCAGCCCCACTCGGGTCCTTGCAGAGAACAGTATGGGGGAAGAAGAGTTTGTCCTCCTGGCTTTAACGGACATCCTCTTTCTAATGTCAAATGTGGAAGATGGAGTTTAATTTCAAAAGGCAGGGAATATAAAAAAAATATATAATAAAAGGCAAGGAAGACTCCTATGTAGTATTTTAGGTGCCAGATTCCTGATTGGTGCAATGACCCATGGCACTAACACCCCGCACCCTTCTCGGGAGTCCTGTCAATCACTCTTTTCTTGGAATGTGGATCCCTGCTCACGTTCCATCGGGACCCAAACTCAATACCGAAGGCCACACCTTTCCACACTCCTTAATGCTTGAGCAAGGCCTGTAACCCCCTCCTCCTTCCCCAGCAAAAGGCAAAAATGCCAGCGGATGGGGGTTGCGCCCCCATTCATCTGGCGTCAGGGCACTGTCTCCGCTCCGGCCAGGCCTGAATGCCTCACCATCCTCTCAGCAGATCAAAGGAGCGTCAGTGCGGGACCCTCTTCCGCCACTCGCCACCCTGATTCCACGCGGCGGACTACAAGCCCCATGATGCTGCGGGGCCAAGTTATAACCAGCTCGCCCGGAGCACCCGCGTCCCCCTCCTGTCTCCCCCGCATCCCCGCATCCCTCGCCGGCCGCTCGGGCAGAGGGCCGGGCTATGCAGCTGCGGGGCGCCGGGGGCCGCGGGCGCGCGTCCCTGCGGCGGCGGCGTCTCTGGGGCCCGCGCCCCGTGCGCCCCCGCTGCGGGCGCCTGCTCCCTCCACCGAGCGGCGTCTTTGTGTGCGGGGGTGTGGGAGGCGAGGCGCGAGTCCGCGCCGCGCCGCCGAGTGCCCGCGCCCTCCCCGGGCGGGTGGGGGCCTCTCCGCGCCACCCGCCGCCGCCTCGCGAGGACGCCCGCGGCCCGCGCCGCCCGCACCGCGCCGGGCGCGCCACCCCCGCCCGCCGGCGCCGCTCGCACATGCCCGAGCCGCAGCCCTGCGAGCAGGCAACGCCGGCCCCCCGCCCCGCGGCCCCGGGCCCCGGCTCTGGCGCCGTCCCTCCTCCCGGGCCGGGCGCCGCGGCCCCGGCATGAGGAGCGGGCGATGATCCCCGCCAACGCCTCCGCCAGGAAAGGGCCCGAGGGCAAGTACCCGCTGCACTACCTCGTGTGGCACAACCGCCACCGCGAGCTGGAGAAAGAGGTCCGCGCCGGCCAGGTAAGAGCGCCGTCGGGGACCCCACGGCCCGGCACGCCCGCCGGGCGTGGGGAGGGGGTGCGGCGCGGGCTGTCCCGCCCCCCTGGCGAGTTTGCAGCGCTTCTTTGTTCGCAGCCGCCGCTTTTGTGCTGTTGACCCAGAGAGGGTGATGGGAGAGGCCCCCGCCCGCTCCCCTCCGGCCGGGAAGGGCGGCCCACACGTGCTCCGGACCCTCCCAGATTGGGGTAGGGTACGCCGTGCACCTCCTACGCCGGGGCAGAGAGGGGGCTGCGGGGAGGGGCTGCCAGCTCCATCTGTGTTCCACGCGGTGGGAGAGTCCGCCCCACTCAGCCCAGCAGCGACACCTCCCGCGTGAGTGTGCGGAGCTGGGCAAGGCCTGCGTAGGGAAGGGGGGGGGGTCACAGGTCAAGGATCAGAGAATAGGCTGTGACACTCGCAAACATTCCAGCCCCACCCAGTGCCCTCTACCCTAACAGCTGTTTGCTCGCACTGGGCAGAGCCCCTGATCTCTTAGCCCCCAGCACTGGCTCAGGAATGAGTGCTGAGAGAGACCCTCCAGGGTGAAGCCCTGAAGGGCCTTGTCCAGGTGCTGAAAGGCGCTCTCCTGCCCTCTGGTGCTGGGGCCTGGCTTCTAGGTGCTGAGGCAACTAGGGGCACGCTGGCCTCTGGCAGGATTTGAGGTTTGCACACAGAGTGGGTTCCCTGGTTCCTTTAGTCAGTGAGAATGGGTAGGTCAGCCAGCTTTGGCTGGGCAGTGGCCTCCAAGAATATAAGGTAAGAGATGGGGTCTCCTGGCTAGTCTTCAGGACCAAGGCAGGCAGGCACAGGTCACAAGTAGTTCCCAGCTCTGCCCTTGGCCCCCAGATCACAGGAAGGCACTTGTGGCATGGAGGACTCACCCTCCTGGGTGGGAAAGCAGGAGCCAGAGCTGGGCCTAGCCTGCCCTTGTTTGCCTCCAGTTGAGGCCTGTAGACTTGGCTTGGATCTCTTATCCTAAGGCCATAGGCTGGGAGTTGCCCCCCTTTGGGAATATGCCTTTTGAAGGCCACTTCCTGAGTCATAGGAAGTTCAGTTTGTGGAGCTATCTGCTTCCCTAGGGAAGAGTGAGGTGGAGAGCAGGATACTGCCAGATGGCGAGCGAGGTGAGGGCCAGAGTGTGCCTCTGAGGTCCACCACTGAGCTCTCAGAGCAGCACAGCATCCAGCAGCCCTAGGAACTGGGATGACCTGAGCCTCCAGGCCTCCAGGCTGGTCAGGGTGTCCACTTCCATTCTACCTCTGCTTCCACAAGGATGCTCCAGGTTGCTCCTCAGACCATGTCTCTGTTTATCCACCAGACAGGAAGTGGTATCAGAGTGGTAGGTCCTGGAGGGCAAAGATGAACATGGAGACCCCACTCTGGTGATGCAACTGTGAACAGGGAAGTGTCCTGTGATGTGGAGGTCCAGCCTCTCCTGGCTCTTCTCTGCTTTCCTCCCCTGAGGGCAAAAGAAGACAAGCTTCTCAATGGTTACAGCTGGAGGGATTTATGATCTGAGAGGAACTTCCTGATGGGATGGTTGCTGGTTGGTCGAAGAACTGTTAGGCAGAGGACAAGTGGCTGAATAGGCAGAACACCTCAGTCGCACCCCCCCTGCCCAAGCGCTGGGTGGGCCTTTTCTTGCAGAGGTGGGAGAGAGGCAGAATGCCCTAGAAGAAAAGGCCCTGTTACCCAGGTCAGGAGTCGTCTTGCTGGGGTAAGGCCAGAGTGGGGAGACTGGAGCCCGTTGTAGGTAGAGGCGGTTGGGACCACTGAGTGTGTTCCCTTCCTCTGCCCTCAGGCTGCCACAGAAACTAGGCACGAGGTTCACCCCACCCCCACCCACTCATCCTCCCACCTTGGTGAGTTTGTGTCTTCTTGAGATAGATACTGCCTGCCCTGATCCAAGCCAGGAGGAATATAGGTCACTTATTGAGATTAAACCCTTCTTCAACCATAAAGGAGTCAGGCTGGTCCTCTCCTTTGCTCCCGGGGTGCCAAGAAGGGGAATGCCAGTCAGTCTGGGTGGGAGGACCCCCGACTGTTCCAACTCCAGGACCAACCCAGAGTGATGCTTGCATCTGCATGTGCACTGCTCAGTCCTCAGGGCCTAAGACTCCCCGGGAGAGCTGAGGGTGCCCAACTCAGCCATCTCTTGCAGGTGATGGGTCTGGGGGTCATTGCCTAACATCATAATGAAACCTGTAGACCCCTGGCATCTCTTCTGGGGGCACTTGATCTCTGGTGTTCTTGGCACCCACTGTCACAGAAGACAGCCAGGCTTTCCTCAAACACACAGCAGTTGGGTTTCCCTGGCCTTCACTTGGCATAGCTGCCTCTTCTTCCCTCCAAGAAAGCCCTGCAGAGCCGCCCCCCTCACCGTGGGCAGGCTTGGCAATGCTGGCTAAGGGGGGAGGGAGATGGCAAGGCAGGCTTCTGAGAAGGTTCATTGGGGGCTGGAAGCAGGGCGTGGCGGGGAGATGGGAGGCGCTCAGTGGGTGCTTTTTGGTGAAGGGAGGGGTCCATGATCACCCCTAGCTGATACCCAGCAATACAGTGGCTGCTGGTCTCCTGCTTCCTGCCACACCGCTGCTCTGCCAGGTTGGGAGAGGGCAGGGGGTTGTCAGGCAGTGGATGTGCAGTCCTCCCTTGGCTGGCAGGAGGCCCTGAAGTCCAGGCAGCTAGGCATGGCCTTGGTTCTGGAGTCACGAGTCCCTGGTGTTCTCTTGGGTGGGAGGTGGAGGACAGACAGAACAGTTCCCTGGGGGAGGGCTGAGGAGAGCAGGGTTCTTCCCTGGCAACACGCACTCTGGAGGGGGCTGGACTGGGTCCCAGGGAAACATTTTCTTTTTTAAGGGGGCTGCCTCCACCATGGTCCTTCCCCCACTGCTTTCCCCAGCTCATCCTTCTGACCTAGAGGCAAGTGAGATGGGACTGTGGGGCCCCTGGATGCTCAGTCAGAGGCTGCCCCACCCAAGGTACCTGTTGTGTCCAGGAGCCACCTGTGATCTCCTCTCCTCGCAAAGCAGGCAGTCCTGGGTATGGGCCATCACCACAGCTGTGAGTTGGGAAGCTCAGGAGAGGGAGCCACAAACCCTAGAAACCAAAAATCAATGTGTCTGGGATGAGGGGGAGGGGCTGCATGGGGCAGGATCACGGGAGTGGGTGGAGGGAGAGCTGCCACCCCCACTGGCCCAATGCCACTTAAGGAGGCACCCTGCCTCCCTGCCCCTTGAGGCCTGCCTGGTGGGAGAGCAGAGAAGCAGTGGACCTACCAGATGCTGGCTGCCCTCCCTGGGGCTGAGGGATGGAGTGAGGCAGGCAAAGCCCCAGGCTCTGGGCCTCTCACCTTACCTCTCCGGCCCCTGCGTTTCGCTTCTCCCTTTGGTGTGTTCTTGTAAGAGTTCACCTACCAACAGGGCTCTGCTCAGGCTAAACAACTTTCACAAATACCCAGCTAGTGCATGTGGGTTCAAGGGGTGTGCGTGTACGGATGTGCTGGTAACCACGGGTTACACGAGTAGAGGCTTGAAGGGCCAGAGGGCGGCTGGGCACACATGTGGTTGTACATTTAGGTGTGCACAGGTACTGTGAGTGTAGAAGCAAGAGTAGGAGTGTGTACCCTTACAGGTGTGTGTGTATGTGCGTGTGCATGCATGCGTGTGTGTGTGTGTGTGTGTGTGTGTGAGCAGGCAGGTACCTGAGTGGAAGCAGGAAGGCTCTCTGCTCAGGAAGCCCCAGCTCCTAAGGTCACAAGACCCCGCCATTCTTGACTCCAGCTGAGGTTGGCTGGGGCGCGGAGTTTCCATCCTTTTGGTGGGGAGGGCTGGGTGTTGGGTTTCATGGAAAACCTTTTCATTCCAGCAATTAAATAGCTGCAGGCCTTTGCTGAGGAAATGAATGAATTCCCCCACCTGGGCCCCGGGCAAGGTGCCGCTTCCACTGCAGGCCCCGCTTTGGACGGGTGAGGGGGAACTTCTTGGAGGTTTGGCTGACAGTATGCAGGGCTCATGTTGGCCCTGGAAAACAGTGGTGCCTTGGGGACCCTGGAGAGGGCTGTCAGGAGAGCTCCTGAGGAGGTGGAGGGGGGCACCCCTGCCTGGCAGGCAGTGCCAGCCTCTGTGGAGCCCAGAACTGAGGCACCTGAGGGGGAGGGTGGCGGCATCTGGAGCCCTGGGACCAGGTAGGTGCCCTGCTGGCTCCCTGGGGCCTTGTTAGCAGCAGCAGCAGCAGCATCTGGGGCAGGGCCGGTGGGAGGCACAGTCGGCTCAGCTGCAGCCCCCTGGGAAGGCCGCCTCCTGACACCCCCACCCCCCCACCCCTACCCCTGCCCCAACGCAGCCAGCTCAGGGTCTGTGGATCCTGCATCGCTCCTGCCCCTGGACTCAGGACTCCACCCAGGTCGATCCCGAGGGGCTCAGCTCAAGGCAGGGAATCAGCAGTGCCCCCTTCTCTGTGGGGAGCTGGGGTAGAGGAGCAGCAACGGGCCACTCACAGCTCCTGGCTACAGCTCAGAGGGCCACAGGGGGTCCACAGGTACAGTGTTTCATTTGGTTTGGGGTTTTTTTTTTTTTTTTTAGGCTCCTAATATATTTAAAAATGAAAAAATGCCAACAGAGGGGTATAAAATTATATAAATAATTTAAATTGTCTTATTTTTGACAAAGGGGTTCCTACTCATGTTTAAAATATGTAACGGTTGCTAGAAGGCAGCAGCCCTCCCCGCCTCTCCATCTCAGCCCCCAGAGGGAGCCACTCGGAACTGTTTAGGCTCTTCCATTATTTGCCTCCATGATTATAAACAATACATGTCTGCAACTATTTACTGGCTAATCAATTTTGCACGTTATTGCCTTGCATTCCTTCCCCATGTCCCTTCAAAATAGTCATCTATGCATCTGTTTAGTAAGTATTCCTTAAGCACCAGTTATGTGCCAGACACTGTCCAGGGACCGGGAATATAGCACCAAACAAAACAGACAGCCCGCCCCTTTGTGGGGTCTACAGTCTGGGAGAGGGAGACGAGGAAAAATAAGCAAGTTAATGCCTAAAGAAAACTCGAGCAGGATAAGGGGCAACAGATAGATAAATAGCAACTGTCATTTGAGATGGGTCGTCAGGGCTGGCCTTTCTAAGGAGGTGACATTTGAGCTGTGGCCTCAGTGAAGTGAGGGAGGAAGCTTTGTGGCTATCCGGGGGAAGATGGTTTGGGGGAGGCCTCCGTGCAGGAGTGGGGCTTAGAGGAGAGCATGTGAGTTCAAAGAGATGTCCAGGATTCTAGTCTAAACCGGGGGCGGGGGGGGGGGGGAGGGGGGGCATGGAGAGGCTGAGCTCAAGGGCGGCAGGACGTGAGGAGCACGTCACAGGATGACAGTGCTTGCGATGGGCCCTGTGGAACCGAGAGGAGTGGCAGGAATAAAGTGAGAGATGCGGTGGCTGCGACCAGGAGGGTAGCCTGAAGGTGGCAAGAACTGTGACGACTCTGGGTCTGTTTTGAAGGTAGAGCCTATAAAGTCGGGGTTTAATGATGGATTAGACACAGAAGGTGAGAGAAAAGGAAGATAGAGAAACAGTCCCACAGTTTCTTACCTGGAATGGGAGTGAACTGAAGTGCTGTTTACCATGATGGGAGAACTGGGGCAGGTGAAGCTGTCCAGGAACAGCTGGAGTGAAGAAAGAAAGGGAAAGAGGTCGTGGGAGGTCATAATGTCTCATGTGGTTTCATGAATTCGATTTCCCCCCCCCCTTTTTTTTTTTTTTTTGTCCTTTTAGGGCAGCACCCAGACACCTGGAGGTTCCCAGGCTAGGGGTTTAATCGGAGCTGTAGCCGCTGGCCTACACCACAGCCATAGCAACACGGGATCCGAGCCTCGTCTGCGACCTATACCACAGCTCACGGCAACGCCAGATCCTTAACTTACTGAGCAAGGCCAGGGTTCGAACTCGAAACCTCATGGTTCCTGGTCAAATTCGTTTCTGCTGCGCCACAACAACAGGAACTCCCAATTTCTTTTTTGTATTTTTGAGGGTGTAAATTATTGCCCCCCCAAAAAAGTTTTCATTCATTGACATCTGTGGGTTTTTAGCATCTATTTGTATGTATCTGTTTGTATGTATCTATTTGTATTTATATGTCTCTTTCATATTGGCAGCTTTCCTTAAGTGTCCAGTCACCCGTGGCTGTTGGGGTAGATTTAAGGATGGGGGTGTGGAGCTTATTAATGCATGGGTGCTGCTATAAAATGATTGGGCTGACTATTGTAAGATCCTCAAATGTCTTACCCAGAGGTCTTTGGTGCTTTTAGTTTCTACAAGGAAGAATTCTCCAGTCTCCTGCTAGGGGTAGGATGGAGCAATGCTGTGTGCTGTCTGGCTTCCAGCAGTTCAGGACCTGAGGCAGGGAAGGGGTTGGGCTTTCACTGTTCAGCAATTTTGAGTCCCATGACCTCATCCTCAGACCAGTGTCCCTGAGTCCAGTGCATCTCAGGTTCAATTTCTATAAAGAATAAACCCCTGGCATTCTGTGGAGCCGGGGGGAAGCATCTCCCACCTTCATGAGATTGGGGAGGGGCCAGGGGTTCTGAGTTTTAACTAGGCCCCTCTCCCCATATTCAGTTCTGAGTCTTATTCTCTCCTCTGCTGTTCCCACTGCCTGCATGGCCTACACTTTTCAAGGATGCTAAGAGAGCATTTGGCTTGCTAATCACTGGGGTGCTCCTCTGGGATGTTCCGTGAAGCTCCAGCCACTTTCTTGTGGGTTTTAACTATTTTATTGGCATTCTTATAAACATTTATTTTTTGAGGAAATCTTCATTCTTTTGTATAGATCTAAACTTCCCTCTGGGATCATTTTCCTTCCACTTGAATAACTTAACATTTCTTGCATGTCTTCTGGTAACATTCTTTTAGCTTCTGGTTGTCCACAAAAGTCTTTCTTTGCTCTTTTTTTGCATTTGTTTTTTTCTTTTCATGATCGCACCTGAGGCACATGGAAGTTCCCAGGCCAGCAGTTGAATCACAGCCACAGCTGTGGCCTACATGACAGCCACAGCAACACTGGATCCAACCCATATGTGACATGTGCCACACCTTATAGCAATGCCCAATTGCCAACCCACTGAGCCAGGCCAGGGATCGAACCCACATCCCCACAGAGACAATGTCAGGTCTCTAATAACCTGCTGAGACACCATGGGAACGCCCCTCTTTTTATTTTTGAGGTATATGTTTCACAACATATAGAATTCTAGGGTGACAACTTTCCCCCCAGCACTTTAAAGATTTCATTCTTTGTCTTCTAACTTGTGTGGTTTTTAACGATAAGTATGTAGTATTTCCTATATGTGTCATTCCATACACAGTATGTCTGATTTCCAAAATGCTTTTAAGACTCCTTTTATCACTAGTTTTCGGTATTTGATTATAATGAGGCTTGATATAGGTTTTTTGGTGTTTGTCTTCCTTGGAATTCATTGAGTTTCCTGGTTCTGTAGATTTGTCACTGTATTAGTTTCTACAACAAATTACCACAGGCTGGGTGGGTTAAAACAACAAAAATTTATTCTCTCATCATTTTGGAGGTTGGAAGTCCAAAGGCTCTAGGGGACAATCCTTCCTCTTCCAGCTTCTGGTGGCTCCAAGTATTCCTTGGTTTGTGGCTGTATAACTTCAGTCTTTGCCTCCAGCTTCACATGGAAACTCTCTGTGTATCTCTCCTCTGTGTGTCTTATAAACACACATAATTGGATTTAGGGCCTACCTGGATAATCCAGGCTGATCTCATTTTGAGAACCTTAATTTGATTATATCTGCAAATACCCTTTTTCCAAATCAGGCCACATTCATATGTTCTAGCAGTTAGGATATAGACATATATTTTGTGGGGGCACCACCATTCAACTCACTAAAGTAGTTTCTTTTTTCTTTTTTCATCAGATTTGTAAAAGTTTTGGCTACTTCTTTAAATTTGTCTTATTCTTCCACTTCCTTATCCTTATCCTTCCCACAGGATACTATGGGACTCCAAGTACACATATGTTAGAATACCTTTAGTGTATTATTGCTGGGGCTGTTTTAATGTTTTTCAGTACTTTTTTCCCCCCTCTGCTTCAGTTTGTCTAGTTCTATTGCTATATCTTCAGACTCACTGATTTTTTTTCTTTTTTTCCCCTTTTTTTTGGGGGGGGGCTGTACCCAAGGCATATGGAAGTTCCCAGGCTAGGGGTCCAATCAGAGCTGTACCCCCTGACCTACACCACAGCTCACAGCAAGCCTGGATCCTTAACCCACATCCTCATGGATACTAGTTGGGGTTGTAACCTGCTGAGCCACAGTGGGAACTCCCCATCCATCTTTATTATTTCTGTATGTTTCTATTAATGATTTTTCTCCTGATTATGGATTATATTTTCCCACTTTTATGCATGCCTAGTAATTTTTCACATGATGTTGGACACTGTAAACATTATGATATTGAGCATCAGGATTTTGCTGTCTTCCTTTAAAGAGTGTTAGTTAGGAGTTCCCGTCATGGCGCAGTGGTTAACTAATCTGACTAGGAACCATGAGGTTGTGGGTTCAATCCCTGGCCTTACTCAGTGGGTTAAGGATCCCGAGTTGCTGTGGCTGTGACGTAAGCCAGCGGCTACAGCTCCGATTGGACCCCTAGTCTGGGAACCTCCATATGCCATGAGAGTGGCTCCAGAAAAGACAAAATAAATAAATAAATAAATAAAGAGTATTAGTTAGGCTTTGTTCTGGCAGACTAAGGTACTTGCAACTCAGTTTGATTTTTTTTTTAGCTTATTTTTAATCTTTATTAGATTATGTCTGGTTGAGCCTTTTCTCTAGGGATGAGTTAGCCCTACTCCTTAAGCATACATAACCCTTCTCGGGTCTCTATTGAATACCCTGGGTAGTCAACGAGGTCTCTCTACTCCAGTAGGTTGGAGCTTGACTGTCTCCCTGCCATGGGCGAGCTCTGAGAATTTACCAGCCTTTTGCTCCTTTTTATGCCTGGCTGTGTTGAGTTTCACTCTACACACATGAAGTGTTCAGCAAAGACTCAAAGGGACCACATGCAGATTTGAAGCTCTTTTTTGCACAGACCACGTCTTGGAACTATGTCCCTGCAACTTCTCGCTACCTCAGCCTCCTTGAACTCCTGTCTCTGTGTCCTTAACTCCTCAGCAAGACTACCATGCTCTGCAGGGGATTCCCCTCTCTGACTACTCCTCCAGGTAGAAATATAGGAAATCATGGGGCCCAACTTGTTTGTCTCCTTACTTTGGGAATCACAGTCATGGACTGACAGTTGCCTAAAAGTCTGAAAACAATTATTTTATGTATTTCCCACCTCAAAGTCTGAAAACAATTATTTTATATATTCCCCCCTTTAAAAATTTTTTCTTTTTCGGCTGCACCTGTGGCGTGTGGAAGTTCCTGGGCCGGGTATTGAATCTGAGCCGGAGCTGTGATCTATGCTACAGCTGCAGCCAATGCCAGATCCTTAACCCACTGCACTGGGCCAGGGGTTGAACCAGTGCCTCCACAGAGACAAGCCAGATCATTAACCCACTGTACCACAGCAGGAAGTCCATATTTCATTTTTTTTTTTTTGGTCTTTTTTTGTCTTTATAAGGCCGCATCTGCAGCATATGGAGGTTCCCAGGGTAGGGGTCAAATCGGAGCTGTTGCTGCCGGCCTACACCACAGCCACAGCAATGCCAGATCTGAGCTGCATCTGCGACCTACATCACAGCTCATGGCAATGCTGGATCCTTAACCCACTGAGCGAGGCCAGGGATTGAACCTGCAACCTCATGGTTCCTAGTCAGATTCATTTCTGCTGCGCCACGACAGGAATGCCAATATTTCATATATTTTGAAGCAATAGTTTTCTCTGTTCATGATGGGAGGGTAATTTCAGTTATCTCATCATGTTGGCGAAGAAGCCTTTTACTGGCATTTTAATCAAGTCTTGAGGAGGAGAAGAGGAGTTACATGCATGTGGTCACTGAATTTTTTTTTTTTTTAATTTTATGGCCACACCCATGGCACATGGAAGCTCCAAGGCCAGGGATTGAATCTAAGCCACAGCCTCCAACCCATGCTGCACCACTGGCAACACCAGATCCTTTAACTCTCTGTGCTGGGCTGGGGAACAAACCCACACCTCTGCAACTTGAGCCATTGCAGACTCCCAACCCACTGTGCCACAGCAGGAACTCATGGTCACTGAATTTAACTAGAAGTCCTAGCTTCCTGAAATATATCCAAATATTTATCTTTAATAATCATATGCTTTGGCTGATAAGAGCATATCACCCAACAGAATCTCATATGCAATATAATCATGCTATTCACAAAACAATAAGGTTTATAAAAGAAATGTTAATACATAGTGTCCCACAGGCAGGAGACACGGCTTTGAAGTTGTACCATGAACACATTCTTTCATTCCTATGAATGTATTATTGCAACTGTTTGCTAAACCTCCCTCACTTAGAAATATTATCACGTAATATCATGATCTAAGTTGGTAGCTCTCCCTAGACCCCCAGGATAGGTCCTGTCTGATATGCACTCCCCGACCTCAGGTGGCACATGTCAGACCACCTATCAGCTCCATGCTTGCCCTTCACGGGTAGCCCACTGGGTCTTAAGAGAGTGAATCCAGTCAGGGTGCCTACGTGGACAGGACAGGAGGCAGTCCCGACCTTTTTCAGAGTTACTTCCTGCCCTGTCTTGCAAGCCCTTTTCTTTTCACCTGACCCCAGCTCACTATGTCTTTCTTTTCCATTGTCTTCTAAGATGGGCAAGGCAGGACAGCCAGGTGGTTGCTACCCACTTAGAGGCTGGTGGGCTTAGATGGGCTGCCTCAGAAGTGACCAGGGCAACCTCTTTACCTCCTCTAGGTGGACATTGAACAGCTGGATCCCCGTGGGCGGACGCCCCTGCACCTGGCCACCACCCTGGGGCACCTCGAGTGTGCCCGTGTGCTGCTGGCACATGGTGCAGATGTGGGCAGAGAGAACCGCAGCGGCTGGACAGGTGGGCACCCCTGCCCACCCCACCCCACAGCTTGGGTCTCCCCAGCATCGCATCCTCACCTCTGGCTGGCTGAGGGACCCTAGGCTGGGTCCTGTCCTGTGACATTGCCTTCCCCTCCCCCAGTGCTCCAGGAAGCTGTGAGCACCCGGGACCTCGAGCTGGTGCAGCTGGTGCTGCGGTACCGGGACTACCAGCGTGTGGTGAAGCGGCTGGCGGGTATCCCCGTGCTCCTGGAGAAGCTGCGCAAGGTGAGGGCTTGCCTCTCAGCCTCCCCATCAGAGCCCTCAAACCCTCGCTCTAGCGCAGATTCAGCCACTCTCCTTTTCATCCTCCAGGCCCAGGACTTCTACGTGGAGATGAAATGGGAGTTCACTAGCTGGGGTAAGAGGGCCGACAAGGGCCTCTCTGGGCCCTCCCCCACTTCAGGCTTCTCCGCTTGCTGTTCCCCTGCCTGGAGTGCTTGACCCATGGCTCCTTCTCACCTTTCAGTTCTCAGCCCACTTTCAGAGGCCTTTCCACACTGCCTCGATCCCATTGCTTCCTTCACTTTATAATGATTGGCTCATTTGTTTGTTGTTACCTGTGACCCCTTGCCAGAAGGTAAGCTCCAAGAGGGCAGGGGTCCTGTTTTGTTCAGTGTTGTATCCCCAGTGGCTGGCACATAGTAGGAGTTTAATAAATATTTGTGGGAAGACTGGATGAAAAATTGAGTGGATGAATTAAATGCTGATTCTAGGGACTTGGTGGTGGCTGAGTCATACTTGTCCCCAACCTCAGGTGGCATGAGTCTGGCTGTAGTCTACATTTGTGGGGGGGTGGGGGGGTGCTTTTCCCCCACCAGTTCCCTTACCCTTTCCCAGCCATTCCCCTGACCCTGACCCACATGCCCTGAGGTGGCCCAGGTTGGTGGCCCAGGCACATTGAAGCCACCTCTGACCTCCTCCACCTAGTGCCCTTGGTGTCCAAGATCTGCCCCAGTGACACATACAAAGTGTGGAAGAGTGGGCAGAACCTTCGGGTAGACACCACGCTCCTGGGCTTTGACCACATGACATGGCAGCGAGGGAACCGCAGCTTTGTCTTCAGGGGCCAAGGTCAGGCAGGTAGAAGGTTGGGTAGGGTGAGGAGGCTGGGGACGGCCCCACATGATCCCTGACCCCCTGTGCTATTCTGTGGCTGGCAGACACAAGTGCTGTGGTCATGGAGATTGACCACGACCGCCGGGTGGTGTACACGGAGACCCTGGCGCTAACTGGGCAGGACCGGGAGCTGCTGCTGGCTGCCGCTCAGCCCACCGAGGAGCAGGTGCTGAGCCGGCTCACCGCACCCGTTGTCACCACACAGCTTGACACCAAGAATATCTCTTTTGAGAGGTAAGTGGGCATGGCCTTGGGAGCCTGAAACCAGCCTGGTGGTGCCCCCTCACCTGGACCCCTCTGCTTCTCCAGGAACAAGACTGGCATCCTGGGCTGGCGCAGCGAGAAGACCGAGATGGTGAATGGGTATGAAGCCAAGGTGAGGTCATAGCGCCTGGGTGCTAGATCCTGCTACACTCTTGCCTACAGCAAGCCAGGCAGGGGTTTCCTGACCACACTTTCTCAGCCTTGGAGGTACAGAGGCAATGCCACGTAGGGGAGAGGGCACCAGACTAAGAGGCAACTGATGAGAATGACGGGAGTTTACTGAACACCCAATACATTCAAGCTAATGCACTGTTCTGACATTTTACTTTATTTTTTTTTGGTCTTTTTGCCATTTCTTGGGCCGCTCCTGTGGCATATGGAGGTTCCCAGGCTAGGGGTCAAATCGGAGCTGTAGCCGCCGGCCTACGCCACAGCCACAGTAATGTGGGATCCGAGCCACGTCTGCAACCTACACCACAGCTCACGGCAACACCGGATCCTTAACCCACTGAGCAACCTCATGGTTCCTAGTTGGATTCGTTAACCACTGAGCCATGATGGGAACTCCTATTCTGGCATTTTAAATGTGTATATATGTTATGTGTGTCTATACACACGTGCATACCCAACTATGTATATATGTGTGTCTATCTCACACACACACACACACACACACACTCATTTAATGCTCACAACAACCCTTTCGGGTAAGTGCTATTATTATTCCCATTTAACAGATGTTTATCGAGCCCTTTCCACAGTTTTCCATTTATACTTCGCAACAGCTCTAGGGAGTAGGGTATGGGCCCATTTTATGATGAGAAAGAGGAGGCCCGGCATGGCTAAGTGAACTAAGGTTCAGACCTGGCTGCCTGACTCCAAAGCTTGGCCTTTACCCTTTAGAAGACTGTTGTTGGGGACCCTTAACAGTCACTCTAGGACCCTGAAATCACCCATGTAGGACCACATGGTGCTGCAGAGTGAAGGCGCTCACCAATGCTGCAAAGTTCTGTGTTGTAGTTTCCTTCTGGAAGCCTTCCCTGGTTTGTAGCCTGCTTATGACCTCTGCTTTTTGTTCCCACAGTCCTGTGCTCCCCTCCCCAGTAGAGCATGTGTCATGCCGTGTTATTACTGTCCATCTTTTTCCTGTCTCTTCAACTAGATTGTGAACCTCAAGAGGGCAGGGATCATGTCTGGCTGTGTTTGTTCACCACTGTATCCCTGACGCCTGCCTCAGTGCCTGGCACATAAGGTCTCCCCACACAATGTTTGTTGAATGAGTAAGAGAATGAACCAATGACTTCAGATATTTACTTGCTCACAGGCCTGGAGTTTGGAACAAACGGCACCCTTCCCCCGACTCTTCCTTGCAGGAAGTGTTCATAATGCCCTTGGGGGCAGGGATAGGGGTACCAAAGCTGTCTGTGAGTCCTTTCCTCATCTGTCCCCAGGTATATGGGGCATCCAACGTGGAGCTCATCACTCGGACGCGGACAGAGCATCTTTCAGAACAGCACAAGGGCAAGGTCAAAGGTAATGAGTCAGAGGTGGATGGAGGTGTGAGGAACCAGCTTCCACTTGAGGGTCTCCATCAGTATTTCCTCCGATATCCTAGCAAGAGCCAGGATAGTTTATTCAGGCAAATAGGTTTCAATTCAAGTGCCAAATCCTAATGATTGGTAGCGGCTGCCTAGAGTGTTGCTAAGAAGATTCTAAGGCGACGTCTGGGCTCAATGGGAAGGAATGCTACAGCTGATTACTATTATCTGCAGCGGACATGGGGGCAGGTGGGGAATGTCATGCATGATGTTTATTGGCTATTCTAGTCTAGGGAGACATACTGTGAGCAGAACCAGGAGTCCTGCCACTGATTCTCTCTCTGCCCACTGGTACTACCCCTGACTCTCTGGGCACCAGTTAGTCTGTCTAAATTGGAAAGATGTAACCCTCACCTCACAAGAGAACAAAATGAAGTTAATATGGAAGTGCCCCAAGGAAAACACACACATACACAAGCATACCCCCAAACTGCTCACCAAAGGCAAGTGAGCAGATTTTGTCCAGTGTCACCAACCTGAAGATCCACACTTTTGAAAGTTGCTCCTGAGCCCCTGCCCTTTGGGAGTCCCCAGTCACTTTCAGGTGAAGGTGCCTGGGTGTGTAGTGTGGGTGAGCAATCCTCCCTGGCTCTTGGGTACTGTCACTTCTGAGGGCTACCGTGTTCTCTGAGATGCCGTGTTTCTTGTAGGCTGTAAGACACCTCTGCAGTCCTTCCTGGGAATTGCTGAGCAGCATGGGGGCCCCCAAAATGGGGTGAGTGTGTGCCAGGGATACCCCTTTGTGGAAGGTGTGGATGGGGACCGGGGGAGGTATGGGAGGCATCCTGCTCAGCATGGCCTGTGTAGACCTCCTTTCTTTCTACAATGGCCAAAGCTTGTCAGCTCTACAGTGGCAGGGGGCACAGCTCTGGGGCCTGTAATGTCAAGTGGCTGGCCTGGCATCAGGGACTGAGACAAGCTCATGGGCTCCCCTCTGTGTGGTACAGACCTTGATCACTCAGACTCTGAGCCAAGCCAACCCCACTGCCATCACTGCAGAAGAGTACTTCAACCCCAACTTTGAGCTTGGCAACCGTGACATGGGCCGTCCCATGGAACTGACCACCAAGACACAGAAGTGAGGCCCTCTGCTGGTGCTGGGGAGGCGGGGGTGGGCGGGGCTGGGGGCGGTGGGCAGGGCTGGGAGGGCAGGGCCTCCATAATGTGCTGGGAGGCCATGGCTTCTACAATGTCCCTCACTCCTTGGGATCTGGGGGCAGGTTCAAGGCCAAGCTGTGGCTGTGTGAGGAGCATCCCCTGTCCCTGTGTGAGCAGGTGGCCCCCATCATTGACCTCATGGCCGTCAGCAATGCACTTTTTGCCAAGCTCCGGGATTTCATTACCCTCCGCCTGCCTCCAGGCTTCCCTGTCAAGATCGGTGAGACCCCCCCACTCCCATTTCCCTTGAGCCGCTACTGGGGGGGGGGGGGTAAGCTTAGAGGAGCCATAGAGGGGGTACCTAAAGTGTAAGGGAGTGGGTGGGGTGACTGATGGTTTCCTTATCCTCAGAAATCCCGATCTTCCACATCCTCAACGCCCGCATCACCTTCGGGAACCTCAATGGCTGTGACGAGCCGGTGCCCTTGGTGCGAGGCAGCCCCAGCAGCGAGACCCCTTCCCCAGGCAGCGATTCCTCCAGTGTCAGCAGCTCCAGTTCCACAAGTGAGGCCCTGCCCCCGCCCTGAACTTGCCCTCACTTCCCCTTCCTGTGAAGCGCTTCCCCGGGAGTGGGGAGGAGGCGGGATCCGGTCCACTCTGACCCCCAGCCCGGTGCCCTCAGCCTCGTGCCGCGGCTGTGAGATCTCCCCTACGTTGTTCGAGGCCCCACGTGGCTACAGCGTGCTGGGCGGCCAGCGAGAGGCGGCCACCCGCGACGATGATGACGACCTGCTGCAGTTCGCCATCCAGCAGAGCCTGCTTGAGGCGGGCAGTGAGTATGATCAGGTGCGTCCCTGAGGCCGCGCTGGGCCACTGGACTGCAGCGCCACCACATCTAACTGGCCTATATTCCCTCCCCGCCAGGTCACCATCTGGGAGGCGCTAACCAACAGCAAGCCGGGTACTCACCCTATGTCCTATGAAAGTCGCCGACAGGACAGGTCAGTGCCTGCCCATCCTGAGAGTGTTTAGAGACGCCTATTACCACCCCATCCGCGCCCGGCCCCATACACATGCACAGAGAACACCAGGGCACTGCTCAATGAAAGGCCCTCTTGGCTCAGAGAAATTTCTTGGTCCCTGTACCAGGGACCCTACTGGCACCAAGACGGCGTCTATCATCACCACCCTTTCCTCGGGGAGCGGGGAGCAGTACGCCCAACGCGGCTAGGGAGCAGGGGCCAGGCTTCAGCCTTCAGACCCTCACCAGCCAGGATGTTGGGGCTGGGAGTTCCAGAAGGCTGGTAGGAAGGGTTTGGTAGGGGCTGGAATCCCTAACCTAGTGGAAGGGAGCCAGGGAGGTGACGAGGGACTCATAACCTCCACTGGCGAGGCGCGAGGCCTGCGCTTGCTCTGGGGCCTCCACGCTGTCTCCCGCCCCGCTTATGGGCAGGTACGCCCGGAGCCCTCGACGTATCTTACCTGCCCCCAGGAGCGCTCCTCCTACGCCGCAGCGCCAGTCCGCGCCTTCCGCCGCCCTGGCGTCGGTCCCCAGCCCTCGGCCCAGCCCGCGCCCAGGACCAGGCGGCCACGTGTTCCGGAGCTACGACGAGCAGCTGCGGCTGGCCATGGAGCTGTCCGCGCAGGAGCAGGAGGAGCGGCGGCGGCGCGCGCGCCAGGAGGAGGAGGAGCTAGAGCGCATCCTGCGGCTCTCTCTGACCGAGCAGTAGCGCCCACTGCCCCGCCCCCCGGCCACGCCCCGCGGTACCCGCCCCGCAGCGAGGGTCTTTCGGCCCGCGCGCTCCGGCAGCTGCGTCTGGAGCCGCCGCCTCGCGGGCGCAGCCGCGCACCCGGCGCCAGACAGGGAGGGGTTCGGCCCGGCCGCGGGGTACCTTTCCGGGCCAGGGCCCTGGAGGCAGCTGGCACGGCCCGGTCTCCCTGCTTTGCTGTATCCTGACCCCCTACCCCTCTCCTCTGGGCTCGGACCGGTCCAAGGGCGGAGCCAGGAGGTCCTGAGGGGGAAACGGTTCTCGGAGGAGCATTGTCCCCATCCCTTGCTCCTTCTGGCCGGTCCTCCTTTCTGCTCACTGACCCCACTCCAGGACACTGCCCGTGAAGCCTTTGCATCTCCGCTCTTCATCCCTGGGGGGCAGCTGAGCTCCCCACGTGCTGTGTTGCTGCTTTGTCCCAGACACAAACCAGCACGTCAAGGGCCCAGCCCCTCCCCCACCCCGGCATTTCAGCGTCAAGTGCACTTAGCGGGGTGCCCGGCTCCCCCAGGCCCCACACCCCTCCCGGGTCTCAGGGTGGTCCCAGCTTCTCCTTGGGCGGCCAGAGGTTGGAGTTGCCATCCCCAAGGCACGTGTCTGTGATCAGGGAGGGTGTCCAAGGTGGCCCCCGGTCTGGGCAAGGCCTGGCTCCCTTATGACGTCTTGGCGAATGGAGAGGGGGGGGCGTAGTGGGCATGGGGCAAACACTAGACTGGACACAGAGGGATGGTCCAGGGCCCTGACACTACCACCTACCCCTTCCCACCAGCTGCTGCTAGCCCTCTGTGGTTGTGCGTCCCACTTTCCCCCACCCAGGGGCTGACTCTAAAACCCTTCATCCAATGGTGCTAACCCCCGGCTCTCCCCTGCCCCACTCCACCCACCCAGAGAAGCACAGACCCCGCCAGAGGCAGGGCCCACCGCACACCCTTGTCTGGGCTCTCAGACTGGCCTTCCTGGCTCAGCCAGTGACAGAAGGGACACAAAAGGGATGGAAGAAAAGAACAAAGAGAAGCTGTTCCTCTCACCCCCTTCCCTGATGCCAGGGGCACCAGACTGATTCTGAGGCACAAATAAAAGAGGCTTCAAACCTGAGGCTTTTCCTACCTGCCTTTACTGGGGAAGAACGCCCACCTGAGGGTTTCGGGTTCCTTCTGAACCTCACTGTGGGGAGGGCCCTGAGGTAAGTGGGTGTCTGGTGGGTCCTGAGCCGAGGGTTACATTTGTCAGGATCTCCAGGAGTCTGGAGTGGCATTTACAGAGACTGGGGGACTGGAGGCAGGAGGCACAAACTGAGCACTTGGTAAAATGTTTCATTCAGTACTTTTTGTTTTCCTCCTGAAGTCAAGGCCACAACAGAGGGCTGGGGGCAGTGTGTGTGCGTGCTTGCATGCGTGCATGCGTGTGTGTGTGTGTGTGTGTGTGTGTGTGTGTGTAGGAGGTGTGAACCTGCTTCCTCACGCCAGTTTTCTGGTTGGTTCTCCTGTGGGAGTGCCTCGAGGAAGCCGCCCTCTCCCCTGCAGGTGGAAAGAAGGAAGAGAGCCCTTTGTCATAGACTGCTGGATGTAGCCCATGGGTCCTGCTCTACAGCCAGCATTTGCGTATGTCCATAGAACTGGGGCAACGCCCGTTGGATTTACCACTCAGGGTGGTGGAGTCAAGTGAGCTGATTAGAGGGAGAAGCGTTGTAATTTTCCCCAGCTGTCTGGAGAGATGCTACCCCTTTGAGGTCAAGCCCAAGTTCCCCAACATCCCCAAGCATTTCGCTAATACTAAGCACTTCCCCTGCCCTGGGCGAGGAACAAAGGGGACACTGCCAGCGGTGCAGCACCAATGCCGAGGCCCCCATCACCCTGGGCCTTCTGAGGCCAGTTCCTGCTGAGTGCCGCTGAGTTCCCTGCAAGGCACTCAGCCCAGCGGGCGCCAGAGTCTCTGAAACGCTTCATTTGTCCAGGACTCACGCGAGGTGTGGCGTTCCCTTCCCAGTCCCGGCCCAGCCTGGGCCCAGAGAGGCGGGGTCCGGAGTTCCGGACCAAAAGCCACTTTGCCCTCCGGGCTCGGAGCTTCCCCAAGCGCTGCATTAGTCCGTGCCATCCACCAGCTCGCACAGCATGTTCTCCAAAGCGGTGATGCGCCGCTCCTGGGCCTGCACCTGCTCGCGCAGGGCCTTTATCTCCTCCAGCAGTGTCCCCAGGGTGTGCTGCTGCTGGGCGCAGAGGACAGAAGAGGAGGTGTTGGACGGAGGGTGGTAGGGGGGATGTGTAGATTGGGTGGAGCTGGGCGAGACTTTACCGACAAGGGAGTGTCGCTGGCCGACTGGCTGCGGCGGGGGCCGGGGGGTGGGCGCACGTCCAGGATGTTGCGCTTGGTGACTCGGAGCTCGCGGTGCTTGGGCGGCACGTAACCATCCCTCAACGAGATGAGCACGGGTTCTGCGTCCTGACCAGATAGCCATTCATCCGCTTCTAGGGCCGGCTCCGGGCCCGGTGTATCTGGGTAAAGGTCGTCCTGGAACAGGTCTGACTGCGGGGGTAGGGGTACAGGAGAACGAGCAGGGTGCCAGGCCAGCTCTGCTCCCTTCTGCCTTGGAGCCCTGCCCAACCCCTCTCCCGGCCACTCACCTTGCGGGGCACAGTCATAATGATGGGTTCACACTTTCTTTCATGCAACTTGTAGAACCTATAAGGGAGTGAGGTTCAGTAGCTGTGCAGGCTCCCACCCCCTTAACTTTTGTAGGGACCAAGGGATTAGAGGCCAACACCTGCTGAGTGCCTACCACGTCTTGCATTCTAAACACATCCAGCTGATAAAACACCTCTGATGGGGTGGTTATCATTAACAGAGGAAGAAAATTAAGTTTAGAGAATGTCAAGCTTGGTAGCGCTGGGGCTGGCACTGGAAACAAGCCCATGTGACACTACCAGCAAACCCTCTCTTTTTCAAAGATTACATTGCTGGGGGAAGCCCCTGCATCTTCCCGGATGGAACATGGGAACAGAGGCAGGTGATTGAGAAGGGCAAGTCTGCTGACCTTGCAATCTCGCACTTGCTGACATCCAGTCCCCGCTTGGGCATGAAGCCCATGCCCCTCTGTGGCTCCTTGCTGCTGAATGTGTTCAGGTAATGCACGAAAGGTGGTTCCTCTGTAATCTCAAAGTACCGAATGCTGCTGTCGCCCTGCAAAACCCGTCGGTTCAGAGATGCAGGCGGGGTGGGGTCGGGTGGGGGGCACATCACCATCTAGCCCCCTGTTCTTCCCTCCGGGCCGCGAGCACCTTGCCACACAGGTAGACGATGCTGGAGTCTGGATCGTAGAAGGGTAGTAGGACCCCGTTGCTTGTGTCCATCTCCTGCAGTGCCACTGGCTCCTCGAAGTTGTTCTGCCCGAGCACAGGAGGCGTGACCAGCCCTGTCCCGCCCTCTGGGCCACTTTTGGATCCCCTGAAGTTCCTTCACGCTTGCTGCCCACCCCGAAGCCCATGCGTTCCTGAGACTGCCCTGGTGAATGGAGTTGGAGACCCCTTCCTTGGACACCAGTCCGGGTCTCCCCCACCGATAACCCCCGTGCCGCCGCCGCATGCAGTCACCGCAAACCACCCCCAGGGACTCGGCATCACCAGGTGGGGGCGCCAGCGTGGGCTCCTTCAAGCGACGCAGCAAAACTGAGCAGAGGGGTGGGTGTGGGGATGGCAGGTGCTGCAAAGGGGGCAGCAGCCTCCAGCCCTGTCCAGGTGGGCATGCCCTGCGGGTGGGGGGCGCCTGGCCCCTCTCCCGTGATGCCAGTCCCCGGGGCACACACCCCAAGCGTCCAGCTGCGTTACCGGGTCCCACAGGCCCAGCTCTCGCTGGCTCATGCGGGTGAAGCCCGTAGTGAAGATTTGACCCTGGCGCGTGAAGACGGCCCGCATGGGCCTCATTCCCTCGTGGGCCGCAAACCTCTCCTGGGGGGAGGGGAAGATAGGGAGAGGCGTCACCCAGCTGCATGCCCTGGGGAGCCTGCGGGGCCAAGCAAGCAACTTGCTGACTTGGGTGTGAGGGTGGGCGGGGGTGGAGACAAAATGGGTCCTAAATACTCAGTTTCCTGGGGGCCCCTGGCTGGCTCCAGGCCTAGAGAGCGCGCTTATCTCTCAGCAGATCCCGAGCCCTTAGGCGCCCTCAGAGCAGGGGATGTCTGCGGGCTTCCTGGGGGCCGCAGCGAGGCTCTTGCCAGACGGGACCCTGCTCCGCTTCAGCTCTCTTGGGCGCGGCCACTGCTCGGGAGGGCGCTCCCGGCTGACCCAGCGAAGGAGCGAGCGCGTGCTCCCGGCGCGGCCTGGCCTACCGGGTCCCAGAGCGCGAGTTGCCGCTCACTCATCCTGCTGAAGCCGGTGCTCAGTAGCTTCCCGTCTGTAGTGAAGACGGCCCGCAGCGGGCGGGCGCCCTCGTGAGGCCGGGCTCGCTCCTGCTCGCGGGGTTAGTGGGTTAGAGCGCCCGCCGCCCCGCCCCGCCCCGGCCGCGCTGGACGCGCGCACTGCGCGCACACGTGCACGTGCCCTGCGCATCCCGCCCCCTGCGTTAGGTTGAGGCTGGTGAGCTAGGCGCTGCCACCCTCCCAGGGAACCCAGCTGGGACAAATAACGCCCGAGAGCTGCTCCCAATCCCCCGCCCGGCGGGTCAGCTAGGTTGAAAAGAGGCCTGCCCGCGAGCCGGTGTCAGGCTCAGACCCCAGAAGATGGTGCTGGGTGCCGGTAGGGAGGAGAGGGGTCCAGGAGGTCAGGTTCATGCAGGTCTGTTGGGAGTGTAGCGTTTGCAGATTCTCCCCTCCTCAGTCACAAGTGGAGCAGCCCTCTTCGATTCAGGAGAGGGGAGGGAACAGGAGCCGGGCAGAGAATTGTGGGCTGGGGGCTTACTTAGGGCAGAGGGCTGTGGTTGCAGCCACTGCTGGGGATGACTAGTGTCTGGGGTTGAGGTGGAGGAGATGAGAACTAGAACCAGGGATTCAGGGGGTTGCGGGTACAGAGTCCTGCCAGCTGTCCCCTGGGGTAGGGTTTGGGGAGGGGCCAGGCTAGGCACTCACCGCCACCACCTGGCCCTTGCGGGGGTCGATGATGCGCAGGGTCTTGTCCTTGCAGGTGGTGGCTAGCAGGCTACCATTGCTGTTCCAGCACACACTGTGGATGACGTCCGGGTGTATGTCGTCTAGACTCAGGAGCACCTCCCCAGTGCCCACATTCCAGATGATGATCACATTGTCACCACCTGCCCAAAATGGCCAGGCACTGTCACCTGGGCCCTGCCTTTTGCCACTCCCTCTGCCCCCCATCTGTGGCAGAGACCCCTCTCTAGGCCCCCAGACCTGCACTGAGCAGAACGTTCCGGGCTGTGGGGTGCCAGGAGAGGATGCCCACACGTTTGGAGTGGCCCTCAAGTGTGATGATGGGCTCCGTAATGTTGCGCATAGGGGTATAGTCTGGAATCTGCCACACCTGGGTAGACGGAAAGGCGTAGAATGGGTGGGATGAGGAGCCCACTGTGTCCCTCTGTTCCTCCTCTACATACCCCACCCCTTTCCCCTCCAACCCTACCCCCTACTGGCTCTCTTGAGTGGTAAGGGTCAAATGCAGGATGAGATGAGATGGTGCCTGCCTGGAGCAGAAGAAGAATGGAGCCAGAAGGGGGCACTGCCAGCTCTCCAGAGACCTCCCTACTCATCCAAACAGGGAGACTTCAGAGCACCACCCCCCTGCTCTTCAGGCCGCAAGGTGGCCATGGCTATAATTAGTCCTAGGCAGTGCATCCTGGGAAGGGATAGGCATGTAGCTAAAAATAGCCTGGGAACTGGGCAGGGCAGGGCCCTGGGACTCAGCACCTTCCTTAGCACCTTCCTCAGCACAGGTGAGGCAGCTCTCCCTGCTTCCTCCGCCCAACAGCCCAGCAGCATCCCCCTGGCTCCTACCATGATGGTGGTGTCATCTGAGGCACTGGCGATGACGTTGTCATTGTGTGGGCACCAGTCAATGTCCAGCACAGGGGCAGTGTGCCCAGTGACCAGTGGGTAGTTCTTATCCACTCGCCCTGTCTGCAGGGGTCAGAAAGGGAAATTTGGAGCCAGGCTCCTGTGTCTTCTGCAGGTGGGGAGTGGACCTATTTACATCTCAATTCTCTATTCTCTGTTTTCTCTTTGCACACACCCACACCTGCTCCTCCAACCCCATCCAGCCTACTTCCTCTACTTCACTGAAGGTAAGTTGAAGTCATTTAATATGAAGGAATCAGACACAGAGAGGTAAGATAAATTAACCAAGGACACACAGCAAGTAGAGCCAAGACTTGACCTCTCAGTCTAATGCTCTTCCCAAAACACCTACTTGGAGGAGGCTCTTCTTTAGGCCTGTTCCCCCAGCCGAAATGTCTATGGGATGCTCCTAGTGGAATAGATCAAGCTGAGGTAATATGCAGTGTGGTGCTTGACAGCCCTTTCCTAGCCACACTTGGCAGATCTCCCCCTTGTCACTGGCTTCACCTTGGAACCACAAGCAGCAGGCATTCCTGGTGCTTGCTGTCTCCCAACCTGAGCTGAGGCCCATCTATTTTTAATATTTATGGTATGTTTGTGGGGGCTCTGAGGCCTTTGCAGGGCTGGCACTGACCCAGACCGGGCAGTAGGGGAGAGGGGTGGCCGTGTGGCGTTGGAATGACAGTTGTACTGGCGGAGGAGGTGGCTCTAGCTGAAATTCGAGCCCTGGGGATGGTGTCCTTGGATGGTGTCTGCATTGTCCTGGAGTGAGTCACTGGCTATTGTCAGGCCACATCCTGACCTTGCCACCTGTGGGGGCCTCCCCTAACAAGGTGTAGGGGACAGAATCTAAGTCAAGGTCATGCTTTGGAGTAGCTGTCCTGTGGGTAGAGATGGCTGAGGGGCTTGAGGCTATTCCACAAAGGTGGTGGCCATTGTCTGGCCCCTATCCCTGGGGTAGTGAGGGCTCTGGCCTTATATGTTATGTCTCCCTTCCCTTTGCTCTCATTCTACCTGCATTGGGACAACTGGAATGGGGAGGTGGGCAGGGACTCTTTGGATAGCGCATGACCCTGACCTCAGTGTGCTGTGCTGGGTGTGATTTAATGAAATGGTCACACTGGGCTGTGTACAAAGATCCTGACACCAAAAACATGAAGGGGTGTGGCATTAGGAGAGAAAAGAACAGAATCTGGCCAGGACGCCAACTGCTTCCCGACGATCTCATCACCCTCCTCTGGTCTCTGCTGGGAATTGGCTGCTGTATGGAGAAGGGATGGGCTTCGAGAGGGTGCGGGCCACTGTGATGCTGCCGCTCTGAGAGGGATAAGGGAGCTTCCCAATTGGTCCCTAGCAATTGGGGAACAGGGAGCAGTCAATCCACATGCCCTCCTAAGGAGTGGAACTAGGTGAGAGCATGGGCTGCTGTAAGGAGTCCCCAGGAGCCACAGCTAGTGTCCTCAACTTCCTTCCCCTCATCTCTCACCTTGGCCAGAGGCAGGACGATGAAGGCACCTCCACCCCCAGCCTCCACAATAATGGCCAGGAATTTGGGGTTGACGGCACAGAATGAGCTGTCCCATGTGACCTTGGACACACGGATGTCCTCGTAGGCCTGGTCAGCCTTTGCTGCCTGTCCAAACACATGGCGGAACTTGCTCTGCCGAACCACGCGCCGGCTCATAGCTGGGGGCAGAGATGGAGGATCTCAGTGCCCAGAAATGCCTTTGGTCCTTAGTCCTGTGAGCTGTGGGAGGAGGGAGAGGTGGGGGAGTGGCAAGTGAGAAGGGTTATCTGGCCAAGAGTCAGGCATAACTTAATATAGACTGGTCCTAGAAGCAGGGAGCTTTTTCTTTTTTGGCTTTTTGGCTTTTCTAGGGCTGCTCCCACAGCATATGGAGGTTCCCAGGCCAGGGGTCCAATTGGAGCTGCAGCCACTGGCCTACGCCAGAGCCACAGCAATGCAGGATCTGAGCCGCGTCTGCAACCTACACCACAGCTCACGGCAACGCCGGATCTTTAACCCACTGAGCAAGGCTAGGGATCGAACCCGCAACCTCATGGTTCCTAGTCGGATTTGTTAACCACTGAGCCACGACGGGAACTCCAGGGAGCTTTTTCTTTTCTTTTCTTTTTTGTTGTTTGTCTTTTTAGAGCTGCACATGTGGCAAATGAAGCTTCCCAGGCTACGCCACAGCCACAGCAATGCCAGATCCGAGCCAAGTCTGCAACCTACACCACAGCTCACAGCAACGCCAGATCCTTAACCCACAGATCCTTAATCGAGGCCAGGGATCAAACCTGCATCCTCATGGATACTATCTGGGTTCATTAACCACTGAGCCATGACAGGAACTCCAGGGAGCTTCTTCAAGGTAATTAAAGTTGAATAAAGTTTAAGGGAAAAGTTCTTAGCCATCTCTAAAGTGCTGCTTCATTCGAGGAGCTAGGATTTGGGGTCTGACATCTTAGAGAACCAGGCCAGGGAGATGGTGGAGCCTGACCCAGCCTGAAAGCTTTCTGGAAATTAAAGTGATTTGGGGAGGAGCCTCAATTCCAGGCTGCCTTCCCACTGCCAGCCCTGGATGAGCATCACTTCACGGAAGTGGTTTATTTCCCAGAGGCACCTTGTCCAGAATCAGAGGCTTTGGCTTAAGGCCATCTGTTGGGCTAGGACTGCAGCCCCACCCCCCCATCCCCCACTCCGGCCCCTGCCCCATCCTAAACAGCATCTCTGGCACAGGCGGATGGGGTTTTGCCTTTTTCTAAAAATTTGCTAAGGAGACGTTCCTCCTGTCAGCTAACCTGAGTCCTTCCTGCTATTGTTTTCAAGAGTTTCCTCCCATGCTGTTGTGGGGACACAGGTAAGGGTGGCTCTCTTCTCCCACTCCTCTCTGCACTGCCTTGTCTAGGAGGCCCTAACCATGATGTTCTGGCTTCTGCCTACCCTTCTTCATTTCC
This sequence comes from Phacochoerus africanus, assembly GCF_016906955.1. Lineage (NCBI taxonomy): Eukaryota > Metazoa > Chordata > Mammalia > Artiodactyla > Suidae > Phacochoerus > Phacochoerus africanus. The sequence goes on from NC_062557.1 coordinate 45,436,320, forward strand.
AGTTCTCCTTTGGGTCCTCTCTCCAACCAAACTCTCCCGGGGGTGGGGTCCTTCACCTCCACCCCCACCAGGCCAGAATCAGATTTTCAGGAGTGGAGTAAGGAAGGCAGGTTGCCTTTTCTCCCGCTAGGGGCTCAAGCTAAGCTCTTCCTCAGGGGGCACATCGGGCTTTTCCAATGCCCCAGCCGCAGACTCCTACCCCTCCCCAGCCCCGGGCATCCCTGTGCCCTTCAAGCCGCTTCTGTGGCCCCCGGCCTTAGGCCGGGCCTCCCCGCACCCTCCTCCGGCCTCCTGCCCCAGCTCTACGTTCTTGTGAGACGAGGTGTCTGTGCCCTGGGGGCGCGCAGGCCGCTGTCCGGCCAAATATAGACAAGAAGTCCGCCCCGCCCGGGACCGAATTTGGCGGTGGGAGTGTGGGGGGAGGGCGCGCAGACCTCTGTCCCTTCCAGACACCCCGCCCGCTCCGCAGGCTGCGGTGGCGGCGGTGGTAGGGGGGAGGTACCTGGTCCCGAGCCGGCCGAGGGGCGCTCACGCTGCGACTTCTCTGCGGAGGGGATTGGGGGTGCGCTGTGGCCCGAGGGAGGCGTCAGGGAGCCGGAACTGCCTCTCCGGGTGTCCGCGGCGTCTGGGGCCCGGACGTTAGGCTGCGCACTCCGGCCGCTGCCTGCGACTCTCGGGGCCGGGCGCCGCTGCAGTCCCAGCTGCCGCTGCCATCAACCTGCGGAGGCGGGGCCTAGGGAAGGGGCGGGGTCGGAATGGCCCCGCCCCCTCAGCGGCGGGAAAGTCAAGCGCCGCAGACTCCGCGCGGCCAGTCCGCTGGAGTCGGAGAAGCGTCAAAAGTAATTTTGTGTGTGCGCGCTCCTTCCCCTCGCTCCGCGTCTGCAAGGTGAGCTGGGGAGGCCCAGGATCCCAGTCCCAGACCTGGGCACTGAGGGGGCGCGTTCCCCTTAGAGCCGGCAGCTAGGCAAGATAAGGTGCATTCGAGCTGCATTCTTGCTGCAGTCGCACTCCCAATTTAACGTGTACCAGCGGGCCAAGACTGTGGGACTACACGTCCAGAGAGCCCTGAGGAGAGGTCTCTGAACATGCTCTGGGGGCCCTTGGATGAGGGTCTCAGCTGGCCCAGGGCAGCTGAGAGGGTACCCGACAGGGGGCTGTGAATGTTAACTGTTATCCTTGTTATTAGTGATAGTGACCTCTTGAGAACCTAAAACGCTGTCACTGTACTAGGCATTTCACCCTGTTGGAGAGTATTCCATGGAAGAGGGCAGAAAGCAGCCTAGAGACAGGGGGGTGGGGGTGGGAAAGAAAAAGACCAGCATTTGGGGTTAAAAGGAGGGATGGTGGTGGGAACCTCGAAGGCCCTCACAAGGCTCTTTTGTTTCTCTGGAGGAGGCCAAGCATTCAGTGGCTTGTGGGGGACAGAATCAGAAACTGTTACAGGTGCTCCAGAAATAATTAAAGCATTGTGGGGGCATAAGGGTAGATGAGGAATCTCCCTTTTATCTAAAGATTCCGCACATGATTAGGACGAAAAGACATGAGTGACACAGTTGCTCCTTAATAACAATAGCTTACACTAACTGTGTCGATACTGTATTAAGGGCTTTACGCATTTAATTTAATTTTTTATTTTTATTTTTTGGTCTTTTTGCCATTTCTTGGGCCATTCCCGCAGCATAAGGAGGTTTCCAGGCTAGGGGGCGAATCGGAGTTGCAGCCACAGGCCTGCACCAGAGCCACAGCAACGCGGGATCTGAGCAGCGTCTTCGACCTACACCACAGCTCATGGCAATGCCGGATCGTTAACCCACTGAGCAAGGCCAGGGATTGAACCCGCAACCTAATGGTTCCCAGTTGGATTCGTTAACCACTGAGCCATGACAGGAACTCCGAGGGCTTTACACATTTTAATTCCATTCTGATAACAGCCTTCTGAGATGGGTATTATTATTACCTCTATTTTACAGATGAGGAAACTGAGGTACAAAGAGGTTAAATAGTTAATGCATCACTCAACTCATAGGTAGTAGAGCTGAGATTCTTACCCAAGTGGTCTGGTGTCTGGGTCAAGCTTTTCAGCACCATGCATTTCTGCCTCTCTTTGAAGGACAGTGCTGCTTTATCTCAGTGCTGATACTGGGAGTTATGCTTTGTAGCACAGAGGAGAGGATGCCTGGACTAATTGCAAAACTGGAGTTCCAGCCATTGCTCAATCACCCTATTCTTGCAGCTCTCTGGGCTGTAAAATGAAGAGGGCTGGGTTAGGTTCTTGCCAACACTGCACCACTTGTTGGCAGAGAGTGAATTTGACATGCTGTCTCCTACCCTGAAATGGCTTTTTTTCCTTCTCCCCTGTCCTTTTCTTCTCTTTAAAGAGAGCCTAGCACTCCATTCTAGAGGGAAGGGTCTAAGACTAGGAAGCAGGAATCCTTCAGTGCCTTCAGTTCCATCACCTGGGAAGGAAGGGAGTTGCTCTCCAGGTACAGCAGCAGGAATTGTTTAGGGTTGCATGGCTCAGCCCTGCCCTTTAGCCGTCTTCTGCTGCCAAGGCCTGGCAGAGCTGTGGGCGGGTGGAGCCTAGGCACAAAGAACCAATCAATGCAAAGAACCAATCAATGGAAGAAGCTACTGGGTGCTTTTCCTTGCTGTTTTCTTCTTCTTCTTCTTTTTTTTGGGGGGGGCACACCTGCACCATATGGAAGTTCCTGGGCTAGGAGTTGAATTGGAGCTGCAGCTGCCGGCCATAGCCACAACAATGCGGGATCTGAGCCGTATCTTAGACCTACACTGCAGCTCACAGTGATGCTGGATCCTTTAACCCACTGATCAAGGCCAGGGATCGAACCTGCACCCCCATGGATACTAGTCCAGTTCTTAACCCACTGAGCCACAATGGGAACTCCTTCTTTGCTGTTTTCCATCAGAGCTGCAATCCATAGACAATAGGCATAGACTTCATCTTTCATAAAGCCATCTTCTGGCTTTATCTGGCTTGTGGCCTGGCAATTTAGACACGGTTTGGTCATTTGTTTTGACTGGAAGCTCCTGGAATATTTTGTGAAATGACCTTGCTTTGCGTTCACCATCGTGCCCTCTGGCACTCCAGCCAGAGACCAGTGGTGTGCTGTCTCACTTGATATGGATGATTCTTTTTCTCTTTTGTCTTTTTAGGGCCGCCCATGGCACATGGAGGTTCCCAGGCTAGGGGTCTAATCAGAGCTGTTGCCACCAGCCTACACCACAGCTCACGGCAACGCCAGATCCCTAACCACTGAGTGAGGCCAGGGATCAAACCCGCACCCTCATGGTTCCTAGTCGGATTGTTTCCGCTGTGCCATGGCAAGAACTCCGACATGGACGATTCAGAATGAAGCAGGCTGATTTTAGTTCAAGGCAGTGTTTTCTCTGCAGACTTAGTGATTTAGAAACTGAGTTTTTCCCTACATAGTAGCCTATGTGATGAATGGCATCACTAAATATCTCAGGATGGGTCTGTAGAGGGGTGGAAGTGGAGACACCTCCCCCCAGCCTGTTTTGGGGAACTGCACTTTGGCTCTCTCTCTTCTTCTATCATTGACATCAAATGCTTCTCTTCTTTTTCTCTTTTTTGGCTGCACCCGCAGTTCCTGGGCCAGGGACTGAATCTGAGCCGCAGCTGTGGCAATGCCAGCTCTTTAACCAACTGTGCCAGAGCAGGAACTCCTAAATGCTTCTCTCCTAATGGTGGGGAGGGTGAAAGCTTTTCTGTGGAAAATCATGCCCCATTTCTAGAAACCTTTCACTCAGCTGAAGTGTCTTGTACCAAAAGCTTGTGAACTCCACCTCACTCATGTTCAGAGAGGCCGCCCACCCAAGAAATCTAGTCTCTCCTTGGACAGGTCATGGTAGCCGTTCCCGAGCTGTCACTTTGGAGTCTCCTCCAAAATGGTCGAGGAATTTTGGTCCCTTTGCTTATTCATTCCCCTAACATTCAGATGGTGGCTTTGGCAAGAGCCTCTTTGACCACGCAAGTTCCCAGCATGGTCACTTGATTGGAGGCACACTGTCTGAAATAATCTTTAGTGATCCCGTTTCCCGCCCAGTCTTTGTTTTGTGAGAGGTAGAAAGTTATATTTTTTGCCCAGAGCTCAGCTATCTGATACAGGAGGGAGATCAATCAATGAGAACTGCTTCGTGTTTACCATCAGTGTTCTCTTCCAGTCCCTCCACCTTCTCAGCACCCCCCTCTTTTGTTGCACTTGATCAAGTACACATTTCATCTTCAAAATAAAAATTTATTCAATCTGTAACAAGAACATTGAATCTGCACATTTGCGCACAAGTTCACATTTAAAAACAGCGGAGCACATCAGTAATAAAAAAAATCTATGATACAAGTGGAACATCCCAACCACCAGGAAGATTAAGGAAGGAGATGAGACCACTCTTTATATTCTGCTTCAAATGCCTCAAAAAGGTCCCAGAGATTCCAGGGAGCACCTGCTTTATTTAATAAAATGTGAGCATAAAAGTCTAGGGTGGCCTGGGGCAAAGGTAACAGTCAGTGGGAGAGTCCTTTGGACTTGTTTTCTACATTTAGAACAAGTCCTACAAAATAAAGTAGAAAGAAAAAAAAGGCACCTTAAGCTATGCCAAGCAAACCAAATTCCAATAAAACACAAAAACCGAACAATTCCCTGTGGACTTATTGATTGGGAAACATTTCGGGGTCAGTTACCCAGCCTTCGGACTGGGTTATCAGCTGGAGTTGGGCCCTGGGAATTAGCTCTCCGTGTGCAGACAGGATGCTGCCACCAGTGTTGCTGTGAAGACACAGATGGCAGCACTAGTCACATACCCCTTGGGGCATCTTCAAGCTGATGAGGGATGATTCCAGTTTAGAAATCCTGTCCCAGATCTCTGGGGCACTGAGAAAATGAGGCTGGTTCTCTTTTCATAGCAGGAGCCAGGCCCAGCCACCCTCCACTTCCAGGCTGGAAAAGTACAGCAGCACCTTGCAATAGCTTTCCCTGGCATCAAGGGACCCCATACCCTGGAGAAGGGATAGGAGTGTGCAGCTTCCTGCTTTGGTGGCAGGCAGGCTTTTTCCTAACATGGGCATGGGATGAGTTGAGGCAGCACATACATTTATGCCTAATACATGCCTTGATCTTTTAGTCTGGAGGGGAGAACAAAGCCCAAGATGCTTTTAAGTTGGATTGATGCTGAAAGAGCTAAAATTTCATCTCATCTGCCATCAAAAAGCAAAACGAAATGAAACAAAAATGACACTAGCCATTCACCATTACAACCATCACTGTAAGACACACCATCACTGAGGAAATGACAACTATTTCCACACAGGGTGTTGGATGGGAGTGCAGGACACAGATGGAAGTCAGCTCCAGGTTTTCCACATTTACCCGTGAGGGCTGACCATAACAGCCTTGCTCTGTGTGAGGACTCAAAGGACAGCCAGGGTCGAGTGCCTGGAGGAGGAGGAGCCTGAGCGGCCATCAAGATGATGCCCGCTTTAATACTCACAATGTAAACAAAGTATCCACAAACAGTTGTTCAAAAACGCCAAAGAATGGCTTTATTTAAAAAATTTAAAATGCCCTTGAAAGTTACCCTTTTTGCATAATGCTTTCTTAAAAAAAAAAAGAGAGAGAACTCCCACAAAAATATCTTTATCAAACATGGCTAGATCACTTCAGAACTGAAATCCTCAAATGGAACGAGAGAGAAGATTTCTGTGAGCTGCTATGTCTCAGAAGCTTCAGGTCTATCTAACAACATTGTCTGTCTGAGGCCCTGCAGCAGCAGAGGACCTCAGAGCCTGGGCTGACATCCTCAGGCTGTCCTTGGGGCCATTGGTAGTTCCAAAAGCAAGAGGAAATACCAGCTGGGATAAAGGTACAGAACCAGGAAAATGCTAGATAAAGAGCCTGAAGAGGCTGAGATGTTAGGAATGACCCCAAACATTCAGGATCTGAAAGGCAACCAAAATGAGGAGAGATGAGTATTACTACACTAGAGTACTGCAGGTCTACTCCAGTACATGCTACTCCTAAGTGTTTCTAAAATCAAAAAAGGGGTTTCTCTCCTTCCTACTGACCAGGTAACCATCCAGATTACAGCTCAAAATCTGTCTGCTCCTGGGGCTTTTAACCCATGCACCACAAAGTTACTCTACACACACACACACACCCCCTTCCAGAGTAATTTTGAGTCAGACTATGGTGGTTTTCAGAAGAAAGAGAGGCACTGAGCAAGAGGTCAAAAATTTCCTACTCATCTCAGTCAATCTACCAGGCCTGTTGTTTTGGGCCTGGGCATTCCATGAACAGAAGAGGGAAACAGGCCACCCAAGATTATCACAAAGTTTGGAAAGAATGAAGTTTGGAAAGTTCTTGATAGCCCATCATGCACTTCCCTTGGACAGAGCTTGGCTATGTAAACAACACAAGAACACTTACCAGTGGGAGTTTGAGAGCTGGCAAAATCCCATGGCATGATTGAATTACAGACCTTGTGGAGAGGATGTTTATTTAGGCAGGTAAATTAAATGATAAAAAAATATAGTTCTAAAAAAAAGGCAGAGCAAGACCATTTCCTCTCTTTAAAGAAAAGTTTTTTTCTTCACAGCATTAGAGGGTTCCCCCCATCTTTGTTGTAATTTGATATAGTGGGAGTGAGCATTAAACTGGTGGGGAGAAAAGGGAGCAGTACTGTCAATTCCACATGTACTTCTTAATATGAGGGATGAAATGGTGATCTCCAGGGATGAGCAAGAGTCCCACCACTCTCTCAACCTCCATGCAAATCTTCCTCTTCCCTCCCCCACCACAGTCTCCTGTCCGTTCCCCAACTTACTGGTGATGGAACTGCCTCAACAAGACAGGGCAGTTTGGATGCATGAACCCTGGAAATTTGTAACTCAGTCTTGCAAGCTTCCTCACACTGGAACATGCCACCTAGCAAAACACTTTACAACACATTAAGTATCCAGGAGTCACAAAGCTGTGTGGATGATACATCCGAACATTTAAGGAAATCACTGAGGGGCAGCACAGGTACATATAATGACTGCACCATAAAGACACTTAGAGCAGAAGGTTTCTGTCCAATCTGCCTTCTGGCAGTGGTGTCCCACCCAACCACTGTCTCCACCTGGCAACAGGCTCCACAGCTCCTCTCAAGCACCTATGAGTGGCCTCGGTCCACATTTTCTCTCTCCTTTGGGTCATGTCCTCTGACATCACCTTGACAGTCTGTGCGTCTGTCTTTCTAAGTGCTGTGATGAACCTAAAACCTAAATCTCAGGTCTGTGCTTGGTCAATCTCTCAGCAGCACGGACATCAAACAAAGCCATCAGGAAGCAAATCTGCAAACCTCTTCAGTTTTGATGAGCTGCAGAGAGTGTCCCATTCCAGGCTAAATAGGTTTTCTGTAAGAAGCTGAAATAGGCTTGTTTATGGCAGGTGCTCCTCTGTTAAGGACCTCTACAATAGCAGCAAAGCAACAGCATCCTAAATGGAGTCATTAAGGGCACCCACCCATGGCCAAGGCCTCCCTGCAGCCTTTCAGCCTAATCCATTAGCAGCTTCCGCCCTGGGCAGCTGTAATGCTCACATATACCCCCTGGCTCTGGTTCAGCTACTGGCAGACAAACATTCTGGGATTTCAGTCTCAAAGAGAAATCAGCCTTCAATCAAACAGATCTAATGGGAGACTTTAGGGGTTTCTCTGAGGAGGAAGTTACTAATGCATAATTTGGCAGGAGCTAGTGATTAGAAGTCTCCATTTAAACAACTGAAACCACTGTCAATATACTTTACAGATTCCTAACAACACCCTTCAGTTTTATTTCTGTGGTGTGTGTGTTTTCCAGTTGCAGCTTTACCCCTTATTAAAAATGGATAAATCAAAAAGATCCTACAACATTTAAAACAAAACAATGTAAGAAAGTGACAACATTATATACATAAATACTGTGTATAAACTAGAGAAATGACAAATCTTCCAGGAAAAGAAGAAAACTTATGTCAAGTGTTAACAGTGATAATATTGAAAACTTTGCATTCAATGGAGGTTATACATATGTAACAATTCAAATATATATGAAATTAAAAAAAATAGGCAGCACTGGGGGAAACAGCATGAGGGAGGAAAATAAATTGGAAAAAAAACATGGCCATTAAACTCAGAAGGCCCACAGAATTATTCAAGTAATGGAAGGGTTAAAACCCTACATATGTATTCATTTTATAAGAACACACTGACTTTCAATTGCTGTTTTTCAAACTTGTCCCTATTGTGTTTTATTTGGGAGGATGCTGCAGAGCACATGTGACAACTTCTGCAGAGCCCAGCCACCCAGAAAATACTGGGCAGTGGCAGCCTTTCCACACCCCCATTTCACTTCTTCCCCTTAGGCTTTTCCCTACAGAGGACCTCTCAGACTTGCAGTCATTTTCGATTTGATGAAAATTTTTTCTTGGGGTTAAAAAAAAGTATTTGCTTGGTAAGTTCATAAAGTCAGCCATTATCATGCCTTTCTGTAAGGATATCCTCTGGAGACCAGAAGAAAGGAATTCTGGAAGACCCTCTTCGACAGCAAAGCAGAACCTGCCCGCTTTGGGAACTACAACGGGTTGGGGCTGGGGCCCAAGGCTGAGAGCACGCGGAGGTGAGGCTGGCCCCTTCAGCAAATCCAATGCATCAGGTCTGGAGATCAAACCCTCATCACACAGGCCGGGGGCAGCATTTCCAATTTCCAGCTTCAACCCCACCCTCCCCATCTGCCTCCTTCCTCTAGCAAGCACGCCTTTTCTCAGAGGGCAAAATGAGGAGCAGGTGGCAGCTGACTGAAAAACAGCAATTTGCCTTTGATAAAGGTGTTCTTTGAAAATGAGTATTTTCTGAGGTTTGAATTTTTCCAAAAATAAAAAAATGATAAAATGATCTTGCCATCCAAATCAAACTCTCTCTCTCTCACACACACACAGAGGAAAAAAAAAACCAAACCCTGCATGCGCCAGAAACAGTAAAATGACCAAAATATTATAAAAATTAACCAATAAAGTGCATGTTCCTTACGTATTACACCTGCCCCTTTTACAAACTTTTAGAAAGTCACGTGTGTAGGCTCAGAATCACATGGTGTTATAGAAGGGGTTGGTTGTCCGTTTTTTATCATTTGCCCTTTTCAGTCTCCTAAGGGGGTGAGTTCGGCCGTGCTGCTGACGGGGCGCCACGGCCAGCCCTGGAGCTGGGCCTGCACACGGCAGTCCCTGGGTCTGTACCAAAGGAAGGCCTCCTTCAGAACTAGTCAATTCGGGCCCTGCTCTGGGGAGCAAGCACTGCTGACTGGAACCAAATTCTTTGGCATACTGCACAAGGGGCCTCTCCACTGGCTTGCTCTGCACGATACACTCTGTTGTTCTCAGTTGCTCTACAAAATACTTGGTGGGCTCTTGGTTCTGGGGGGTATCTGGGTTTTCTGGGGGCTCCTGGGCCTCCATGCCCGAGTCGGTTCTGATGAAGGGCTGAAGCAGTTTGAGATGAGGGGACTCAGAGCAGATGGGCTCCCTCTCTGGTAAACAGTCTTTACAGAGGTCCAAGTTACCTAACTTGGCGAGGGAAGCTGAACGCCTCATCTGAGAAGGTTTGGTGAGCCCTACCTGGGAAATGGCTCGGGACTCGATTTCTTTAGCACGCTCCTTCACCACACTGGGGCTGTGACTGAGACCCTTCATGCTGCTGCTACTAGAGCTGTGCGGGAGTTGACAGGCTACGGGGGATGGGGCCAGTTTTTCTTGTTGCTCCCCAATATTGTCACCAAGTTTGCTAATTAAATGCAGGTCTTCGATACTTAACTGGGGGCCTTTATATGGCACTTCACTGTGCCTGGGGGCAGGCCCCTCCTGGCTTTCTTCCCAGCTGCCTTGCTCTGCGGAGGGCTCATCTGTGGTGCTGCTTTGTTCTGTGAAGCCTTCCAGGTGAACCACGGTCTGGGGAGGCAGGCAATCCAGGCTGGCAGACAGTATGTGGGTTGTATGACTGACAAAAGGCGCTGCTGTTTCCAGGGCAGCTGCCGGGCTGCTGGCCCAGTCTTCAGGGCTGCTCGGGGTGGAGGTCGGGTCAGCGGGCCTGCCGTACTCGGGGGAGGAAGAACGAGGCAGAGGTAGCACTTTGCAGTGCAGAGAAGCCTGGTCAGGGCTCAGTGTCCTGTTCAGATTTTCATCCAGGGCACACAAGATGGTGATGGACTTCTCCGTGTGCACTTCCCGCAGTTCCTGCTCCCCACTCTTTGCACTGGTGGCTGTTTCCCCCGCTGGTCCAGGGCATGTGGCGGTGTGGGTATACTCGATGATTTCCATCTTCTTGGGGAGGGGAAGAGGGACTGCTGGCATCTCGGGTCTCTGGCACGAGACCACTGTGCTCTGCTCCTTCAGGACTCCCCCCGCTTGCTGTGCTCTGGGAATTGACCCTGGGCCCTGCTGAGGAGCTGGCCAAGCGTGAGATTCCAGCAGCTCGGGTGCTGGGACAAGGGCATGTTGCTCAGGCTGGTGCAGGGAGCCAGCCTCAGACCCACCGCATTTCCCTTTGTTCTTGCTCATCTCTGGTTCCTTGGGGACAACAGAATGTTCCAGGGTGGCTTCATCACTCTTCCCTTTTGGTGCTAGGTCTGCCACAGAAGAATCGTTCTTGGAATTCTTACGAGTGGACAAGGTACCTGCAGGGGCAGCCCCATGGTACTCCTGCTCCTGCCGCAAGCGCTCCTCAAACTCCAAGGTGGCTCGCCTCACGGACCCAGGATACCACTTGGCACCAGGGGGCATCCCTGGGCCCCAGAGCTCTTGTTCCCCCTCGGCTGGTTCCTCTCCTTCCAGCTCTGTGGTGGATGCGTGTGCCGCTGGGCACCCTTCTGGGTCCCACTTCCCTGAGTCTTTGGCTAGTTCAGGCTGGGCTGCACAGGAACCCTCATTCTGCTCCAGATCTCCAGGTTTGTCCTCCAAGGTGTGGGCCCTCTCAAGGGCCAGCTCGTGCGCGATGTGCTTCTTTGGTGTATGGCATGGGTTGGACAGGATGTCTCCCTTCACTTGAATCTGTCCAATTCCTTGACTAATGGATTCAATCTCAGTGATGATTTCTTTGACTGAAATTGCATTTTCTGAGTGAGACTGCATGAAGATGTCTGGGCTGACCAGTTCTGAGATTGCCTAAGAAGAGAAAATAGTGAGATAATTATGGCAAATTAATTTAATTGAAAATGCCAGAATTTTTGATTATACTAATCCTCTGATCCAGGAGAACCTTCTGGTTACGAGGACACAAATTATGGAGTGCCTGGGATTGCACTCTGTTTTGCTATATAAGAAAAAACTGGATTTATCAAAGGTGGGGATACAGAATCAGTCACAGATTGTGTTACTGCCCACTAAATTTACATTTATTCAAATAGGATTCTAATCCAATGTCCTGTACCATCCTGAAGAAATAGTAAGATGCTCTGGAGGCTCCTATAACCCCTATTTTCTAGGACCATGAGCCCTCAGGATTTAGGCCATTCTGGGATAAATGAAACCTTCCTCTCTAGCCTATCAACTTCCAGTTTGATCCTGACCTGGTTCAAGGGGAAGAGCTCCACTGAGGGGCTCAGTGGCCAACCTTTTTTTTTTTTTTCCCCTCTTTTTAGGGCCCTACCTGTGGTATACGGACATTCCCAGGCCAGGGGTTGATTCAGATCTGTAGCTGCCGGCCTATGCCACTGTCACAGCAACATCCAAGCCATGTCTGCAACCTACATCACAGCTCATGGCAATGTTGGATCCTTAACCCACTGAACAAGGCCAGGGATCAAACCCGCATCCTCATGGATACTAGTTGGGTTTGTTACCCCTGAGCCACCAAGGGAACTCCCTCAGTGGCCATCTTAAATACGCCCAGTGTTAGATGTCTGATTTGGAGACTCACTGCTGTCTTCTGCCCTGTCTGTCCACCTTTCATCCACGTCCTCCTGCTGCTTCTCACAGCAGCAGCATCCTAGGTCATGAGGGCACCCTGCATCTGACCGGGCAATCCCTAAGTTTCATATGGTTCCTTCCTTGGCTTATGCAGCCACTTGCCTGGGCAATCTTAGAAAGTGTGACTCTATTTTATTGTTCCACCAGTTTTCTCAGATTGATTTAGAACAAGGCCAAAGAAAACTGGCCAATGTAAAATCAAGTCCTACTGTAAAAAAATAAGAATCTTGGAGTTCCCATCGTGGCTCAGCAGTTAATGAATCTGAAGCATCCATGAGGATGCGGGTTTGATCCCTGGCCTCGCTCAGTGGGTCAAGTTTCCAGTGTTGCTGTGAGCTGTGGTGCAGGCCAGCAGCTACAGCCTCGATTCAACTCCTAGCCTGGGAACCTCCATATACCATGGGTGCGGCCCTAAAAAGCCAAAAGACAAAACAAAAAACCCCCCAAAACTCAAAATCTGGAAATGGCCTTTGGATCTCTCACTCACTCTCTCTTTTTTTTTGTCTTTTGAGGGCTGCACCCAGGACATATGGAAGTTCCGAGGCTAGGGGTTGAATCGGAGCTGTAGCTGCTGGCCTGCACCACAGCTCACAGCAACAGCAAGGCCAGATCCGAGCTTCATCTGTGACCTACACCATAGCTCACAGTAATGCTGGATCCTTAACCCACTGAGTGAGGCCAGGGATTGAACCTGCAACCTCATGGAGACTAGTCAGGTTCATTACCACAGTGAGCCACAACAGGAACTCCTTTTTTTCTGGACATCTCTTAAAGCAACATCATTATGATCATCAATCTATTTTGTTAACTTTCTTTTTCTTTTCTTTCTTTTTTTTTTTTTTTTTTTGCTATTTTAGGGCTGCACCTGCAGCGTATAGAAGTTCCCAGGCTAGGGGTCCAATTGGAGCTACAGCTGCTGGCCTATACCACAGCCACGGTAACACCAGATCTGAGCCACATCTGCGACCTACACCAGAGGTCATGACCCACATCAGATCGTTAACCCACTAAACAAGACCAGGGATCGAACCTGCATCCTCATGGATCCTATTTGGATTTGTTAACTGCTGAGCCATGAAGGGAATTCCTGTTAACATTTTAAAAGCTTTCTAAGTACAATATTTCCCTAGGAATTGTCCTGTCCTTTTTCTTTCAAGAGTCAGAGCTAGTACAAACTAACAAGGTCAGTTAAGCCTTTGGGAGAAATCTTCTGGGACATCTGGCAGAAGCAAACTTGCCAAGACTTAGGAGAGAAGCCACAGTGGCCCCGGTGTGTGTGTGCATAGGCTGTGGAGAAGGTGCTCATTTGACCAGGAACTTTGCATAAAAGCTATTTCTGTCAGAGCCATCATAGTCCAAAGGAGTGCTCAAGCATCCTGATTTCCCAGTAGAAAGGAAACAGAGCCATAGCTTTGGGGGAGAGGAGAAGACAGAAGCAGAGGCAACAACTGCTCTGGGGTAGTTAGGAAGAGACAGAAAGATGATGGTAGACAAGGTGGCAAACAAAAGCAGACAGACATCAGGAGGCTGTCAAGAATCTCATCAGCTCCATGGAAATCACTGAATGACTTCATTTATGTTAGAGTAAATCTGTCATCATTTACTTCCCAATTACCATACTGACTTAAGATACCATGGTTTTTAAGATGCATCCCAGTTTTTTAGAAGACAAAGTGAGAATAAGTATGAATCTCAGAATTGATGACAGAAAGTTCATTTTCTCCTGGTTTAAGATGGCCCATAGGAAATCATATGCCACAGAGAAGAATTCTGGGATTCTGTCTGCTCTCAAATCACTTCCCCAAACCATCCCTCAATTCTTGATTACCACGGGATCTGAGATGAGGAATAAATCAGAGACATTTTAATAATCAAGAACTCAGCATGAGAGTCAGCTGCTACTCCAACAACTATGAACACATGCCTAGTCTTTGAATTTTCTGAGGCAGAAAGAATTTCCCAAACAAATCCATCTTCTCAGAGACACAAGTCTCACTCGGGCAGCATATAGAGTCCCTGGCACTTCACCACTGGTGAGATCTGATCTTAACTGTGAAGGTCCAGAGAGGACCTCTCCTGGTTTAGGCAGGACATTTGTTTTGGCTAATCCCGTCTTCCCCGCCCCATCTCACAGGTGTTTCCGATGACACTGGAAGCCTGGAAAGATAAATTCCTCGAAAGGCAACTCATTAAAAAAATTTAAACCCTAAGTTTTCAAGGAAAGTCTCAGCCAGGCAGTCTCTCTCATGATGCCTTCCTAAACCTTTAGCAACATCAAAAATGAAGTGACTATAGCAGAGTCCCAAATATTTTGTTTTCAAATAGAGCTTAATTAGGTATATAACTATAAAGACAGTTTTTACCTTTGACTGTTCCTCATCTATTGAGGACTCTTCAGAGGCGTGGGGAGTGTTACTCAAAGAGCTGCTTCTCTGGTCGTCAGCTGTCATTTCAGAAGGGGTTACTTCCACTGCTGACAGTCGGCAGCTCTCACTTCTTCCTCCACCCAGGTCCTCCATCTTCGAGTGAGAAAAAGATCGGGAACGGGTTTCTTGGGAAAGCTCTACAAACTTCTCTAGGGCACTAAGAAAGTTAATGCGATCTGTACTAAAATCTGAGACTTCGGCCTGGCAAATGGGCTGGGGGCTTGGTGACTCTGGATCAGGGGACATGGGGAGATCTTTCAGGCGGGATGTCAATTCCTCCAAAGGCAGTAAGTGGACATTCACGTCTGCTTTCAGCGCGTCTGTCTCCAAATCTTCCACTGTTAGGTCTGGGAACTTGTTGGCCATTTCTGGGTCCTGTCCGGGTTGGATTAAGGCTTTGGATGCATGGCAGTTGTCAAGAGGGAATTTTGATTCATTGAGACAACACCCTGATGAGCATCCATTGATGTCATTGAGGTTTAATTCATCTTCAATCTGTCCGGCATGAAATTCCCTAGACGTAAACTCCAAGCAGATCATTCTCTCTTTGGTACCCAGGCCTTTCTGATTTTCATCTTGTGGGACAACATGCTCCACGAAGACAGGAGGTATGGGTGGGTGACCCTCCAGGGCCTTCACCTCAGCAATCTGGTCTGCTGAGGTAGTGATCTCCTTCTTGTTGAGTTCCAGCCCTGGTGTGCAGATGGGTTCGTGGTGGTCTGAGAGGTCGCTATCTGAGTGAGATCGCCAGAGCTTGTTATGCCGCTGTTTGCTGCGGAGGACACACACAGGAAATGCCTCATTTGGTTTGTGAAACAATTAATACCCTTCCAGGAAACCACTCCCAGATAAATTTATATCTTAACCTGCAAAATGCTTTGTCACTGGCCCAGTGGAGGGAGGCAATAAACAGTTAAAATGATGCTCAGTTTCACTAACAGCAAACCACAAAAAGCAAAACGACAACAAAGACAAATGGAGATCTGATTTTTTACCAATCAGACTTACAAGAGCTGAAATGGTTATGAACAGCTACTGCTGATGAAGATTTGGCCAAACATAATGAAATAGGAGTGTGGACTGCAGAATTTTAAAGAGTGACATCTGGCAACAGCTCTCAAAATTTAACTCTTTAACCAGCAACTCTCCTTTTAAAAATTTTACTTGGAGAAATACTACTACATAGGTACACAAAGCTATATATATATACACGCATATACATGTATGTGTATATATATATGTATATACATGTATGTGTATATACGTATATACATGTATGTGTATATATATGTATATACATGTATGTGTGTATGTGTATATATATACATATATGGAAGTTACTGTAACAACTACAGAACTAAAAAATTAAAAAATCAGACACTAAAAAGAAACTTATTTAAATGACAGGCCATATGCTTATATGATATGAGGCTATTAAAAACAGGAATTCCCTGGTGGCCTAGCCCTGATGGTGTCGTCACTGCTGTGGCTCCAGTTTGATCCTCGGTTCAGGAACTTCTCTGCATATTTCAAGTGTGGTCAAACAATGCCCACTCCCCACCAAAACACACACACACACAACCAGTCAGGTGTTTTAGTGGAATGATGTCCAAGGTATACTATTTGGTGAAATGCATGCTGAATACACTTTTAATAGTCAGTTTCCATGTTAGAATAAGTATAGGAAAATTATCTGGAAGAAAATCACTAAACTGGTGACTGTGTTTCTTTCAGGGAAGGAGGGCTTTTACTTCTGGCAGGGGGAGGAGGGCTTTACTTTCTACACTCTGCAGTATTTCTGTAGTTTTTGAATTAAAAAAGTGAACATGTTTAAGAACTGGGGGGGGGGGAACTAAAACAAAACAACCCCCAAGTTATACAAAGAGAAATACTCTGTTGGAGCCCATTATAAGTCCTCACAATTGGGGTAAAAAGCTGATACAGGGTTAATCACTGATATGGAAGTGTGAGGGGGGTAGTAATGCTACCTGAATTAGAAAGCAAAGTTGAGGCTAGTAAATTGGGAGAAGCAAGTGGGTGACAGGAATTCCTGCTGTGACACAGCAGAAACGATCCAACTAGTATCCATGAGGCTCTCTGGTCTCGCTTAGTTGGGCTAAGGATCTGGCATTGCTGTGAGCTGTGGTGTAGGTTGCAGACATGGTATGGATCCTGCGTTGCTGTAGCTATGGTGTAGGCTGGCAGTTGCAGTTCAGTTCCAATTCAACCCCTACCTAGCCTGGAAACTTCCATATGCCACATGTGCAGCCCTAAAACGCAAAAAAAAAAAAAAAAAGGTAACAGAATGGAAGAGGATAAGCATAAAGTATAGGCCCCTTTCATAAAGATCTCTGGATAAAAACCATTAAGCTCTGGTGACACCTGGAAAGACTCCACACATATATGGACAGAAGGTCTGATGGGATCTCATTTCAAACCACATTAACAAGGAAGCACGGTTCCCAAAGTTCTAATCAAGCAGAAAAATGTGGCCCTATGGTTGGGCAGGATCACTGTGCCTAGGTAATAGGTCACTGAATGTGGCATTTGGGGGTGCAGTGTCCCTGACTTACATGCTGATGAAGAATTACCTCACCGCAGGGTGGAATGGGAAAGAGCCCAAAACAACTTACCCCAGGCTCAGGGCCACACCTGCCTTGGCTGCCTGTGAATCTCGGCCGAGTCATGCGCCTGCACTAATGTGAACTCCTGTTTGTTCTCAACTCTGCACCTGCTCTCCCTCCCCCTGCCTGACTGCTGCTAGGGTGGGGCGCTCTCTGACTCAGGCCTGCCCAGCATAAGTGTGCTTTTCCGGGTAGGAAGCAGGTCAATCTGTTGACGAAGACAAGCTATAATCAATTAGCTGGGTGTGAGGTGGGGTTTTCACCTTTTCCAAGCTGCACAAACACCAGCCACCCCTAGGAGGAGACAACCTATCACATATCCCAAAGCGTGAGTGGCTGTGGGAGGAAGGCTGGCTGGCTGGAGAGGTGGGGCCTAAGCTGTACTTGGTGACCAACGGATCCCAATGTGCTTCCCTTTAAAGTTTCTTCTTTCATGTCTAGACACCCTGTTTTCTGAGCTAAATATGACTGTGTTCTCCAGTTTCCAGCCCTCGCCTGTCAGAAGAATGTCCACACCTGTACCAAGGCCCCCAGCCACCATGGCAGGACAATTCCATGATGCAGATGGCTAGGGAGTGACCTCTAGAGTAGCTGTTTTCACCCTTCTAATAATATAAGAACAGCTTAGCTCATCAGTCAACATGCAAATGGGATATTTTCATGATCCCAAGAACCCTCCACATGTTTTTAAAAAACTGCCTGTGAATCGCTAATCAACCAAGAGGGAACGACAGAGTGATATTATGCTAATAGGCACAAACAGTGCAGGTTTCAGAGGAAGTGGCTGACGTCACAACAGCTTTACCCAGCAGGGATTTCCTTCTCTTCCCGGGGAAGATATTCATCAGAAAACATTGGGTCAGGGCTCTGGAGTTAAACTGACACCTACTTGTAAAGGAGACAGAAAAATCCCAATCCAAAAATAAGTCTGACTCTGCTGCCTTTTTCATTTTTGCAGTAGGACCTGTAGGGAGAGTGGGCAGCTCTCTGACCAGGTCAAGATATTCCTTACCATGGCTCGGAAGCACTGCTGTTCCAGGGGCCCCTTCCTGAGCCCCCATCTCCTCCTCCCAGCTCAGGGGTCAGTAACCTCCACCCTGAGTTTTGTGCTTATCATTCTCCCCTTTTTCCTCATAGTGCCATCACATGTTTTGTTCTAACAATATAAAGCTTAGTTTGCATGTTTTGAATTTTACATACGTGAAATCATACTGTATGTATTCTCCTACAACTTTTTTTGACTAGCATGTTTTTAAGATTCATCAATGTGTGTAGCTGTAACTGCATACATAGTGTGGTGAGTATGCCATATGCCACAAGGTATTCATCCATCCTGTTGATGAACAGCTTTGGCTATTACAAGCACCACCACCACAGGCATTCTTGTGCCTGGTGCACACTGCGGTTGCTCAAAGGTGTCACACGTAGGAACGGAAAAGGTGTGCATCATCAGTTTCACTCAGCAACACCAAACTGTCTCCCATTGAAGCTTTTCCCAAGCCAGTTTATTCTAATGCTTCATCCCTGCTAGGGACAGATGTAAGGCATTAGGTCATATTTGTTATTTTAAACTGTCATATTCAGCTGACTCCCCCCACCTATTCCAGGTAGGCAACAAGGGAATAAGTTGCCAAAAAGAATTTCAGAGTTGGGTTGTGGCCTGGATGACGCAACCAAGTCTCAGGTTCTCTTCCTTCCTGAATGGCCTCTGACCTGAATTTGGATTTACATAAACACACTGACACACATGAGATGACTGGACCATTCTGGGTAAGAATCTGGTCTTTTACTTAGTAATGACCGAGAAGGAAATCTAACTCCCATCCTTTTGCCTCTGCTTTCTTTCTTGTTGTTATATGTTTGGTGGAGCACCAACTCTGAGACAATGAAAGAGAGGAAAATACTGCTAAAGATGGAATATCAGTTATAGTGAAATCAGACTGTTTATGGTTGCTTCTTAAGGCATCAGGGAGCCTGTAGAGAGGAGAAGGAAGAGAAAAAACATCAATTGAGCATTTTCTGTGCTGTGCATGGTCCTAAATGCTCTAAGATTATTTTGCTGAAAAGCTATTAAGAAAATCCTTTAAACTTTAATTGCGATTGGCTGTCATCTGACCAGAATCCATCTCCTATCATTCTTGGGTTCCCTCCTGCTGGCTGACCACTGTGCACCAGCTAAGCCAGGGTAAAAGACAACTCTGTCTCCTTTGGCCCTGGTGACAGGGGTGTTCAAAGAATCAAAACTAACATCTCTGAGGACATGTGTCACAAACTCCCTTGGCCACCACCCAGTTTTTCTTTCTTGTCCCTTATACATTGGAACATAATATCTCAGACACATGGTCCAGCTTGCGAATGCTTGAAATCTGAACCTGTCTAATGGAACATAAATCTGCCAAATACCTAAATGATCAGAGTTCAGAATAACAAACAGGGCTGCTGGTAATTTAATGGAGGGTTTCAACACACACGCGCACTTCTCCTCCTCCTGCCTCACTTCCATCCCCTATTTATAAAAACAGAAAAAATAAAATTAGATGTGGACAGAATCAGTGCCTTTATTGTACTCTCACTTTTAGGTCTGAAGGAGAATACTAAATATTAGCCTTTCCCAGGCTGTTTATTAAAGACACACTAAAAGATGCAAAAAGTTCCTTGTATTTCAGAGAGGGTGTCATTGCTTGGTCTATACCTTCATGTTCTGATTAAACTGTAACCAATTCATAAATCCCTATAAGGGCCTGGTGTCATTCTGGTAAACTTCTCTTATACCAAGAGGTATACCAAGTACCAAGCTAATATCTCTCTTATACCAAGTACCAAGCTAATACCCTCAAATGGAGGGCTGCCACCTCAAGTTAAGCACCCAGTGCTACTCTGGACAACCATCGGGCTTGACAATCTATCTATATCTTTGGGAAAACCACCACGCATTGTCTTTGCAAAGAATCTGGGACTTCTCCTCTGCCTCTTGTAAGCAGAGAGACCTCATAGCAGTGCTCTAGGGCCAGGCAAGAATCCGTTAGGCTCAATTCATTTGGCAGGTACCCTGTAGGGCCATTTCTTGACAACACATCATAGACTGCAGACCCTGATGGCTGTATAACCAGGAGGCACCCTCACTCTTTTTCCTTAGACTTGATTTGGTTTGAGTGTTGGTTTTTCCTCTTTCTTTCTTTCTTTTTTTTGCAGCACTTGGGCCAAATAGAAGTTCCTGGGCCAGGAATTGAATCTGAGCTGCATCTGCAACCTAGGCCACAACTGTGACAATGCCAGATCCTTAACCCTCTGCACCTGGCCAGGGATCGAACCTGGGCCACCACAGAGACAATGCTGGATCCTTCACCTGCTGTGCCAAAGCAGGGACTCCATTTGACTGCTGGTTTGAGTATTCACTGCCCATAGGTTTAGGGAATGTGATACCTCCTTAGCACTAGAGGGTGAATATGAATTTATTTTAGCTGGTCCAGGAAATTGTTTTCCTAGCTAGTGATTACTTTTAGGAATACGACTCAGTCCTGGTCAATGGTCCTGCGGGGGTGGGAGTGGGGAGGGATGAGCAGTCTATCTTGGAGCTTTTGGAAAAGGTCTTTCCCTCTAATTGAAATGACCATTTATTCAGCCAGAAGCTGAGGAATTCAATGTAGATGCCTAGAAATGTGGAAGACATTTGGCAATCATGGGGCAAATTCAAGGACAAAGCCACTAACGAAGGAAGGTGGAGCAGGAAGATGAGAGCACCCAAGTCCCTGATTACATCATAAGCCATTACAGAGTCAACTTCTGTGCTTGTTACAAGAGATGTTAAATGATCCAACTTTTTAAACTGCCTTTAGCTGGGTGTTGGGTCTTGTGTCTGCTCTTCAGCCTTTCTACCCTGCTCTGTGTCTGGAGTCCCACCTATGAACCACATCAACCAGCCCCCTGTCCCCTCCTTCTACAGGGCATGGGTAATGGGGAGCCCTAGCAGAAGACTAGAGGCAGGAGAGTGAAGGCAGGCCATTATTCCTGTAGCTCCTTCCCAGAAGAGTCACTCTGGCTGGCTGTGTCCCTTGACTGAAGGCTCTTGGCAACTCTTCTGAAGGTGCCTTTTCTTTCGGAGTCTTCTTCCAGTAACTGCTCCCTCTCTCTTTGCCCAGAAGCTATTACCAAAGGGCTCTACTGATACAAGTCCCTTGATCCCACTACAATTCCACACCTTTGTAAATACTCCCTTTATAAAACCCAAGTCCTCATATGATCCTAATCTGAGTATGCTGCTTCTTGTTGAGATCCCAACTGATGAAGATATTCTATTACTTGCAGCTAAAAGCTGCCAAGTGATAATACCCCCCAGCACTAGGTTTTAGTTTTTAAAATCCAAGACTCATCACAATACAGAAAATTCCAGGACACCTCTGTTCTAATGGAGTTAGCGTGTCTGTAGGTGGCAGGTGGCAGTGTCTGGAGGAAGGAGGAGGACACAGATGGCACATGCACATGTGTTTCCTGGTAGCCTTGCAGGAAGGGGTAAGAATCACATCTGAATAACCCTTAACAGTCTATAATGTACCTTATACACACTTTTATTTACAATAACCCTGTGAGGTAGATCTCGTGATTTTAATTTTACAGATGGGGTCAGGTGAGGATCAGAACTGTGATTAATTTTTCAAAGTTGTAGCAAGGGGTGAACCAGGAACGGAAACCAGATCTACTGACTCAAATTCTGTGGTTTTTCTCTCTTCCCAGGGCTTGCCCTCCCTCCATGAATCAAGCCCAGGAAGGCAGGACAGAACCAAAAGGGAAAGGGAAGAGGCTGGGTGACATGTGGGTTTATGCTGCCCTTCTATTCCTCATCTAAGATTTTTCTGAAATTCCTTTAACATCTAAGAAAAACCACATATGCTAAAAAAAAACTCCCAATCCAACAGCTTGCAGTAGCCTGGGATTCCAGAATAAATACTGAAATTGGCAGGACACCTAGTATCCTTCCTCTCAACGGGTCACGTGAGGACACTGCCCAAAATCCGTCATGTGTGTGTCTGGGTATGTACAACATTTATGTCTCATCCTACCCTCAGATGGCTCTTTCTTGTGCCAAAAAGAACTGCTCTGTCCTACCTTCTGATCTAATCTAAAAATGTCATCAAAATCTGGCCCCAAAGACCTAAAAATTCTTTTTAAGTGGAGGAGACTTCAGTATCCTCCCAGCCTCCTAAGAGAATGGCTCAGATGAACCATGCCAAGTACTGAGTAAATGGGAGGGGTTTTTTTAGTGGAAACCATAACGCTATGCTGTGGCCACGTTTTCACAATACTTCAGGGGTGGGAGGGTGGTCCCTCTGCCTGGAGAGACTGGGAGGCTATTTAACATTTCGTTCAGGGGAAACATAGCCCAGATCCAAGAGTCAAGACCAAGTCATGAGACTCACTGGAGTCAAACTCTGGCATCAACCCCGAGTGCTTGTAGGCAGCTGTGCCTTCACCCTAACAAAACCATCTAGAACACGCCTACATGGAAGAAACAAAGCAAAATACAAAATTCTGGCATGTGGCTTCTCAGGAAACTGATCCTTAAATTCAGTTTACTATCTGAATTTTTTCCTTGAGATCAGCTGAAGGTGGCTTTCACCACCAAAGGGGTAAAACATAATGTAGTGAAAATAAGCACTTATTTTATAACCAATTACCAAACTGTTGTCGAAACAGCCAGTTCTTATTGATACAGGAAGATGTTCAAGAACTAGCACTGGGTAGACAGAGAAAGACGAATACTCTGTAGTATCGCTTATATACAGAATCTAAAAAAGCCAAACTCAGAGAAACAGAGAGTGGAGTAATGGTTACCAAGGGTGGGGTGTGTTAGGGAAATGAGAGATGTTGGTCAAAGGGTACAGACGTCTAGTTGCAAGATTATCAAGTCCTAGGGATCCCTGAGGTACAGCACGGTGATTACAGCTAATAATACGTGAAATTTTTTTTTTCATTTTTTGGCTGCCCTGAAGCATATGAAATTCCCAGGCCAGGGATCAGATCTGAGCTGCAGCAATGCTGGATCCTTAACCCATTGTGCTAGGCCAGGGAGCCAACCCGCATCCCAGCATTCCCAAGATGCTGCTGATACTGCTTTACCACAGCGGGAACTCCACATGCATGAATGTTGCTGAGAGAAATCTTAGTCTCACTACAAAAAAGAAAAGGTAATTATGTGAGGGGACAGATGTGTTAGCTAATGCTATGGTGTTAATCAGTCTGCAATATATAAGTGTATGAAATCAATACACTGGACACATTACACTTATGTAATAATTGTGTATCAATTATATCTCAATGAAGCTGGGGGGTGGTAAGCAACAGTGGTGAGTAAATGCGCAATTAAAAAAAAAAGACCAGAGTTCCCGTCGTGGCGCAGTGGTTAACAAATCCGACTAGGAACCATGAGGTTGCGGGTTCGGTCCCTGCCCTTGCTCAGTGGGTTAACGATCTGGCGTTGCCGTGAGCTGTGGTGTAGGTTGCAGACGCGGCTCGGATCCCGCGTTGCTGTGGCTCTGGTGTAGGCCAGTGGCTACAGCTCCGATTCGACCCCTAGCCTGGGAACCTCCATATGCCTTGGGAGCGGCCCAAGAAATGGCAAAAAGACAAAAAAAAAAACCCAAAAAACCAAGTACTGCATGAAGAGGTAAAGGCTGAAGAACAGGTTTTGTGAAAAAAACAAAACAAAACAAAACAAAAACCCCATCAATATATGTTTAAGAGTAAGACCTAGAGAAAGAAGGAAGATAATGTTTGTCAGTTGTTGTCTGTGGATACCGAGTTTATAAATGATTTTTCCAGAGTTCCTGTTGTGGCGCAGTGGAAACGAATCTGACTAGGAACCGTAAGGTTGCGGGTTCCATCCCTGGCCTCGCTCAGTGGGTTAAGGATCCAGTGTTGCTGTGAGCTGTGGTGTAGGTTGCAGACGCAGCTTGGATCCCGCATTGCTGTGGCTCTGGTGTAGGCCAGTGGCTACAGCTCCGATTCGACCCCTAGCCTTGGAACCTCCATATGCCTCAGGTGCGGCCCTAAAAAAAGACCTTAAAATAGAAACAAGAGAGTTCTTTCTGGGAGGCACCTTCATACTTCAAATGGGTTATATATCCCAATTCTGATTTGTTACATGACCAAAATTACTGGAGAAGACTCAGTGAAACCAAGCCCTGAAAAAAAAAAAAAAAAAAAGCCCAAAGCAGCAGGGGGTACTTTTTTTTTTTTTTTTTAAAGAGTGGGCCAAAAAAAAAAAATTTTTTTTTGTCTTTTTGCCATTTTCTTGGGCCGCTCCTGCGGCATATGGAAGTTGCCAGGCTAGGGGTCCAATTGGAGCTGTAGCCACTGGCCTATGCCAGAGCCACAGCAACGTGGGATCTGAGCCGCGACTTCGACCTACACCACAGCTCACGGCAACGCCAGGTCCTTAACCCACTGAGCAAGGCCAGGGATCTAACCCGCAACCTCATGGTTCCCAGTCGGATTCGTTAACCACTGAACCACAATGGGAACTCCAAGGGCCAAAAAAAAAATTTTTTTGTGTGTCTTTTTTTTTGCTATTTCTTTGGGCCGCTCCTGCGGCACATGGAGGTTCCCAGGCTAGGGGTTGAATCGGAGCTGTAGCCGCCGGACTACGCCAGAGCCACAGCAATGCGGGATCCGAGCCGCGTCTGCAACCTACACCACAGCTCACGGCAACGCCAGATCGTTAACCCACTGAGCAAGGGCAGGGACCGAACCCGCAACCTCATGGTTCCCAGTCGGATTCGTTTAACCACTGCGCCACAACGGGAACTCCAAGGGCCAAAAAATTTTTAAGAATTTCAGCTATGCCTAGCATTTCCTTGGGAGCAATTAGTATTCATCCTGATAGGGTAGCTGCATCTGGCCTAAGAAGATGCCGAAAAGTGTTTATTAAAATTTGCACATAATTGAGAACTGAAATAAGGGAACAGTATTTTCATCCTTTAGTTTAAATGTCTTTATGTTAAATGCCAAATTTTTCTTGCTAATCTTTTTTTTCTTTTTAGGGCCGCATCTGAGGCATATGGAGGTTCCCAGACTAGGGGTCCAATTGGAGCTGTAGCTGCTGCCTACACCACAGCCGCTGCAATGTGGGATCTGAGCCATGCCTTCGACCTACACCATAGCTCATGGCAACGCCAGATCCTTAACTGACTAAACGAGGCCAGGGATTGAACCTGCTTCCTCGGGGATGCTAGTCAGATTTGTTTCTGCTGAGATATGACAGGAACTCCTTTCTTGCTAATCTTAAATGCTGGTACTTATTTTTTAAATGTCACACTGATGGAGATTCCAATATTCAAAATGTATCACACATTCAAATTAGGCTGGGAACTAGCTGCAGAGAAGGTCACTTCACTGTGCCCTGGGGAGCATAAAGAAGAGAGAATCTGAGAAAGTCAATTAAGGGCTCACCTTGCTAGCAGGATCCCCTGGTACTCTTCCAGCTGTCTCATGAAGCTGGGGTTAGGCTTGGTCACGGTTCGTCTTTCCTTCACGTAGTCATAGGCTCGGTCCAGGTTCCAGCCATACTCCTTCATTGCATAGGCAATCACAGTGGAGGCTGAGCGACTCACCCCCATCTTGCAGTGCACAAGGCATTTAGATCCATGTTTCCTAGTTTGGGGGATTGGGGTCAGGAGAAAAAGACAATAGCGAGTACACTTTAAAAGCGAGGTTCTAAACACGTCTCCTGTCCTGCCTTTCCACTTTCTTGCTTTGCAATCTGTCCCGCCTTAGTGCACCTCTGAGCAAAAGTGTGGGGAGGGTAGGCCATTCGGGTGCACTTAAATGATATTCAGTGTTAACATCAAGGCTCTTTAATCCATTCAGCAAACATTCACCAGGCATTTACCATGTGTAAGACAAGGCGTAAGGTCTGAGATGCAAAGGTAAGTACAAGTTTTCCTCTAGAGGGTAGGATTCATTGGGAAAAGTGGGCCAGTAACTGCAATGACAGTTGGTCACAGAGAACAGAAGAAGAATTTTCAATTTAGAGACTGGACCCCATTTTCTGTGTGGTTGGAGGCCAGCCTGCTCAGCCCCAGGGGCATGTTTCATGACTGGCATGCTATTGAGTTACAGGTGTGTCAGTGATTCATCTAATTTATCCAAATGTTCTGAGTTGCTTCCAGTTCAAGTTCCAGTAAGAGTTCTGTCCCTGGAGAAAAGCACAAACCAAATGAAACTAACCCTTCTCTTTACTCAGATGTTGCCCTGGATATTACTTTTCACAACACCACCACCCGCGTTCTATCTAGGGACTGGCTATATAATATAACCCGTGGAGTTGGATGGGACCATGTGAGGCACCACATGGCTTTCTCAGGGAGGAGGCTGGAATGACTGACTAGCTGTTTTTTGTTGTTGTTATCTTTAATGGGGGAGAAGAAAGAGAAAACAAAGTTTCCATAAAGTGACACTAACAAACAAAACCCCTGAGTCTTAATATGCCTTATTACCTTGGATATGAATATTACTCAGTTATGCTAATTCTGCTAATAACACAGTGTCCGTTCAGAGTAAGGCCTTCAAATATTTGCTAAATGTATGAACAAACTTATGGATCTGCTGGTTGGATCTGTCAACTGTAAGTAGGAGCAACATTTAATTAATTAATTTTTGGCTGCACCTATGGCATGTGGACATTCTTAGGCTAGGGAATCCAAGCCACAGCAGTGACAACGCTGGGTCCTAGACCTGCTAGGCCACCAGGGAACTCCAGGAACATTTTCAAATCTGGAAAATATAACCGTTACTCTCATCACTAGTGTACATGGGCTGGAATCTTTTCCAAGTGGCTATTCTAATAAATTTAAAAATGCACATGTCAGCCTAACAGGGGAAACTTATTCATTCACTCACTCACTGTATTACAGTAGACAAGCTTCCTTCCAGAAGCTTATAATCCTGCTGGAGACAGAGACACATAAAGAGTTAAGTACCAATGCAAGGAAGAATGAGGTTAAGTGCCAAAATGAGTGGGCCAGATAAACTACAGGAATGCAGAGAATGGTCTGGAATAATTGAAACGGTCTCAAAAGAAAGGTAACATTTTAGTGTCCTATGGTTGTTGCAGGTGTGTGTGTCTGTGTGCTTAAATTATCCCAAATGGCAAGGAATATTTGTTTTGCTTATGGCACCACAGAGTTTTCATTTAGTCTATAGTTGGGAAGCCAAAGCACAGTGACTCAGGTTTAAGTTCAGACATGTGCTCTATATTTTCCCATCATGCTCTGACAACTTTAATACATCAAATTTCAGGTCTATGCCTGTAGGCATGGAACAAACTTGGACATCCTAAGAAAAATACAATTATGAAATTCACTCCTATGAAAGCATTTCTTCTTTTTATTGTATTTCTTTTTTTTCTTTTTCTTTTCTTTTCTAGGGCCACACCCATGGCATATGGAGGTTCCCAGGCTAGGGGTCTAATCGGAGCTGTAGCCGCTGGCCTACACCAGAGCCACGGCAACATGGGATCTGTGACCTACACCACAACTCCCGGAAATGCCAGATCCTTAACCCACTGAGCAAGGCCAGGGATCAAACCAGCAACCTCGTGGTTCCTAGTTGGATTTGTTAACCACTGAGCCACAATGGGAACTCCGCATTTCTTCATTTTAAAATGGGCATTTTCAGTGGATGGCTTTTAACTCAAGTAATGAAATTTGGAGTTGGTTCTCACCTTAACCCAATTTCACCTTTTGGGTCCAGTGTCCACCTCCACACCCTCATGTCAAGTGCCAGACTATTCAGATTAAGCCCAGCATTACATTAGGAAGCCTCAACTCAGCCACATGTAGGAAGAGCCTGGAATGCACGGCTCTGATTAGGGTGAAACACTGGAGATGCCCAGGGTACGGGCCAAGGAGGTACTCGCTCTCAGATGCTGACCTGTAGCTGCAGAGGATGTACCTCCCTCTCATCCCAGCCCTGCTGAAATCAAATCAGCCTTTCTCTCCAGTGGGACTGGGGCCTCACCTTGACCTCTAGCCTCCTTGGCTGTGACCCTGACAACCTGCCTTGCCTTTTCCAGTCCCCTTTTATTAAGGAACTAGACTATCCCTATATACTTGATGAAATAAGACAAGATCTTAGGTTCAGTCGTGTCTCCACCACTTGTTCCTTGATCCCTTTGAACCTCATCTCTGCAGTCTGTCCTCCCATGAAGCGAAGGATGACAGTATATACCTCTCTGGGTTTTGGAAAACCCGAAAGGAAATGTGTACAGTACGTGGCAGGTAGGAAGCATGTCATGAGTGGTATTATTATTTGGAATAGTTTAATAAGAAGCTTCAACAATATAAGTCTTTTAGGAACTGGCTAGGGACTGAGAGAATGGGCTCAAAGCTGCAGTGTGGGGATTCACGGTAACTAAGAGAAAGTACTTCCTGACCATGAAGGTCCTTGCGTGAGGTATGGTATCGTTGTTTCTTTCTTTCTTTTTTTCCCCCTGCGCTCGTGACATATGGAAATTTCCAGGCCAGGGGTCAAATCTGAGCTGCAGCTGCACCTTGCACTTAACCCCCTGCACCACAGTGGGAACTCTCTAGTATCACTGTTTTTGGCTCTGCCTGCAGCATGTGGAAATTCCTGGGTCAGGGACTGAACTCACATCACAGCAGTGACCTGAGCCACAGCACTGACAATGCCAGATCCTTAACTACTAGGCCACCAGGGAACTTCAAAAGAGAACTTTAAAAACAGAAGTGCTTCTCATCTGCCAGGGAGGATCTGAGCATGGTTCACCTGCAGAGGTGGTATGGCCAACATGTTCACTGATGGCTTCTTCCATTAAAGGAATAAATAGGATTGGCAAGAAAATCCCCAGCGACTTGAAAAAAAAATTGGTGTTGACATATTAATACTAATTGATACCAAACACTAAATTAAATACCATTGAATTGTTTTACTAAAAGGACTAATTAACTTGAGGAAGACAACAGAGGGCCAGAGGAAAATTTCACTATTTAGAGTATTATAAAGTAAAAGAACAGGAAAAGACTTCCAAAGCTATGTTTCTCTTCTTATCTTCAGAAAGGAGGATCCAGTGTTCTACCTGTCTGGAATAATTTCTATTATATAACTTCTAAATGTCCCCAGTGGTAACTTAAGAATTCTTCCCTGTCTCATTCAGAATTTCTTTTTTTTCTTTCTTTCTTTCTTTTTTTTTTTTGTCTTTTTGTCTGTTGTTGTTGTTGTTGCTATTTCTTGGGCCGCTCCCGCGGCATATGGAGGTTCCCAGGCTAGGGGTCCAATCGGAGCTATAGCCCCTGGCCTACGCCAGAGCCACAGCAATGCGGGATCCGAGCTGCGTCTGCAACCTACACCACAGCTCACGGCAACGCCGGATCGTTAACCCACTGAGCAAGGCCAGGGACTGAACCCGCAACCTCATGGTTCCTAGTCGGATTCGTTAACCACTGCGCCACGACGGGAACTCCCAGAATTTCTTTCTTCTCTCATTTCTATTTCTTCTGCTCCAGCTTGAGTTTAATTTTTCTAATCATGTGCTCAATGGAAAGAGCCAACATGAGGTCATCTTCCTCCAGGGGCTTCATCTACTCAAAGGAAAAGAATTAAGTCTCTAGTCCTCTTTTCTCCAGGATTAAGAAATCTCAGTCTTCTTTTTTTCTTTCCTTCCTTTCCCCTGAGTACCATTATTAAGTTCTCTACCGTTTTCAGGCCCCTACATGTGTGGTGCACAAGGAACAGGGGTCAGAATATGTGTGCAGGACCATCGCTACTCACTTTGCTTTAGAGATGAATTTGTAAGTGTCATTCCAGTAAGCCAGGAGATCCGTTGCCTCTTCATCATACACTCGGATGTTATGATACTCAAAGACTCCTGGGAAGAAATTATCTATCTCTCGAGTGACATTCAAGATATACCGCACTCTGCGAGGAAACCAAGGGAGAATATGAGCTCTACTACTCAGGTGAAATCCAATTCCCAGCACTGTTTTTCTTACTTAAAACTTGTTTACTCCCGAGGTTGAAGTTAAATACTAAAATGCCGAAGAAAACCAAAACCCACCACCACCACCACCCACTGCCCAAGAGGCTATACTGATTTAGTACAGAAACTATGTGACAGGGTCCAGGGCATACCTGGGCATCAGGGAGTTACTGAGAGAAAAGCTGTCTACCAAATTCATCATCTAAATTCCATTTCCAAATTGTGTATAGTTATACAATCTCATCTTTGAGAATCTTCTGAAAATATGCCTTGCATTTTACTTCAGACCTGAGGCCCATGACCTGACAATTTCTCTAGTCATTAAAGTTACCAGCAATGTAATTTATTCTTTGGAAGTCACCTGTATTAAATCAGACTATCAACAGGTACCTTAAGAAAAAATTGCAAAGAAACATTTCCTGCTGTCTTTCCAAATGCTGGATTGCCAGCTTTTGCTCTATTACTCTCTTTAAACCACATGAAAGGCAAATGAGGTCAGGCTGGGAGGGTCAGAGCAAAGTTGGACTTGAGACTCTAACTTCTCTGGGCTGCATTCCTGGCTGCTATGGCAGCAGATGTGTCTGAAGTTCTCTGAGGCTTGCAGAAAATGATTCCTTTTTTTTTTTTTGTCTTTTCTAGGGCCCCACCCACGGCATATGGAGGTTCCCAGCCTAGGGATCTAATTGGAGCTGTAGCCGCCAGCCTACACCACAGGCACAGCAACTCGGGATATGAGCCTCGTCTGTGACCTACACCATGGCTCATGGCAACGCCAGATCCTTAACCCACTGAGTGAGGTCAGGGATCGAACCCACAACCTCATGGTTCCTAGTCGGATTTGCTAACCACTGCGCCATGACGGGAACTCCAGAAAATGATTCCTGTATCAAAATTTTTTTTGCTCTCTTTCTCACTGTGCAATCGCAATAAATTCTTGGGTTAAATTTGCCAAAGGATTATCTTTTCTCAATGCTGTGTGGACTTAGACATCACTGGAGTTTACTCCATCAACACAACACAGACTCACTCATATTTCTCCACAGAACCACACGTAGGGGTTCTACAAACCCAATCTCTGAAGTCAGAGAAATGACTACAAAAAGGGAGAGCCACAGCTAACCAAGTCTGTGGTTAAGGTCAAGTGACCAGAATTTTTCTGGGACATGATTTGAATCTGTTTTAACATAGCATCAAAGTTCATTTCTAGGATTTTTTCCTTTTTAATTTAAAAAGCAAGCACCATGCAACTGTACTCCAGCAGTTCCCCAAAAGGTTACCATATGACCCAGTGATTCCTCTCCTAAGTATAAACTCAAGAAAAATGAAAACATATGTCTACCCAAAGACTTGTACAAATGGTCATAACTGTACTCCTAATAGCCAAGAAGTGGAAACAACTCTTATGTCCATCAACTGATAAATGGATAAATAAATATAGTATCTGTATACCCCCCCATATAATGGAATATTATTTAGCAATAAAAAGGAATGAAGTACTAATACATGCTAAAACACTGATGAACCTTGAATATACAATGTTAAGTGAAACAAACTATTCTTAAAAGGTCACATATTGTGTAATTCCATGTAAATGAAATGTCCAGAATAGGTACATCTATAGAGACAAAAAGTAGATTAGTAGTTTCTAAGAGCTGGAAGGAGGAAGGAAAATGGGGGTGACTGTTAAAGGGTACAGGCTTTTTTTCTGGGTTGAAAGATGTGAATTTAGGAAAGACCACTTAAGTATACATTTCAAAAGGGTGAACTGTATAGTATGTGAATTGTATCTCAAAACTGTCAGGAAAAAAAGGGCAAGAATACTTCCTCTTTTTAAATTTAAAATAAAAACGAACAACCTTCTCATCCCCAATCCCATCCCCAAACCCATTATAGCAGGAGAGAGCGTCTCAATCTTTTTTAATTGCAGAATTCTAGGTAGCCTCTTCCAATTGGAAATGGTACCTCTGCCAATTGGAAATGGTACCCCTTGAAACTTCGTTGCCATCTTTATAAGGACTAGCACTTAGAGTTTTAAAGTTAGTGGATTAGGAAAATGTGACCTTACTGTCAAAATTACACTTGAAAATCCCTTAATTCATCCACAGAGGGCAATGCAAATGTTTTGTGTACAGATCCTTGAACCATATTCAGGGATTATAGTTTAAGTGCCAGTGAATTTAAGAAACAAGATCCAAATGGATATCTGAGCATCTAACCATACTCGTCTTTTAAAGATAAATAAATTTATCTGTTTTATAATTTAGCCTTATAAGCAGTAAATGAGATGAACAGGTCTTATCTCCAGCTAGAGATAGGAGTCAAAAGTTAAAAAGTATGCGTGTACGATTCTAAATGCAGTGATTCTAATGCATTTGGCAGGTACTGCTCTATCACATTCAGATTTTTATATTAACACTGTATCAGGTGCTAGTTTCTTATAGGTTAGAGTCTGTCAATTGCTATATCATTCCTTCACATTTACTGAGCACCTTTTGGTATAAAGCTCTGAGCTAGGTATGTTTCATACAAACTAAGATACAGCCTCTGCTTTTAAGAACTCTTCGATTCAATCCTTAGCAACTTAAAATTTCCAAATTCTATTTACTTCCATATTTTAAAATTAAATAACTAGATTCCCACCCCCGCCCCCCAGAACTTTTTGTATAATCATTTGGCTCTCTTTCTCCTGAGGGAGAAGTAGGAAGTACCCATCTAATCATGTTAAAGATAACCAGAAGGCTGACTTGTAGCTGTGAAAACAGGCAGCCAGCAAACAGCCAGGGAGTCGTCACTATCTGTGAGTCTCAGTAGGTCTTATCTCTGTCTAAAATGAAGAGTTAACATGGTCAGTTTCCAGGCATGGCTTTCTTTTATTAGGATGATCTGACCTCCTAAGGCCAAGTTCAGCGAAAGAGTTAGGCATTAGCTAATAGCCAAAAAGAAGTGAAAAGGGAAGAATGGCTGCTTTTTGCCTGCTGAATGTTCACTGTGGTCTCAACTGCTACAATCAAACTCATAATCTTGCTGCTTAGGAATATTTATTTATTTACTTATGTTTTTAAGGGCTATACCTGTGGCAAAGGAACATATTTTTAATACAAAGCAGGTCTTCTTGTTCAATTTTACACTGTCCATTTTACATTTATAACCTACTTAGTCTTTAAGCACCTTTCTATAAAAGAATAGGGACTAAGGCTTATTTTTCATTGGCTCTCTAGCATCTAGTACTGTGTTTGGCCCACAGAAGTTGCTCAATAAATGTTGAATGAAGAGCTGTGAACTCAACATATGCAGTTCTGTGTACTCTTACATAAAAATAGGAACCACAGATTACAGAAACAATAAAAAAGTTCAGTGGTTGCTAGGGGACGGGGGTGGGGATCAAATGGACAGAGCAAGGAGGATTTTCAGGGCAGTGAAAACATTCTGTATGATGCCATAATGATGGATATAGGGTCATTATACATTCGTCCAAAGCCACAGAACATATAACACTAAGAGTGAACTTTAACATAAACTATGAACTTTAGGTGATTATGATGTGTTAATGTAGGTTCATCATTTGTAACAAATGCATCATGCTGGTGGGGATGTTGATAATGGGTGAGGCTATGAATGTGTGGGGGTTGAGGGTATGGGATATTTCTACCTTCCCCTCAATTTTGCTGCCAACCTTAGACTGCTCTTAAAAAATACCCCAAAGTTAACTCCCCCCCCCCCCCCTTTTCAGGGCTGCTCCTGCAGCATATGGAGGTTCCTAGGTTAGGGGTCAAATCAGAGCTGTAGCTGCTGGCCTACACCACAGCCATAGCAACTCAGGATCCGAGCTGTGTCGGGGACCTATACCACAGCTCGCGGCAATGCGAGATCCTTAACCCACTGGGCAAGGCCAGGGATCAAACCTGGGTCCTCATGCATACTAGTCGGGCTTATTAACCGCTGAGCCACAACGGGAACTCCCTGAAGTTAATTTTTTTTTTTTTTTGTCTTTATAGCTATTTCTTGGGCCGCTCCCTCGGCATATGGAGGTTCCCAGGCTAGGGGTCCAATTGGAGCTGTAGCCACTGGCCTATGCCAGAGCCACAGCAACGCGGGATCCGAGCCGTGTCTGCAACCTACACCACAGCTCACGGCAACGCCGGATCGTTAACCCACTGAGCAAGGGCAGGGATCGAACCCGCAACCTCATGGTTCCTAGTCGGATTCGTTAACCACTGCACCACGATGGGAACTCTCTGAAGTTAATTTTTAAAAAAGGAAATCAATAACTGGGTTTGGGGAGTTCCCATCGTGGCGCAGTGGTTAACGAATCCGACTAGGAACCATGAGGTTGCGGGTTCGATCCCTGCCCTTGCTCAGTGGGTCAAGGTTTCGGCGTTGCCGTGAGCTGTGGTGTAGGTCGCAGACGCGGCTCGGATCCTACGTTGCTGTGGCTCTGGAGTAGGCTGGCAGCTACAGCTCCGATTCGACCCCTAGCCCGGGAACCTCCATATGCCGCGAGAGTGGCCCAAGAAATGGCAAAAAGACAAAAAAAAAATAACTGGATTTGGTTTTAAACAGTACGAAAGGCTTGCATATTTGTTTATGAAAGCCTTTCCACTGAAATTTCCCAAGAAATCTTTCTTGGGAAGTGGGGGGATGAAAGAATGGGAGAGAAGCTGTTTTAATTTTTAGATTACACCCAATAAGAATCTGACTGCAGCGGCTCAGTTGCTGCAGAGGCATGGGTTCAACACCTGGCCTTGTGCAGTGGGTTAAAGGATTCAGTGTTGCTGCAGCTATGGCTTGGGTTCAATCCCTGGCCCACAAACTTCCATGTTCTTCAGGAGTGCAACAAACAAACAAAAAACCCCCCCAAAACCCAGCTAGAAGCAACTTGCAACTCTTAAGCTTAAGGTTACCGACACATCTTTGACTGGAAAATGTAAAGATAAAACAGTGATTTCTGACACATGGAGGTGTCGGCAATTGCTCTGTGTGCTTACCCTCGGTTCTGTAAATCCTCTAAGTTAGAGGCATTCCATTCCGAGCCCTGTGGATTAAAAAAGACAAGGTTAGGGAGTATTAGCAAATGAACCAAATATGATATCTGAAAAGGGGTCCTGCGAGGGAAGCAGCAGTGTTTCTAAAAAGAAGGTCAATAACATTTACAAGTTTCCTCTCTATGTACTTTATGCTACCATATTCAGTTTCCACAAATGATAAAGTAAAAAGTTATCCTCATGTTTTACAGATACAAAAACCAACCCTCATAGAATTCAAATAATTTTTGCTCAAGATGACTCTGATGGAAAGGTGTCTTTGACGATTGTCCAATCTAAGTAAAATGTCATTCGTTATTCTTATTTATAGTACTCTGATTACTTCAATAAAATGTATCACTATTTTTACTTGTATATTTATTGATGTGCTTGTCCACTGCCTTTCTCCTCCACTATAATGTAAGCTTCTTGAGGGCAGCAACCAGGTCTCTTGTTCTCTATGGAAGCTCCTGCACAGTGTCTGGCACTCGGCAGCTATTGAATAAACATCCATTGAATGAACAAAGTGGTATTATGAACTAAACTGGAATTCATTCTAAAATTCACACTCTTTCTAGTGCATTATGTTGCATCTAAGAAGTTGGAAGTGGTAGGGTGTGTGTGCGCGCATGCGCGCACACGCAGGGGTAGAGAGTGAAATGGTCAAACGAGTGAGACATGATTCAAAATTTAAAGGAGGTTTCTATAGATTATCTGGAAGTAAATTTATCAACTGTAAATATTTTGCGATATTTGCTTTCTCTCTCCTCCTTTCCCTTTCTTTTGTTATATATATTTAAAAATTTGTATATATTTATTTATTTTTGGCCACACCTGGGGCATGTGGAAGTTCCTGGGTCAGGGATCAAACCCATGCCACAGCAATGGCCCAAGCCACTGCACTGACAATGCCAGATCCTTAACCCACTGTGCCAGGCCGGGGATTGAACCCACGCTGCCACAGAG
The DNA here is from genome assembly GCF_016906955.1 of Phacochoerus africanus. Classification (NCBI taxonomy): domain Eukaryota; kingdom Metazoa; phylum Chordata; class Mammalia; order Artiodactyla; family Suidae; genus Phacochoerus; species Phacochoerus africanus. The sequence goes on from NC_062557.1 coordinate 45,472,362, forward strand.
GCAACGCCAGATCATTAACACGCTGCACCACGGTGGGAACTCCCACCACGTCTTTATCTTTTTTTTTTTTTTGTCTTTTTGATATTTCTTGGGCTGCTCCCGAGGCATATGGAGGTTCCCAGGCTAGGGGTCCAATCGGAACTGTAGCTGCCAGCCTACGCCAGAGCCACAGTAACTCGGGATCCGAGCCGCGTCTGCAACCTACACCACAGCTCACGGCAACGCCGGATCGTTAACCCACTGAGCAAGGGCAGGGATCGAACAGCAACCTCATGGTTCTTAGTCGGATTCGTTAACCACTGCGCCACAACGGGAACTCCAATGTCTTTATCTTTAATCTAGAACAGTCCACCCTGCATTTATTTTGTCTTTCATGATATTGACATTTTTGCAGAATACAAGTATGTAATCTTGGAGAGCTTCCCACAACCTGGATTTGTCTGACTGTTTCCTGATGATTAGATTCAGGTCAAACATTTTTTGCAAGAATGTCACAAGGGAGATGTTGTATACTTCCTACTGCATCAAATGACGAGGCATGTAATGTCAATCTGCCCCATTATTTGTCATGCTGAGACGGAATTCTTCGAAGATACCTTTGTGTTTGCCAAAGGTAAAACAATCTTTTTACACTATGATTTCAGCATCAATTGCTGATCTTGTACAAATTAGTTATTTTACTGGGGGTTACAAATGGTGATTTTTCTTTTTCTTTTTTTTGTCTTTTTGTCTTTTGTTGTTGTTGTTGCTATTTCTTGGGCTGCTCCCGCGGCATATGGAGGTTCCCAGGCTAGGGGTTGAATCGGAGCTGTAGCTGCCAGCCTACGCCAGAGCCACAGTAACGCGGGATCCGAGCCGCGTCTGCAACCTACACCACAGCTCACGGCAATGCCGGATCGTTAACCCACTGAGCAAGGGCAGGGACCGAACCCGCAACCTCATGGCTCCTAGTCGGATTCGTTAACCACTGTGCCACGACGGGAACTCCCAAAATGGTGATTTTCTAATTCCATGATTCCTTCTACATGGTCACTGACATTCTGTAAAAGTCTCACCTAATCAATCACCCCACCCTTTATCTGAACGTCACTACGGACTCAAATTCTTTTTGTATTTAGAATTCTTTTTTTTTTTTTTTTTTGCTTTTTATGTCTGCACCCATGGCCCATGGAAGTTCCTAGGTTAGGGGTCGAATAGGAGCTACAGCTGCTGGTCTACACCACAGCCACAGCAATGCAGGATCCGAGCCAAGTTTTCGACCTACACCACAGTTTGCAGCAACGCTGGATCCTTAACCTACTGATCAAGGCCACATCCTATGGATACTAGTCAGATTTGTTTCTGCTGCACCACAACAGGAACTCCGTATTTAGAACACTATAATCCATTACCATCTTTTTTTTTTTTTTAGGACATGAAAATTGCCTGGAATTCGGAGAGTGGGAATCCTTTCAGACAGGCTCCTTTTGATATGACTCTGTTAGTCTTTAAGCATTTCTGCGTTTTGTGGTACAAAAAACTATTGTACATTCACTTTTTGAGTAGAATCAGCCATTTCCCCAAGAAGCTCTGGTTTCTTTTTTTTGTTTGTTTTTGTTTTTGTTTTGTTTTGTTTTGTTTTTGCTATTTCTTGAGCCGCTCCCGTGGCATATGGAGGTTCCCAGGCTAGGGGTCGAATCGGAGCTGTAGCTGCCGGCCTACACCAGAACCACAGCAACGCAGGATCCGAGCCGCATCTGCAACCTACACCGCAGCTCAAGGCAACGCTGGACCGTTAACCCACTGAGCAAGGGCAGGGACGGAACCCGCAACCTCATGGTTCCTAGTTGGATTCGTGAACCACTGCGCCATGACGGGAACTCCTCTGGTTTCTTTTAGTGCAGAAAAATCTATCAAAATCCCAATCTGGGCATTAATTAAGTATGCTCCTAAGTACTGGGTATCATTGTTCCTAAACCTTGTCAGCAAGCACACCTATCAGGAAATATTTTTAAGTACTGAGCTCACACTGGCCCTTCCAATCCTCGCTTCTCCACTAACATTTTTATCTCCCTACTCCACAGTGAGGACTTTGGTTCCCAACAACTTACAATAGTAAGTTGTTCTGTAAGCTCTACTTACAAACCGTTTTAACATTATTACAACAATACCACAACCAACAACAAACCTATTAAGTTCAATTTTTCTCCGCATTTCTTTTCTTCCCTTATTATAGCCCACTAAGATGTACAGTCAGAGTATTATGCTTCAGTTATTTGAATTACTTACTTTCTGTGAGGTTTATCGATTTGATATATATCTGGGTTCATTTGCTCCTGTTTATATTCAATTTTAGGGTGTGCTTTTTCCATGTTTTCCATTTTTTTTTGAATATACAAAAATCTTATGCGGCTGAAAGTCAAAAGTTTATTAAAGAGTAAACCTGAAGTCTCGCTACCATTCCCATCTTTTCAATCCCCGTGGGTAACCATTTTTTAAATTAGTCTCTGGCTTATTCTTGTGTTCTGTTTCAAAACATATACTTACTACCACTTCTGACTTACACAAAGTACTATACTACTATTCTTTTGTTGCTTTCTTCATTTTACAGTATATCCTCAAACCCACTCTGCCTCACAGTGCCCTTTCCCCATAGCCTTGCCAACAAAACATGTGATGAAGCTTTTGACTCTTTTCTAAACGGATCAGTGTATCTCAGTGTAATATTAATTTGCATTTCTCTTAAAAGTGAGCAACTTTTCAATGTTCTAGGTCCATTTTTTATCTTTGAGCTATCTGTTCATGTCTCTTGAAAAGGCAAATATTTACAAATAAAAACTGGTTTCAGAATTATGCATTAAATGGAATTTAGCATTAGAAGACAGGTTCAAGTGCCCCCCTGCTGCTGTAGGGCACTGGGCAAACTGCTTAACCTCTTTGTTTTCACTTTCCTTATCTGTAAAATGAAACACTCCTCCTATCCTAGTCCTATGTATCTAATAGGCACCTTCTCCTCAAACTACAAATATAAATTTTCTCCCCATTCCTTTTGCCACTGAAGTATACAAAAGAGAAGACTGCGACCTGGAAGAGGGCCCTCACCCAACCACGCAGGCACCCCGATCTCAGTGTTCCAGCCTCCAGAACTGTCTTTTATTGTTTATAAATCAACCTGCCCTCCTCCTAGTTTCCCTCGTATTAAAATGGAAACCCCCACTTCCCATCCTAAATCGTCCTCTAGACACTGTCCTCTTCACTTTCCTTTCATGGCCAAGATTCACAGAAATACATCCAATACTCACTTTCTATGATTCCTTATTTCCCATGAATATCAACCCAGCATCATGGCTTCTGCCCTCATCACTCCCACTAATGTTACTAATGACTTCTTCTAGCTGTCGAATCTAGGGGTCACCTTTGTATCCTTACTCCATTGGCCTTCTATGAGTATCTGATATGGTCACCGCTCCTATCTTATGGAATTAGATCAGACTGCACAAATATCTAGCCTCATGCCTGGCACAATAAAGAGGATCAACAATTGCTTACCGAATATATGGTCAAGTGAGATAAGTAAATGAAGCACTATGAAAACTGCCAAGTGTTATGCAAGCACTATCTTCGTACTACAAAGTGAACTGTAATTTGGCCAATGAACAAGGAGATCTCAAGGATGCTGCACTGAAGTTCCAAAGGTCTGTAAGTAAGTGATGGACAACTGACCTTCTCTATAGATCAGGGCTCACCTGACTTGCTTTAAAATAATACAGGAGGTTCTGAAGGCTCTGTGTTCAGGCTTAGAAAACTGGCTTCCACACCAAAGAAAGAGGCAAGAACTATTTAAAAAAAAAAAAAAAAGGAAGACTTTCAAGGAGACAGAAGCCAAGCAATAAGGGTTGAGTGGCTAAATTGCAGCCAGGGAAATGTGACCACCTCACTTCTTAATTTAGAAATCTAAATCCTCTGCAGAATTCTGTCTAGCTAGACGGAAATAACCCTGAAGTGATGGGAAAAGTCTATGAATTTCATCTACCTGTCCAGAGAAACTTCAATCTGACAATCTGAAATGACACAAATACAGAAACAAAATAAATTAAAAGCATCAGGTAGTGACTCCATGAAGGCCATACAAAGGAACTTGGGCTGTGCTTAGAGCTGCTTCAGGTCCAACCTGAAAGAACTGGAATCAACAGGGTGTAATTACTTTTCTGTCCTCAATGAAAATGTCATGTATATTAGCTCCCTGGGGTCCTCCATGGACTCAGTATTTTTCTCCTATGCTTTTCAGGCTCACAATAACAAAATTCCATGGGGGTTTTCACTAGGTTCTGTGTAATTATGGGAAGCATATTTTAATTGTATGACAAAACATAAAATGAATTCTTCAAACTATAATATATTTTTAAATAAGTTCACTTCCATCTTTCACTCCAATTCACCCACCCTGTACTCTGGCCCAAAGACTCAAGTAAATGATTTCTTTTCAAACGTTATCCTCAGGAAATTGCCTTTCTGGGGGTCTGGATGTTCCAAGGAAAATAGGAGAGCACATTTATGGTAAAGGAGGAGGACTGTACTCTGGGTTCTGCTAAGAACAATACAACTTGACATCATCTTCATGGTTTGGTATTCCTGCCAAACCTTCATCACACCATAACTACAGCTTCAATGCTGTGAGTCACTTTACTGTGGCAACCAGGCACAAGATCTATTCACTTTTTCTTCGAAGTTTATGCTATACATCTCCAGCTGAGGAGCAAAAATCATGAATATGAGAATTGTTCTTTGAAAAGAAAACTGTATTTCAAAAGGATTTGTAATGTCAAACTTTGAAGAAGATAACAATCAGCATTAAAAGAATGACTATTTAAAGAAAAGTTTTTATTAACTTAAAAAATTTATTAATTTTTTTGGCCACACCAGTTTTTGGGCCAGGGATCAAACCTGAGCCATAGCAGTGACAATGCTGCTTGCTTAACCTGATGAATCACCAGGGAACTCCCTGACTCCTTTTTTTTTTTCTTGTCTTTTTTAGGACTGCACTGGAGGCATATGGAGGTTCCTAGGCTAGGGGTCAATTCTGAGCTATAGCTGCCAGCCTACGCCAGAGCCACAGCAATGAAGGATCCAAGCCACATCTGAAACCTACACCATAGCTCACGGCAATGCTGGATCCTCAACCCACTGAGTGAGGCCAGGGATTGAACCCGCAACCTCATGGTTCCTAATCGGGTTCATTAACCACTGAGCAACGACGGGAGCACCCCCTGACTACTTTTTATTTTATTTATTTATTTATTTATTTATTTATTTATTTATTTATTTATTTTTGTCTTTTTTTCTTTTTTGTTGTTGTAGTTGTTGTTGTTGTTGCTGTTGCTATTTCTTGGGCCGCTCCCGCGGCATATGGAGGTTCCCAGGCTAGGGGTTGAATCGGAGCTGTAGCCACCAGCCTACGCCAGAGCCACAGTAATGCGGGATCTGAGCCGCGTCTGCAACCTACACCACAGCTCACGGCAACGCCGGATCGTTAACCCACTGAGCAAGGGCAGGGACCGAACCCGCAACCTCATGGTTCTTAGTCGGATTCGTTAACCACTGCACCACGACGGGAACTCCCCCTGACTACTTTTTAAATGACTGGTTGTCCATCCAATATTCCTGTTTTTCCCTTGTCTAGCTAAGAAAACTGCTTGCTGTTCTGCAAAGGATCTCTGTTCATATCTAGCATTTTCTCAGCCAAATCAGACAGCCTCCAGGAGAGATGCTGATACTGAGATTTGGTTGGGCAAAGGCTTCCACCTCGGAGAAGTAAAACACTCAGAAGGGTGTAGAAGAACTTCTTTTTCTGGAAATACCCTGGCTCCCAAGTAGTCAATCCTGTCCTCTCACTGCAGATTTTCTTTAAACTATGCTCTACACTTTTCTTCTCCATATCAGCCGATACCTTTCCAAATAAACATCTCTGTGCAGTGCACTACAGGGCCAAGCATTCTTCCAAAGGGAGGGAAGAAATCCTGCTGCCTCCCTTCACACAATCTGCTTGCACTCCAGGCACGGCAGCTATGCACAAGATGAAATGACTTTGCAGAAAATTAACACCACCACTTGCAGCTTGGATAAGACCTCTTTTTCCATGTCAACTGCTGGGAAACCCAGCAAGGCACTAGAGAAAAGATAGGGATTTGGACACAGGATATGGTGGTACAAACAAAGGGAGGAAGCCATCAAGGAAGAAGTACAGTAAGATGTTTAGATGACCTGTTTGTGCACTTATTTTGCTAGATAAGGGTTAAATTTCAGGATTCTCCAGTTTGGAAGTTTTTTTCCCCCAAATAAGAAGAATGTCTTCAATGCAAAGAACATGTCTAGTCTCAAGAAAACAGAATTACATTTGAAGCTGAATACATTTTCCTTTTTTTAAAAAATATACATAGATAAATATAAAAAAGTAAAAAAGACTGGAAGGCAATATTACATAATGAAAGATAACTGTGCTCATCTCTCTTGGTGTTGATTAAATTTCACTTGCTGTCTTCTAAAGTGGTCTAAATTTTCTACAGTGAATATGAACTATTTTTGTAATAAGAGAAAAACCCAAGACAGAAGACTATGCCAATAATGATGAAATAACAGGATGAATCTATTGGTACAAATACTCACATAAATGCATTTGTAGCTGATTAGGGACTAATTTGGAGGAGAACCAGATTGTTCTTTCTGCTTAGAATATTATTAAATTTTGTTTACATGTCCTAAAACAGCACCATTTGAGGAAGGGGTATGGAAAAGGTAGTTATTGAGGGGGTGGCACCAGAGACACAGGGAAATATGTTTGAAATTAAACAGATGCTGACTGAATTTGATATTCAGTATATTTATGTGCGACTGGGTCACTTTGCTGTTCAGTAGAAAACTGACAAAACACTGTAAGCCAAATATAATAGAAAAAAAATCATTAAAAAAAAGAATTTGATATTCATCATATCTTCATCCTTTTAGGTATTAAGATCCAAGCTCAATGTGAAAGCAACTTCCAAGTTTACAGCTTTGGTCACTTTCTAATGAGTTATTTTTGGCCACAGGCACTTGCTCTTCATAAAAATCAGTCATGTTACATGGAGACAGTTGGGGGCAGGGTCCATTTGAATGAGTGACTCATAAGTTTTCTATGGACAACACCAAAATTCTTTCCAAGGATACAAGAGCAGGGAATACTTGAGCCCTCACAGAACTGTACACAAAAGACAACAAAACCAGGTGCTATGCAAATGGAAAGGTCAACAACAGTTTTGCCGTATGATCTACATCCAGAAATGGCAACATACACTCGTCAAGTTAAAGTAATGGAAAAGAAGCTCCCCTCCCAGCTCACAGCTTTTCATGAGTAATTTCATAGCTACACACCACCATGAATCACTGGACAAGAACACATACTCCAAAGTGTCAACAAGTTAATTCAGGGCACAAGCCTTCTGTGGCATGAAGTCTGACCGCTTGGTGAAATAAACTCATATTCAGGATGAGATGATCCAGTTTAGTCAGTTCCTGTGCATTTATTCCTCTTCTCTCCTGTTTCCCAGCTTCTAATCATTTCACAGTTCACAAAATGTCCTTACCAGAGAAAAGAAGTGAAATTCAAGCCAATCAATTTAATTCCTTGTTAGCATTTTTGGTCAAAGCATGTGGGAACTGGAAGCAAAAATAAAGTTTTGGTGTTCCCACTGATTTTAGTTATTCTTATTGTCCTTGTTCCCACTACCACCATGTACAGATGAAAACTGGAAGTCCTTAACATTTGCGAGGTAAATAAGTCTGAGAATTTTAGAGGCTTTCCTAATCCATCTGGGAGAGGTCTCCTTGGGCTAATTACAAGTCACTGAATATTCAGGCACCATGAAGAACAGTTTTAAGTCACTAAAGATTTGGTAATGAAAAAGTAATTGAGGGAGTTCTCTGATGGCCTGGCAGGTTGAGGTGCTTGTGGTCTCACCATTGTGGCTCTGATTGCTGATGTGTGGCGTAGGTTCAATCCCTGGCCCAGGAACTTCCACGTACTGTGTGGCACAAAAGAAAAAAAAAAAAAAGCCACAAAAAACCCCACCCCAAAACCAAGAATCTGAAATAAACATTGAAACTCTCATTAAAAAAAAAAAAGGTAACTGAGGGACTCAAAATGTACATACAAGGTTCCAAATGTCTTAAAAGTCCAGTAGTCTCTGTTCCAAGTACTTCTACTCTGCTCTGCTCAGACACGTCCAATCTTAGACACATTTGGCAGATATGAAAGCACGACCTCAAAGGATCATTCTATTGGGATACACTGCATAAAACTACTGGAGACTGGTCTGTTTTGTGCCTTTGACTATTATCAAGATCAGATGATCTGTTGCGGGGGGGGGGGGGGGGAAGCCTTGATCTGTCTGTAACATTCTCCAATTTCTTTGGTGTGAATTTTCCCACTATGGTCACCTGATATCACTGAGGAATTGGGAAAGATGAGTAGAAGTACACTATTATACAACATCTCCACCATACAACAGATGTAAATAACCTTAAGAGTGCAAGTAATAATAAAATATAGTAAAATAATTAGGATGTGATGAAGTTTTGAGTATTACTTTTGTTTTTAATGAAAATTACACTTCATTTAAATATAATAAAACCTGACAATTGCCCCCCATGAGTTTTACGAACTAGCTTCAGCACACCCCTTTAAAGTAGTCCTAGGAGGAGTTCTCTTGTGGTGCAGGGGGCTAAGGATCCAGTGTTGTCACTGCAGTGGCCTGGGTGGCTGCTGTGGCAAAGGTTTAATCCCTGGCCCAGGAATTTACACATGCTGCAGGTGTGGCCAAATAAATTTTAAAAAATAAATAAAGTGGCCCTAGACTTACCAAGAACACGTGCTCAAATATCTGTGTAGGGCTATCCATCTGACCAAGGATCACTATCATCTCATTATCAATAAATTCCTTGAATTCTCGCAAGTTGCACACCATCTGCATTTCCAACTCAGTTCGTATCTGAAACAAAGATGACATATTGTACTAGTCTCTGCAAAGTCCCTCTGTACTTTCAACTGCTCACCATTTCTAGATCCACACTTATTGTTATTCTATTTCTAGCCTCGAGTCTATTATATTTCTAGACTCAAGGTCACTTACCTCTTTGGATGTGATGTTCTCCAAATCCTTCTGCATCATAATCTCCCTTAATTTGGTTTTAATTAGCCTTTCTGTTCGCTCACGTTCAGTTGGTCTGGTAAGAGAGAAATGATGATTTTTCTTAGGCAGGAATTTGACCAAGTTAATGAATATACATTTGAATACGTTTCCAAATTGGCAGGCCTTCCCTTTGTTACCCTCAAATTTATATTTTGGAGGCATGGAAAAAAGAATACTATATTTTAAAAAGTTCCTTTGCAGAATATATAGAATGTAAACATATAGAAATTATTAAAGAAATTGTACATGTTTAAAAGCCCATAAATATATTCACGTATATAGATCCAAGGAGTAAAGACGAATAGGCCATACAGAGAGTAATGCTTTAATGGAGGACCATTTCTCATCAAGCACCCCTAGTGCTACTTGCTGAGCAAGAACACCAAGCTGGGGAGACCAGTGGTGTGACCTACTATTGAACTGGGTCTTCTGTAGCTTAAAAATACTACCCTGTGCTGGCCATTTGTTATTGCAGTTCTAGAAAATGAGAGAGAGGGAAGAGTGATTTCTGCCTTCCTCAATGAAGCAAATTCTCTTCCAAAATGGGTTCCAAGGATTAACTACCCAGAGTACTCTATCCAAAATGTTTTCTTTTTCACAAAAGATCTCACAACATCTCTGAAATTATTATCTTCAATTTACAGATAAAGGAAATAAACAGCTGAAAGGTTAAATGTCAGGCCAACCATCACGAACACTGGCAAGAAAACCAGAACTCTCGGCTCAGCCTAACAGTCTACCTGCTTGATTATGTTGCTTCCCTAAGTCTTCTGACTCTCTTAAAAATAAAAATTACTCCTGGAACTTTATTATGAAGTCAAAGTAGGAAGATTATTCCCCAATTACTAGAAAGGTACCAGTTCAACATAACTAGATGCTTCTCTCTAAAAGCATTATTTCATATTACACAGAACATGAGTGAGGCTAACAGAGAGCACTTTCTGTCTCATCTTTCCCTCCCACCTACTGAAGAAAGGTATCTGCTCTGTACTTCCTTATTTGGAGATGGAAATGGACTAAGCCTTCAGGCATCCTGCCTGCCCTTGCTGCCTAAGGCCTTATCACTGGCTGCAAAAATAGCTTCAGTGTAATCTCCAAAGAAGGATGCTCTGACCCCACAACCTTGGCGCTCTGCACCACTTGGGCGCAAGTTTCTAATGAACCCTGCAGAGCATTGCGAACACCTGTGCCATTTCCCTGTCAATCAGCCAAGGTATCCCTGCCTTGACTGGGATTATAATTCTTAACCACGCTCCCCACCATTTTTCCAAGACATGGCTATGGTAGAAAATTATACATTTCAATCTACTATTAAAAATAAATATTAGCTAAGAACAAATTTTTTAATTTATTTTTATTTATTTATTTTATTTTATTTTTTGTCTTTTTGCCATTTCTTGGGCCGCTCCCAAGGCATATGGAGGTTCCCAGGCTAGGGGTCAAATTGGAGCTGTAGCCACTGGCCTACGCCAGAGCCACAGCAACGAGGGATCCGAGCCGCGTCTGCAACCTACACCACAGCTCACGGCAACGCCGGATCGTTAACCCACTGAGCAAGGGCAGGGACTGAACCCGCAACCTCATGGTTCCTAGTCGGATTCGTTAACCACTGTGCCACGATGGGAACTCCCTTTTTATTTTATTTTCATTTATATTTATTTATTTATTTATATTTTTTATTTATTTTATTTATTTTTATTTTTTTTAGAACAAATTTTAGCACCTGTATGTATGGGTTCAATTCCCTAGTTCAGCAGTCTTTCTCCCAATCCTTCATGGTTGTTGGGGCAGGGTGGTTTGAGAGCAGGCACACCTTGGTTTTAAGCCCAGCTGTGCTACCTACTAGTGGCAAGTGACTGTAAACAAATTCCTTCTCTTCTCTGAGCCTGTTTCCTTTTCTATAAAATGAGAACAGTAATACTATCTGCCTCATGAGGTTTTTATGAGAATTAAGTGAGACACCATCTATGAACTGCCTGGCACAACGTCTGACACACATTGGAGGCAACATACACCTATGTTTCTGTCTCTATCTTCTTCGTATTTCAAAATATAAACTATTCACAGGAGAGCATGTAACTCCGTTTCGGCATACATTGTCCCTATATCCTCAGCATTCTTTTTCCAGCTTTTCTAGTCAACTTAGGGAAGAAGAGGGAGTGGAAAAGGCATTACAACACAAACATACTTTCTACCTCAGTTTCACTAGAGAGAAAAATCTGGAAAATACATAAATACACAGAGAAAATAAAAATTAATGAAAATCCTTCTATCATTACTAATATTCTGACCTACAGCCTTTAGTCTTTTTCTATAAACCGACAGACATTTGTTTATTATACATTATCTTAAAATTGTGGTTATTTTGTACACACTAAGAATTAATATTTTATGAGCCTTTACCATGTGCCAGGGCCTACCTTTTATATTACCATTATTATTATTTGCTCAGGGATAGAGGGAGATTATGGGCAATTTCATTTTCTTTCTTCTTTGTGCTGTAATTTCCAAATTCTCTCTAATGAAATCAGGAAAAATGAAAAGAAGTATTTTCTCTCTTCTATAAGTCTGACTCAGAATGTCTGTTTTGGGGAGTTCCCATCATGGCGCAGCAGAAATGAATCCGACTAGGAACCATGAGGTTTTGGGTTTGATCCCTGGCGTTGCTCAGTGGGTTAATGATCTAGCGTTACCATGAGCTGTGGTGTAGGTTGCAGACGAGGCTTGGATCTGGTGTGGCTGTGGCTGTGGCGTAGGCCAGCAGCTGTATCTCTGATTAGATCCCTAGCCTGGGAACCTCCATATGCTGCAGGGGGAGCTCTAAAAAAAAAAAAAAAAAAAGAGAGAGAGACAGAATATACATTTTTGAACCAAGTGAAACACCCATTCCTCTGATACCCATCAGCCAGACAAAAAGTATGAAGTCAGTGAAGTCAATAATATCGTCCAAGATTCTGAAATACTAATCCGTATTTTTTCAGTTACTGTGGAATCTTGAAAGGACTAGAGCTACCAGTACTAACTGGTTCTAGTATCAATAATACCTTATTGAAAAGAGCTTCTACTGTTTCTTTGTTCCACTCAGGCAAGTCTTGGAAACTTCACCTTTTCTAATAAAAAGCATTTATTATCTAAATTAAGCCTTTTTAAAAATCATCAACTGTGTGGTATCACTTTAGGAATCTAAAGGTGAAGGTTTGTAACATCATTTAGTAAGTAGCTACTCTATACCTTGTTTTTTTTTTTTCCTGCTTTTTTTTTGAGGGCCGCACCTGCGGCATATGGGGGTTCCCAGGCTAGGGGTCGAATGGGAGCTGTAGCCACCAACCTACACCACAGACACAGCAATGCAGGATGCGACCTACGTCTGCGACCTACACCACAGCTCACAGCAATGCCGGATCGTTAACTCACTGAGAGAGGCCAGGGATGGAACCTGCAACTTCATGGTTCCTAGTCAGATTCATTTCTGCTACACCACGAAAGGAACTCCTCAACCTAGGCATTCTTTTAAAATGACTGGAAACATCTTGTTTTCTTAAGTATTAGAAACATCCCTCTAAAAGCTCTATGTCATCAAATGAGTGGAATCTGGATTTCCTGTCGTGGCTCAGTGGAAACGAATCTCACTAGCATCCATGAGGACGCAGGTTCTATCCCTGGCCTTGCTCATTGGGTTAATGATCCAGCATTGCTGTGAGCTGTGGTGTAGGTCACAGACACAGCTTGGAGCTGGCATTGCTGTGGCTGTGGGGCAGGCTGGTGGCTACACCTCCGATTCGACCCCTAACCTGGGAATCTCCGCATGCTGCGGGTGAGGCCCTTTAAAAAAAAAAAAGACAAATGAGTGGAATCTGCATTACTGGGATTCTATGGTATTGCTGTTCTTAACTATGGAGATGCCACTGTGCCCAGGAGTGAAACTCTTCAGGCTTCTGCACACAACATAAAGAACAGGGTTTTTTGTATGGCAGATGTAGTGCAGACAATGACTAATATACCTGGGTAAAGATTAGAAAGGAACATGAGGCTTGTTACCCTGAGAACACAACAGAGAGGGCTTCCGTGATCCTCAGTAAGTGACTTACATGTCTGTGAAGAGAGCTGGAGAGTCAGGCCGGTGGGACTGCACATCCTGCATAGCATTCCATTCGTTGACTGAGGACTGATCTGAGTTGATATGGCTCTCGTAATAACTCACCCAGGTGAGAAACAGGCTGCCAGGGTAGTAGTTATGCATTCTGGCCACTTCACAAGCCTTGTGTAAACTCTGTAGTGCAGACCTGAAAGATATACTGGGAAATGAGCACTGCAGAAATGTGGTGATATCAAAAGGCCAATAATCCATGTGTACCCCAAACTCCTACAATTTTTAAATTCTATTGAATTTGGAGAATCTGCTCCTTGGAATTCAAGAGTCTCTGATTATATTATCTATTCATTGTAATCAAATGGACACTTCTTGCTGAAAGATATGATGCATTATTAAGATGGGGGGTAGAGGGGAGCAGGAGAACTGATGGCCTACCAGTGAAAAACAGGTCTGGGAACCTATGGAGCTGACAATCCTACAGTTGGAAGCGCTCTGTGGCTAGCATTACTAGCGAACTAAAGATCTACTTCGTTTACTACATAAAGATTTGTTTCTCTTGGCACAGAATCACATTAGCACATATGTTCCCTATGATTCTCAGAGGTTCCACAAAGATCATGAAGATAGATCACTGAAGTCTTGAAGACAAGTCCTTTAATGTCCAAAATGTACTGATCTAATGACATCTGTCATTTTTGCTGCCTTAGTCTCCCAGTTTCTTTACACCATTTATTCATACACTTGAGCTACTATCTAAGAGCTCTGGTTATATCCTGACTAATTAAATCTCTGACTCTGAACTCAGGAACTTGAGAAGGGTAAACAAAACTGAAAAGTACCTTTTTGGTTATACATTTGGGAAAAGCTAAAGCCAGAAATGCTAGGAAGTTAGTTACACAAGAGCAGGCATCTTTCTATGTTTCTGTTTACAGATATATCTCAAGTGCCTAAAAGAATGCCTTCTAGTTCAAAACTGGAGCACAGTTAAAATTTGTTGAATGAGATGTCCTATTAGCTATAAACTAATGTCTCTCTCCTAAGGGAAAAGGACTGTATGAGAGGATTCTGTGGTCAATCTATTTACATCTTCTTCTTAAAAATGACTTTTTGTTTTTTTCTTTGAGTGAGTGATCACGCTCATTTCAGAAAATTTAGGGACCTTATGTAAAAGGCAGAAACATCCTGTAATCCAATCACCTAGAAATAACCACTGTTAAGGTTTTAGTATAGGTCCTTCCAGTCTGCTTGTTTATGCACAGATCTAAGATAAAGACATGACCATATTCTGTCTACCATTTAACTTGTTCTTTTGCTTTATACCTTGTCATCCACATCTTTCCATGTCAATAAATATTGAATGAAGTAATTTTTAATGGCTGCATAATATTAAGAAACATGGATATACTGTAATTTAACTGTACAGACATTTAAATTACTTTTTATTTTTTGCTATTATTAGAATACTGACATATATTCTTATAGTTAAAGATTTGCATATACCCTTGATTATTACCTTGGGACAAATTCTTAGAGAATTACTAGGTCAAAGGGCATACAAATGATAAGCCATATTGGCAAATCATTCTCCAGAAAGGTTGTTCCAGTTTATTTTCCTACCAATAAATATATGACAATGCTGTTCTGTGAGTCCTTGTCAACCCCATATAATGTAAATTTAAAAATAAATTCACTACCAAGTGGATGAGAAAAACATGCCAGTCCATTTTCATTAGGGGAACAGATTTTCCCTTTACAAACAAAGTTGCAGAATCTTTTAAAATGCTTCTTTTTACTCAAAGTAAGGCAATTTCTTAGAGAATTCTTGGTGAATTTAAGTTTGGCTATGCAGATTCAAAGGTAAGGGCCAGCTTAGTGCAATGTGTAGGATATTCAATGCATGTTTTTCTTCATCCAGGAATCACATGCTTCAAAAGCATATGCCACAAGTGTCTGGTGCAAGTGCCCTAAAACACACTCAATGCAAAGCCACGTCGTACTTCAGCTTCATACAGGAGAGGGAGCCTGCTGTAAGTGGCTTCCTGTGAAGGAAACACCTGGTCTAAATGCCACTTCGATCCATACATCACCATCTTTTTTTCCCTGTGACTTTCAGTTCACTACTCCCCATGTGGCACACCAAAAAAAAAAAAAAAAAAAAAAAAGAAAGAAAAAAAAAGAAAAAAAAAAAGAAAATCAAAGCTTGAATCACTTAAATCCTCGCTATCTTAAGAATTGACAATTTTGCATTCCTCTCCAAAATATAACTGAGAACACTGCATTTATAGGACTTAAGCTGTGGTTTTACTTGGTTCGTTTTTAAACTGAACATCAGTTAAAAGGGGTCATAAATTTTCTAGGAGAAATACATCTGTGAAATATGCCCTAAATCTAAAAATCTGGTTTAAACACATGAGCTGAAACTGTGTCCTACCTCAATCACTGTATGAAGTGGTAAGACTGTTAATTGTTCAGTCGACTCTGTTTTAGGACCCCCACACACTGGAAGCCTATCAATCCTGTTACTCAGGGGCAAATATCTCCCTAGAGTATTTTTCAAGCTCCTTTATTTCTTGTTTGGTTTGCCTTCTGCCCATTCTGCTGCTTATGGGGACTTCTACTACAGAAGAGGCAACTGAATGAGGAACTGAAATTCAAATCCCTGACTGGGGGAATGCCTCCGAATCTAGAGTCACATCATTCCTGCTTATACTGGATTATTTTTCTAGATAATCTAGAACAAGAGAATAAGAGTCTTTTCTGTCTAAGCATAAGAGCTACTCTCAGGCTGTTATGTAAACTCTCCAAAACTTCAGTTTTCTCATCCTTAATAGGACCCTAATAATACTATTTTGGGGAGCTGGTGTGATGATTAGATGTAATCCATGTAAAGCACCAGGCTCAGTTTCTGACACATATAGTAACACCAATGTGTCAGTGCACCAGCTGATGGTTATTAACAACTACAGTGTTTTTTCTAGGCTTGATTTGCATTACATAAATAGTCTTGCAAACAGTTGCCAGCAATTTAAATGGAAACTTACAGATATATAAAGCAACTCCATCAACGCTATTCCTGATTACCTGAAGAAATTGAAAGCTAACACATAGTCTTGTGATGTTTCAGACTTGGCTCTAGACTGCTACTAACTAACTCAATCAGTGTGTCCCTATAACGCTCAGTTCCAACTGGCTATCTGATCCATTAAATATCTTTCGGAGTCTAAGAACACCTCTGAATTTCACTTGTTCACCAATGCCCAAGGCCTTCCACTGTGAAAATCTGCAAACTGAATTTCTAGGTTATCTTTAACTATGGCCACACAAACAGATCATATAGAATTTTCCATTTCAAATACTACTTCTCACAAAATATTATTCCAGTACCATGTTAAAAAAGTTTCATAGAGATAGTAAAAGTCCTCTTACCACATTGCCTGCACAGATACTGGTTTGAATATGTGAACTCTGTTATCTGTTGATACGCTGAACCCACTAAGGAGAAGAGAATGAGACAAATATCCAGATATAAGAGTAGGTTATTTCAGTTGTTGAGCTTTCAACATTGTTTCCCAGGCTGGCAACTGCTGGCTCAGTAGAAGGTACCATCAGGCACTTTGTGTAGGAGTTAACCAGAGCACAGAACCTGACTGAAAAGCTTCAACAAAATGTCTGACTTTTATCTACCAAGTGCAATGAATGGACTCCCACACTGGAGTCAGGGAATCACACACAGTTTCCCAATTGTAGCTATGGACAAAATGTTCTGCTGTGTATTTCTACTTGGAAGTCTTGTGGGTTCTTAGCAAAACTGACTCTGGTTTTATAAACTAGAGCAAATATCTTGGTCTCTTGGGGACACATTCTAGAAACACCAGGAGGTGGGGGTGGAGGGTCACTGGGAAGGAACTGGCACAGGAATGGGTTTATACTGTAGGCTGACAGCTGGCAGAAGCAGCAAGAGGTTATTTGAAACAGAACATATCATCCTCTGGGAGAGCGTTGCAACAGTCTCACATGCTCAGATGAAAGAGCGAGCCAATGAACTAGTTCTTCTCTGGATTCTTACCACAGTTGGCCTAGAAGGACAGAAGTGAGAGGCTCTGGCAAGTTATCCTTTTACTCTACTTTACAAAACAGGAGTTTAAAAGGACTCACTGAGCTGCTGACATGACAGTTCAGTTGGGCACAATGGGCCTCCCATTCAGCTAAATGAATGGGCACTAAGATGGAACCCCACCCCTTGGCTTTCTGTAGAAGAATAAAAAGGGAAAGCTCTTACCCATCACCGTCCAAGTGAATTAGGGTGTCACTCCAGAGAGGCAGGACTAAGCCCATGGTACAAGTGCTACTGCAAGATAAGAAGTAGTCCATAGTTACTTTCTGTTATTCTAGGAGCAGTTCTTTGTTTATTAACTCTTTCACCACAAAATATAAGTCCCTAAGCTCTGAATTCTGGCATAAGTGTTAGAGTGGAGAAACTGTTATCATATTACTATTTATCCAACATATGTGCCCAGGAGCTGTTTTAAACAGGTGTTAGTTAGGTCCGTATATAGTTAACAAAGAAAACTTGTTGACTGAGCTTCCTGAATTACGGTAGTGGAAATGGCCACTGTCAAAAAAAAAAAAAAAAAAAAAAAGACAAAAAACCCAGGTAATTGCTGATTTGCAATTGGCAGGTCTCAGCCCAAGGTCACAGCACCCAATTCAATTCCAAGAATCATTTCTAATGCCAAGAACTACTGCTGGTTACTGAAGACCTCTGAATATGTGATTTGCTTGATTCTAATTCTGAGGTTTACATAGATTTCTTGAATACCAGAACACACTCAATAGTCTAAAAGGGAAAAGTAATTGTTAATGGCTTGTAAACAAGTTGAGAGAGACAAAACAGACATATTACAGCTTAAATAAATAAAAAAGTGCTTGGTGACTTTGCATTGAAACAACACTGCTGAAATGCAGCGTGAACAGGAATGTCAACAACCAACAAACGGGTAGCTCTATGGTATGTTTAACTACTATTTAAATCATACTCTAGCCCAGGGAGGAAAACAGCTTTAAGTTAATGAAACAGGTTGGGATAGGAAGCCATGGTCCCAGAAATGTGTTATCATACCACTTTTCTGGACAACTGTGTTCTACCTTAGACCTCTGCCACTTTCTCTACTTAAGGCTGCCATAAAGCATTTTCCCCCTCCATCCCGTCTCCTGAAGGTTCCTATACCCTCTCTCTGCCAATATATCTAGAAAAGCAGCGTGGTATAGTAGAAAGAACCCTGGATGTGGGAGGTGGGACAGCGAAGGATGGTTAAGAGCTCAGGCTCTGGAGTCAGATGGGCTCTGGAAGCTGGACTCTGGCATAAACTGTTTAATTTTAGGCAGAATATTTAATTGCTTTGTGCTCCAGTTTCCTCATTTGTAAAACTGGGATAAAAACACCTTTTTTATTGGATTGTTCTAAAGATTAAATTAGATAACACACCAAAAAAAGGTATACAACAATGCCTAAGATAGAATAATAATTACCATTTACTGAGGTCAAAGACCTAGATTTGTTCTCTTTCAATATTTCAATTTTTTTTTTTTTGGCTGCACTCCCAGAATATGGAAGATCCCAGGCTGAGCTGCAGCTTACACCCCAGCTGCAGCAATGCTGGATCTTTATTTTTTTGATTTTTATTTATTTTTTGTCTTTTTGCAGTTTCTTGGGCCGTTCCCTTGGCATATGGGGGTTCCCAGGCTAGGGGTCGAATCGGAGCTGTAGCCACCGGCCTACGCCAGAGCCACAGCAACATGGGATCTGAGCCGCGTCTGCGACCCACGACCCACACCACAGCTCACGGCAATGCCGGATCGTTAACCCACTGAGCAAGGGCAGGGATCGAACCCGCAACCTCATGGTTCCTAGTCGGATTCGTTAACCATTGCGCCACGACGGGAACTCCCAACGCTGGATCTTTAACCCACTGCACAGGGCCTGGGATCCAACCCGTGCCTCAGCAATGACCAGAGCTACTGCAGAGACAACGATGGATCCTGAACCCCTGCACCACAGTAGGAACTCCAAGTATTTCAACTCTCTTTGACAGGTTATTTAACCTCTCTTAACCTTAATTTCTTCATCTTAAAATTCAGATAACAAAACCTAGCCCTCATAGGGATATTACAATTTTTTTTTGTCTTTTTGCCTTTTCTAGGGCCACTCCCCTCGGCATATGGAGGTTCCCAGGCTAGGGGTCTAACCGGAGCTGTAGCCACTGGGCTACACCACAGCCACAGCAACTCAGGATCCAAGCTGCATCTGTGACCTACACCACAGCTCATGGCAACGCCGGATCCTTAACCCACTGAGCAAGGGCAGGGACTGAACCCGCAACCTCATGGTTCCTAGTCGGATTCGTTAACCACTGCACCACAATGGGAACTCCAAGAATTTAAAATATTTAAAGTGAAATAATACATATGAATGTACTGTAAAGCAAATGTTGACTATGAATCTGTGATGGGTACTCAATACAACGGAAAGTGCTTTTGGCAGGGTAGTGGGGACATTATGTAAAAGCATTACTATCAACAAGGGGAATATCAAGCTCCCTCTCCTGGGGCCACTGCAGGACTAACAGCGAAGGCCATTCCCTAGGTGGGGTGTGTTTAATGCTTTGCACTGTACTTGCCAGCTTGTGTTAACTCACCACTCCACTAGTGTTTCCAGAGCTCAGAAGACTCAAACCAAGATTGGAACAGCTTATACACACTGTAACCTTGGGCCTGAACTCCTAAAAAGTTATCATGCCAGGCCTAGGAGGGAGGAAGAAAGCCCCACCACTGTTTTTGTTGAATAAATGAGGTGAGTGCAAGGAAAACCTGTTTTGAAAATAAGTGGCTTCCCAAGGTGGAGTGAATTATTTTTAGAGTAGTAGTAGTTGTTGTTGTTGTTAGTGAGTGCTTTGCCAGGTCCTAGCAACAAGTATAATTTGCGTATAAACATGAAGGGTTGATAGCTTAGTGACAAATTAAAAATTAAGTAACCACAGAAGATACAAAAGGCCCAAAACAGCGTGATCTACGAGCCTGTGACCAGATGTGAGTTAAACTTTAGACAAGTGACAATGATATGCAGGAACCAAACATCACATTTTCAGTTTACATTCTGGTCAGAAGCTTTTTTTTTTGCTACGAAGCTTTTTCACACAGCAGGAAGGAGAGGCCTGAATTAGGCACACCTAGAATTTTTATCTAGTTTACCTTGAGTCTCAAGAGACTGTCTCCACTGAAGTATATTTATTCTAACAGATATTCAGACATTAAAAAAAATATTTATCAAGTGCCTCTATGTACCAGACATTTCGAAGTGTTGGGGGTACAAAGAAAAACTATGAAACAACACCATAAAGCTCTACTACTTTATAACTTGAAATATGTATCCAATGCAATTTGGAAACCAAAGTTATATTGTATATTAAAAATTTTATTGCTTAAAAATAACACAATGTGCAACTTGTAAATAGGCTAAATAAACTGGCTGTAAAATGTCCTGAGAATTACTTGGGAAGTGTATATCATAAATAATTTAGATTCTACTTTGGTTTAATATTGTTTTGAAACATTACCTTTTTGTATTCTCAGATACGAAATGATACATATTCCTTCACACAGCAATTGAGATCGAGATGATACTAGATGACCTGAGTCTTCTGAGGTGGGTAGCGTTTCTCTTACTGTCCAAGCTTATTCCAACAGAGGGTGTAGAGGAATTTATTATCAAGCAAGATGAAGACTAGTTTCTATACCTTTTCTTATCACATTTTGTCTTCCATAAATGAAAATTTTCTTCCGTTCATTAGATATGATTCAGGCAGGACTATTACTAAAGATGGATGCAGTTTATTGAGGATAAATTACTGGGTACCGACATTAAATCTTTATGATTTTTGGGAACGTTTAAGGACAAAGTCAAAGAGAGACAAGATTAGACATCTGATTCTCACTCTGGGTCAGGAGAAGCTGAAGTTGTTGCCTTCTCTCTCTAGGGCAAGGCTCAAGTGAAGCTTCCATGCAGCTCCAGTTCCTGTTCTATGGGATGTCCACAGGAGAAGTCAGGGAGAACAATACAAAGGAAATAAAATGGACGGCAGTAATGTCTACTTGAACCTTCTGCAGTGATGGAAATGTTCTATAAACATACTGTCCAGAAGGGAAGCCACAAGCCCACACATAGCTAGAGTAAGTGAAGTGTGGCTAGTTGTGCCTAAGGAACTGAAATTTTAATTTGAATTAATTTTTAATTTATTTAAGTAGTTATAATGTGATTAGTGGCTATTGTATAGGACAGTACCTATCTAGAGAGAGAAAAACTCAAATCAGGAGGAGGACGAGGTAGCACAGAGTCCTGCCCAGACCCGAAGGTGGTGACTTCTCAGGGTGACCATGGGGAGGAATTTAAAAAAACAAACAAACAAACCCAAATCAGACATCTTAAAATGTTAGTGAATGTAGGCAAGGTAGGTGCTCTTACAGAATAAGTGCTTACTGCAAGATGTGTTGCTCAGTCAACACCAGAGGTTAAAACCACGCAGGAGAAAAAGCTTCCTAAATGTGGTTTACAAACCTATGTAATCTCAGAGCATACAATTAAAGGCTGCGAGTGGTATACATGGTAACAACACTTGGCCTTGTGATCTCCGTGAACCCACAAATCATTTCAGGTTGACTGCTATGTACAAGCAAGCTAAGGTAAACACTAGTTTGGGAATCTTTCTAGTGACAACACGGTTTTATTTTTTTTTCCCCTTCCAACATTAAGACAATGAGAATCATTCCCAGTCTCTTCTCTTTGTGCCTAAATTCTCCCAGGGCTGGGTCACACCCTGAGCTACTCCACAATTACTCTCTAGTCCTCAACCAGGAAGTCAATGCTTTGAGACATCTGGCAGGATTTCCTGAGGCTTATTATCTACAGTGCAAAGATCTGCTTAGCAGCCACATTCCACAGTCTTCCCAGGGTTTCTTCAGAAAAAGTGGGAAAATAAAAGGGAAAGCAACAAGCCTTAGGGGCACAAAAAAGGCAGGTTCTGTGTGATGAGTGACACCTTTAATCTTAGGATGCAAAGTGCTGCTAAAGCCAAAGGTAAATGATTATAAAAGGTTCTGTTTTGAGTTTGAAAAACCATTTCCCCCTCTTTTTAACTCAGAAGAAAAAATGAAGCGTAACATTTGACAGAAGCAAGGTTTAAGGCCATGGATAAATATGAGACTGGAATTATAGTGGGCTCTTGGAGTTCCTGTTGTGGCTCAATGGAAATGAATCTGACTAGTATCCCTGAGGATGTAGGTTCAATCCCCGGCCTCACTCAGTGGGTTAAGGATCCAGCATTGCCATGAGCTATGGTGTAGGTAAAAGATCTGGCTCAGATTTGGCGTTGCTGTGGTTGTGGTGTAGGCCAGAGGCTACAGCTCTGATTCGACCCCCACCCAGTTTGGGAACCTTCATATGCTTCGGGTGTGGCCCTAAAAAGACAAAATAAATAAATAAATAAATAAAGTGTCCTTTCTTTGAACCCTGGACCCACTGGAACACCACCACCAAGGGTTTGTAACCCAGAATGATCAAAGTGAATCATTATTGCTTAAAATAAAGTGGACTACAAAGAAAAGCCAGCTTCCCTACCCCCTCATCCCCAGAGATATAAGTTTAAAGCATTTGCTTTATATGATTACTACCTAAAGATAAGAAGAAGGAATAATAGTAAATTAGGAATACACACCAAAGGCATTCACTAAACATTTTTGTCTCTCAAGACTGTGTGGCTAAGATACTTTTGATGTTCTCCAGTTTTATGCACTGAACTTTTAGAACAGAACTGCATAAGATGTTTTTGTGATAACTCAAAAGGCAACCGGAATATGTTACTTAAAAAGAGATTTTCTCATTCTTCCTTTTGTGGTACCATACCTGTCATTAGAGGAGAAATCCATTCCTAGGACGATGCTTTCTTCGGTGTCTTGTCTACCATTAGTGGAAACCACTACCATATAGCGTGTTCGATTCTGGTAGGTGCTTTCTAGTCTTACAGCCTAGAGATTAATAGACAGTAAGAAATTTAGATCGGTTTAGATCATTCAACCCTTTTTATGTTAGCATCTTAAAGCATACTCAAGGAGACAACAGAGCCAGTAGTTAGGAGACCTAAATTCAAATCCCAGCTCATGTATTAACTATGAAACCTTCAGTAAGTTACTTAATATCTGTTCTGTTGGGCTGTAAGAACTATATGAAATTAAGCAGGTAAAATACAATGCTTGGCATGTACTAACGCTCAATGCTTGCTATTAGCATAATTAATAATAATAATAATTACCAGGGCATATTCTGAAGTGGAACGTAACATATATGAATTTAAGCATCTGACTCACAGAACCAAGTTCCACCAACAATTATAATAAAATGCAAAGTTTAATATCTAAGAGGAATATACTCTATTGAATTCTTACAGATTATACACTATAGGATTTTCTTCTTTGGTTTCAAATACCAGAAGTTTATATGATTTTTGTCAAAAACTTTATTTATTGCTTATTTATATTTTATTTTTTTCATGGTAAAGATTGTTTATGGTGGCAGTTAGTACAAGTCAACAGATACTGATCTCCAAAGGAGAACTCAGTTATTTATCAGATCACTGGTCCACAGAGAGCTGAATGGAAAAGAACCAACTGACCCTGGGGAGGATAAACTGAAGTCAAACCTGCTTCCTGGGAAATGAAGCCACAGCCAGCTGATAGATGGCAACCAACTCTAAGAATCATGGTGGCACTATACAGGAGGGCACCCGCTATTCCACCCTTTAGATGCAGTGGAATTCTATTAGACTCTAGAAATAGCTTTTGTTTCTATGGAACTTTATTTTCAAACTGGCTGTGTGAAGCAGGACTTACTGTCTTCTGGGCAATCTGACACAGAACCAGCAGGGTCCACAGTAACTTGGCTCAGTTACGGCCCACCGACCACAATCTATTTTATTATTATTATTTTTTTTGGCCATGCCTGTGGCATAAAGAAGTTCCCAGACCAAGGATCAAACCCATGCCATAGCAGTAATTCAAGCCACAGCAGTGACACCACTGAGTCTTAACGTAGGCTACCAGGAAACTCCTATCTATTGCTTATTTATGATATTTTAACAGGTCCTTTAGAAAAATCTCATGCACATAGTCTTACGTGATATTAAGGATTTACTGTTAGTGCGAAAATGGCACTACGGTCATGCTTTTTCTTTTTCTTTTTTTGGGGGGCGGGGGCTTTTGTCTTTTTAGGGCCACACCTGCGGAAGGCATATGGAGGTTCCCAGGCTAGGGCTAGAGGTTGAATCAGAGCTACAGCTGCCGGCCTATGCCAGAGCCACAGCGATGTGGGATCTGAGCCTTGTCTGCGACCTACACCACAGCTCATGGCAATGCTGGATCCTTA
Organism: Phacochoerus africanus; assembly: GCF_016906955.1. Classification (NCBI taxonomy): domain Eukaryota; kingdom Metazoa; phylum Chordata; class Mammalia; order Artiodactyla; family Suidae; genus Phacochoerus; species Phacochoerus africanus. Next base: position 45,497,128 of record NC_062557.1, read on the forward strand.
ACCCATTGAGTGAGGCTAGGGATGGATACTAGTTGGGTTATTTAACCACTGAGCCATGACAGGAACTCCATGCTTTTTTCTCAAGTATCTGGAGTAAGATGACATGGTGTCCAAGTTTTACTTTAAAATATTCCAACAATGAGAACCAACCAAGATGCTCTCTGTAGGTGAAAGGATGAACTGCGGTATATCCAGTTATTGGAATATTTTTCAGTGCTAAAAAGAAATGAGCTATCAAGCCATGAAGAGACATGAAGGAATCTTTTTTTTTTTTTTTTTGTCTTTTTAGGGCTGTACCCAAGGCATATGGAAGTTCTCAGGCTAGGGGTTGAATCGGAGCTGTAGCCACTGGCCTATACCACAGCAACCTCAATGCCAGATCTGAGACGTGTCTGCGACCAAAGCCTCAGTTCACAGCAACGCTGGATCCTTAACCCACTGAGCAAGGCCAGGGATCCAATCTGTGTCCTCATGGATACTAGCTGGGTTTGTTATCACTGAGCCACAACAGGAACTTTGACATGAATTAAACTTAAATGCATATTACCAAGTGGAAGAAACCAATGCGAAAGATAGATACGGTATGATTCCAACTCTATGACATTCTGAAAAAGGCAAAACTATGGAGTCAGGAAAAAGATCAGTAGCTGCCAGTGGTTAGGGGAGCACCAAGGATTTTTAGGGCAGTGAAATAACCCTGTATGATACTAAAGTGTAGATACATGTCATTACATTATTTGTCAAAACCCAGAAAATGTACAACACCCAAGAATGAACCCTGATGTAAACTATGGACTATGAATAATAATGATGTGCCAGTGTAGGTCCATCAGTTGTAACAAATGTTCAATGCTTGTGGGGGAGGCTGTGCATTAGTGGAATAGAGGGTATATGGGAAATCTCTGTACCTTCTGCTCAATATTACTGTGAACATAAAACTGCTCTAAAAAATAAACTCTATTAAAAAATGTGCTAAGAAGGTAGATTTTCTGTTAAGTGTCAGCAGCAGCAGCAGGAGGGGCAAGGAGGGAGGGTTGCAGGAAACTTTCACTATGTTTACGGTACAGGTGGTAGTGGTGGTTTCATGGGTACATACTTTATCTACAAACTCATTAAGTTGTGTATATTAAGTAGCACAACTTTTTCTATATCAATCATACCTCAACAGAGTGGTTTTAGAAAGTTTCAACAAGAATAAAAGGGGGGATAGAGTAAAGGAACATGGAAAAATGCTGATAGTTATTAAAGATGGGTAATGGGTTTATGTGGATATGTTTTCTACTTTACATGTTCAGGAATTTTCTTAATAAGAAAGCTCTCAAAAAGATACTTTACAAATCTTAAAAATAAAGTAAAATGGCTTATAGTCAATATTCACTCATATATTTATTGTATGTCTACAGTGTATATGTTTGGAGCAGCTATGAGGATTCAAATGATGGATGAGAGAGAGATGATTCTCATCCTCAAAGAGTGTACATTCTAGACTACTCTTTTTTAAAAATCTATTAATAAAAACCCAGGTAAATGTGCACTGGAGGCAATTTCCTCTGTATAAAATACTCCCCCACCCCTACTCCTTATCTCAGAAGAGAAACCATTCCAATCCCTTCAACTGGCTCAAGACACTTGTCACAATTCTGATGGAAATTTCTATTTGGAATTATTTCAGTGTTGCTCTTCTTGGAGTCTCCTTCTCTTTAACTCTATCACTATTCCCAAAGTGGCCAGGCAAAGAGAAGAAGAGACATTGTTACATAGGTCAAAAGACCCATTCAGCAAGGTGGAGGTGAGACTCTCCTGGCTATTTTTGCCTCTATTCTGATACTCCTAGGAAAAGCTACTTCTAAGCGTGAATAGCAGAAGTGGCTACATCAAAGGCTGTTTCTAATAAAAGCTGATTCATCAAGAATGTAATGCCCCCTATTCTGACTCCAAGCACATAAGAGAGCTGTTCCGCTGACCTTTATGTTCCATGAAGTAATAATAGAGCATTTCAAAACAAATTCACTTGCAAGAAGCTAAGAGGAGCTAATATTTAAACACATGAAAGTCTAGCCCTGGTGGGCTGGGACCAAGTGAGCATTATGCACACAGAACTATGGACAGTAGTAAATGCAATGAGGAAGACTGGGAGACTCTCTGATTCTAGAAAGACTCCACAAAATAATAAACTAAATAGAAATCTGGTGCAGGTAAATGAGAATTTCTTAAAAACAAGATCTCCGGTACTACTGCACATCTACACTTGGGCTTGCTTTGGCAAGGTCTGAACTAACTGTTTAGTTTCCTGAATCCCTATGGTAGAGGTCTTTTATCCTGTCAAAGCTCTGAGAATTTCTGGCATGGCTCATGTACAGATGGCATGGGAACAACCGAACTGTGCTCCTGATTATTTATCTACAACTTCTACACCAACTAGGGGTGATGATCAGCTATGCTGAAGCTGATAAAAGTAAAACTAAATAAATAAACCTCCATAAATATTATACAAATTATGCAAGTTATCAGGCCAAGTTAGCACATGGGCAGCAAGTTTCTTTGTCATATTCAGATAAAACACTAGTTGTCTTTTTAGGGCCGCACCTGAGGCACACGGAGGTTCCTAGGCTAGGGGTCAAATTGGAGCTGTAGCTGCTGGCCTATACCACAGCCACAACAACGTGGAATCCAAGCTGAGTCTGCGACCTACACCACAGCTCACAGCAATGCTGGATCCTTAACCCACTGAGTGAGGCCAGGGATCGAACCTGCATCCTCATGGATGCTATTCAGATTTGTTTCTGCTGAGCCACAAAAGAACTCCTAAATTTCTTTATCTATATAACAGGCATTAATAAATGAGGCCATGTCTGTGACCTACACCACAGCTTACTCCAACACCGGATCTTTAACCCACTGAGTGAGACCAGGAATTGAACCTGCATCCTCGTGGATACTAGTCTGATTCGCTTCTGCTGATCCATTATGGGAACTCTATTAGTTGCCTTTTTAAAAGTGAGGTATGCCTTTGTTTATTTAAGAATTTATTTATTTAAAATATTGAGCATTTCAAATGGTTGGCCCTCCCTTCCTAATCTAATAACAGAAGATCCCAAAGCTAATGTGAAAGGCCTCAGTCTTCTCACCCTGATTTAGGCTTGAGTAATGGACACATCACAGATTCACATAATTTTAGGCTTCTTAGATAAAGAATAGTACTTAGAGGTGTTGGTATTTGATCATGGGCCTCTAGACAGTACCTATAGTTATTAAATTTTTACTAAAGGGAAGTGGGGCTTTAACCAGGAGGTCAGGAGCCATGACATTAATTTAATACCTACATCCTAATTAGAAAGACAAGATTAGTTCCTCCCCCTCCCCTTTTTACGGCTGAACATATGGTATATGGAAGTTCCCAGGGCTAGGGGTCAAACTGGAGCTGTAGCTGCGGGCTCACGCCACGCTGCAGCAATGCCAGACCTGAGCCACCTCTACAACTTACACTGCAGCTTGCAATGGATCACATTACAATGGATTACATTGGATCCTTAACCCACTGAGCCAGGAATGGAATCTACATCCTCAAGGACATTATGTCAGGCTCTCTCTCTTTTTTGGTCTTTTGTCTTTTTAGGGCTGCACCTGCGGCACATGGAAGTTCCCAGGCTAGGGGCCGAATCAGAGCTATAGCTGCCAGCCTACGCCAGAGCCACAGCAATGCCAGATCCAAGCCGAGTCTGCAGTGTACACCACAGCTCCTGGCAACGCCTGATCCTGAACCCACTGAGGCCAGGGATCGAATTTGCGACCTCATGGTTCCTAGCTGGATTCGTTTCCACTGTGCTACGACAGGAACTCCTCCCCCTATGTTGGATTCTTAACCCACTGAGCCACATGGGGAACTCCAAGATTAGTTTTTTTAATGGAGAAAATTTTTTTTGTAACACCAGGGGATGTACCCAAAGCTTCAAAATTCCCTTTAAGGAGTTCCAGTTGTGGCGGAGCAGTAAAGAATCCGACCAGTATTCATGAGGATATGGGTTCAATCCCTGGCTTTGCTCAGTGGGTTAAGGATCCCGCACTGGCGTGAGCTGTGGTATAGGTTGCAGACAAGGCTTGGATCTGCTGTAGCTGTGGCTATGGCCTAGGGTGGCAGGTGCAGCTCCATTGTGACCCCTAGTCCAGGAACTTCCATATGCTGCAGGTGTGGCCCTGAAAATTTAAAAAAAAATTTTCTTTTAAAAATTAAGAAAATGGTAGTTTGCATATAATACCCAAATATCAGAACATGTAGCAATTTCAATGTTTCTTCAGTTTCCAGAACTTACATGGAACAGATGACTGGAGTAAGACAGTGATTCAGATGCATGTGATTAACTGAAGTTCTCACTGAAAAGGATACTACTAAAGTTTATTCTAATTGCTCAGCTAAAACAATATATTTTGGATTTTAAAACATGGCAGCAATAGCAAGTGAGAAAATTATTCCAGGAAAGTTCATTTATTGCTAATTTGGAATCCTACTACAAGTTTCAGGAGAACTGGATTCAGCAGTCCTAGGTCTGAGAAGTCATCTGCCTCTGCTTTACTTTTGAGAGAAAAGAAACCAACCTGTTTTCAAGGCTCATCTACCAAAGAATGATGTTAAAACTCCTCTGGTTTAATGCTTAATCTGATTACAAGCAGCTCACAAACTCCATTTGATACACTAACTTCTCCTCTCCTCCTCATCCAACATCAGGAAACATTCCTCTTTAAGTTTACATTGCACCTTTGTCTTTAATTTCTTTCTGCCCAGAGTCTTACATCATGCCCCTGCATGCAATGTTTATCCTCAGGGAAGCCACATTATAAAGTCCCAATGTCTAGACAGGCAGCTTACCCAATCCATCAGAAAGAAAGGTTTCAAAACTATGTAAATATTAAATTCTAGCCAAAAGAACAAAGCAAAGCCGATATTTTTATTTATCTCTCTCTTTATTTTTTTGGTCTTTTTGCCTTTTCTAGGGCCGCTCCCACGGCATATGGAGGTTCCCAGGCTAGGGGTCCAATCAGGGCTGTCGCCGCCGGCCTACATCACAGCTCACAGCAATGCCGGATTCTTAACACACTGTGCGAGGCCAGGGATCAAACCCGCAACCTCATGGTTCTTAGTCGGATTCGTTAACCACTGAGCCACGACGGGAACTCCAAAGCCAATATTTTTAAATTAAAATAGACTTCAGATGCGACACTAATAAACGAAAGAACCACTGTCTTCAAAAGAAATAGAGCTTGAGGGAGTCTATGGATTTTACTGCTTTTTAAAAATCTCTATGAAATACTTAAAAAAAAAAAAAACCCTTATGACATATCTTTGTAGCCATTAATAGCAGATTTATTTACTGACATGGAAAGATACCCACGATAAAGTATGATGAAAGCAGGTAATAAAACAATGTTTAGGAAGTTCCCGTGTGGCACAGCAGGTTAAGGATCAGGTGCTGTCAAAACAGCAGCTCTGGTTGCTGCTGTGGCAGAGGTTCCATCCCTGGCCTGGGATCTTCCACATGCGGCTGGCGCAGCCAAAAATGTTTATTAAGGTACTATAACAAAAAATTCGTTTTCTCAAATTCTCCTGCAAATTATTCAAAAACATCTCCTAGTACCTTCTTAGCACCTCAGCCCTAGTTAAGAACATTAAAGTGACTTTAAATGTTAAGAAAGTTTTTAATTTCCCAGCCTATATTTTTATTAAACGGGTCTTGGATAATGTGCAAGAGTACTGTGCAAGTACTGTCTTTATTTTATCAGCTCCTAAGTACTAAAGTCACTGCTTCAGACTGTATTTACAATGTAGAGCTTCCCCGGAGGAAAAATTAGTTTAGTCCTATTTTCAATGCTAAAGCAAAATGTGAGATTTAGTGCCTCTAATTATTGTTGGGTTATTTAAAAAAAGAATAAAGGCAAGACTTTCAGTTGACTATCAAACTTTTAACCTTATGCACAATCCCCAAAATGAGAGTTTCAGCATTTCAAATTTAACTCAAAACAAAAGGCTTTGCTTTGAGTCTATAAATGCTCCTTTCAGTTAGAAAAGTGCTAATTTGTCCAAAGTCACACAATGTATTCACTCATTTTCTTGGAGATGACTCACTCAATAATCTGAAACATAATGACTATGTGTTTGTAACAATTCAAAACAACTGTAAAATGGCTTGTCACTTGAACTCTGAATTAATTCAGAGGTATGAGTTACATTTTTTAAATTTATATTTTATAAATGTAAAGCAGGAAAGGAAAAAAATAGCAGGAAAGAAAAAATTTGATGTTTTAGCAGGAAAGGAAAAATTTAATTTCCAATTCTACCTTCCTAACTGCTCCCTTATGCTTTCCCATGTCTCTTGTGGTTAAAATTACTTTGACATTCAGAGGTGCAACTCAAACCCTGGAAGTTTATCAGTGAGAAAGAGATGGAGTGAGTGACAGACCTCAGCTTTAGTGCTACCAAACCACACAATTTTTGTAACTATCCACAAATTTCTACTGGACATGTAATATATGCAAGTGACTGTTATTATCGGGTTTAGAGGAGCTGTTCCCAAAGTGTGACTCCTGGACAAGCAGCATCAGTATCACTTGAGAACTTGTTAAAAATGTTAATTATCATTGCTTCCCTCTCCCCAAAGCAAACTCTTTAGGTGGAGTCCAGCAAATGGCAGTTTAACAAAGCTCTGCAGGTGATTCTGATGTACCCTCAAGTTTGAGCATCACTGCTTTAGAATACTCATGCTGTAAGAATTGCATCTGACTTTTTTCAGTTACCAATAAGTGTTTAAGATAGAAGTATATCAAAAAATATAGACAAGTTTTATGCAAGTATAATGCTACATTAGGATTAGGATATAATAATTAATTATGGAAGATCTCATTTTAATTCCTTTAAATTTCAAAGTGAGTTTCTCAACAGCAATTAGTGGCCATGTCAAGAAGGCTACAGAGTCAGCATTCAAGAGAAAAAAATGACAGAATTTAAACACAGACTGATTAATGTAATCACTACACAGTTCAGAGAGCTGATCATCAACCTTCCAGTCATTCTTGTATTCTGCTCATTATCTCCTTTCCTGGACAGAAAGCAGAGATCAATTATTTGGATTTCCACTGATATATTAAGTTCAACTTCCAAGTTATCACCTTAGTCCAGAAGGGCCCATTACCGCACACCTGCATTACTGCAATAACTACCCAGCAGGCTTCCTCTATTCTGTATTAGCTCCAGAGCAATCTTTCTAAAATACTGTAGGGGTCCCATGTAATTTCTTGGTTCAAAAACATGTACTGGTTCACTACTACTTACTGAAGAGGGAGAGGTACTAATGGCACTAAATATTCAAGGATCAGATAGGGAATGTAAATGAGTGAAGCAGGTCATGTGAATATTAAGTGGGCAGAAATATTTTCATTTCCCATAAAGAATCATACTCATCCCATTTTTGTTTTCCTATTTTTATTAACATTCTACTATAATAAAACAGTGAAGAAACAGTGATACTTGGCTTTAGTGTGCAGGGGACAACTGGATATACAGGGATTACAGTAAATTAAGAACCCAGGCCATACCAATGCCCGCCCCCCACCATGTCTAGCCAAGTTTTGCCATGTGAGAATAACATCTCAGTGGTGCCAGATTTTCAGATTTCTGAGGAAAAGCCCCAAGTTTGGATTTTTATGTGAAAGCACCCAACTTTAAAATTCTGGCTCAGATTTAGAACAACACAAATCACTGTGTGGTCCAAACAACGCATATCTCTGTCCTCCTGTGGGCTGCCAGTTTGAGACCCACAGTTCAGAGCATTAGGTACTTCCCTGTCTGCCTTATCTACTGTTATCTTAACTTCCGTGTAGTAATGATAATCCCCATTATTTAGGCAGCATTTTACATTTTTCAGTATGCCTTAGCAGCCATTTGGTTCTCTCAACTGTGAAAGGTAGAAAAGAGATAAGCAAGCAGTCACAGTCAGGCAAGTCAACTTGTCCATCATCATGTGACTGTCTCTAAGCCCAGATCTCCTGACTCCAAGACCAGCACAAATCCTAGGCTATTCCCCCCGCCCCCTTTTTTCTTTCTTTCTTTCTTTTTCTTTTCTTTTCTTTTTAGGGCCCCACCCATGGCATATGGAGATTCCCAGGCCAAGGGATGAATTGGAGCTGTAGCCACTGGCCTACACCACAGCCACAGCAACGTGAGATCCAAGCTGTCTGCTACCTACACGGCAGCTCACGGCAATGCCGGATCCTTAACCCACTGAGCAAGGCCTGGGATCAAACCTGCATCCTCATGGATACTAGTCAGGTTCGTTTCCACTAAGCCACAATGGGGATTCCTTCCTCTCTCCTTGTCCCTCTTAGATGTGCTTTTGCTTCAGTCAGGCCTTCATCTAGAATGGCTGTCTTCTTTCTTTCTGCCAATCTCATCATTTTTAAAGACTCAGATTAAGCGTTACTGACTATATAAAACCTTCCTCACCTAGGTCAAGTTCCCAAGTTTTCTTTTTTTCTGAATTTCAAGGGGTGTTATGGTCAATAACTTACCAACTGGCATTCACCAAGTCTTGAACCATCAAATTATTTCACAGCACCTCAGATTAGCTCATATCCCCAATTACATTCTAAGTTATTAAATGATGAGGACATGTCTTTTTTCATTTCTATTTCACATAGTTCCCAGCACTGTGTTGGGACATAAAAATGACTAATGTTCACTATCTTAGACAGTTTTTTGAGTGAGAAAGTTACATCATTAACTTACCAGCCTGATGTTGTCTTCTGGGCGGAGTAATATGAACATTGCTTGGAGATGCTGTTGAAGATCACCTGGTGAAATTTACAAAACAGAGAATAATTATTCTTCATTGTAATGTCAACAGAGAAGATTGCTTCTACTCTAATAATGTGTGTAAAAGAAAGTTCTGGTTCACCGAAGGACTCTAGTTAGACACAGAAATTAAGTAAGTGTCTTAATATGAACGGTGCACTGCCTCTATATATTCACTTTTAAGTCTGTATTACATTAAAATTTGTTTGGTGTTTGTCCTATGGAAGGTGCATTTGAAATCAGTTTTTGTTTGTTTGTTTGTTTTTTGTCTTTTTGCCATTTCTTGGGCCGCTCCCGCGGCATATGGGAGGTTCCCAGGCTAGGGGTCAAATCGGAGCTGTGACCACCAGCCTATGCCAGGGCCACAGCAACGCGGGATCCGAGCCGTGTCTGCAACCTACACCACAGCTCACGGCAACGCCTGATCGTTAACCCACTGAGCAAGGGCAGGAACCGAACCTGCAACCTCATGGTTCCTAGTCGGATTCGTTAACCACTGCACCACGACAGGAACTCCTTGAAATCAGTTTTATATTGTGACTGATGCCGATGAGAGTGATGGTGAGATCTGTTGGGCAGAGGCAGTACTGGCTGTGCTTTTAAGGCCCCCTGAAGGTAGCATTGAGGGAATCCTGAAAATGGGGTGTATGGCATATAGTGTTAGAATTACCCCTAACTTTAAAAAGCTAACCATTTTGCCATGCCTATTTCTTTTTTTTTTTTAATTTTTTTGTCTTTTTGCCTTTTCTAGGGCCGCTCTCGCGTGGCATATGGAGGTTCCCAGGCTAGGGGTCTAATCAGAGCTGTTGCTGCCGGCCTACACCAGAGCCACAGCAACGCCAGATCCGAGCCTCATCTGTCACCCACACCACAGCTCATGGCAACGCCAGATCCTTAACCCACTGAGCGAGGCCAGGGATCGAACCTGCAACTTCATGGTTCCTAGTGAGACTCGTTTCCGCTGTGCCATGATGGGAACTCCTGCCATTCCTACTTCTGTAATTGTAATATAAAGTTGTTCTTAATCTAAGATTTTTAGATTCCCCTCTACAATAATGTCAATAGTTAAAAATGATTTCCACATTAGTAGCTGATATTAAAAAGACAGTACTTATTAAATACAGTAGATGCCAAGATATATATTCTAGTAAACATATTAGGTGCTTTAAAATGGCCAATCATTATTTCAATCCTCACTTACTTTTATACATTCTATAAAACTAAGTTGAAATTCCTTTGTATCAAACTATTAAAGATTTCCTCAGAATTCCCTATACTGTACTATGAAATCTGAGACTTGGGCTAGTAGGAGACAATTAGATCATATGCTGCATAAATGATGACAATCAGAGTATAAGAAAACTTCATTCCTGCCCCTCCGGGACCAAACTTTCTTTTAAGAGTCTGAAGTGAATAACACATCTGCATAATCATGGATGCCAATGTAATGTTCTCACACTGGTCTTGGAATCTACACACATAGTTCTCCTCCAGGTAAGTTCACAGATAGTAATTATGAGATGAATACTGATATGCACGAGAAATGGAGAGAGACAGGAAGAAAGAAAAGTAGGTTGGCAAGGAAGTGTGTTTATAAGGTCAGCAAGTTTGAAAGCCTTTCTTTTTTCCCCTTTTCCTCCTCGTAAAGATAGTTTTCTTGCTTTTTCTCCCATTTTACTGCTGGCTTCACACCAACTCCATTACTGCAGAATCTTTTAACTTTCAAAATTAAAAAGAAGAATCATTATGTCTGGCCAGGTCCATTCATTTTACTACACTTCAAACCCACAGACACAATCTAAGCCTAATATGTGCAAGAACCAATGTGGGTTTATAGGTACAAATCGAAGAGAAATGAAAACATACGTCCACACAAAAACTTGTACATAAATGTTCCTAGCTCCCAAATGGAAAAAACCTCAAATGTCTATCAACCGATGGATAAATAAAATGTAGTTATAGCCATATAATGGAATATTATTCATGAAATGGAATAAAGTACTGCTACATACTATAAGACGGATGAGCCCTGAAAGAGGCCATGTCTCAAGGGAAAGGTGTCTGTCTCAAAAGATCATTTATATGGTTCCACTTACATGGAACACCCAGAACAGGCAAATCTATAGAGACCGAAGGTAGATTAGTGATTACTTAGGGCTGAGAGGGAGTGTAGGGGATACAGGGAGTGACTGCTAATGGGTACTGGGTTTCTTTTTGGGGTGATAAAAATGTTCCAAAATTAGATAACAGTGATGGTTGCACAACTCTGTGAATATACTAAAAAAAATCACTGAATGTACACTTTTAATGGTAAAGCAGATGAATTACACGGTGTTTGAATTATATCTCAATAAAGCTGTTTTTAAAAAGGCACCAGTAGAGTTCCCATCGTGGTGAAGTGGTTAACGAATCTGACTAGTAACCATGAGGTTGCAGGTTCAGTCCCTGGCCTTGCTCAGTGGGTTAACGATCCGGCGTTGCCGTGAGCTGTGGTGTAGGTCGCAGATGCTGCTTGTATCTGGCGTTGCTGTGGCTCTGGCGTAGGCCGGTGGCTACAGCTCCGATTCAACCCCTAGCCTGGGAACCTCCACATGCCTCGGGTGTAGCCCTAGAAAAGGCAAAAGGACCAAAAAAAAAAAAAAAAAAGGCACCAGTGTTAGGTATAAACAATGAAGAGTGACTAGACTTACTAGTTACAATTGAGGTAAGCAGCTTAGCCTTTTAAAAAATTAAGTTTCCTTTTGTTCTATCAGGACAGATAACCTGAGGAAAGAATTTTCAGGATGGAGGCCTTCTAGAGGGGAAGTGGGTAATTCGTAGCCCTAAGTCCCCACACCAAGTACTACTGGCCCAAAGATCCAGGAGCTTCTCAGAAAGTCCAACAAGTCTGGGAGCCCTTACCCCTATAGTAAGGCTCCTTATGCAAGATGGGTATGTGGGAGTGCAGGTTTGCTAGTGGCGAAAGGTACTGCCATGAGCAAACAGGGTGTTTCCTACTCGGAACTGCCCTTCAAAGAGACTAAGAGAGGCAATATACACATACCACTAAGATCCTTCCCCTACATTTTGTTTTTATATACTTCACCACTAATAGCCATTTTAGATTTCAGCTTGATTTTAAAGATTTTATTGTTTCCCTTTAAAATGTTAGCAGAGAGTGGGTTAAGGATCTGGCATTGTCATTGCAGTAGCTTGGGTCGCTGCTATGGTGTGGGTTGGATCCCTGGCCTGGGAACTTTCATATGCCATAGGCACTATAGAAATTCACTCGTAATAATAGTTTTTGATTACAAAAAAATGGACTTGGATATTTTTAATGAAGCCCAGATAAAACTCTAACTAGTTCAAGAAACATGCCCAGATAAAACTCTAACTAGTTCAAGAAACATGCCTAAGAAGTTAGAGTAAGTTCTTGATCTGCTCTCAATTCTGCCATCATCTTTCAGTTACTGCAAGCTCAGCCAACGGAGACCCAGCTTATGTGAAGGTCTAGCTTTGTGAGCTGCATTTATACTCACACTGCCTCATCTGTTCTGTTCTGGATCACAAATCAGGCCCATTCCAGTTTGTGTTAAATATGGTTTTCTTTTCAGTATCGAGACAGCTACGTGAACAAGGTCAAGTAAAAACTTGGGTGGCAGCTGAGTGGGGAAGTTTGACCAAAGAAAAAAGACCAACCAGGGCCGGGAGCTTTAAAAGCCACTGACCCTACTCACTGTTACATGCCCCAGGGCAATGTGCCTAACAGCTTAGTCAGACAAGCTGGATTCAAACCAATATTTTGTTTTCTTTTTACTGTAAGTGATAAGTATCCACCTCAAACAGAAACACAAAACTCAGCTGGATCTACTTCCTCTGTAGATTCAAGTTTTTTTGGGGAAGGGTCCCCCTTGACTCTGGTGACAGGCACTGAAGAGGAAGGTCCTTTAGAAAATGTAATCCAAACCTGATTTTCTGAAAAGTTTTTTTCGCCTCTGTTAAAAATTTTCCATGCCTGGAGAATTTTGGCAGGAGGAAAATATTGCCCAGTGAGATGAATTATAATTCTGAGCTGCTACATTTGCCACTAGATAAAGGCCCAAACAAGAAGTAGGGCAGCCACTAAAACAGCTGATATTATTTGGACTGGAGCTAAACTCAACTACTGGCTCAGTGGGATCCAGTATTTCTGGCTTTCACATATGATACTCAAGGAGTTTGTTCTCTTCCTAGTAATTCCAATTTCTTCCACTCCTGGAGGTAACACATCATCAAAATGGCACATGCTGGACAACAAGCAAACACTCTTTGTATGGCACTGATCAGGATTTCTCTAATTACTGTCCTCAGGTTGACTTTTATTTTTTTCCCCCAAATGACACAAATTAGGCTTACTATTAGAAGAGAGACATAAGGCTGATTAACTTTTTAAACTATGGATATCCTATACCTGGAGATCTCTTTCCCTACACTTTCTCTGATTCTTTCTTAACCTCATCACCACAGATGCAACTGACTTTAGAGAAATCCAACATATAGAAATATAAATGCATATACTACTGTTAGTGGATGTGATATTGTGATTTATAATAAATATAAATTTGGTCTTCATCCAGTTCCTGGCACAGAGCTCCTAAAGTCACTAGAACTTCTTTTTTTGTCCTTTTTTTTTTAGGGCTGCACCCATGGCATATGGAGGTTCCCAGGCCAGGGGTCTAATCGGAGCTACAGCTGCTGGCCTGCGCCACAGCCATAGCAACACGGGATCCGAGCCGCGTCTGCAACCTACACCACAGCTCACGGCAACGCCGGATCCTTAACCCACTGAGCAAGGCCAGGGACTGAACCCGCAACCTCATGGTTTCTAGTCAGATTTGTTTCCAATTCACCACGAGAGGAACTCCCTGGAACTTATTATTATTATTTTTTTGATTATTTTTAAATTTATTTTTTCTTTTTTAGGGCCACAGATGTGGCATATGGAAGTTACTTCCCAGGCTAGGGGTCGAATCTGAGCTGCAGCTGCCATGCTAGGCCACAGCCACAGAAATGTGGAGATCCAAGCTACATGTGCAACCCATGCCGCAGCATGCGGCAACGCTGAATCCTTGACCCACTGAGCAAGGCCAGGGATCATACCCACGTCCTCATGGATACTAGTCAGGTTCTTAATCTGCTGAGCCACAATGGGGACTTCCCCATTAGAATTTCTTAAGTGATGGGAACAGTGAAGGTGTCTTTTGTGATATTAATGATTTGACTCTAGGAAAGCACCTAAGGCTGGAGGGCTGGTTGGTTGCCAGAGCAATCAACCATGTCACTAGAGAAATATCTGTGGAGAGGAGAGGGCTGGAGGTTACACGGATTGCCAATTATTTAATTAATCATGCCAATGTAACAAAGCCTCCATTAAACCCCAAAAAAGACAGGGTTCAGAGTGCTTCCAGATTTGCAAACACATGGAGATTTGGGGAGAGGTACACTCAGAGAGGGCACAGAAGCTCCATGCCCCTTCCCACATACCTTGCCCTAGGCATCTCTTCCATCTGGCTGTTACTGAGTTATATTCTTTCATTATAAGCCAGTAATCCAGTGAGTAAATGTTTTTCTGAGTTCTGTGGGCTGCCCTAGCCAATTAAATAAACCCAAGTAAGGGGTCATTGGAACCTCCTATCTATAGACAATGTGGACTTTGTGACTGGCATTTAAAGTGGGGAGTGCCAGGCAGTCCTAGAAACAGCCCTTAACCTGTGGAATCTAATACTACCAGACAGTGTCAGAATTGAGTTGAATTGTAGGATACCCTTCTAGGGATGAGAACTGCTTGGATGTATGGGGGAAAAAGCCTTACACTGGTACTGGGTACAGAAAATTAGCAGGTTATTTCAAAATCAGAGTATTACACTCATCCCTAAGTGAACACTTTTTTGATGATTCCTTGTTTCTATACACATCCTCTGAGTTAAATTTCTGGTCTTTTTAGTGTGAACACAATCAAGAAGCAGACTGGTATTTAAGGACTGGTATTTCATATATGTAACACAGTAACTCTTGTTATCACAATAGTGAGAGTGAATTTATATAGCATTCCCCTCATAACATCACCAGAGAGCAGAGAGAAAAGATGTCATTGTCGGTTAGTTCATGCTGCACAGCATCTGAAGAAACCTCTGAACATCTCTTAGCTGACTATCAAAACTCTAATCGAAAAGTCACATGAAGACTTTAGGATATTTGCGTACCTTATTATTTTTCCAACAAAAATTTGCTGAACATCTACTCTATGTATAAGGTATTCTGCTAAGTGCCAGAAAAATGGTCTATGAAAGAGAAAGAAAAGTGACTATAGCACAGCGCAATACTTTCTTTCACTATTACAGAACTGTTGGAGAAATGGGGATGAGGTAGTCAGCCTTTTAGAACAAAACAAAGGCAAAGAAACCAAGAAAGGAATGGCATATGCGGAACTTTACCTGCATGCTTATTGCGTCTGTGGCTGATTCTTGGTGTGGATGAGCCATTTCCCCGTGGTAGAAAAAGGGCAGCACCTTTGACAGTTAGAAAACTCTCACTGATGCTATAAAGAAAAAGTACAAATAAATTAGTTAAAATAAAAGAGGAAGATGGAGATCCCTTCGGGGATTATTTTCTCTTCCCTCTTAAGTTTCAACCTCATGGGATGACATAAAAATTAAATCAAGGAGTTCCTGTCATGGCGCAGTGGTTAACGAATCCGACTAGGAACCATGAGGTTGCGGGTTCGGTCCCTGCCCTTGCTCAGTGGGTTAAGGATCCGGCGTTGCCGTGACCTGTGGTGTAGGTTGCAGACGCGGCTCGGATCCTGTGTTGCTGTGGCTCTGGCGAAGGCCAGCAGCTGTAGCTCCGATTCAACCCCTAGCCTGGGAACCTCCATATGCCGCGGGAGTGGCCCAAGAAATAGCAACAACAACAACAACAACAACAACAAAAGACAAAAGACAAAAAAAAAATTAAATCAAAAGATATTCTGATAAACAAGGTCCTACTTAATAGCATTGGAAACAATATTCAATATCCTGTAATAAACCATAATAAAGAAGAATATGAAAAGGAATATGTATATATATGTACACCTGGATCACTTTGTTGTACACCAGAAACTAATACAACATTGTAAATCAACTATATTTCAATTAAAAAAAAAGAGATTCTGGTTACTCACACAGTTTGGTCTACTTTAGATAATTTTTCTGAAACAAAACTTATACCCTTCTATATACATCACAAGGCAGCAGTTAAGAGTGAAGGCTCTGGAACCAGACTGCCTGGGTTTGAATCCTGGCTCTGCCATTTCTTACCTGAGTAAATTTTCAGGGGCCTAAATTTCTTTTCTTTTCTTTTGTTGTTGTTGTTGTCTTTTTAGGGTCGCACCCACAACATATGGAGGTTCCCAGGCTAGGGGTTAAATCGGAGCTGTAGCCAAAGCCGGCCTACACCATAGCCACAGCAACGCCAGATCCAAGCCGAGTCTGTGACCTACACCACAGCTCATGGCAATGCTGGATCCTTAACGCACTGAGCGAGGCCAGGGATTGAACCTGCATCCTCATGGATGCTATTCAGGTTTGTTTCCGCTGAGCCAGGAAAGGAACTCCTAAATTTCTTTATCTATATAGCAGGGATTAGTAAATGAGATTGTTGTGAGGAGTCAATATGAATAAGAAGCTTTTTAGAGTGGTTCTCTTAATAAATATTAGTTTAACAACTAACAGATCTATGGTTATCAATAACTAATAGACCTATGCTAATCAATAATGTTTTAATCAGATGTGAAATATTACAACACTTAGCTACTAACACATACGAAGTTTGCAAAACAGGTTTATATTTAAAACACACACACATCACACTGAAATATTACTCAGAATTTTACTTTCACAAACTTGCATTTCCATATGCACTGAAAAGGAGCAGAATGCAGGAAGTGTGTTTCACCCAAGGAGTGTGCCCTCCACGTGGAGTTACTTCCCTGGTCTTATACCCCCTCCTTTTGTTTCCTATGACCTGGTTTCCTCTACATTTCAGGCCCCTTCTCAGGGCCTCTGTGCTCTTTGTTTTCTACCTGGGACACTTCTCTCCTGGCCTGTCGCTATTTAAGTCACAGCTCCAGTGCCAACACCTTTCCCTCCATCCTAGTCATACTCCATCCTGTTGTTCTGTTTTGTTTCCTTCAGGATATTTATCATAAACTAAAGTTATGCTTATCCACCTGTATATTTGATTGTGATCATCTCTCTGTAACAGGATATAAGCTCCATGAAGAGCAAGACTTTACTTTGCTCAGTACTGTATCTTCAACACTGGAAATAGTGCCAAGCATATATTAGGCTCTGGATAGATAGTTGACGGATAAATGAATTCATCCCAGGGTTCTCCACCCCCCACCGCACACACTATTTTATGTGACCCATCACTGAAACAGGAATTGTCATTTAGGAGAAGAAAATAGAATTTCTTTAATCTCACAGGTAAAAAATAATTATTATAGAACTCAAAATATGTGGTAGATTACTGGACTAAAAATATAAATGTTTGACAATAAATTGGCAAACGAAATTAAATCATCTCTAGTATGTTGTTAGTCTTTGACCCAATTTTATCCTTTAATCACATGGCAAAAAGCTGATAAACTTTGGAGGTAACTTGCCAAAGAGACTGTAAGACACCACAGAGGCCATTTAAAAATTTGCATGCTGGCCGGGAGGGACTGCCTTGTTTTGTTTTGGTCTTTAAATAAAGCACTGTGCCCTTGTGGTCTGTTGCACAAGTCCTGTCTCTTGTTACGTTCAGTTCATGGTATGCACATGTCACCCTGCTGTGGGACACTCTGTTTCACCCACATTACGGGAAAAACCTAAAACAAAATGTCTGAGTGACAGGATGAGTGGGGTACACCACAGACAGGAAATGAAATTCACACTTCTGCCAACACAGCAACTGTCTGCTCTACTAAACGAAAATATTTTCAAAATAAAGGCTAGTCCACCTATCAGCAGGCAAGTTATAGCTGTGGGCATTTTAGTTTCCAGTAAACAGAGTAGTCTACGTCTACTAAAGTCTATTTGTTGAGAGCTTACTTCAGTCATTCCTTTTGTGAGACAAAGGTAGTTGCTCTTTGGCAAACACATGAACTTCCTGGTTTTGAGAGTTCTATAATATTGTTCTTAGATACACTTGCTGCTTATGCTTTACAGCATTATCTAAGTGTGTTCTTTAAAATGTATGTAAGTGCTTTCACAAGGGGAGGGTCGAGGTGGAGGGCAAGGGTCCTTGGTTAACTAAGAGGTACCTAGAAAATTCCCAATTATAAAAAGACAGACTAGGAGTCAAAGTCACATATGGTATAGGGGAAAAGAAGTCATTCTATTTGAATCATTTATACAAATATCCATAAATTTTGTGACAGAACAAAATGCACAGTGGAACCAGCTAGGCCTGGAGACTGCCTGACAAGGTTCTGTCTAGGCCCCCTGAAAGCCATGGCAGACACACTCTGGATGGTACGATCAATCCTCTTTATTCTGTGGCCCCAGATTATGACTCCTCAATCATCACATAAGTGGCATAAACTGCTGGTCACAAGGGGACCAGGAATGAAAGTGCAGCTAATTACAAAAATCCCTTTTTATCATTGAAAAAAAGTCAAAACTCTATAAATCCTATCAAAGATGGGATGGCAGCACAGTGGTGTGGAAGTGAAAAAATAAAATTTGCCACCACTAGAGTTTAGGCAGATGAAGTTCAACTTGAAAATTAAATATGGAAAAAAAAATTAAATGTGGGAATTCCTTGGTGGCAAAGCAGATCAAGAATCCTGCTTTGTCACTGCTCTGGCGTGGGTTTGATCCCTGGCCCAGGACCATCCACATGCTATGGGTGTGGCCAAAAAGGGTAAAAAAAAGAAAATTATATGTAAATTTAATCACCTGTACTTCAGTGTATGGTAAAGGCTTAGTATATCTTGCCAGAATGGCAAGAGATTCATTTACATAAATATCAAGTCTTTCTGAAGCAGCTGCCTGGAGAGTCAAGCATCACAGAGTTGGCTTCTAATTTAAAACCTAGAGGTAGGTGAAAACTTTTACAAGTTTTCTGAACTGACCAGTTCTCTAGAGTCTAGCCCAGGAAGAGGTCTGTTCCAGTAAATTTTATGGAGACATCTATATTTGATTACAGATGCCAAGTTAAACACCAACACAAACCCCAAAAGAATTAAGAACTCCTATATTAAGTAAAACACAAGATAAAGAACACTTTCTGAATGTAAAAATGGAGATTAATTAGTTGCTTGATAAGAAAGTGACACAGGGAGTTCCTGTTGTGGCTCAGAGGGTTAAGAACTCAGCAATGTGTCCATGAGGATGCAGGTTTGATCCCTGGCCTTGTTCAGTTGGTTAAGGATCTGGCGTTGCCACAAGCTGCCGTTGTAGGCCGCAGGTGCAGTTCTGATGAAGTTCCTAGCCCAGAAACTTCCATATGCCTCAAGCGTAGCCGTAAAAAGAAAAAAAAAGTGACACAGGATCATCTTTCTAACACAGTGACAGTGAAGTTCTCCAGTTTTTATCAGAATACAACTGAGGAATATCTACTCTCCTCTTGCCAGAAAATCATTTGTTCAACAAACAGAAAGTCATCCCTAATTGGTTGTCTGAAATGAGCTAATAGTAGTTAACGTAAGTAGATGCCCAGCTGCCAGCAAGGCACTGAGCTAAGCACTTTACATTATTCCATTTAACCTTTACAACAATCCTACAGAGTAGGTACTATTTTTTTACCCCCAATTTACATGGAAGAGACTGAGGGGCTCAGAGATGGTAAATTATCAGCCTGAGATCATACAGTTAGCTAGCAATCTTAGGAGCAAGGATTCAAACAGGTCTGACTTGAAAGTTCCTGCTCTGAACCCTCTATTATGCTGTTCTAGTTCTATGATATAGTTTATGCAAGATGAAATGCAGTGTCTTCTCTATAGAACATAATTTAAAAGTAGATACAGGAGTAGAAACATTAAAAAAGAGTTCTCTTGTGGCACAGTGGGTTAAGGATCTGGTGTTGTCACTGCACAGCTTGGGTCACTGCTGAGGTGCAGGTTTGATTTCTGGCCCTAGAACTTTTGTATGCTGTGAGTGCAGCAGAAAAACAAATAAAGTAGATACGAGAGTGAAAGAAAACGACAGAAATCCATTCAGATCTCAACTTTTTTCATTTCTTTTGTTCCCCCTCATTAAGGCCATGAACAGGCTTTACTGAGGAGAATGAAGAACATCTGGCTGAGAGATGAATCCAAATGGGCTGGACGGTAGAGAAAAGAAACTGGGAATGATGGTAATATTGTAGTCTCAAAAACAGAGGAAAGAGGACTCTGCTTTAAGTAATTTGGGGAGGCTCTCTGGCCAATCCTTCCTAATCAAAAGCATTTTCCAAAGTATGAAATTTGTTAACTGGCAGTTTCTTCTCAGGCAAAGTATAGAGGAAAAGGTCAACAAAGGGAAGAAAATACTTAACTATTCTGAGGTTAGCATAATCTATGAGGAATGTGGCTAGGGTGATCATCCATGACCAACAGCAAGGCCAAGGAGTCAAAACAAAGGAACAACACACCTGGCCAAACGGCTACATGTTAGTTTGAGAGGCATTCTTCATTTTATTCAAAGCACACAAGAAGAAACCAATCATTTACTATGGCAAATCAAGTTTCAGAAAGTGGGTATAATACTTTTACTTCAAGATTAAAATGAAGAAAGCAGATTTTTATGTTTATAATGTTTGTCATGCCAAACTCTTGAGTGTGCCACTTCCACTTGAAGCCAAAATTCACAGGTAAATTATTGTGTAATATTGACCGCACAAATTTTAATTGTACAAAGTGAGCTAGCTGGCATTTATGTAAAATTCATATGCACATAATCTGAACTGTTATATTTTTATCTTGAAGAATATTCATCTTTGGAAAACTTTCAAATACATTCCACCCTCCTAACAACACCCCCCTTTCCTGATAAGTTTTTTCTGCTTAGTTGTTTCATTTTAGATTCAAGATACTAAGGCAGCCCTCTGTCAATCCCACTAGTTGGAATGGAATTCATGTCCCCACTGAGTGTGACCACATCACACAGAAAGGTAATTTCATAATAAAAAGCTTCAAATATCAGGCCAGTGGCCAAAGGACCACAGAGCTATCAATACTGGTGCCTACTGAAAAAGTATGGCTAAATAAAAAAACAAAACAAAATATAATGGGAAAAAACAGACAAACAGGAAGGACAAAGTTGCTGTGCCCTGATGGATGAAACATGGCTACAAAAGTCAAAAGCACACTTCCAGGTAGTGAGAAAAGTTTGATTCTGTAATCCTAAAGGAATTTAGATTACAATGGGAAAAAAATCCAAACCTAAACATTCCATATACTGTTCTCTGTAATTAAACATTCTCCAACCCTATCCTCTGCACACATGGCCATATGTTCAAGTGACTATGTTAGAATGGAAATGAATACCTGGAACCCTCTTCCCCAGGGCATAAACTCCCAGACATGTGCCTATGAAAAGAGGCAGCTGGATTATTTCTTTTTCTCTTTTTTCTTGGCTGCACCTGTCGCATGCAGAAGTTCCTGGGCTAGGAACTGAACCTGAGCCAGAGCACTGATTCAAACCACAGCAGTGAAAATGCTGGATCCTTTAACAGCTAGGCCATGAGGGAACTCCCTAAAGAGACGATTATTTCTCTCTTTATCAGCAGACAAGCAGAGGCTGGGGTTTATTAGTAAACCAATTATTGGCAAAGTGGAGAAGAACCTAAGGCTCCAGTTCTTCCTCATTAACTACAACCATCACACCATTTTAGTTCCAGCTGATCTTCCACTTCAATCTCTGCTGCACAATGCCCAGCGCAACCACCTTCAGATGCATCGACTTCCCCCGCCTTTCCTACTTTCCTACAATCTAAGAACTAAAAAAAAAGGTCTGTTTGTTCAAGGCTGAGGGACAAATTCCATTAGGACTAATCTTCCTGGTCCTTTCCCTATAGACCATAAACTGGAGGGCAAAGATCCCCAGAATATTACTTTTATTCATTTTGAATATTCATCTACTGATAAGATCTTCTAACTGTTCTTTTTCTGACTCAAACATGTGCATCTTAGCAATGTTCACATAGGGAGTTTCTGTTGTGCTTAGAGGTAACAAACCGACCATTATCCAAGAGGATGTGGGTTTATCCCTGGCCTTGCTGAGTGGGTTAAGGATCTGGCGTGGCTGTGGCCTGGGCCAGCAGCTGCAGCTCCAATTCAACCCCTAGCCCGGGAACCTCCATAGGTCACAGGTGAGACCATTAAAAGGAAAAATCAGATAAAAACACAATCTAGCATCAATGATTTTACCAATGACCATACAATTCAACCTTCCAATTTCTACAGATTGGGACACACCTGGGTTCATAGCTGTGGTTTCTGGCTGTCTAGCAGTAGAGCTCTCCTTCCTAAATTCCCCTAGTCTCCTTTTAGGGAATCCTAGTGTGCCTGGTCAGGGGGGCCCTCCAACTGTGGAACTGCAAAGGGCCTTGCAGGAGCTGGCATATGGTTTAGCCCAGGCAAGCTGGAATACTCCCCTGAATCTCAGGCAAGTGACCCAAGGGAGGAGGGATCGTGGGGTGATGGTCATACTTACTATGGGGAGAGTGGCAAGGTACAGACCAGTCTGCTCCTGCTCCCAGGCTTTCCTTGAATACCCTTGGTTCCTGCCTGTTCTCTAAGTTTGGTCTTCTACCCTCTCATCTATTAGGTAAGCTCTGACATCCTTCTAACAAATATTTTGCTTAAGACAGAATTCATTTCTGAGCTTGCAACAGAGAATCTGATACATCAATAGAAGTTCAGAGAACAAAATGACTTGCCCAGTCACAGAGCTGGGCAGTAGTGGAGCACTGACTAAAGCCCATGTCATCTGAAACCCAGGGTGGCACTTTAACCCTTTATCCTAATTTGGAGGTTACCACAACAGGACATATTTGCTTTATTTTTCAGGTATCCTAAAGACAAAGCTCAGGTCTGAGAAAAGAAAGATTTAGACATACTTCCATGAGGCACATACTTTCATGATACTTCTTACAGTTGCTTCTTTGTTCTTTTTCCTTTAGTATGCTTGCTGGATATTAAACATTGCTTTAAAAAAATATCAAAAACTAGGTGCCAAAAACAAGAAGGAAGTCCATGAGGCCTAGGCAGGAGGGCAAGAGAGCCTACCTGGGAAAAGAAGTGGATGACTGCCTAGCCCTTGGCTCCTCTGAAGTCTTCTCTCAGACCTATGGTATTTTTTTCTAGATAGTGTCTGTGCACATACCCACTTGACTTTCTTTCAGGGATTTAAAGTGTTTAGCTTTTTGTTTGGGTTTTAAAAGTACTACCAAATAGTGACAGGTCAGAGATAGAGAGCCCTCAGCGAGAGTCTGGGTCATGGCTCCAACTGGTAGTAAGAGGGCCTGATGCAGTACATTTTGTGAGAGCAGCACAGATGTTAAATCATTCTAATTTTGAATACCCTTGAGAAAAGCACCCACATGCCCAGTTCCTCCAAGTAGCCGCCACTGCCGGACTTACACTGAGCAGTCTAGCCCTCAAAGACTTCTGAGTCTGAACTGAGATTCAGAGACCAAACCTCCTCATGACACCACTGTCACGTTCTAACTGCTGTTCCTTTGCAACCCTAGCAAATCCCAGCCTCCAGCAGCCATTCCCCAATATTCCACCACCCCACCCAGAACAAAACAAAGCTAGGTGCCTATGAAAGGATTTGGTTTCAGGTACTTCCCCACACACCTGCCCCTAGCCCTCCTGATGACTGACAGGACCTGGGAGTCGTGTTTTTAAGAAGGTACTCCTCCAAGAAGGGGAGAAACCACCTCACCTCAGAGGAGCCACTTCCTTTACAGGCTGAATTCAAAGAGCCTCTCAGTCCTGTGGCCCCAAACTCTGGACTTAAATGCTTTTCTTTCAAAAAGGTAAAACTTAAAAGCTGTCTGGGGCAAAAACTAAATGACCCAAACTGTTCTTTCTCAGTATTTAAAATGCTGAATGTACTGATCACCAAGAGACATGACCAGAATTACTTAAAGAGTTGGTAGGAATAAACAAAACAAAAGGAGATTAACCCAGAAAGACTGTTCAGCATCTGAAATATCATTTCATTTGCATGATTCAACAAATGCCTTTCCAGGTATTTAAAATACACCTGCAGAAGGAATGAAAATTGGGTTTTTAAGGTGGCCAAAACGTGAACCTGTGCTTCCACACCATTTCTTTCTCACCTTTATGCAGAGCCCCTTGTGAGGCTCAGGGCATCTTCTATTCTTTGTTGCTGTCGCCTTCTGACATCCCTGTCACTATCTTTAATTTACTCTTTATCTGACTCAGTCTTCTCTTCACCCTAATTCCTACTAAATCTTAAAAGAGATTCCACTGTCCATACAGATGAACACCCAACAGCTTTGTCCCCAAATTTCTCTTCCTTCTTTTTTTTTTTTTTTTGGTCTTTTGAGGGCCGCACATACAGCATATGGAAGTTCCCAGGCTAAGGGTCTAATCGGAGCTGTAGCTGCCGGCCTACAGCCAGAGCAACAGCAATGCCAGATCTGAGCCATGTCGGTGACCTACACCACAGCTCATGGCAACGCCAGATCCCCAACCTGCTGAGCGAACCCAGGGATGGAACCCGAAACCTCATGGTTCCTAATCGGATTCGTTCCCGCTGTACCACGATGGGAACTCCCAAATTTCTCTTCCTCTTGATCTTCAAGGACCTTCACCTGAACTCCATTTAGAATTCCAATTCCTAGAGTCCTTTTGGAAGGCATCAGATTTTGATGGACTTGATTTTAGACACCAAGACTCCCACTTTCTGATTACAATCCCTTCTCTTGTGACCCTCATGTGTTCACTCTCTCTTCAACCTGTTGGAAACTCTAATCCCTTGATTTCCTCAATTTTTTCCCCAAACCATCAAGCTTTTTTGGTTTTTCTTCCTTCCCTAATCAACCTAGTCCCATGTCCTATCTCTTAACTGGTTTCCCTATAATCTGTTGTCTTCGTTCCTGAGTTCCCTACATAATACTTACTACAGCTTAAAATTATAGTGTTAGTTGATGACTTACTATTATCTGTACGAGCAGCAAGATCCTTGAGCAGGAACCACTGCCTCGTTTAATGTTCTCTCTAGTGTCTAGCACAGTATTTGACACTAAGTGGACGTGCAATAGATATACATTGAATAAATGAAAAGAAAGGCAGCCCAATGCCTAAGGAGATTATAAAATCATGCCTCTGGATGCAGGTGCACATTCATGGTCTCAGTGATAGAGATGTCAGGGATGACAGTAACAACACTGAGTTAACTCAGAGGAGAAGCTAACACCTCCAGGCAGCCCCCACCCCATTCCCCTCCCTGCCTATTCCAAACCCTCCCCGCCCTCCTCAAATCCCATCACCAACTCCTGCCTCCTTTAACTCTCCACAGTTAACCTGGTTTTCTACCATATCAAGAAAATGGGGGCTAGCTGGTGGGATTTCTCCCAATTGCTCTTCCTCACCTGCAAACTTACCGCCTTTCTCCAGTCTGAGATAACAATGTATCCAGCCGTCAAAAGTCAACCCTTTCACCTGTGTCCTTGACCCCATTCCCTTGCTTCCCAGTTTTGATTAGTCACCTCTCTCTCTAGTGACTGCTTCTCCTCAGCCCAGAAACATGCTCAAGTCTGTTCTTTCACATCCTTAAAATAAAACCCTTACTTGATCTTATGTTCCCTTCTAAGTTCTCTTTATTACTGAAATTCTCTAAAAGGGAGTCTCTACTTGCTGTCTCCATTTTCTTCCCTCGCCAGTCATTTTTTCGACCCACTGCCATCTTTCTGCCCCACCTCTGCAACTCCTCCTTCTCCTAAGTTTGCCAGTGATTTCCCAAGTGACAGATCTAAAGGACAAAGATCCTTCAATCTTAGCTTAACACCATTTTCTGCTCTTCCTTTAGCAGCTGGAGCTTTGATATGCACGGCAAATCAATTTCTCCTTTTTGAGACTCGCCATTCTCAGCTTCTAAGACAATGAATCAAACTGGTACTTCTCTAAGCACCCAAGTTTGAGATCCTGTGCCAGATGTCCTACCATACCCTCCTCACTGCTCTTACACCAGACAGACTGACCGTTATAGTGCCTTGAAACTCATTTATAACTAACTGTACTGCAAATCAGAATTTCCAGCTTCTCTTGTAAGATTAGAAAATCTGAACACATATGTCCACATTCACACCTAGCAACCACTGGCCAGACCTGAGCAGTGGCTGCCCCTCTGCCAAGCTCTCAAACATGCTGTCGCCTAGCATTTCCTTGTCATCCCTCTTCTTGCTCAGTATAAACTCTCTGGATACCTTCATCCACTCGCATGGCCACCCTCTCCTCTAAGGGATGACTACTGACAAATAACAGATTACCCTAAAACTTAGAAGCCTAAAAAACAAACAAACAACAAACAAAAAACAAAAAAAAAAACCCCACATTTATTATCTCATACAGTTTCTTTGGGTTAGGAATCTAGAAACAGCCTTGCTGGGAGGTTCTGGTTCAGGGTCTCTTATGAGAATGCAGTCATCTGAAGCCCAGACTCAGGCTGGAGATCTGCTTCCAAAACTGCTCCCTTACATGGCTATTAATAGGAGGCCTTAGTTCTTTACCATGCAAATTTCTCTAATGGTCTATTTGAGTGACCCTATGACATGGCAGCTGTCTTTCTCCTGAGTAAGTGATCCCAGAGAGAGCAAGGGAGAAGTGCAGTGTTTCATGACTTAACCTTGAAGTCACATACCATAATTTCTGCAATATCTTATTAGTTACACAGGTCAGGCCTTTTTTTTTTTTTTTTTTGGTCTTTTTAGGGCTGCACCCGAGGCAAACGGAGGCTCCTGGGCGAGGGATAGAATCAGGGCTGTAGCTGCCAGCCACAGCCATGCCAGATCCAAGCCGCATCTGCAACCTACACCAAAGCTCACAGCAATGCCAGATCCTTAACCCACTGATTGAGGCCAGGGTCTGAATTGGGTCCTCATGGATACTAGTCAGATTTGTTTCCATTGAGCCATGATAGGAACTCCGGTTAGCTCTATTCAATGTAGGATAAAACTACACAGGGATGTATATACTAGGAGGCAAGAATCACTGGATAAGGGTACTGTTATGGAGGCCTGGCTGCCTCAACTCCCAAACTGGTTCTCCAGCTCAGATTTATTACCAGAGCCTCAGACCCATTCAATCAGCTGTCTACTGAATAGCTATTGTTTGTTGATGATGGCAACAACTTAATCATTATTTCACAATCTTTTGTCTGTGAATAACCTGGAATCTGGTACAATGGCATGTCCATCAAAATTTTTGGGGGGGAGTTGTTTGATGGTGGTGGAAGTAGTTAAGTGCCTGCTCTGAACACTACAAAGTAAAATTAAAGATGCTGTAATTATCATTTACCAAATAGCCACCCAGTGCCTGGCATGGTGCCTAGTGCTTTACAATCACAATCTTGCAATAACTCCCTGAACAGAAGTTATTCTTCCCATTTCACAGATGAAGAAACAAAGGTTTTGAGGGTAACTTGCCTAAGCTTACCAATTACACAATCAGCATGACAAAGCAGCGATCAAATTTTGGCCTATTTCCAAGTTGTATTTCTTGTTTTTTGTTTTGAAACTCCACTCCATGTTTTTTTTTTTTCCCCCCCAGCAGTCTGAGTTCTTTGCCTGTTTTGCATAATGCAGTCCCACTGCCTAACTACCAGGGTACTGACAGGGTTCTAAGAAAGAATTCTCAAGTAACAGAAATCCAAGGTTTTATGTCATATTTTTTGTTTTTTTGTTTTTTTTTTCTCTTTTTGCCTTTTTTTTGGTTGTTGTTGTTGTTGCTATTTCTTGGGTCACTCCTGCGGCATATGGAGGTTCCCAGGCTAGGGGTCGAATCAGAGCTACAGCTGCTGGCCTTCGCCAGAGCCACAGCAACGCCGGATCCTCAACCTGCTGAGCAAGGCCAGGGATCGAAACTGCAATCTCATGGTACCCAGTTGGATTCGTTCCCGCTGTGCCACAATAGGAACTCCAGATTTTTTTTTTAAGTCCTTGGGCAAATCTTTATTTTTGTAACTTTTTTTTTTTGGTCTTTTTGCCTTTTCTAGGGCCACTCCCACAACATATGGAGGTTCCCAGGGTAGGGGTATAATCAGAGCTGCAGCTGCTGGCCTACACCACAGCCACAGAAACTCGGGATCCGAACCACATCTGCAACCTACGCCACAACTCATGGCAATGCCAGATCCTTAACCCACTGAGCAAGGCCAGGTATCGAACCTGCAACCTCATGGTTCCTAGTTGGATTAGTTAACCACTGAGCCACAATGGGAACTCCTGTAACTGTTTTAATGCACATTACAGAGCCTCCTTACTAATGCACAATGAAATCCAGGAGGAATACTGTTGCCAGTGCTTAGGCTCCAACACTTAGAAAAGCAGTTGACTTTTGTAAAATAGTAAAGGATGATGATGGAGCAGGAAGAGGAGGATGAGACAGCAAAAGACAAAATTCAAAGGACAATTTAAGAAAGAGAAAAAAAATAAATAGCAGGTGTGGTTAATCAACTCATGGTTTCTAACTGACCCAATGTACCTTGTTTCCTACTGTTTTCCCCCTTACTGAATTGCATCACCAATACAGACAAAAAATTTATTCCATGGTTCCTTGCAAGTTTAACTTATTGACCCTTCCTCCCTTCTTTCCTTTCTCCCTCCCTCCCTTTCTTTCTTTCACTGCACCTACAGCATATAGAAGTTCCCAGGCTGAGGGCTGAATCCTAGCTGCAGCCACCAGTCTACACCAAAGCCACAGCGACACTAGATCCTAGCCGAATCTACAACCTATACCAATGGTGGATCCTTAACCCACCAAGTGAGGCCAGGATGGAACCCACATCCTCATGGATATTGGTCAGGTTCTTAATTGGCTGATCCACAACAGCAACTCCCTACTGAGCTTTCTTGATGCCTGATTTAACGTTTAATAATTTATCAAATTCACTAAATTTAGATATGAAGAATCAATAACCCACAGCACCTTCTTTCCTATTTTCCAGATAGTATGCATAAGAAATCAGAGGGCTAAGGACAAAGAGATCACACAGCAGTATTTTGTAATACTCTAGTGTCCAAAGTGAAGCAATGAGAATTCCAAACATTTTAGTTAGGATTTGGAAAAAGAGAAATATAGTCAAATCAGAATGATCCAAGAGTAGATTTAAATTTTATATGTGTTTAAACATGTTGAAGGGAAAACCACTAAATCATCACATATTTGCTCCAGTGTAGGCACAGACACTGGAGTACAATCCCACACCTGCTACTTAGTTAGGTACTGGTTGAGCTAGGTCCTAAAACTACTCCAGTGGCAACTCGGGACACAAGAAAACATGAGGAACCAAAAAAAAAGAAAAAAAAAGACTTTAACTGTCAAAGGCAAATATTTTGCATACTGATTGGAAGGAAAGCTGCAATCCTGAGGACAGCTTTTATTTTCTCGCATGGCAAGAGATAGCTAGTGAGGCAGTAGGTAAGTCTTGCACACTTCCTTAGTCATCATGGGACCCTACACATAAGAGAGGTCTTACCTTTTATATAGCTAAGCACAGGGAACTACAGTTTCTAAATGGAAGGTGGCTGAAGGCATTCTTTTTTTTTTTTTTGGCGGGGGGGGGGGGGGGGGGCAGTGGTCCATGTCTATGGCATTTGGAAGTTCCTGGGCCAGGGACTGAACCTGAGCCACAACAATGACAATGTCGGTTCTTTAACCTGCTGCACCTACCAGGGAACTCCCTGAAGGTATTCTTAAAATTGTAGTTTCTTTTTGGTGGGGGCTACAGAATTGATTAGCTTATTTGTATTTACAATAAATACTGAAACATGGACAAATCTGTGTTTTCTGTTTGCTCTTACTTGTATATTTCCTTTCCTCTCATCTATCAGGGTAAAGTATATATATTCCATTTCTATTCTTACATGCTTATCTTAACATTGTAGTAAGTATATTTAATGCAGCAAATCAGTATTTCTACTCTGTAAATGGTTTTTTTTTAAATGAGGCTCCCCTGAGGTGGGCACAGGAATGTGCCTTGAAAGCTAATATAACTTAAAACACCAGTTTTTGTTTTTGTGGCTGCACCTGCAGCAGTGGCAATGCCAGGTCATTTAACCCACTGTGCTGGGCCGGGGATAGAACCCATGGTTCCACAGTGAGCTGAGCAGCTGCAGTTGGGTACTTAACCCACGTGCCATAGTGGGAACTCTGTTTTTGTTTTGGCTGCACTAGGGGCATTCGGAAGTTTCCGGGCCAGGGAATGAACCCATGCTGCAGTTGTGACCTGGGCAACAGCTTGGCAACATTGAATCCTTAACCCGCTGTGCCACAGGGAAACACTTCCTAAACACCAGTTTTGAAACATTAATAAATTTAAAAATCCTGCACATAAATATGTCTTATTTTAAAAATACGGGTTTAATCTCAGCCGTACTCTAAAAACTAGAATACCTGGATCTATGAAAGGAAAACAACAGAATGAGGACTCATGACAAAATGCTGATACACTGCAATGTCCTTTTAGCAACTTAAGACCAAAAACCAAGAGATAATGTTGG
Source organism: Phacochoerus africanus (assembly GCF_016906955.1). Lineage (NCBI taxonomy): Eukaryota > Metazoa > Chordata > Mammalia > Artiodactyla > Suidae > Phacochoerus > Phacochoerus africanus. The sequence goes on from NC_062557.1 coordinate 45,527,690, forward strand.
GAGTTCCCACTGTGGCTCAGTGGTGATGAACCCAACTAGTATCCATGAGGACGTGGGTTCAATCCCTGGTCTTGCTCAGTTAATTAAGGATCTGGAGTTGCCGTGAGCTGTGGTGTAGATGAGAGATGTGGCTCGGATCCCATGTTGCTGTAGCGTAAGTCCGTCAGCTGCAGCTCTGATTTGACCCCTAGCCTGGGAACTTACATATGCTGTGGGTACGGCCCTAAAAAAAACCAAAAACGGAGTTCCTGTGGTGGCTCAATGGTTAACGAATCTGACTGGGAACCATGAGGTTGCGGGTTCGATCCCTGGCCTTGCTCAGTGGGTTAAGGATCTGGCGTTGCTGTGAGCTGGTGTAGGTTGCAGACGCAGCTTGGATCCCACACTGCTGTGGCTCTGGTATAGGCCGGCAGCTACAGCTCCGATTTGACCCCTAGCCTGGGAACCTCCATATGCCGTGGGTGAGGCCCTAGAAAAGGCAAAAAGGCAAAAAGACAAAAAACAAAAAAAACCCAACAACAAAAAACCCAAAAACAAACAAAAAAAGATGTCAGAATCAGGAAAAAAAAAACAAAAACCAAACAAACAAACAAAAACAAACCAGGGAAGCAGCTGAATGACAAAGTATCTGAACTTCAGCTTAAGAAAAAGGGCGTACGTAACCAGACAACAAGCTCTGCAAGTAAAGAGTGGGAAGGTAATACGACAGTAGAAGAAATGGCTATTAGTAAGGATGTTGGCATTGTGGGTGATTTTTTTTTTCTCTTTTTGCAAACTTATTTTTAATGACTGTTATACTGTGTTTGCAATTTTTAAAAAGGAGCCGGTGGTGGTGCTGGGGGGGTAGTACAGGAAAACACACCGTGGGAACACAGTCAGGCACACAGATGTTTTGCGTAAGCTGCATTTCGGAGGCATCTGCCTCTGTACATGACTTGAAAAAGTAAAGCTGTCGTCAACAAGTTCTCTGAAGTGATGGGTGGGGCCTGAGAGAAAGTGAGCTGTGAAGAAACCAACAATTAGAACCCTTAGGGCGGAGAAACACGAAGTTTCTTAGATTCAGTTCCTCATTTATGATCCACCTCTCTGCCCAAAATGCTTTGCCACCAGCCATGCCTGCTACTTAAACAAGGAGGACTCAAGCTGTCGGTGTGTGTCTACTCTAGTGGCTGAGGCTCTTTGTCAGCAGCACCACTCGGCTCTTTGCAGTGAGAGCCTAGCTATTTCTGTGGTAGAAGAGATAGGGCACAACCTACCATATAAAAATCTGAGTGGGAAGCAAGATGCCTTACTCCTCCCTTCTTGCTCCAATTCCAAATAAAAATGCTTATCATGAACAGAAAAATTCATGTAAAAGCAAAGATATTTGTTCTACAGCCTTGCTTTGGCATATGTTAAACTTTATTTCTGTTTAATGAGATGAATATTCCTAGGTCTACATTTTTTGCTTTTTTGGTGCAAGGCAGTGAAGGGAGAGTAGGTTCACACTGCTTTATATAGTGCTCAGTCTAACACCATGTACAGAGTATTTAATAAATGTGATCTGAAAATGACTATAGAAATGATGCTGTAGACTCAAGAACACTTAAGAGGATAATAAACTATGGAAGTCATTCACTGGAAAACTTCTCTGGAGTTTGTGTGTACATAGGGTGTGTGAACCCCTATGTCTGCAATATACACCAGGGAGAGGCTGCCTTGTTCTTTTTGCAGCCTTCAATCATGCCTGACGCCCAGTGGGGAACTTCTATGTGCAGAAGCACTTTTAATTTACTAGAAAGTTCTTACAAAGTTCTATCTGGTGTTCGGTCTTGAACTTCTCTTTTCTGAGAAGTTGGGCATGTCGTATGGGTTACTGTCCTACATCTGCCTTCTGGGTGAGCTGGCTACAAAAGATTTTAGAAACTTCTTGCTCAGGCATAGTAGCCTATTCTAGGTCCTACGTAAATTCCCTTTAATGTTAAATGACAACAGAGCTGATAATCTGTAGGTTTACATACATTTGTTTGGATAAAACTACCCAAGCTGCTAATGCAATCTTAGGATATGGTAAAAGAGTAAGAGGGAGGGTTGCAGTAAATATGGGGAGAGGATAAGACGGAATCAAACCTTTCTACAACTTTTTCTTAGGTTTTATTTTGTTAACCCTCAGAGATTTGGAGATCAAATTTGCCTTAACCTATCTGCCAGCTGACAGCCAATCATCCTGCCTAAGCCAGGGAACCGTACAGGCAATTCTTCCTCCCGTCACTTTGTTATCACACATGTCTATATCACTTCCTGCCAGGCACCAAGCTTCCAGCATAAAGGAAGAACAGCTGAGGAGAATGCTTTTACACAAAGGACTTCCCTCCTTCCTAATCCCCTACTCAACGGATATGACAGTACATGATGATATAGTCAGGGCTCAAGAAAGACAGTGCAGCTAAGTCCTGAAACTACCATTTTTAAAGCAGTCATAAAGAAAGCAAGGTTAGTTGTCAGAATATGACAACAATTAAAGAGAAAAAAAAAAAAAGAATGACGCACCTGAAGCCAACATCAATCAAAAGAAGGAAAGTAAATTTTACAATTACAATTTTAGAATAGGACATCTGTGAAGAACTGCTGAGTTGGTAATGCTAAATCTCCTTGGCGCTCAGTTAAATTATAAAGACTATCTATGAGAAGACAGTTCTTGAAAATCAGTAGTTGTATAAAACACTGCTGCTGGAGAACTTAAAAAGAATTTATATTAAAGATGAACCACAGGCTATCCAGAGTTAAAGACTGGAGATAAATCTGGGGAATATACCTAAGTCGTAGTAAAGCTGCCATGTTATTAATAAGCAACTAACTTTGCTTATTTCTCTTCTATAAGTGTGATCATAACATTACAAGATGCTAGAGTGGAATAATACGATCAAAGGTTATGATGAGGTGGCTGTATCAAACCTTTCTACAGACTTTGGTTCTCAGATTAGGTCAATTTTCACTGATTTGGTGAGGCAGCAGGTGCACACCTGGCTAGGATTCAACCGCTCAGTGTTTTCTAATCCCACTTTACCTGTGGCTGGGTTGGGTGCCTTTGAGTCAGTTTTAGCACTTTAGGCAGATTCTCTATTTACAAAAGAGGAGGTTAGTATCTCACCTGCTGCAGCAAAACCTGTAAAAGGTAGAGAGGAAAAGCATAGAATTGACAGATGACCTAAAGCTCCTGCTCTGTCACCAACGAATTACATAATATGGCAGGAGACAATCCGATCTCAATTTCCTCATACGACATTATAAACTCTTGTGTTTTTTTGGTTGTTGTTTGTTTTGTTTTTCTTTTTAGGGCCATACCTGTGGCATATGGAAGTTCCTGGGCTAGCGGTCCAGTCAGAGCTGCAGCTGCCAGGCTATACCACAGCCATAGCAATGCCAGATCCAAGCCGCATCTTTGACCTACACTGCAGCTTGTGGCAACACCAGATCCTTAACCTACTGACGAGGCCAAGGATTGAACCTGCATCCTCACAGATACTAGGTCAGGTTCTTAACCTACTGAGCCACAGGAGGAACTCACTATAAACTCTTAAAACTTGTGATTTTAGTTAGATTACCACTTAGAACCTTAAAAGCATTCCATTAGTCCAAGATGAGATTACCATATTTCTACAGTATTGAAAAATCAAAGATAGCAACTACATTTTTCACAGCAGAATAGATAATGCTCAAAGAATGCCCTGAAAAGTTGTATCACAATAGGCTGGATGCCTCTGAAAATGTGATATTAAATCCTATAGGTTTCCATCAGTAACTAAACGGTTCATTTATTCACTGGATTCCTGCTTCCACCGGAAAAATTTTCTGCAAATGGAAATCCCACCCCAGAGTTGATCAATTAGAAAAGAAAGGGAAGGAGTTCCCGTCGTGGTGCAGTGGTTAACGAATCCGACTAGGAACCATGAGGTGGCGGGTTCGGTCCCTGCCCTTGCTCAGTGGGTTAACGATCCGGTGTTGCCGTGAGCTGTGGTGTAGGTTGCAGAGGCGGCTCGGATCCCGCGTTGCTGTGGCTCTGGCGTAGGCCGGTGGCTACAGCTCCGATTCAACCCCTAGCCTGGGAACCTCCATATGCCGTGGGAGCGGCCCAAGAAATAGCAACAACAACAACAACAACAAAAAGACAAAAAAAAAAAAGGAAAAGAAAGGGAAGTTTCCACTGTGGTGTAGTGGGTTAAGAATCCAACTGCAGTGGCAAGGGTTGCTGCTGAGGCACAGGTTTAAGGATCTGATGTTGCTGTAGCTGTGGTGTAGGTCACAGCTGTGACTCGGCTTCAATCCCTGGTCCAGGAACTTCCATATGACTTGTGTGGCCATTAAAGAAAAGAAAAAAAAAAAGAAGAAAAGGATGGAAAGGCTGCTTGGATGTTTTACACTCATTAAAAGAGGGTAAAAGCTGGTTGCCTAAGCTAAAGGGTGGTGTACTGGAATCACCTGTACTGGCTGTGTTACTGGCTCACTTAGCCCTCTAGAAAGTCACTTTACTTCTACCTGAGTTTCTCCATCTGTAAAACAGGATTAGATATATCTGCCCAGGCTCACATGGTTAGGGACAAAATATCCTTTCTTTTTAGTTGGCAAAGTTTGTCCAAGTTTTCTAAAAAGCAGCAAATACCAGAGTTACATAGATACAAGTTATTATTCTAAAGTACATGAAGCTTAGGTTTTATCTTTTAAATTTTGAATAAATGCTAACTTTTGGTCAATGAAACAGAAAAAGACCCCCCCCCCCCCTCCACCTCCCCAGTGCAGCTGAAACCCAAACCACTGCAGAGACAATGATGGATCCTTAACCCACTGTGCCACAGCAGGAACTCCTCCTTGCCTCTTTCCAAGTGATTCACCTTAGCTTTTATTTTTTATTTATTTATTTTTAGGGCCATGCCCATGGCATATGGAAATTCTCAGGCTAGGGGTTGAATCAGAGCTGCAGCTGCCAGCCTATACCATAGCCACAGCCTATCCCACAGCGATGTGGGATCCAAGCTACGTCTGTGACCTACACTACAGGGTTAAGAAATGCCGGATCCTTAACCCACCTAGCGGGGCCAAGGATCAAAACTGCATCCTCATGGATACTAGTAGGGTTCATTATCACTGAGCCACAAAGGGAACTCCCACCTTGGCTTTTAAAACAATGTTTTGGTTTAGTGCACAAAACTTTTTACCTAAGGAAGCTGAGCAGCTGGAAAAAGCATCTCTACCTATACGCAGAACTAGAATAGTGTCCCTATTTCTTTAAATATAATTGTAACACTAGTAATAAAGACTAGCTAAGGTCATTCTACTGTCTCTTTCCATATTAGCCAAGTCCACACCTCGCTATATTTAGACAAGGCATGCATACCCAACTAAAGATAGAAGACTCAGTCCTAGGCTTAGGATCACAGCAGTGGGGTTATTACCTCAGCTGAGGGGGAAAGACACTAACAACTGTATTGAAGTATCCCCTGGCAACCAATAAAACCAATACTCAATTTCATTTCATTCTGAACAGATGTATAATCTCTAGTATGCATAGAACAATCTCTACCACACTCCAGCACATTTATGACTAAAGCAAAGTAGTGAATAAATTTTTTTTTTTTTTGGTCTTCTTCTAGGGCCACTCCCGCGGCATATGGAGGTTCTCAGGCTAGGGGTCGAATTGGAGCTGTAGCCACTGGCCTACGCCACAGCCACAGCAACGCAGGATCCGAGCCGTGTCTGAGACCCATGCCACAGCTCACGGAAATGCCAGATCCTCAACCCACTGAGCAAGGCCAGGGATTGAACCCGAAACCTCATGGTTCCCAGTCAGATTCGTTAACCACTGAGCCACGATGGGAACTCCAAGTGAATAAATTTTAAGTGACTCACTTGCCAGGTTTATCTGCCATGCCTTAGCCAGAGACAACGAGCTGCCTAGGTCAACAGGGTAAAATGCTCATTGGTTTGGTGTCTTGGGAACTGGAAGAAATAGGTTTTCAACTCGGGAACCATTAATATAACAAAAATACCAGGGTCTGACTGATACAGTCCTCCGACAATGTCTGACAGCCTCCTGGACCCATCATCTAGCAAAGGAAGAACCAAATGAGGACAAAACTGACTTATGTATTATTATTTTTTTGGTCACACTGGTGGCATGTGGAAGTTCCCAGGCCAGGGAGCGAACCAGTGCACAGAAGCAAACTGAACTGCTGCAGTGACAATGCGGGAACCTTAACCCGCTGAGCTACATGGGAAACTCCTTGATTTAAATATTTTTTAAAAAACCTTATGGAACATGGATTTTATAATAAAGATTAGGTTTAACTGAGTCAGGGACATGGTAATGCAGTTAATGGAGGAACCTGCTTGGTGGACATATTTCCTAATGGGCCCCTACATCTGGAATCAAAAGAAAGAGTCTGAGGAAAATACCTTAAAGAAAAAGACAACTGGTCTCAAGAGAAAGCTAAGAGAATTCCAGTAACAATCAGATGTTTTAAGTACCTCCCAACTATAACAGAAAAAATTTTAAATACATTTAAATAATTCAGTAAACATACTTCTGAAACATATGTATAATAAATAGAAATCTTTTTATCTTCATTCAAAGGAAATTGCACATTGCAATTACGAACATTTCCACTCCAAGAAAGATAAGCAGATGTTGGATGTTTTCCCAATGTTTTTTAAGTGTCAGCAAAGAGGCTTAAATTTTTTCATTTTTTAATGGTTAATGCTAAAAAGGTGCCTTTTTTTTTTTTTCCCCTTCTGTTTAGGGTCAAACCTGCGGCATATGGAAGTTCCTAAGCTGGGGTCAAATCGGAGCTGCATCTGCCAGCCACAGCCACAGCCACACCGGATCCGAGCTGCATCTGGGACTTACACTGCAGCTCATGGCAATGCTGTATCTTTAACTCCCTGAGCAAGGCCAGGGATTGCACCCGTATCCTCATGGATATTAGTTGGGTTCACTGAGCCACAACGGGAACTCCCCAAAAGGCGACATTCTGAATGTTGTTTTTTCTCCTCAAATATATTTTAACATTTCTACAGTGATACATTTAAAGAATAGTCAGTAAAGAGAAAACTGAACACACAGTTTATATACACTACACTTGCATATTCATTTTCTAATATTCTAAACAAAAGCAACGTAAGTAGATTTTTTTTTTTGTCTTTTTAGCTATTTCTTGGGCTGCTCCCGTGGCATATGGAGGTTCCCAGGCTAGGGGTTGAATCGGAGCTGTAGCCACCGGCCTACGCCACAGCCATAGCAACGCGGGATCCTAGCCTCATGTGCAACCTACACCATAGCTCACGGCAATGCCGGATCGTTAACCCACTGAGCAAGGGCAGGGATTGAACCCGCAACCTCATGGTTCCTAGTCGGATTCGTTAACCACTGCGCCACGACGGGAACTCCAGATAAATATTTTAAATAAGATGAACTATGAAAAACTCCATTCTCTGTTTCCGCTTCATTAAAACTCTCCTTAATGAAAAATAACTACATGTAAATACTCTCAACTGACACTGAAAAACTGAAATAATCCTCCTGGAGGAAAAAATTCTAAAATTGAAATAAATAGTTTTTTTTCTTTTGTACAGGGTGTTTAATTTCTAAGAGAGATAAACTGGTCTTAGTTTTCTCATGGCTTTATATGCAAAACCCAGATTCTTTTGCAGGAGCAAAGATGCACTGGATTAAAGCCTAAAAAATAAATCATATAAGATTGCAAGAAAGCAAAAATGGCACATAAAATTTGATTGCACACACTTCTAAAAATGCATAACTATACACTGTAGGCTGTAGAAATTGTTCTAGCGAAGAGTGAGTTGGAGAATTCTTGACCCTTAGTGCACAACCCAGTTCAAGAGCACACTCATTCCATTAAATAGCTACGCCCAAGGCAGTGGTCTCCAAACCTCTCAAGAAAGCTCTTTACAATTAATTTAATAAGTAACCAGATTAAATTGTATTTAGAAATTCTCCTGATTCTTCTCATAACTTTTACTTAAAACTTTAAGTCATTTTTGCCTTCCTGGATATAGTTCAAAGCACCAGAAATACTTTACCCCAATATTGCTTCTCTTTTCACTCACTCCATAGGTTTTGACTATTTGCTGAGAAGCCCAAACATTCAGGCTTTACACTAATATTCCAAGATTACCTTAAGCAAATTCCATTCTTGGAATATCTACTCCAAGATTATGAGAGAGAGAGAGCTGAAAAGGCTGCATAGTCCTTCTTAATAGAAATGGTAACTCAACGGAGTTCCCGTCATGGCGCAGTGGTTAACGAATCCGACTAGGAACCATGAGGTTGAGGGTTCGGTCCCTGCCCTTGCTCAGTGGGTTAACGATCCGGCGTTGCCATGAGCTGTGGTGTAGGTTGCAGACGCAGCTCGGATCCCGCGTTGCTGTGGCTCTGGTGTAGGCCGGTGGCTATAGCTCCGATTGGACCCCTAGCTTGGGAATCTCCATATGCCGTGGGAGCAGCCCAAGAAATAGCAAAAAGACAAAAAAAAAGAAAAAAAGAAATGGTAACTCTAAATCTTTTACTGTGGGGAAATCACAAATGATTGTTTAGAAATGGATAAATAGGGAGTTCCCGTCGTGGCACAGTGGTTAACGAATCCGACTAGGAACCATGAGGTTGCGGGTTTGGTCCCTGCCCTTGCTCAGTGGGTTAACAATCCGGCGTTGCCCTGAGCCGGATCTCGCCTTGCTGTGGCTCGGGCGTAGGCCGGAGACTACAGCTCCGATTGGACCCCTAGCCTGGGAACCTCCATATGCCACGGGAGTGGCCCAAAGAAATAGCAAAAAGACAAAAAAAAAAAAAAGAAATGGATAAATAGGGAGTTCCTGTCACAGTGTAGCAGAAACAAATCTGACTAGGAACCATAAGGTTTGATCCCCAGCCTCGCTCAGTGGGTTAAGGATCTGGTGTTGCCATGAGCTGTGGTGCAGGCTGGCAGCTGCAGCTCCAATTCTACCCCTAGCCTGGGAACCTCCATATGCTGTGGGTGCGGCCCTAAAAAGCAAAAAACAAAACAAAACAAAAACAACAACACAACAACCCGATAAATGGATCACACTGGTAAGGTCAAACAGCTTGAAAAGATCTTAATTTCTAGGTTAAAATACCTAGTCTATTCCAGGTTCTTAATTTGGGGTTAAGGGAAGGTCATTACATTGAGAATTTGATGAAAATGACTGCCTTTTCCTGCAGAAAAATAAATGTACCAATCATATACGGACCTACCTTTCATATGCTTTCACTGTATTAATGATCTTAGCCTAAAACTCTGGATTAAAAGATCCTTGTAGCTGCCCTAAAAAGACTATGGGCAACTGGGAATTAATAGCTTCCCCCCCTTCCCCACCCCCTATCACCTATTCATCTTGTAAGATAACTCAGCTTTAACAAGAGGCAAACACTGAATGATTACTGATTGATGCTTGGATTTAATTTTGAAGCCAGAGGAAACCCACATGAATAGATAAGGCTTGGGACTTTCTAAGGGTCTTCTATTAATATTTTGGATTCTTGCCAGTCTAAAGCACAAAAAGACAGACTGTCTTACCCACCCCATGATGCTGCCTCCTTCCCTCCTCATTTCTGGAATTCCCTCTACAATAAACATGTTTATATTACAAAGATTCCCAAGCATTTGGTGAAAGTTTACTCACTTGAAGTACCAGATATAACAGAATTTAGGTAAAACAAAGGATTTTGGACAAGATATTGGAATTCATCGAAGTCATATCTGACCAGCAAATTACATTTCACATTTCCTAAACGTGTCAGATACTCTAGGATTTTTTTTTTTTTTTGGTCTTTTTGCCTTTTCTAGGGCTGCTCCTGAGGTATATGGAGGTACACAGGCTAGGGGTTGAATCGGAGCTGTAGCCACCGGCCTACGCCAGAGCCACAGCAACGCGGGATCCGAGCCGAGTCTGCAACCTACACCACAGCTCACGGCAACGCCGGATCGTTAACCCACTGAGCAAGGGCAGGGACCGAACCCGCAACCTCATGGTTCCTAGTCGGATTCGTTAACCACTGTGCCACGACGGGAACTCCTGAACTTATGATTTTATAATCCATGTTACATGGGAGAAGAGATTAGATGCAAAAGTATAACTGTTACTACAAAGACTAATGTTTATATGTTAATGATCCTTATCTATTGCTATTATGTCCACAAATGCAGTGGCATATTATTTAGATAATTAAGTTACACAGTTATGCCAAATGTCTATATTTGTGGCTCAAAAAATTTCAGTTTCCTGACTATTTTCTCTAAAATAGTACCCCCTCTTCCAACTTACTTTCCAACTTTTTGTCCTGCTTTATTCTTTCCTTATAGGTTTATCATCAGCTGATTATTTACAGTAATTTCTTTAAATTCTGGAATATAAGTTCTAAGGTCCTTTGGATCATTCCCAGTGCCTAGAACATTGAAGGTGATCAAGACATGAATGAACAGATATTTACTAAGTGGAGATACAAAATTAATTAGAAGCAAATATATCATAGCACAAAAGCTTGAGATATAAAGACCTGGATTTCAGTCACTGCTCTTGCACATATTAATTATACAACCTGAACAAGTCATTTAATCTCTTTGATCATCAATCTCTTTCCTTTAAAACGATGCTAGCATGTTACTGCAAAACGATATTTGCAAAGGTTATAAGAAAAAACAGAAGTAAATCTTATTGTAATTTTCCAGCAGTTATTCTTGGGGAATTGCCAGAAAATTCTGTAAAACAGATTAACCTTTTTTTTTTTTTTTAAAGATACATTCTTTTATTTTCTTTTTTGCCATTTCGTGGGCTGCTCCTGCGGCATATGGAGGTTCCCAGGCTAGAGGTCCAATCGGAGCTGTAGCCACCGGCCTACGCCAGAGCCACAGCAACGCGGGATCCGAGCTGCGTCTGCAACCTACACCACAGCTCATGGCAACGCCGGATCGTTAACCCACTGAGCAAGGCCAGGGACCAAAGCCGAGACCTCATGGTTCCTAGTCGGATTTGTTAACCACCGAGCCACGAAGGGAACTCCCAGATTAATCTTGAAGCAAGTTATTCTGTCACCTAATCCTTGGTCTTACAGAACTGTAGAGACAGAATGAGGTAGCGAGAAAGCACAGGATCATAAGTGATGACTTGAACTTCACTTACCAGCTGGCTGACCTTGAGAAAAATCTCAACCTCTCTGAGCTTACTTTTCTTACCTACAGAATGAGGGAGTGGAGGGAGTCTCGTTATGGCTCAGCAGGTTAAGAACCTGTCTTGTCTCTGTTAGGATGCCAGTTCGGTGGCATTGGTCACAGATGCAGCTTGGATCCAGTGTTGCCATGGCTGTGCCGTAGGGCTCAGCTGTAGCTCCGATTCAAACCCTAGCCCAGGAACTTCCACATGCTACAGGTGCAGTTGTAAAAAGAAAAAATGAGGCGGCGAAATGTTATCTCAAAAATGTAATTGTTTGGAGAGTACCCTTGTGGTGAAGTAGGTTAAGGACCCAGCATTGTTACTGAAGTGGCCTGGGTTCAATCCCTGACGCAGGAACTTCCACATGCTGCAGGTACAGCCAAAAGGAAAAGTAACTGAATCAAATGTTATGTTCATTGTGAAGGCACTCTTTAAATGTTAACACAGAATATGTAGTTTTAGTTAAATCAATTACTTTTCTTAAAGAAAATCTTAATCTTGTTTGTTCCACCAGCCAAACAGAAGGAAATATTACTCCAGAATGTGCTCACATTGACTACAGTCAGAAGTATACATGCTCCTGATTCTTGCTGAAATTTCTCTAACTTTGGTGAAAGGATGGAACAGAACAGGAAAAAACAGAGGAAGATACAGAACAGAAAGAGAAAACAGAGGTTCAGCAGACACGTGAATAAACAGTGAAGTTCTGATCAACCTCAAGTCTATTTAATTTGATACCCCACGGTCAGGACCCATTTCACAAACGCATGATCTGTTCAGCCATACACCCACTTGAAAGGGCCTTGCACTTGATTCACACTCTGATGTTGCTGTCTTAAAAGTTCTTAATGTGTTTTGAACAAAAAGCCCCACATTTTCATTATTCACTGGGCTCTGCGAATTATGTAGCCAGTCCTGCTTGCAATCCTTCCACTAGAGGACAAGGAAAATAGCTTATAGTCTCCCTGCATGTCTCACTGCTAACTTAAAGGACAATCACTAACAAGAAGACTTTTAATCAGAATGGTAATCACATATTTGCAGTACCTGAATTCTAAAGTTAGCAAAATACTTCGTAAAAGTCATTTAAATTAAAAAGCAGCAGCCCAAATTAGAAATGCAAATATTATTTGCCTTTCCTATTTTTGTGCTCCATCACATTCTAGTAAAAGGCCAAAAGACGATGTTAACAAATGAAATACCTGAATTTAATCTAACTAACATTTCATTCTGATACCCAACAAAAGATTCAAGTGATTTAGTTTTTTTGTTATCTCCTATCTCACAGTACACAGAGCACAGTGATAGTGCCACAGAAATAATCTCTGGAGCGAAATCCCTAACATGATCCAGCTCAATTAAATCACACCCTTTAAATAAGGTTTTCTTTTTTCTTGCTCCTGAGGACTGAGAGACAGCTGGTGGCTTTTCTTTGATTGAAGCTGCAAGGCAGAAGCCGATGAACTGAACACTGCCCAGGCAGCAATTCAGTTTTTGATGACTGCAGGCCGAAAAGATACCTTCTCCCCTTAAAGCCAGACTGACCCCACATTGGTCCATTTTGACTTTTGGACTCCTTATCAGCCACCTTCAGTCTCTGACAGCAGTTGGACTGGCCAGCCCACAGAGGCCCACTCTCCAGTGAACAAAGGCTTGCTATGTAAAACAGATAAGCTGTGAGCAGAGATACCATCTGAAGAGAAGGTGCTGAACTCATCCTCTGTGTTCCAGCAGCATGTCCAGGGCTGCTGCCACTACAAAAAAGTGAAACTTCACCCGAAAACACTTTCTCTGCCTCTGATTTAAACACACACCCCCTTTACTAGGGAAGCTTGGTTTCAGATAGAGGTAGGCAACCAAGACTACTGAACCCAGTGTGCAACCCTAAGCCTAACGTGGCTTGCACTCTCAACACTCCTTTCTCCTTCCTGTCTCTTTTAAGTCTGCCAGAAGCTCCTCTGGGTATTGTTTAGATCTGCCAGTGATGTAAAAAATAAGATTCCTTAAGAACTTTAAGAAGGAGTTCCTGTCATGGTGCAGCGAAAAAGAATCTGACTAGGAACCAGGAGACTGCAGGTTTGATCCCTGGCCTCACTCAGTGAGTTAAGAATCTGGGTTGCCATGAGCTGTGGTGTAGGTCACAGATGCAGCTTGGATCCTGCGTTGCTGTGGCTGTGGTGTAGGCTGGCAGCTGTAGCTCCGATGGGACCCCTAGCTTGGGAACCTCCATATGCCATGGGTGTAACCCTAAAAAGCAAAAAAAAAAAAAAAGAAAAAAAAAGAGCTTTGAGAAATACACACACCCTTCTCCTTTTGCATATATATATATCAAATAACCTTAAAGATGAAAACTTGCGTTTTAAGAATTTTTTTTTTGGCCATGCCCTCAGCACGTGGAAATTCCTGGGTCAGGGATCAAACTCATGCCACAACTGTAACCAAGCCACAGCAGTGACACCACCAGATCCTTAACCTGCTGAACAACCAGGGAACTCCTGTTGCAAGATTTTAAATGGCTTGTTTCTGGGGGTTCCTGTCATGGCACAGTGGAAACAAATCCGACTAGTATCCATGAGGATGCAGGTTTGATCCCTGGCCTCACTTAGTGGGTCAGGGATCCAATGTTGCCGTGAGCTATGGTGTAGGTTACAGACTCTGCTCAGATCCCATGTTGCTGTGGCTGTGGCATAGGGCTGCAGCTGTAGCTCCGATTCAATCCCTAGCCTGGGAAATTCCATATGCCAAGAGTGTGGCCCTAAAAAGCAAAATAAATAAAATGGCTTGTTTCTTAAAACTCTTCATGGAGTTCCTGTCATGGCGCAGTGGTTAATGAATCTGACTAGGAACCATGAGGTTATGGGTTCGATCCCTGGCCTCGCTCAATGGGTTAAGGATCCGGCGTTGCCGCGAGCTGTGATGTAGGTCACAAATGCAGCTCAGATCCCATGTTATGTGGCTGCAGTGTAGGCTGGCGGCTACAGCTCCAATTAGACTCCTAGCCTGGGAAACTCCATCTGCCACGGGTGCAGCCCTAGAAAAGACAAAAAAAAAAAAAAAGGTTTATCTCCAACGTTGATAAATATACCCAATGCTTTCTATAACAAAATGAGGAAATTCTAACTTCGTAAGTATAGTTATAAGCATTAACACACTTGTGATGCTATGTGATCATCTTTTAAATTTTCAGAATCCTTAGTAAGATAGTACTTTGGGAAATCTCAATGATGCTTAACACTTCCTAAACAGAGAACAGTGAAATGTTGTTCCAAGGTGAACTGCTGCAGGACCCTAGGTAAGTCTACTATCTTTTGGATCTAAAATTCTCTAAGTCAAAATGGTGATGGTTTTAGAGTAAAATAAAAACATAGGGAGCAGACCTAAATTCATAAACACAACATATATATTCAACATCATCTCAGGATAACTAGTTTCTTCATCTTATCATCTTTCTGTAAGTTCTACTCATACAGCTTAAAAATTAAAATATTTTCCATCTCTGCTTGGGTATGAAAGTGATTCTTGACAGGAATGACAAAAGACAATTGACTTTTCTGGGTCTCCAACTGGTTCAGATGAATCCAAGGATAACACTGTATCTACCTTGATTTTACTTTTTATTTTAGGAGCACTATGAAAATGAATACCTAAAATTGCTGATGGAAGTATGGACTGCTACAACATTTCTGGTGAAACAAACTGTCAATCTGTATCAAAAACTCTAGAAATTTGTATACCCTTTGGTCTAGCAATCCCAGAATTGAGCTTAAGGATATTTCCTTTAGGGGCTATGTGCAAAGATTTAGACACAAGGATATACATTCAGTGAGGCTTTGTTTATAACTGCAAAAAACTGAACACAATCAAAATATGCAACAATAGGGCAGAATTCAGTTCTATGGAAAACAAATAACTCAGAAAGGATATGAAAGGAACAGCATTTGAGGACAATGGCAGGATGTTCCCAATATGCTAAGTGGAAAAAAAAAAAAGGTTACAAAGCAAAAGATTAGAGGACAATCCCATTTTTAGAAGTATATACATACATAGAAAAAGCCTAGATGGTAATAACAGTAAATATCTTTGGCAGATAAGAATAAGGGTAATGCTTTTTGGGGAGAGGAGGAATGTCTAAATGTTTTCTGGTTTTTCCATAATAAACATGCATTATCTGCAATACTAAAAAATAACCAATGCTTTTTGCTTTGTTGATTTTAAGTGCCAGTAATACCAGTTCCATTAGAAGGAAAAAACAAAAAAACAAAAAAAAACACTCACCTAGGACAAGTTCACTTAAGCTGAGTGGGTGGTAAAGAATGAGTTATTATCAACTTTACTGTGTTACAACGGAAGAAAAGTTTTTAAAGCAAAAGCAAGTCTCCATTTGGAAATTTCCCTCAAACTGATTTGTTAAGACTGCCATAAAGAGCACTGATATTTAGTACTTATTTGTTGATTTTTATTTTATTTGAGGAAGAGACTAGACGTTATCATTTTTTTAAAAGCATAATAAAACATTTTTATAACACTTTTATTTTTTGATAAACAGGGCATATGGCTTTGCTGAGAATTTCTCCAAGTGTCTCAATAAAGCATAGTGGACTACCATGATAACTGAGACTAACCACAGAAGAGTCAAAAAGTGACCAGGCCCCAACTCATCAACAGCCAGGACTAACGTAGGGTCTTAACAGGTGTAATTTCAAGTAGGTAAATAACAAAGTATAATTAAAACAACTGCTTTCAAGCTTTAAGTTAGAGAGATGGATGATAACTAGTCAGTCTACAATCTTCAGTTTTTCTTTAACTCTGAAAAGATTATACTGGGTTTAAATTCACTTAGTTCGAACCACATTAAGTGGAAAAAAATAGTTTCAGTTTGCCCTTTCTCTCAGTGCAGGAGAGCATAATAAGGCACAATCTGTTAAATTTAGTAGTTGCAGTAACTCTTCTTTGAATCAATACTCGTGAGCTATCATTTGGCTTGGTGTAACATGGCACTTATATAGTCCTCGGTCTTTAGTAATTGATGTATAATTATAGGCTTACTTATATATGTGTAAAAGATCCCCCTGTTCACTAGGATGGTTTCCACATGTATTTAAACTAAGGAGCTGTATGTACATCACTTATAGAACGCTAAATAAGATGAGCAGTATACTGACAACCAGGACATTAACCTGGTAACCAAGTCATTAAGAACAAGAAAAAATAGCAATCAGCACACCTTGCCTCTTAGCACTCACTCCACTGAAAATGTTGTAAGTCCTCTGCGCGTGGGAACACACTGCCTACCACCTGGTGCTGATGTAATATCTAGAGTAAAGCACCTGGAGGAAGCACCAAATACAGTTTTGCTTTGGATTACTTGAATGTGTTTTCTTTCCTCTCTCCTTCCTTCTTTCCATACTTCCTTTCTTTTAACAACAAAGCTACTAGCAGATAGTTTAATGATTTCTGTTCTTATGCTGGGGATTTCACATTGCTTTCCCAGTCACTGGCACTGATTCAATAACAGCCTTGTAGAATTGGCAGCCTTCCTAAATAAGCTATGTAAAGTCTGCAAATGCTGGTTATTGTGCTGTGTAGTCAGTGGGTACTCGGAAAAAACTCAACTAAAATTCTACCCTCATGATATATCCAAAATATGCTCATAGCTATTCTCTAAAGAACATCATCAGTCTATTTAAAAGTCTCTCTGGATTCTCTTTCTTACCCAAATGATTAATAGCAGTCATTCACTGAACACTAACCATCAGTAACAGGCCATGACATGTGCCATACTAGCCTTCCTTTTCTCTCACCACTCAAGTACCCTTTACCTCTGCTTATACAGATGAAGACATTTAAGAGGGCCAGAAATAAATGTCAGAGTTTCAGCTCAAATCCTACTATAAAGTCTTTACTAACTGGCTCATTTATAATAACTTTTTGTTCTCTGGATATACCTAAAGCACAAACTATACCATTCATCTGGCAATCAGTATGTGCTAAAGTGTGTTCTTATTTGTCCTTTTATTGGGCTGACTTATATCTTACAATGGACTGAGCATCCTAACTTCAGGAACCATTTCTTCTATCTCCCACCCTTTGCCCAGAATATGACAACTAGGCAAATGATGGAATTTTTACAATCAGGCCAGCATACCACTTTAATTCTAACTCTCCTATACTTTTTTTTCCCCCCTCTTTAGGGCCGTACTTGCGGCACATGGAAACTCCCAGGCTAGGGGTCAATCAGAGCTTCAGCTGCCAGCCTACACCAGAGCTGCAGCAACACCAGATCTGAGCCACATCTGTGAACTACACTGCAGCTTGTGGCAATGTCAGATCCTTAACCCACTGAGCAAGGTCAGGGATCGAACCTGTATCCTCATAGACACTACATGGGGTTCTTAAATCGATGAGCCACAAGAGGAACTCCCACTTTCTCCTATACTTTGGCATATGCCAAAAGAGCAAAAATATTAGCTACCACTTACTGAATGCTTACTATTAGCAGTACTTTATAAATTATTACATTTAATTAAATTAATTACATGTAATTAGTATTAACAGAAACTATAGGCTCTATTTTACTGATAAGGAAACCAAGGCATATGGTGGTTATATGTAATTATGTTCAAGACCACACAGCTCATGTGGTGAAACACTGACTGGAACTCAGGTCTGTTTCATTCCAAATAGATTATCACTCTCAGGCATAAGAACAAGTGACAAGTAAAACAATGAATATTTAACCCAAGGGATCTTTCAAGAATTTTTACATAGAATACTTAAGGAATGGTATGCGTTAAGAATTGAGTGTGTGAGTCTACTGGGGAGGGATGAGCATCACAGGGGTGGGGTTGACAGAATGATCTATACCAAAATTGGCCAAAGGGATGTCCAAAAAGTTCAGTTTCACACACTGTCTGAATGTATTTCACTCACCTCCTAGGGAGAAAAATTTACATTGAGAATTTCCATAGATGTCCCAACTTCTCAAACTAAATTTCCCCACAAAAATAAAGATGATACAATAATACGAATTAAATTTTTTTGGTATTCATGAGAATTGAGTTTCTCTTTAGGAGAAACAAAGTAATTTAAAGGTATCTTGGACAGAGAAGAGTCTCAAAGAAATGACCTCTCTTTTAAAAGCTCTCTGTTATAAGTGATAATTAAAATCAGTGAAGAAAAATAAGAAACACTCTCAATTTATCCCTCATGAAGATCAACTGGCTTTTATTACACAAAATTCAGACAGCAGAGATGAGACACAGATAAGATGCTTATAAACCTGTGGGCCTTTTTTTGTTGAGGTATTGAGGGTTCTTGCTTGTAAACAGGCCTGTCTGGGCATTAACTTTAAGGATACAGACACCAGAGTTCCCGTCGTGGTTCAGCAGCTAACAAATCTGACTATCATCCATGAGTACGCAGGTTGGATCCCTGGCCTCACTCGGTGGGTTAAGGATCCAGCGTTGCCGGGAGCTGTGGTATAAGTTGAAGATGTGGCTCAGATCCTGCATTGCTGTGGCTGTGATATAGGCCGGCAGCTACGGCTCTGATTAGACCCCTAGCCTGGGAACCTGCATATGCCTCGGGTGCATACGCCTAAAAAGAAAAAAAAGAAAAAAGAAAAAAAAAGAAAGAAAGATCTTGATGAAATAAAAATTCACATTAAAAAAAAATATATAGGAGTTCCCATCGTGGTGCAATGGTTAACGAATCCGACTAGGAAGCATGAGGTTGCGGGTTCGGTCCCTGCCCTTGCTCAGTGGGTTAACGATCCGGCATTGCCGTGAGCTGTGGTGTAGGTTGCAGACGCGGCTCGGATCCCGCGATGCTGTGGCTCTGGCGCAGGCCGGCGGCTACAGCTCCTATTCAACCCCTAGCCTGGGAACCTCCATATGCCGAGGGAGCGGCCCAAGAAATAGCAACAACAACAACAACAAAAAAGACAAAAAGACAAAAAAAAATATATACATAGACACCACAGAAGAAAAGCAATATGACGTTCATAATTAAAATTCTCAAGGCTTGAAAAATCCTGTTATGGATCACGATTATTCACATGAATCTGTCAATAAACATTAATACATAGTTAAAAAAGTAACAATAACAAGTTTTTATTGTTCTTTCTTATTAACTATCTCATTTGATATATAGTTACCCAAAATGAGGCAGATATTACTCCCCCAAAGACATAGCAACAATTTTAACCATTTAGCTCATCATCAAAAAGATAATAATTCTGCATCTTCTATATCTGGAAAACTGAATATACATTAAAAAAAAAAAACCACTCTACTACAGGCTAACACTGAGATACCTCTTTATTTGAGAATAAGCCAAGCCTCTGGATTCCGTTGCTTTAACAGACAAAACTAAAGCCAAATCCCTCAGGTTACTGAAAGAAGGGTCACACCCCTCTAAGAGACTAATGCAAAAAACAAAAGTTACTCAAAAATTTGCGCAACCTATAAAAAGGAAGTCGGCCCAAATTTGCCTTTTGGTATGCAGTACTAGCAATCTATTTATAAATCATTTGCTACATCCTTTTCAAATCACAGGAACACCTAAAAAGATCTTGATGTTTTTAGCACATTTCTTCAAGTTAAACCTAATTAAGTTTGTGGCAGCAACATCCTGTATCATTCTAACAATGCAAAGCTAACTAACTGAAAGTAGTCAGCCTACCAATCTTTTTGCTTTCACCTTAGAAATTCAGAAACTTTACGTGATAGCATCTATACCACTGTTCTTTAGCCCCAAGGCAATATTGCATATGGTAATTAAGAAGCCTCACATTTACTGGAGAAAACCTGGAAGAGATATGAGCAAGATGACTGTAGTTCAGCCCCTCTTATTACTCTAAGGTCCAACAGCTCTTGGAGCCAGAGAATGATAACATCCTTCATTGTCTGGCTTTGGGCAGTAGTTTCTCAGTCTCAGTCTAAAGAAATTGCCCAATTTCAGGAGTGATTACAACTGAGCACACAATCCAAAGAATAGTAATTTAGAAAAAAGAATTTACTCAGATTTATCAAAGAACTCTTGACTTGAGTGCATCACAACCTCACTATTCCTGTTCATCTTCATCGTGCAGAGTTGCTCTTCAGTTAACTTATTTTGGTCTTATTTACAACAAGGCCAAAGTTGAAAGATCCGCCCCCCCCCCCCCCCAAGGCAATTACTGCTCTACTAATTTCAAAGCAGCACAAGTGTGGATAAAGCCACACAAAGTCATCACTGCTAATGAAAACACAAATGCACCTTTGACAGTAGAGAATTAACTTCTCCTTCATATTCAAAGATCACAACATCTAGAAGATTGAGTTACACAATGTCAACTTATTTAATCACCCTTTAAAAAATATTCTACCCTTTAAGACTATTATCAGGAGTTCCTGTCATGGTGCAGTGGAAACGAAATCCAACTAGTATCTGTGAGGATGCAAGTTTGATCCCTGGCCTTGCTCAGTGGGTCAGCAATCTGGCATTGCTGTGAGCTGTGGTGTAAGTCGAAGACACGGCTTGGATCCCCTGTTGCTGTGGCTGTGGTGTAGGCTGGCAGGTGTAGTTCCTATTTGGCCCCTAGACTGGGAACTTCCATGTGCCTCAGGTGTGGCCCTAAAAAGCAAGAGAAAAAAAAAAGAAAAAAAAAACACTATATTGCTTATTCAAGGATCAGAAATAACCACAAAAACAGCAGTGATTTAAAATCAAAGAGATATCTTATGGCTTAAAAATCTTATTATTAGTATCTTTACCCACTAAGGAGAGAAAAAAGCCCTTAAATCATAAATGAATGCTTGGCTTCAATTACTGAATTATCAATTATTATAATTATGTTTTGCCCATTTCTGCAGAGGAAAAATCTAGATTTAAAAAGTATTATGGATAATAAATGCACTTATTCAATGAGGACAAGGAAATTCAAAAAATTGAAAGGCAAAACAATTCATAAAATTATAACATTTGGGAGTTCCCGTCGAGGCGCAGTGGTTAACGAATCCGACTAGGAACCATGAGGTTGCGGGTTCGGTCCCTGCCCTTGCTCAGTGGGTTAACGATCCGGCGTTGCCGTGAGCTGTGGTGTAGGTTGCAGACGCGGCTCGGATCCCGCGTTGCTGTGGCTCTGGCGTAAGCCAGTGGCTACAGCTCCTATTCAACCCCTAGCCTGGGAACCTCCATATGCCGCGGGAGCGGCCCAAGAAATAGCAAAAAGACAAAAAAAAAAATTATAACATTTGGAGTAGGACTTCTTGGTTCCAGGCTTTTTTTTTTTTTCTTTTTATGGCCA
The DNA here is from genome assembly GCF_016906955.1 of Phacochoerus africanus. Lineage (NCBI taxonomy): Eukaryota > Metazoa > Chordata > Mammalia > Artiodactyla > Suidae > Phacochoerus > Phacochoerus africanus. The sequence goes on from NC_062557.1 coordinate 45,549,195, forward strand.
CACCTGTAGCATATGGAAGGTCCCAGGCCAGGGACTGAATCCGTGCTGCAGCTGCAACACGCCAGAGCTTCGACCTACACCACAGCTTTGGCAATGTGGGATCCTCACTGCAATGGGCGTGTATCGAACCAGAGCGTCCCACTCGACCTGGATTGCTGCAGTCAGATTCTCAACCCCTGCAATAGAGCCATTACTCGCAGTTCCAGGCTTTTTTGCTTGTTTTTTTGTTTTTTGTCTTTTTAGAGCCGCACCCACAGCATATGGGATTCCCAGGCTAGGGGTCCAATCGGAGCCGCGACCACCAGCCTACACCACAGCCATAGCAACGCAGGATCCCAGCGACCCACTGGGCAAGGCCAGGGATGGAACCTGTGTCTCCATGGATGCTAGCCAGGTTCGTTAACCACTGAGCCATGATGGTAACTCCTCCAGGGTTTTATTTTTATTTTTTATTTTTATTTTTTTGTCTTTGCTATTTCTTGGGCCGCTCCCGCGGCATATGGAGGTTCCCAGGCTAGGGGTTGAATAGGAGCCGTAGCCGCCCGCCTACGCCAGAGCCACAGCAACGCGGGATCCGAGCCGCGTCTGCAACCTACACCACAGCTCACGGCAACGCCGGATCGTTAACCCACTGAGCAAGGGCAGGGACCGAACCCGCAACCTCATGCTTCCTAGTCGGATTCGTTAACCACTGCGCCACGACAGGAACTCCCCTCCAGGGTTTTAAAGTAGAGAATTTTTGGAGTTCCTGCTGTAGCACAGTAGGTTAACTATCTAACTCTAGCAGCTCAAGAAGGTTGCAGAGGCGTGAGTTGCATCCCTTGCCAGCCGCTGTGGGTTAAAGGATCTGGTGTTGCAGCAGCTGTGGAATAGGTGGCAGCTGTGGCTCAGATTCAGTCCCTTGCCCAGGAGCTTCCATATGCTGTGCGTGCAGCCCTTAAAAAAAAAGTGTACAGGAATTCCCATTGTGGTGCAGCGGAAACTAATCCGACTAGGAACCATGAGGTTGCGGGTTTGATCCCTGGCCTCGCTCAGTGGGTTAAGGATCCGGTGTTGCCATGAGCTGTGGTGTACATCACAGACAAGGCTCGGATCCTGTGTTGCTGTGGCTGTGGTGTAGGCTGGCAGCTATAGCTTTGATTTGACCCCTAGCCTGGGAACCACCATATGCCCTGGGTGCAGCCCTAAAAAAAAAAAAAAAAAATGTTTCTGCTTTTTAGATTTTCTGCTAAAGAACTGTTTTAGAGCTAGAAAAAGATGAAAGTCCACACCTAAATCATTCAACAAAACAGACATAGGCTGGACAAAGCACCAAAGATTCAGCAAATAACTGAATGAGAAAATCGAGAAAATCTTAAAGTATTAGTAAACCAATTCCAACAATATGTTTACAAATAATGCAAACAGTGTAAAAGGACAATTCACCTTTTGCAACTCCAATATGTCACTTCATTACCAGACCAGGAGGAAACAGTATCAGTTCAACAGACATCCAAAGAGCATTCAATAAAATTCCAATAACTATATCTAATTTTAAAACATCTGCAAGTTAGGAATAGTAGAAAAATGCCTTCAACTTGATAAATGATCTATGCTAGAACCTACAGCACACAATACATCTATTTAGAAAATGCAAGAAGCATTCCTTTCACAATGGAAAATACGGTAAGGCCACTAATAGCATTGCTACTCTTTAACATTACACTAAAGCCCTAGCCAAAACAACAGAAAGTTACACTCAGAGAAAACTCATTTATAGATGATATAATCACCACCCAGAAAAATCAAGAAAATCAACTAAAATATCTGTTAGATATTAGGACCAAGAGTTCAGCAAGGTGGCCTGATACTATAAAGAGCAGTTTTACTACACACCCACAGTAACTAGAAAACATCATGGGGAAGGAAGAGCTCATTCACAAGGGCAACAAAAATTTTATAAAACACCCATTAATATACCTAATAAGAAATGTGTAATTACTATACAAGGAAAGGTGTAAAATTTAAATGAAGGACATTTTAAAAACAGTGAATAAATACATACACATACCACATTCCTCACTGGAAAGGCTCATTTTGTAAAGCTGTTAATTCTCTCCAAAACTAGTTCAACACAATTTCAAACAAAATCTTAAGAGGATTTTTAAAAGTAGAAATTGACAAGCTGTTTCTAAGACTTAAAATATAATAGGTAAGAGTAGCTAAGATATTAAAAAAACAAACACTGAAGTAATAAGCCTTGTGATCCAAGACATCAAAACGTCTACTAAATCTATATTAAGTAAAACACTGTGGTATTGGTGTATGAAAAAAAAAATGTCAGCAGGACTTAAAATACATATAGCATTTCAAATAAGTAAACTGTTGGAATAAATGACCATCCATTTGAAAAAAAAGATAAAGTTTGAGCTCTACTTCACAGAAAAAATACAGGCATACCTCATTTTACTGGGCTTCAATCAACTGCACTTTGCAGATACTGCATTTTTTTTAAACCAATTTAAAGTCTGTGGCAACCATGAAGTTAACAAGTCTGCTGGTTGCATTTTTTCAACATTTGCTCACTTTGCGTCCCTGTGTCATATTTTGGTAATTCTTGAAATATTTCAAACCTTCCACCACCAAAAAGATCAAGACTTGCTGACGGCTCAGATGATGGTTAGCATTTTTTAGCAATAAAGAATTATTTTTGGCCATGCCCAGAGCACATGGAAGTTCTCAGGCCAGGGAATGAACCTGAGCCACAGCAGCAACCAGAGTTGCTGCACTGACAATGCCGGATCCTCAACCTGCTGCACCACAAGGGAACATTTTTTAAAAAGACATAATGCTACTGTACACTTGATAGACTATAGTGTAAATATAACTTTTCTAGGCACTGGGAAACCAAAAAATTCCTGTGACTTACTTTATTATTATATTCACTTTATCATAGTAATCTGGAACTGAATCCACATTATCTCCAAGTATATTTGTATGATAAATTCCAGTTTTAAAGAGTGAAATGTTTTTAAAGTGTAAACATATTAGAAAAAAATACAAAAGAGTACTTTTACAATCCTGGGAGTGGATGGGAAGGGTTTTTAAAAGCCAGATCGAAGGCTGAAATCCTAAGAGAAAATACAGATTTTACTACATAAAAATTAAAAACTTTTATACAAGATGCAAAGTTAAAAGACAAGCAATAGGCTTGGAGGAAATATTTTTTGCACATATTCAGAATATACAGAGTACTACATCTGCAAGAAAAAAAAATACCAGTAGGAAAATGGTCAAAGTACAAACATGAAAATTACAGAAGAAAAATGAACAAGAACAATAAAAATACAAAATGATGCTAAGTCTCTACAATAATAAGGGAACTGCAAACAGAGAAGTGTTTAAAAGTAGGGGCCCTGGAGTCAGACTGTCTGTGTTTGTATCTTGGCTGTAAAATCTTGATAAGTTACTTAACATCTCTGTGCCTCTCATTTGTAATTGAGGATAAGACCTAAGAACACAGGATGAGATAATATGCATAGTGTTCAAAACAATGCCTGGCACACAGTAAGAGCTCAGTAAAAAATTAACTGCTTATCTAATATTAATATTACAAGGGTTGGTGAAGATACCAATATAAGCATATAAGATATACTCATAGCTGGTAAGAGCAAACTGGCAAAGCAAAATACAAAGCAGTTTGGCAGCATGCATCGAAATTTTAACATATAAATATCACCAAACCCAGAAATTCCACTGCTAGAATTTTATCTAAAGAAATGTTCCCACATATATACAAAGATATATGTAACAGGACTTTGAATGCAGTATTGTTAAGAGTTCTAGATTTGGAGACAGGAAGTGCTGGTTCTAGTTTCAGTTCTACCAATAACAAATCATATAAATCACTTCACCATTTTGATTTTTTAGTTTACTACTCTACAAAATGTGGATAATAACTTGCCTAATCTGCCTCAGAGGAATACCTTAAGGTGGTGGTTCCCAAAGTGTGGTCCCTGGACCAGCATCATTAGCATCCTCTAGGAACTTGTTAGAAATTCAGATTCTCTAGTCCCATCCCAGACCTACAAAATCAGAAACTCTGGGAGTGTGGGCAGTGGTCTGTGTTTTAATAAGCTATCTAGCTTTCTGATGAAAGTTCAGAAATGAGCACATATGAAATCACTTGCACTACTACAGAGCAGAACTAAAAGAGCATTAATGCTATCACTAATAAACACACAAAAAGAAACCATTTCTACCTTTCGATTTCATGAAAAGGTGCACTTTGGATAATCACCTCATATGCTTCTCTGCTGCTGAGCTTGAGCTTCAGAAAGCACTGAGGTGAAGCTAAGAAGTCAAACTCGTATATGGTACCAAGTTAATAAATATAAGAATTTTAGGTCAAGGATAAAAAGCAAGGTAACCTCATTAACAAATCAAGCGACATCTCAAGCATCTAAATTCCAAGACTTGTGATCAGCAGTTTTCATAATGGGAACACTTTTGGTGATAGCCTTTGCCAGCATTTTATCTACTAATTCTTGATTCTTCCCTGAACTTTTTAGGACACACAAATAGTCACCTATTTCTTGATAAGCTATTTGTTTGGCATATAACAATAATACTAGAAAAGCCTTGGCCCCTTGCTTAGCAAACTTCACTTCTCAGTGATTGAATGTTGGCTCGTTAAAAATAACATAGGCTCCTACATTTTTCAGAAGTTCAGATTTTTGTTTTATTGAAAAGCTTGTGTAGACCCTTAGAGGGTATGGAACTTTTCGTGATTATTTGAGCAGTATGATCCAAGACTCTTGAAGTTTGATCAGATGATGCTCTGGGTTGCTCACCTATCTTTTTCTGGTAAGATTAACACTTATAACATTAACTCTGTTTCTGGAGTAAATCCAATCACTTCCTAATCTTCACTGAATATGTAAAAAACAACACTATATTTTGTGAGTTTTATATGATGGTAAGGGGAGACCCTAATCTAATAATGATGATATGATTCTCAATAAAATATAGTAATACCCAGGCTATTTTCTAATTTCTAACACACACACACTCGCACACACACACTCACACACACACACACAACTCAAAGTTAAAAGTCAAACAATTAGAGCCTGTGAAATCACAAAAATAGGTATCCATAGGGCCTAGTCTAAAGGTCATTAACTTTTTCCAAAGGATAGCCTCTAGGATCTCACAGGATTTATTATATGGTACTTGGTTTCTAAACCCAGAGCAAATACGAGGCAGCAAGTGAGAAAAGGTTAAAAAAGCTCTTAGTGGGTCCTCAGCAAAGATAAGAGAACCACGGGGCTAAGAGTAGTCAGGTGTCAACGTACCCTCCTCTCCCAAACAAATACTAAAATTCAGTCTTCACTTAAGGACCTTAAATCTTAATATATTAGTTGCTCCCATTCATCACTGCTATTTACACACCTGGCACCACAGGGAAATGCTCACACCAGTTACGTTTTTACAGCATCAGACCTTAGAAAACAATACTTCCTTTAAGAAGCGGATTCTTAACCTTTTACTCTCAGAATCTGATTTTTAAAAATATACTTACCGACCCAACATTTTCATAGGATCTCATGGAGTTCACTGGCCTTCTGAGGCCAATCCATGGCTTCAGTAACCATGGACTTCAAATCAAGATTTCTGCATTAGGCGTCAAAAATGCGTGTATTCAGTTAAAATTTAGGGTTTTATTCACAATGATCCTTAAAGATTTTTAAATGAGGATCAACTGGGCAATACTATAAATGCTAAATAAGCATGATAGCTAAAGCAATACTAATAAATACACTTTAGAAGAAGTGAATATTAGCAAGAGTCTCTTAAGAAAAAAAAAACTGGCAAAAGAGAAAAAAAATGAAAGAGAAATATACTCTGCAAATTTTTTAAGAAACTGTCTACCTTAGCAAAACTCTTAGTATAGCAAATATTTTTTCACTAAGTTGAAGATGTCATCAGTTAAAGATAATTCTTAAGACTGTAAGTCTCAAAAATGACCTTGCAACTATCAAGACAGAATATCATCCTCATAGTAGTTAAAAGTACTGGCCTAGGAAACAGTTCTGGATTCTAAGGACAGTTTTGTCATTTACTATGTGGTCTTGAGTGATTACTTGACTTCGCTAAGTCTCAGCTTCATTATGTGTCAACAGAAGAAATTAGTTCATTTCATACTGTTGCTGTGACAGTTAAATGAGATAATAATACACATTAAACTCTTAGCACAGTGACAAGCGGTCAGTAAATGGCAGCTATTAGTTATTGCTTAATTTCAAATACTCACGTTTCTGTGCAGAAATTTATAGTTTGTAAATTACCACATACATAATCTCTTACGATCTTCTGGGGTAGGAACCACTGTATCCTCAGTATACGGTTTAAGAAACTGAAGTCAAATGACTTACCCAAAGATGTTAATTAGCGGGAAAAGAAATTCTGTACTTGCTTGACTACACAAGGAAGAAGAATTCAAAACTCCTTTCCCCCCATAAAGCCTAGAAGCTCTGCCTATTAAATTTTGTTTAATCTTTTATTTAAACTGTAGTGAAATATATATAAAAGTTGCTATCTTAGCCATTTTAAGTGTACAGTTCAGTGTCATTAAATACATCCACACCATGCTGTGCAACCATCACGACCACCCATCCCTATACCTTTTTCTTCTTCCTCAAATGAAACTCTGCACCCATTAAACACAAACTTCCTAGTCCCCTCTTCCAACTCCTGGCAACCAGACTACTGTAGTTCCCCCGCATAAGTGGAATCATACAATATTTGTACCTCACTGGCTTTTTTTTCACTTAGAAGCATGTCTACAAAGTTTATCTATACTCATGGATTCTAGTTGGATTCTTTTCTGCTGGGCCACAACGGGAACTCCAGATTGCTTTCCTTTTTAAGGCTGAATAATATTCAGTTGTATTATATACCGCATTCTGTTTATCCATGTATCCACTAATAGACATGTGGGTTGCTTCCAGTACTTTATTTTTTAAAGCATTGTTAACACTTATTTAGACACTGGTTATCCATTTTCAGTATTTTTTTTTTTTAGGAGCACCACCATAAATCAACACAAAGGAAAAAAAGCTGAAATGCAAATGAATCTGATTTGGTAAGAGAACAAACCATTAATTAAAATAATAAATTAGATTTAACATTATCTATAAATAACTTTACACATTACTCTGAGGACATTTAATAAGAGAGGATGGAAAGTTTCTATTGGACATTAAACTAAAAAGTACATCAGGCTTGCCCTGGGAGGAAGAGAGAAGTTGCTTAAGGGCCAGGAGTCTGGGAAAACCTCAGAAGGTGACTCTCTTTGAGTAGCTTTACTCAGAGTGTGAGTGGTAATACAATTCAAAGACCAAACTGCTGGTATCTAAAAGTAACCCTAAACTATTCAACTAGTTTAAGGATGCAACTTGAATAGATGGGAGTACCTCTACTTTGCCCTTTATAACTGCGATTTGAGATTAACCACAAGCTTCAGCACACGGTTCTCAGAAAAATAGCTAAACCACAATAGCAAGGAAGAACACCTCTAGAAACTTTGAAAACAGTGATTAAAGATACAACTGAATCTTGCACTTTAGCGATTGAAGGCTTGGGTTGTGAGCACGCACTACTACAGACGAAGACTGAAAAAGAACCAAACTATTAACGTCCAGGTTTCTGAAATAATTCCAGGCTACAACCAGGGGGTGTCAAGAATGGACTGCCTTTCTTTGTATGCACGGTTTACAACCGAAGCCTATGGTCACAGGCAATCTTATTTGAAACAAAAAACTAAAATGACAAACACAGGAGCTGAGCACCAACAGGACCCGCAAGGGTTTCCGGCCGGCGGTTCTGAGGCTACTGACCGCCCTTCAGCCCGAGTGCCCCGAAAGGCATACTGCTGTCACTCGGTCATCACCGACAACTTCCTTGGGGTGACCTCACTTTTCAGTCTCTCAAAGTTTACCACAAGTTCTCGCAAAGGATTCTTCTGTCCATCTTCACCCTCGGACTACACCTCCACCCCACTGTCCCCCCGGATGCCCCGAGACCTGCAAGCACGCAGGGTGAGACTTCGCCCTCGCTTGCTTGCTCCCAGCCGCTGGGGAAAGCGGCTGCTGAAAACCAAACTTCCCGAGTTGCGGAAGGCAGGAGGGCACGCGGCGCACTCACAGCTGGTTGATGGCGTTCTGCGAGATGACCGCGTTGGCGGAGAAGTAGGGGATCATGTCCGGGCCACCGAGGCTGCAGGTGCAGGCGGGGGGCGCCTTCCTCTTGAGGACCAACGTGCTCAGGGTCATGGAGCTGGCTCACGGCGCACAGCTCCGCATCCTGGCCCCCCGCCCGTCTCGGGCACAAGGCGCTCGCGTTGAACTCGGCGGGACTGGAGGCGCGGACAACGCCGGATCCCGGCGGCGGAACTGGGTCCGCCGGGTGGCGCGGAGGCAGCCGCCGCAGCCCTGGGGCTCGGCTCCGGAGTCCCGGCGGCTGGGCGCTACCAGAAGCCCGCCCCTACTCGCGTCCGGGGCGGGGTGGGGCGGGTCCTACAAGGCTGGAGGGTCGGCCCTGCCGGCGCCCCGCCCCGGAGCTCGCAGCACCCACCAGATCCCGCTACCGCGTGCGGCCCTGGGGAGCATGGGTGGGCCGCAAGCCGCGCCTGGAGTAACGCGAGCCGGGGGTCGGGGGAAAGGCTCACATTTCTTTAGAACGTTTGAACAGAAAGGTCCTGCCTCTTAGTTGGCTTTGTTTGAACCTCAAACAAACCTTATTTTTTCAAATGATGTTAAAACTTTAAAAGGCTGTACACCCACAAAATGCAACAATTATCGACGGCTTCCTATGTGCCATGGGCTAGGAGAATGCAGAAATTAACCGGATTTTTTGCTGTTGTTTAAAGCAAAAGAGTTGAGGTTATGATGGGAAAAAAAATTCTATCTACACTGTTGATAACATCTGCTATCCTTGTAAGTAAATTCACGAGGGCTTTCCTAACCAAGGATTCACAGCCTTAACCACACATACGAATCACCTGTAGAGATGTAAAGACTCCCAATGCCCATCTGCACCCTGGACTAACCAATCAAGTCGGAATTTCTTAAAGCTGAGATCTAGAAAGCAGTTTTTTTCAAAGCTCCACAGTGATTCCAGTGTGCAGCAATGGTCGAGATCACTGTGCCAAATGATCTAGAGAGAGACAGGAAGGAGAGACAATATCCTCACTGTACAGATGTGGAAACATTTAGAGTAATGAATGTTGATGAACTCACTTGTAAGTGATGTCACTTAGATAGGACTCCTGCTGTATGTAGGGCTTTCCCCACCAAACCCTATTCCCTGGTGCTTTCATGAGTTTAAGCCTTAATGATTTTCGCAACAACTCAATGAGAAGAGCCTTCCACTTGACCTGGGACCAGCTCTCTGTAAAATGAGAATCTCATTTCTCTCTCTCCTACAAACTATGCAGTGGCTTACAAAAGGAACTGCTTCCCCTGCCCCAGGCACCCCCCACAGGCACTCAGTAAAGGTTAGCTCCCTTATCTTTTGTCCTTCCTGTCTCATCAGAATAAATATTTTCAGGCATCAGTATTTTTAGCTTTTGTGAATACTTGACTAAAACATTAATATAAAGTTGCTTTAGGAATTCTAGAGCCAAAATTAGTAATTTAAAAAAGCAACTTCAGGAATTCCCTTTGTGGCTCAGCTGTTAAGGAACCTGACTAGGATCCATGAGGATTGGGGTTCGATCCCTGGCGTCCCTCATTGGGTTAAGGATCCGGTGTTGCTGTGAGCTGTGGTGTAGGTCGCATAGGCAGCTGAATCCCCCGTTGCTGTGGCGTAGGCCAGCAGCTACAGCTCTGATTCGACCCCTAGCCTGGGAACCTCCATATGCTGCAGGTGCAGCCATAAAAGAGCATTTAAAAAAAAAAAAAGCAACTTCACTATTATAAGATATCATGAGAAAAGATTAGAAGAGAACTATAAGAGAAAAGAGGCAAAAATGAGGAAGAATTCACTTTACTTACTCCTCACCACAGGCTAGAATCAAGAAGAAATAAATCTTTGTTTTATATAAATTTTCAGATCTCTGTTCCTATTGAGTTTGGCAATTTTCAAACTACTAGTAATGAAATAATCTAAACTATAAATTCTGTCTAAACCCAGAATCACTTTTTGTTAGTTGATCCTTCCAGAAAACTTAAAGTTGTTGCCAAGGCAATGAGGGGCTTGAAATATTGCAAACTCACGCTGAAAACAGATATCTAAATTTGCTATATCTGGTAATAGGAAGGAATTAGTTGGTCAGTAAAGAGTTAATGAAAGGTCTGGACTTCGGAGTCCAGTGCATCATCTTCATCCATCTCTAGAAAGGAAAAATTTTGAAAGATTTATTCAGGCTGTGTCAGCAAGCACCCAAATGGCAGTATAAGAAAAAAATCTGCTGATACACCCCAAAATAAATTGCTTTAAATATCTGGCAAACTTGCCAGTTTGAAACTTCTTCCAGGCTATAATTTATTACAGCCTCCTGCAGTGATTTTAAAAAAATAAAAGCAGCAGGCTGTTTAGAACAGCACTGCAAAGGTGAGTCCAGTTCCTTTCATGACACAGCACAGATAGGATTTTATTGAAGTCAACACTAGATGATGCCATTTAGGAAGATAATGGCATGGTAATCGTCTGTATTTGTCAGAAAAAGAAGTCAGCAGGAAATGTATTTTACTTAGTTCAACACTTAATGTCTCTGGCATTTAAAAACTCTAGAGATAAAGATTTTATAAATATGTATACTCGTCTTTTATAAATATGTTCCTATAGTGACACCTCATAAGTGCGTAGTCCTTTGTTTTCCCTCAAAGACCACTGTCAGTGCCTGTTCAATAAATGAAGATTATTTTAACACTGCCATCCAGGCCTTTTCAAAAGCTTTTCTAAGTTAAATTCTCATTTTGAATGGTAATATAGAAAACTGAGAAAGCACTAGAACATGCCTCTTTGCAGACTGAGGTATCTTTAAGGAAACAGTTTTTTCCTACTACTGTTTAAAAAAGTTGAACAAATTCCCCTTCTTTTCACAATCTGCAGAGTGTCAAAATGTCAATCGATTTAGTTTCAGTTCAGTTTAATCCTTTACTCTCCACTGTCAGAAAACAAGGCTTGAGGGATTGAGCTCTCTGTACCCAAGCATCTAGGAATTCAAAAATGATTCCAAATTAAATTGAGCAGCATGAAATAAACTAAGCTAGTTTTCTACTCCACATGAAGTCAGAAGGGGCTTTCTCTAAAAAAATTGAACAAAACCCCTGAATAAAAATTGCTGTATTTATGATTTTGCTTGAGTTTAACAGATTTGGAAATGAAATTTTTAATATCATTTGCTGACCATTCCAAGAGTCAGAAATATGAATATTCTAAAATGTTAGTATTAGCTATGCCCAAATTAAGTTTTTTTGTAGATTCATTTATTGATAGCATTATTTTTTTTAAAAGTAATAAATGCCTCTTGTATCCATAAGATACTTCCATTACTGGGAGTTCCCATCAGCAGTAACAAATCCAACAAATATCCATGAGGATGTGGGTTCGATCCCCGGCCTTGCTCAATGGGTTAAGAATCCAGTGTTGCTGTGAGCTGTGGTGTATGTCACAGATGTGGCCCAGATCCTGCACTGCTGTGGCTGTGGTGAAGGCTGGCAGCTACAGCTCCAATTTGACCCCTGGCCTGGGAACTTCCATATGCCATGGGTGTGGCCATGAAAAAAAGAAAAAAACCAAAAAACCCTCCAAAAAACAAAAAAACCCCCAAGATACTTCCATTACTATGTCTCCATGTGCTCCTCCATAAGGTATAAATAGTATAAAACTGTGTAAAACCAGAGACCTGCATACTGACCTAACTCCACTCCTTAACAGACCCAAAGGTACACTGAAATGTGAAGGATGTGAACATGCTTTTGCTGCTGTAACAAAATTTCAACATAGGTGGATCACGTGAATTGACAATAGCGAGTGTGCTAAAGGGTGACTGTGTTAATTTATAGTACCAAAGCTGTAGGCTAGAGGAGTTTGCATCATGGCCCAGCGGAAATTAGTCCGACTAGGAATCATGAGGTTGTGGGTTCGATCCCTGGGCTTGCTCGGTGGGTTAAGGATGCGGCGTTGCCGTGAGCTGTGGTATAGGTCACAGACACGGCTTGTATCCTGTGTTGCTGTGGCTGTGGTGTAAGCCAGCAGCTGTAGCTCCGATTCGACCCCTAGCTTGGGAACCTCTATATGCAGGTGTGGCCCTAAAAAGCAAAAAAAAAAAAAAAAAAAAAGCTGTGGGCTACAACCCAGAGAATCCAAATTCTAGTTCTAACAATCTAAGATTCTGGCCAAGTCATTTAACTTCATCTATAAAATGGAATAATAAAACTCCAAGGAAATGTCCCAAGATCTATTTTGGGGAGAGTCAGGGAACCTTAGGAAAGGATTTTCATCCAATCTGTAGACCTTGAGAAATGCATTTAATCCACTTAACATAGATAGTCATTTGGTTCAAATCACTATAGCCCATCAGTTAAAAACTCTGGCTTTGGAATTAATAGACTGGTTTAGAATCCTAGTGCCACCATTAGCTATGAACTTTAAATAGCTACTTAATCTGTGGCTCAGTATTAGTATCTAATTTATGAAGTTATTGTGAGGATTAATTAAATTGATACATATACAGCACTGAAAAAAGTGCCTGGCACAAACATCTACTTTTTGGCTTTAATGGCTCTGCAAGCTTAAGAAGGCTGAGAGAGGAGATCCCGTTGTGGCGCAGTGGTTAACGAATCCGACTAGGAACCATGAGGTTGTGGGTTCGGTCCCTGCCCTTGCTCAGTGGGTTAACGATCCGGCGTTGCCGTGAGCTGTGGTGTAGGTTGCAGACGCGGCTCGGATCCCGCGTTGCTGTGGCTCTGGTGTAGGCTGGCAGCTACAGCTCCGATTAGACCCCTAGCCTGGGAACCTCCATATGCCGCGGGAGCGGCCCAAAGAAATAGCAACAACAACAACAACAAAAAAGACAAAAGACAAAAAAAAAAGACAAAAAAAAAGAAGGCTGAGAGAAACGTTGAGGAGACTGTGCTTCAGGATTAAAATAAAAATCAGAAAATTGGAGTCTCCAATGAAGAATCTTAGATCAGAGGGCATGATTATAATACAATTCTACATTTTTATTAATTTTTTTTTGCTTTTATAACTCTTCCATGTATCTTATCTGTTGGATGTTCCTCAGATATAAAACCTTTTAACAGGGAGAAGTCCAATATGCTTTTCTTTAGGTCACTAAGAAGGCTGTGTAGGGGGGATGTGGGGGAAAGCAAGGGACCTCTGAAGTCAGTCTGACAATCTTTCGCAAAGTCCAATGTGCATTTTAGCTTATTCACTGAGAAAATAAAAATGCTGGACTAAAGATAATCCTCTACGTTCTTTCCAATATGAAAAACAGCTAAAGCAGGCAACATAAAAACGGAAATGAATTGGGTATCAAAAGTTCTAGATTCTAGCTACTTTGTCCATGGGCAAAACTTAAGTCTGTCACAGCCTTAGTTTCTTTTTAATCTTAAAGTGGGGATGGTAATGCTTACTTCACAGGCTTATTAAGACACATAGACACAGTGCTTTGTGAATAGGACAGCACCAAATTTTTGTTATTATTACCATCCATAGACTGGCCAATCAGCTTCCAATAACAGAAAGCTTAGTTGTGTTTGTTTGTATTTGGGATGAGAAGTTGATTAATGACTGAAAATTAAAATGCAACTAAACTTCCTTTATATACCACCATTTCATTCAGGAAGTCTTTACAATTTTTGTTAGCCAGGCAGTTAATAACATTAACTCAATATTGCCATCTTGTGAGAAGTGAGATTTGCAAGGCTTACTGGGATACTTTTTTTTTTAAAGCTTTGAAATAATAGTATTAATTTATATAACTATTTTTTAAATATCTAGTCATAAGAGAAAATGATTTTACTAATTAGAAGATCTATCTGTATTTTTATGTATTCTCTAAGGGCTTGATCTAGAGAAATAAACAGTAAATTAATCTCTTGAGTGTTAAAAGGGAGAAAACCAACACTTTAAAGAGCTGCAAAACAAAAAGCCTGTTACCTAGAGTAGCACAACATTCTGTCTCCTGTTAATCTGTAAAATGCTAAGATAAAACTCTAAAGGTAATACTCCTGATTTTCAAACTTGTTTCCCAGACAGCACCAAGAGGCATCTTGGCTATTGACTAAGAGTGCTTAGGCAAAGACGCTCTTCATACAATACAATAAACCAAACTTTGTAACAAAGGCTCTTAAGAGCAATCATGTTTTGCAATCACCATGTGGCTAATAGCTTTATTTAAAAGAATACCTGACAATAGTTTAAACACTGAATCACACAATGTCACTGAGCCCTTCCAAACCCTTCTATGGAACGTTCCACCCTAAGAGCAATGGGGAATACTGAGAAGTATCAACTCCATGAGAGGCAGATCTGAGGCATTCACATCCCATGGTCTTAACCACCATATGCTCTAGTAGGAAGAGATGCTGAAATGCTGCTTTCTTCAAGTTACAAAAGCCCCACACTCTATTGTTCAGTAAAAATAATAGGTATTTATAGATCACTTTTCACTCCAACACATCTTACAAAACATTTAACCATTTAATCCCATTCTATTTTTTTTTTTTTAAGGGCTGCATCTGCGGCATATGCAGTTCCCAGGCTAGGGGTCACAATGGAGCTGCAGCTGCCAGCCTATTCCACAGCAATAGCAATGCAGAATCTAAGCTGCATCTATGACCTACACCACAGCTCATGGTCACTGAGCAAGGCCAGGGATTGAACTGGCAACCTCACAGATACTAGTCGGGTTTGCTACTACTGAGCCACAACGGGAACTCCAAAAATTTTTTAAATTTAAATTTGAATTTTTTTTATGGCCACACCCACGGCATACAGAATTTCCTGGGCCACGGACTGAATCTGAACCATAGCAGCAACTTTTGCTGCAGCTGTGGCAATGCCGAATACTTTAAGCTACTGTGCTGGGCTAGAAGTCAAACCTGTACCTCCAGAACAAACCCAAGCCTCTGCAGTTGGATTCTTAATGCTATGCCACAGTGGGGACTCCCTAAAAAAATTTTTTTTAATATATGCTTAAAGACGACATTTTTTTTTCAGTACTCAGAAAGGTAAAATAAAAGCCACTCTTCTCATTCCCATCATCCTACTCCCAAGGATGGCTGTTAATATTTCCAGAAAATTTCCTTGCCTAAACAAACATTAATATATTATAGCTGATCTTTAAGAAACACTCATGCATCATTATATTATACATATTATTCTGCTTTGTGCTCCCTCCCTTACACTATATCTTGGACAATCTTCCATGTTTATGAAGATTTACTTCATTCTTTTAAAGGAGTGCAGAGTACCCTATTTTACAATTACAAATAATTTATTTAAGTAGTCCTCTACGGATGGACATTTGTTTCCTGTCTTTACCATTACATACCCTATCACTATGAATATGCTTTCACACAATCTTTGGGCATACATGTGAATATATTTGTTGGATGGATACCTACAGGTAGAAGTGGTAGTTGGTTAAAATATTTTAAACATCCTAGGAATTGGCAGACATTATCAAATTGCCCTCCTAAAAAGGGTTTAGATTTTTACTTTCCCATGGAATCTTTGACTCTCTTCTAACACTGTGATCTATTAAATTAGCTCAGGGCCCAAGATTCCGTTCTACATATATTTTACATACTACATTAAAAACTATATATATATATATATACACACACACTATATATATATATGAGAAAATTACATTAAAACCTATATACACATATATATGTGTGTGTGTGTATGAGGAAAGTAAAACATGCTTAAGGAAACTAGGAAAATACACTAAATTATAAAAAAATATTATGAAGAACTGTATTATAGATCATTGATTCCAAAGAATTAGACTATAGAAATATATACAGTACTTAAACTATTTTGAAGATAATATAATTTTTTTAAATCTTTTTAGGGCTGCACCCACAGCATATGGAAGTTCCCAGGCTAGGGATCCAGTTGGAGCTTTAGCTCCCAGCCTATGCCAGAGCCTCAGCAATGCGGGATCTGAGCTGCATCTGCAACCCGCACCACAGCTCATGGCAATGCCAGATCCTTAACCCACTGAGCAAGGCCAAGGATTGAACCTGTGTCCTCATGGATGCTAGCTGGGTTTGTTAACCACTAAGTCATGATGGGAACTCTGAATACAATGTAATTTTTAATTCAGAAGGTATTTAAAGATCTTGTTAGATGCTAATGCTGCAGAAGAAATTATAGGTGAATGAGCCAAATGTGGCCTAATACCATCAATGTTCTGGAATGAAGTGAGATAGAAAAATGGGAAATAAATTTGGAAATAACAAAAAAAAAATGGAATTTAGAGGAGCAGAGAAGTTCTTGAAAACAAAACTAATAACTGATATTTATTGCACTGACATTCACTGATCCTCTATTAAGAGTTTACACGTAGTATCTCAATTCCCACAAATAACACTATGATTCTATTATTATCTTTATAAGGCTCAGAGAGGTTTAATGATTTGTCTAATGTAATTCAGCAGTATGTCAAACTCAGCCAGTTATTCTGGCTCCAGAACCTGTTTTGTTAATCAGTATCCTACACTGTCTGAATGATGAGGTGGGTTCACAACAGAACAGGTTAAGTCAGAAAAGGTCTATTGCCAACAGGAAGTACTCCTGGGGACCTTAAATATCTGCTTTCTTGCACCTGGTGTTTTCTCCTCTACCTGATCCTAGCTATAGCTGGCAAGTCCTGACAATAATAGGGACCTAACTCAGTACTAAATATAGCAGTAACATGATCTTTTGGCTGTTGTTTACCATCCTCTTGCTACCAGATCCCTTAGAACTCCGAACTTCAAAACTAATAGTCATCACAAGACATTTTCAAAAGCACTTATATCTATACATATTTTTTTGGTTCCCAAGTTTTTTGTTTTTTTTTTTTTTAATTTTACACAGCTCTTACATGAAGGAGGTATTTAATGTATTTGTGGATAATGACGGGATCCTCATCTCATTTGATTTTAATTTTTAAAATTAAAAAAAATTTTTAGGGCCATGCCCATGGCACATGGAGGTTCCCAGGGTAGGGGTTGAATCAGAGCTGCAGGTGCCAGCCTACACCACAGTCACAGCAAAGCAGGATCCAAACCACATCTGCAACCTACACCACAGCTCACAGTAATGCAGGATCCCCGACCCACTGAAGGAGGCCAGGGATCAAACCCACAGCTTCATGGTTCCTAGTCAGATTTGCTTCCAGTGCACCATAATGGGGACGCCTCATATGATGTTTTAAATAAACCTACTTGCTGGGCAGGGATTATTATTATTATTATTCTTTGCTACATTTAAAGAATAAGATGATCCAGTCTAATATCTGGGTGATAAGAAGCTTAGAGTCTAGGCTGAGATGTGCCCAACTCATCCTGTCTCAGATCTACTCATCTAAGCTAATATGTGCCCAATTCAGTCTGTCAACATACTATTGCAGATTAACTATACTCAACTGGACTAATCCTGAACACCCATGGGCCAGGGACTTTGTTAGATACTGATTACCAAAATGAATAAGAGTTAAATACTTTATAATAATTCCCTACTTAAAACCCCCAAATAGTTTCTTACTCCCTTTCAGATAAGTCCAATCTCTTCCTTATAGCCTTCATATCCTCCATAATTAAATTTAACTGTAACCCAGTCATTATTGTGTATTACCCTCAACTCCATCCCTTCTCCAATACAATCAGTGTAATTATTTTTTACCCATTCTCCCCAAACAAATCCTTAGGTAGTTTCTGTGCTGTTCTCCTATATCCAAGTCTCACTCTCCTGTCTCTGTCAAAATTATTTCCACTCTGAGACCATCTTTATCCAAGCTTTCAGGTTATCCATGTAAAACATACTTTCAAGGCCTAGTTCAATTCTCAGCTCTTTCATTAATTAAAAGTTTCACAGTGTTAGTGTTTTCATATTCATCCTCATTTGATTCTCACTGCAATCCTGTGTATAGGTAAATAGAGCTAGTAGCTGGGATTATCCACTTCATTTTATTGATAAGGAAACTGAGGCTCAAAAATTAAGGGACGTGCTCAAGTTTACAGTGTCAGAGTTAGAATTTGAACTGAGGCCTTCCGATAGAGTCCAATGATCAATTCCTGGCTGATGGTATGCTGACACCTTTCTAACTCCTTTAGAATTTATAATCTGTATTGTTATTCAAGGTCTTATTCTCTATTTTATGCCACATAATTTATCTCTCTGCTAAAGCAAGTCATACAGTAACTCTCTTTTGTGGACTTTATAGAGCCTAGCACAGTGCTAGGCAAGTCGGCATCAAACATAGTCTGGTGGTTGATCCTTTTCCTGCACCCCACAATATTCTTCTAAGGGCTCTAGACAAGTATTTCCTGAAGGAACTAATATGTTAATGACAAAAGTTCTCCCTGGAAGCTCACTCCCTCACACTTGATATGGGAAGAAATCCCAAAGATTCCTTTTCACTGCCTCATCTTTCTGCTGCCTCTTACCTCTTTGGGTAGATGTTTCCTTTATACAGAGAACACAGTAGTGAGCCTGGAATACAATCCAGTATATAAAGGTTTCATTTTTATTTTCCAGTCTGCCCTAGACTTTCAGGAGCCAAAAGTTCAAATTGCAGCAGATTGATTCAACCCTTTCACAAGCAATTTGCTACTACGCAGTTTGTTTAGACTGATCAAGTTTCCAGGCCCTGGCTGAGCAGCATCATTGTCTCTCCAAGATTTCATGTATCAGCCTCCCTGGCCACATTTCACTTTCTGTGTCTTTCTTCTCTGAAATCAGGTGAACATGCAAAATCACACACTTAAGCACTTTTCAACAACCATTTCAAATATCTTCAAGGAATTTAAATATAACACAGGAAGTTTGCTCTCTCTTTCTCTCTAGGTTATACAAAATCAAGAAGGATGCAGAAGTTATACTCCTCAGTTCTTAGTAGAAAGGGGGTACTTGGTATCATTCTTCAGCAAGTACATCAACTAACTGAGAAAAGATAGGGTACTGCCAGATTCCATTCAACCCACATCAGCTGGAAGGCCAACTGGACAATGGATCTTAAGTGAAAAATACTTTGCTAAGGGAAAAGAAGACAAGGTAGCAACTCGTTCTTTTAACTGTGAAATATTTCAAACATAGAGCAAAGAGAGGATAATAAACAGCCAGATATTCAGTAGACAGTATGAAAACTTTCTAACATTTTACTCTTCGCATTTTTTTTTTGGTCTTTTTTTGCTATTTTTTGGGCCGCTCCTGCGGCATATGGAGGTTCCCAGGCTAGGGGTCGAATCGGAGCTGGAGCCACCGGCCTATGCCAGAGCCACAGCAATGCGGGATCTGAGCCGAGTCTGCAAGCTACACCACAGCTCACGGCAACGCCGGATCGTTAACCCACTGAGCAAGGGCAGGGACCGAACCCGCAACCTCATGGTTCCTAGTCGGATTCGTTAACCACTGCGCCACGATGGGAACTCCTACTCTTCACATTTTTAGAAATAAAACATTACAGCTGAAGCCCCCATGAACTTCTCCATGAACCCTTTCCCCTCTCTCTCTGTACATGTAACTACTCTCCTGAATTTGGTCTTTACATTCATGTGTTTATCCTCTGCATATGGCATATTTTTCTCTAATATAAAACTCGTTCAGAAAGTTATAGCTTGTAAAGCACTGAATTTAAATATTTTTCCTTAAGGTTACTATATAAAATACAATTAAGAGAGCAAATAGGGAGTTCCCACCGTGGCACAGTGAAAAGAATCTGACTAGGAATCATGAGGTTGTGGGTTCAATCCCTGGCCTTGCTCAGTGGGTTAAAGATCTGGCATTGTCGTGAGCTGTGGCATCGAACCAGACATGGTTCAGATCCTGCATTGCTGTGGCTGTGGTGTAGACCAGTGGCTATAGCTCCAATTCAACCCCTAGCCTGGGAACCTCCACATGCCGTGGGCGTGGCCCTAAAAAGACAAAAAAAAAAAAAGTAAATGAAAACTTTTTCCTGCTTAAACTCTTCTAATCCAGGGATGGAGAGATTAGTAGCTGTAGATAAAGCCAACGTAGCTAAATGTTAATTGTGAATCCTGGTGGGATGGGTATTTGGGCGTTTATTGTATATTCCTTTCAACTTGCCTGCATGTTTAGATTTTTTTTAAATAAAATGTTAGAACACCTCAAAACCTCTAGTTCATATTTTGTCTAAAAATCTCAATGAAGAAGGACATCACTGGTTTCAGATACTTAAGGACCCAGTATACTTACAGAAAACAAGAATTAGGCTTGATAGTCTAATTATTGTTTAAACTCTTACTTTATGGTATGTTAACAAATAAAAAGAGAAAATACCAGTTCCTCTAAGATTTATCTTCACATAGCCACATCATGTAAAGCAGTAATTTCAGCTGTGACCTTTCTATCCTTTTCGGGAGAGTTCAGAAAACGATTTGTTTTTAATCCCTTTCTCACCATGATGTAAACCCCCAAATGGAAAGCTATTTATAGTTGATAAGCACCCCTAATAAAATGAGTATATTTAAAAATTAGAAAGAAATACTTCTAAATGTTTTAAAAAGATTTTTATAGTCTTCCTCGCAAACCTAAATTCTTTTATCTGAGGAAAATGCTCTGCTACAAGTTGATCTTAAGAACTAGTACAGAGGACATTCACTATTGATAAAATGTCACTATGATACAGTATTTCACAATAGGCATATTAAATTTTTTTTTAAGGAAGAGGAAACTGGGACTCAAAGAAGGAATATACTTGTCTAAAATCATGCAATTAATACATAGCTTTCTTAATTCTAATACCAGTGCTCTTTCCATAGAACTGAGAAGAATGGACGAAAAATCTTTTTGTTTTAGTGGCATTTAAAAGTGACTGCATTAACCACCTCACACCAGTCAGAATGGCCATCATTAATAAGTCCACAAATAACAACTGCTGGAGGGGGTGTGGAGAAAAGGGAACCCTCCTGCACTGTTGGTGGGAATGTACGCTGGTACAACCACTATGGAAAGTAGTGTGGAGGTACCTTAGGAAACTATACATAGAACTACCATATGACCCAGCAATCCCACTCTTGGGCATATTTCCGGACAAAACTTTCCTTGAAAAAGACACATGCACCTGCATGTTCATTGCTGCACTATTCACAATAGCCAAGACAGAGAAACAACCTAAATGTCCATTGACAGATGATTGGCTTAAGAAGATATGGTATATATACACAATGGAATACTACTCAGCCATAAAAAAGAACAAAATAATGTCATTTGCAGCAACATGGATGGAACTAGAGACTCTCACACTGAGTGAAGTAAGTCAGAAAGAGAAAGACAAATACCATATGATATCACTTATATCTGGAATCTAATATATGTCACAAATGACCTATTCACAGAAAAGAAAATCATGGCCATGGAGAATAGACTTGTGATTGCCAAGGGGGAGTGGGATGTACTGGGAATTTGGGGTTAATAGATGCAGACTATTGCCTTTGGAATGGATTAGCAATGAGATCCTGCTGTGTAGCACTGGGAACTCTGTATAGTAGCTTTTGATGGAGCATGATAATGTGAGAAAAAAGAATGTGTACATGTATGTGTGACTGGGTCACCTTGCTGTGCAGTAGGAAATTGACAGAACACTGTAAACCAGCTATAATGGAAAAAAATAAAAATCATTATATATAAAACAAAATAAAAATGACTGCATTAAGGAGTTCCCATTGTGGCTCAGTGGTTAACAAACCTGACTAGTATCCATGAGGACGCAGGTTTGGTCCCTGGCCTTGCTCAGTGGGTTAGGGACCTGGTGTTGTGGTGAGCTGTGGTGTAGGTCACAGATGCAGCTGGGATCCCGCATTGCTGTGGCTGTCGTGTAGGCATCCCCAGCCTGGGAAAGTCCATATGCCAAGGGTATGGCCCTAAAAAGACAAAAAAAAAAAAAAAAAAGATTACACTAGGATGGCACAATATTGTAAAACAACTCTTTAATTAACAAAATAAATTCAAATTTTAAAAAATGACTGCATTACCAGGAATTACATTATTTATTATTTGTTTGTAAAGTACTTTACCTTAAGTGGTCTAATTAATTTACTCTTTAGAGTGGATAGTTTCATAATTTTATATGTAAGGTAACATTCAGAGAAAACTAAACTTTAATACAGACTGTTTCAACTACAGCATACCTCTTTAAGAAAGGACCTTCAAGGAAAAGGATTGCATTGGGTTAAAAAAAAAGCAATCCCAGAGTTCCCTTTGTGGCTCCATGGTTAATGAACCGACTAGCATCCATGAGGATGAGGGTTCAATCCCTGGCCTCACTCAGTGGGTTAAGGATCCTGTGTTGCTGTGGCTGTGGTGCAGGCTGGGGCTACAGCTCTGATTTGACCCCTAGCCTGGGAACTGGGAACCTCCATATGCCCTAAAAAGACAAAAAACAAAAAAAACAAAAAAATAGCAATTCCATGAGAAATATTGCATCAGCACAATTCTTAACACAAAAAATTTTAAAGATTGTTTACTTATTAAAATTATATTTAAATTGGCTTAAATTAACAATTTGTATTAAAATTTAAAATTAGTACAAGCTTTTAAAAATTGAGCAAGCAAAAATATATAATAAACGACCATCAAAAATAAAGTCCTCGCTGGTTGCTGAAAACCACTTATAATTATAGTCCTTTCTGTATCATAGAAAACAAATTTTGGGCTTTTGAGTGTGAGCCTGATAACAGATTTAGCCAACAGTGAATGAGTTACAACTAAAGTTATTTTCTTATAATATTACCATGAGTAATTTATTCTAGGTATTACTGGAACAGAAGTGGATGATTAAATATTCAGCTAAACTAGAACAAAACCATAGCTCCCCCCACCCTCCAGTCTGAAACTCTTTACAGCTGAATGTAATCCAAAGTGGTACCTAAACACACATTTAAAAGTTAATTCTTTTAAGAAGAAATCCTATCACAAATACCTGCCTTTGTAGGATATAAGTCTTCTTTATAAAGATGTGACCTCTGTTTAAAGGAATCTTAATTCTCTACAGCCACCCCATCTCCAAAGGGCTATACTAATATTGGATTATATACAGTGATACTGCTTGAATGATGGATGTGTTTCATCAAACATTAATTTCACATCTCTGAAGCGAGTTCATATTTTGCCCTGCATCAAAAAACCCCATAAAGGGGACTTCATGCTATGGCACAGTGGGTTAAGAATCTGACTGCAGTGGCTCAGGTCACTGTGGAGATGTGGGTTTGATCCCCAGCCTGGTGCAGTGGGTTAAAGAGTCCAGCTGCAGCATAGCATAGGTCTGGCCTGGGAACTTTCATATGCTGCAGGTGTAGCCGTGAAAAACAAACAAACAAACAAAACCCCCAAAAAGGGTAACCATGTTCTTCCTCAAGAACACTGTTGTGTTTCTTTTGTTTTTAATCTCAGAAGAAAGAGAGCTTTACTCAAACTAAAGCATTAATTACAAAAGAATTTCTGCTTACACTTTTATATGGGCATAATAAGTACTGGAATGATAAGTACTAAGAATCTAGAGAAAAATCCTATATAAAAAAAGTAACACTCAACCATAAAAAAGAACAAAATAATGACACTTGGAGCAACATGGATGGAACTAAAGACTCTCATACTAAGAAAAGTAAGTCAGAAAGAGAAAGACAAATACTGTAATGATATCACTTCTATCTGGAATCTAATATATGGCACAAATGAACCTATCTACAGAAAAGAAACAACTCGTGGACTTGGAGAACAGACCTGTGGTGCCAAGGGGGAATGGGGAGGACTGGGAGTTTGGGATTAGTAGATACAAACTATTGCATTTGGAGTGGATAAGCAATGAGATCCTGCTGTATAGTACAGGGAACTGTATCTAGTCACTTGTGATGGAATGTGATGGATAGTGTGAGAAAAAGAATATATATATGTGTGTATGTGTGTATACAAATACATACATATATACATATATATATGACTGGATCACTTTGCTGTACGGCAGAAATTAAAAGAACATTGTAAATCAACCATAATAGAATAAAAAATCTTTGATAAAAAAAGGAGAAAAAAAGGAAAGCTAGGAAACAATATTAAATTTCTGGAGTTCCCGTTGTGGCACAGTGGTTAACGAATCCGACTAGGAACCATGAGGTTGCGGGTTCGATCCCTGCCCTTGCTCAGTGGGTCAAGGTTCCGGCGTTGCCGTGAGCTGTGGTGTAGGTCGCAGACACGGCTCGGATCCCGCGTTGCTATGGCTCTGGCATAGGCTGGCGGCTACAGCTCGGATTAGACCCCTAGCCCGGGAACCTCCATATGCTGCAGGAGCGGTTCAAGAAATGGCAAAAAAGACCCCCCCCCCCCAAAAAATTAAATAAATAAATAAATTTCTCATACTGAATCTTCAAAACAGGACTTTTAAAGTCTTAAATGTTAATTTATGATTTGGACATAAACTGTACTTATTACCCATAATTTACAGATGGGTAAATAAACAGAGGCATACCAAAAGAGTGAATGCTGACTTTGCCAGGCACCATGTGAATGCCATGTATTCAAAGAAGTACGAGAATATACAATTATATACTAAACAGCTCCCTGTAAAGCAGGTGAGACAAGTGGGATACATGAAAAAACAACAACAACAACAAAAAAAAAAAAAAACAAAAACGGGAGTTCCCGTTGTGGTGCAGTGGTTAACGAATCCGACTAGGAACCATGAGGTTGCGGGTTCGGTCCCTGCCCTTGCTCAGTGAGTTAACGATCTGGCGTTGCTGTGAGCTGTGGTGTAGGTCGCAGATGCGGCTCGGATCCCGTGTTGCTGTGGCTGTGGGGTAGGCCAGTGGCTACAGCTCCGATTCGACCCCTAGCCTGGGAACCTCCCATATGCCGCTGGAGCGGCCCAAGAAATAACAACAACAAAAGACAAAAAAAAAAAAAAAAGACCTGCAGAGAAGGGTCATAAAATGTTATTAATTATGGTGTGAGAACTGTAAAAAAAGGGTATGTTACCACGGAAAAAAAAAAAAAACACAACTTGAAAAGCCTATTCCTCCCCTCCTCTCATCACCACCCAAAGCTTCTGGGTAATGCTTTATTCAAGACTCCTTCAATAAAAGTTATAATTTATAAATGTTCTTAGTAATAGTAAATAAATTTATTGAGCATTTACTATGTGCTAAGCATTATACCAAACTACATAAATGAATTATATCACATTTCATCCTCATGACAATTTTGTGAAAACTGCTAAACTGATTACACTTTTAAAGGATTTGCTAGATTTACTGACAGTCTCCATTCTTTCTGTAAAGCATTCTGCCAGAGTAGCAGACATGCTCCTGCTTGACAGGTTACTTCTCTCTGGTATGCCTGCTCACTTCTATTTCTGTCAGTTAAATTATATGCTTATCAAAAATATTTGTATTTGTTTTACAAACTGTTAGTTTCCCACAAAACAGAAACAGATTTACACACAGAGAGAACAGACTTGTGGTTTCCAAGGGGGAGAGGGGAAGGAGTGGGATGGACTGGGAGTTTGAGGTTAGTAGATGCAAACTACTAGATTTAGAATGGAAAAGCAATGAAGTCCTATTGTACAGCACAGGGACCCATATCCAATCGCCTGGGATAGAACATGATGGAAGATAATATGAGAAAAATAATGTATATTTATATGACTGGGTCACTTTGCTGTATAGCAGAAATTGGCACAACATTGCAAATCAACTATACTTTTTAAAAAACAGTTGGTTCCCACTGCAATCACAGTTGTGTAATTTAATTAAATATTATGTAAACCAATTATTACATGTTAATATGAAAACAAAAAGTTATTGGAGTTCTCACTGTGGCTTGGTGGAAACAAGCCTGACTGGTACCCATCCATGAGGATGTGGGTTTGATCTCTGGCCCTACTCAGTGGATTAAGGATCTGGTGTTCCTGTGAGCCGTGGCTTGGGCTGCAGATGGCGTTTGGATCTGACATTGCTGTGGCTGTGGAGTAAGCTGGCAGCTGAAGTTCCAATTCACCCCTGGCTTGGGAACTTCCATATGCTGCACCTGTGGCCCTTAAAAAAAAAAAAAAAAAAGTTTCTTAAAAATAAAGAAGGATGCTTTGAAAAAAACATAAAAATAGGATAGTTACTTCAAAAATTGCTGTTGAAGTAGGTATGGCTAAGAGGACTGAAAACGACTGAAAGAAAGTTCTAAAAATCTTAGAAGAATTCTGTACTCAAGTCTCTGCACAATTATCAATCTAAAGAAATCAAAAGAGGAAATTAAAGATAATGCATGCATGATGGGTATGACTTCTACAAAAACCCCACAGTAATCAGAGGATCAGCAAACTAGGACAATCCCAAGTATTATCTAATTCTAAAATCCAGGTTATCAACCAATACTCAAAAAAGTGCTCAATAAAAGTTTACAGGGCAAGTGAATGAAAAAAAGAAAACTCTCCATGGCAGGTGATAAGAAATAGGCTTTAAAGGATGAATAGAATGTTACCAGACAGAAAAGGGATGGGGAAAAGGCATTCCAGAAGAGAGTAGGAAAGACCTTAGAATCAAGAGTATACCAGTTAGAATTTGAGTTCTGTGGTGTATGATTTGGGCAAGACTCTAATCTCTTTATGTCTCAGCTTCCTCACCTGTAAAGTGGGCAATAATAATAATTTCCTGGGACTGCCATGAGGATTAAATGAGACAATGAATATAAAGAATTAATTGGTGCTTGCAGGCATATGTAAGTTAGTTTTGAGCAGATAAAAGGCATGTTTAGGGAAGAGTAGATAGTTTGTTAAGGCCTGAATAAAGGATATGAGTGGCAGAGGTAAGGCTGAAAAATTGGACTGAGGTCAGTTTTTAAAGTTTTTGGAATGTCATACCAAATTCTAGAACATACTCTATTGGCAATAGAGAATAACAGGAGACTTTACATTAAAAAGTGACATGAATAAATCTGAGTCATCTCTGAGAGTAGGTGGAGAACATACTGGCATAAGGATCAGTGAGGCAAGAGGCAGAGAGATCATGTTAACAGGCAATAATCCAAGCAAGAAGAGGGCCTAGATCAAGGCTGAAGCAGGAGTCATGAAAAGGAAGGGAAAAGTTTGAAATAAAAACACACAATTATACTTTATGTAACCCCTTCTTCCCTTAGCGATTCTATAAATACAGAATTAAAGTTCTTTATAAAGTTATTAACATAAATTCTAGGAGTTTCCATCGTGGTTCAGCGGTAATGAACCTGACTAGTATCCATGATTCTAGTTCGATTCTTGGCCCCACTCAGTGGGTAAAGGATCTAGTGTTGCCATGAGCTGTGGTGTAGGTTGTAGATGCAGCTCAGATCCCGCCTTGCTGGCAGGATAGGCTGGCAGCTATAGCTCCAATTCGACCCCTAGCCTGGGAACTTCCACATGCTGCAGGTGCAGACCTAAAAAGACAAAAAACAAAAACAAAGAATACCCAGATGACAAAGCCTACAGTATCACCACAGAATAAAAGGATAAGCATCCAAATCCTCTTAAACCTGATGTTTACTATTCTCACCTGGATGTTTATTCAAGAAGTTTTTTTCATTAACTCAAAATTATTTTGTCTGTAGTGACTCCTTGCTTGAGTCTGTAACTTTTTTCTTATTTGTTCTTTCACCAGTAAGAGGTTCAGGAGGCTTAGCGATTGAATACAGGGAGAAGAGTCAGGGATGAATATTAAGTTCTAGCTTAAACTGCCAAGTGGATGGCAGATTCATTAATAAGAAGAGGAAGAATCTTTGGAAGAGAAATAAATTTAATAAATACAATGAATACACTTGTAGGACATACAAGGAACTGGAGGCAGTTAGAAATAAGGGTTTAAAGCTCAAAAAGGGGAGTTCCCATCGTGGCGCAGTGGTTAATGAATCCAACTAGGAACCATGAAGCTGCAGGTTCCATCCCTGGCCTTGCTCAGTGGGTTAACGATCCGGCATTGCCATGAGCTGTGGTGCAGGTCGCAGATGTGGCTCAGATCCAGCATTGCTGTGGCTCTGGCGTAGGCTGGCAGCAACAGCTCTGATTCGACCCCTAGCCTAGGAACCTCCATATGCCGTGGGCGTGGCCCTAGAAAAAGGCAAAAAGACAAAAAAGAAAAAAAAGCTCAAAAAGATATCTGAGGTAGATACATATAAGTGAAAGTTCTGGGCACACCAGCCCTAAGAATAGGGTGGACAAGGTGACCATGGGACAATATGTGGAGTCAAGACTGGGAAGCCACAAGCATCCCTGAAATCATATGCAAAATTAAGCAGTGTGCACACATTTTTCTAACTAAAAGTTCTAGCATTTTAATCAGGTATTCAAATGACTCCATGCTTCTCAAAAGGTTGCAAATTTCTATACAGTAAAACAAAAGAGGGGCAAGGATGATTTCCTGAAAAAAATTAACTTTTAAGAGATGAACAGGGTAAGAATTACTGGTGAAAACTGGGATACTATAGGCAGAAGGTATAAGGAAAACTAGCAGAGAATGATTAAGAAAGACAAAGGTGGTGAGACCTGTAGAGAAGAATGGTGAATAGTGTCGCTTAAGATGGGATCAAAAATTATTCACTGGCAATCTTAACAAGAACAGTAATTTGGCAGAGGGGCAAAAGTCAGATTCATGGGTTGAACAGTAAATGGGAGTTGACAAAGGAGGCACAAACACAAAACTGTCCTTTCAAGAAATCAAACAAACAAACAAACAAAAACACACCTCAAAGTAGTTTGAAGTAAAAACGAGTTATGGAAAGGTATTTTTACATTATATTTTAATTTCTTTTAGTCTAATAAAGATCTGACCATGTTTATAAGATGAGGGAAACAAGCCAATATTTACCCTGTGTGTGTAAATATATATATATTTAATGCTATGACAAAACATTGTCACAGCAGAAATTGACACATTGTAAATTAACCATACTTTAATAAAAAAAAAAATTTAAGAAAAAATCCCCAAAACAAAAATGTTGGTATGTTGGAGGAAATGCAACAGGACTTGGTGGAACGTGTTGGAGAAACATAACATAGAAAAGGACATTTCAGCCCATACTAAGAAGGAGTCTGACAAGAAATAAACCTCACCTGGTCCTGCATCACAGGGAAGAACTTTGGTAGTTAGGCGACACATAAAAATGAACACTTCATCTACTTCTTTGAGCCAAGAGACTATTCTTCTGTTCAAATCTGTTACAAGAATGGACTGTCCCACACACCCAGTGATCCATCCAAACACAAGGACTACAGCTAAAATTCCCAGCACCAGAGGCCGAAATCTTCAGCCTTGCCAAAGGGTACATCTTGATCTTTGACTCCCCATTGTATTGTTTTATAGAGAATACAGGGTATTCTCTGTATTACTTTGTTGTGGCAACAAAACAATTAGCAAACGGCTTAAAAAATTGATTGTAATTATTATTATTATTGTCGCAATAATTGATCTTGATCTGCAAGCATTAACTTAAAGGATACAATCAAAGACTAAACTCCAAGAAACAGGAATATTTGAAGCAAAGGTATAGATGCCAATAAGACCATTACAATGCTTTGCAGATTGCTTCCAAAATGTGTTCATACACTTAGACCTAAAAGATCTTAACAAGTTGGCTCAGAAGTCACTTTCCAGAAATTTCTAGACTGACAGATAAATGTAATTGTGTATGTTAATTTAATTTAATTTCTCATTCTTTTTAAAAAAAGAAAAAATTAATTTTTAATTGTTTGGCCATGCCCATGGCATGTGGAAGTTCTCAGGCCAAGGATCAAAACTGCTCCACAGGAGTTCCCGTCGTGGCGCAGTGGTTAACAAATCCGACTAGGAACCATGAGGTTGCGGGTTCGGTCCCTGCCCTTGCTCAGTGGGGTAACGATCCGGCGTTGCCGTGAGCTGTGGTGTAGGTTGCAGACGCGGCTCGGACCCCGCATTGCTGTGGCTCTGGCATAGGCCGGTGGCTCCAGCTCCGATTCGACCCCTAGCCTGGGAACCTCCCATATGCCGCTGGAGCGGCCCAAGAAATAACAACAACAACAACAAGACAAAAGACAAAAAAAAAAAAAAAAAACCTGCTCCACAGCAGTGACCTGAGCCACTGCAGTGACTACGCCGGATGTTTAACTAGCTGTGCCACCAAAAACTCCTAATTTCTGGTTTTTTTTGTTTTTTGTTTTTGCTTTTTAGGGTGGCACCCCCGGCATGTGGAGGTTCCCAGGCTAGGGGTCTAATCAGAGCTGTAGCTGCCAGCCTACACCACAGCTCAAGGCAATGCCAGATCCTTAACCTAGTAAGCAAGGCCAGGAATTGAACCCGCAACCTCATGGTAACCAGTCAGATTCACTTCTGCTGTGCCACAACAGGAACGCCCTAATTTCTCATTCTTGACATGTTTGACATCTAAAGAGATATGTATAGGCTCATTTGCTGCTACACGGCATTGAGAGTTTACTATGCTTCCAAACAAATTACAGTATGTAAAAAAACAAAGATACAAAAACCTGGGCTTGGGAGGCGGGAGAGTTTAGGAGATAATCTAGTTCATGAGCTTCACATGGTGGAATTCGGTACTATAAAAACTGAGCTCCTGCATAGTTACCTTATCATATACATACATTTAAAGGAATTTGGAATTTCATATGTAATTTCTGGCCAACAGGTTATTTTTCTTTTTAGGGCTGCACCTGCAGCATATGAAAATTCCAGGCTAGGGGTTGAATCCGAGCTGCAACTGCTGGCCTACACTGTAGCCACATCTGCGACCTACACTGCAGCTTGCAGCAACGCTGGATCCTTAACCCACTGAGCCAGGGATCGAAACAATATTTGATACTAGTCAGGTTCTTATTCTGCTAAGACACAATGGGAACTCTCAACAGCTTTTTTTTTTAAAAAAACAAAACAAAACAAAAAACAAGAGCCATTTCCTCTTTTCAATCACAGATAAAATCTCCAACTTAATATAGTAACACAATGAACTTCCTATTGGCATCATATTTTTATATGTACTTTATTTGTAATCTTTCCAAATATGACTTTCCTATCTTCTACATGGCCAGTATTTTACTGCTCCAGAGGGTATCGATTATAAATATTTTATCTGGCTAAAGATGTGGCAGCAACATACGTGTAAGAGAGTGTGTGTGTGTGTGTGTGTAATGTATTTATGTCATAGATCATGCTTTTAATAGAATGCTTGGAGTTTGGTCTTCTTAAAATAATGTCATTTGGTATTCTGTAGAATTGACATACCAACCTAAGACAATTATTTAACTCAGTTGAATATTGAAAGTGATCGCCGTGAGCTGTGGTGTAGGTCGCAGATGCGGATTGGGTCTGGCATTGCTGTGGATGTGGTGCAGGCTGGCAGCTGTAGCTCTGATTAGACCCTTAGCCTGGGAACCTCCATATGTCGCAGGTGCTGCCCTAAAAAGCCAAAAAATAAAATAAAAACAAACTTATTTGAAAAGGGCTTTAATATACAAACTTTTTTTGGGGGGAGGAGGGAATGAAGAACTAGGCTGCAGTGATTTTGAAGGTTTCTGAAATACTGTGAAGATTTATTATGGTAAAATTATGATCCTAGTTTTAGAAGAGCTCCATTTATAATGAGAAGGAATAGTAGCAAAAATAATAATAGTTACTACTTGTTGAGCGCCTATTTTTGTCAAAGGTACTTAACCTTTATATCTTAAATTCTTATGAAAAACTGTAAAATAGTCTTTCTTGTCTCTATTACAGAGTTGAGGAAATGTGCTCAAAGAGGCTAAATATCTTTTCCCAAAAGCTGAAAATGGGTGGGAAGTATGGTTCTTTTTTTCATTCCTTCCACAGAAAATTAGTGCAGTCCATCTAAGTGCGAGAATTGAAGGATACAATCATGAAGTAAATAGAGATTGTCTCTGTCCTCATTCAGTTGTAAGTGGCAAGAACAGACAGCCAAAAATGTGTAACAACAGTGTCAGAAGTGCTCTGAAAGGGAAGCAGAGATTTTCTGTTAGACATGAGGTGAGAATTTTTCCACTCAAGTGTAAGGGCTATTACAAGCAAAGGTGGCTTGTGACCAATTTGGTATTTTAAATAGTTTCTAAATTTCCTGATCTTTGGTTTGGTATTTCAGCAGAATAAGCTGTTTTAGGGCTGGGATAGGTAATCAATAACAAGTCTTTTCTTCCCTCTCCAAACGATCCCTTGGCTTGAGGAAATTCCCAGTGAATAATTAATACCAGAATAGTCAGCCAGTTATGTTTATTAATATAATCTTTTTGCCTGAGGATGGTGGAACAGCAGGGAGTCACAGAAGCAAGTAGATGTCTGTGCTTAATAAATGTTCATTGATTTAAGCACAATGATCACTACCTATAAACAGTGTTTTACAAATAGTATCCAATGGCTGTGACTTTAGGTAATCATAAGGTTGAATCAGATTTGACCTGACTCAGAGATGGGAAGCTCCTGTTGCTCGTTCAATACTAGAGTTGCACTAAATAAGAACTTTATTGGTGGCAACTAATCTACACCAAAGAGGCAAGAATATAGGTGGAGAAAAGACTCTCTTTGATAAGTGGTGCTGGGAAAACTGGACAGCTACATGCTAAAGAATGACATCAGAACACTCTCTAAGACCATACACAACAACAAACCCAATATGGATTAAAGAGCTAAATATAAGACCAGACACTATGAAACTTTTAGAGGAAAACATAAGCAGAACACTCT
This sequence comes from Phacochoerus africanus, assembly GCF_016906955.1. NCBI lineage: Eukaryota > Metazoa > Chordata > Mammalia > Artiodactyla > Suidae > Phacochoerus > Phacochoerus africanus. The sequence goes on from NC_062557.1 coordinate 45,582,116, forward strand.
CTGACATAAATTGCAGCAATACCTTTTCAGATCCACCTCCTAGGATAATGAAAATAAAACCAAAAATAAATGGTACCTAATTAAACCTAAAAGTTTTTGCACAGCACAGGAAACCATAAACAAAATGAAAAGACAACCCACAGAATGGGAGAAAATATTTGTAAATGAAGTGACTGACAAGGGATTAATTTCCAAAATATACAAACAATTCATATGGCTCAGTATCAAAAAAACCCAAACAACCTAATCAAAAAATGGGCAGAAGATCTAGACATTTCTCCAGAGAAGATATACAGATGGTCAAAAAACACATGAAAAGATGCTTGACATTGCTAATCATTATAGAAATGCAAATCAAAACCACTCTGAGGTTCTACATTACACCAGCCAGAATGACCATCATCAAAAAGTCTGCAAATAATCAATGCTGGAGATGGTGTAGAGAAAAGGGAGACCTTCTACACTGTTGGTGGGGATGAAAATTGGTACAACCACTACGAAAAACAGTATGGAGGTTCCTTAGAAAACTAAAAATAGAACTACCATATGATCCAGCAATTCCACTCCTGGGCATCTAACCAGAGAAAACTATAATTCGAAAAGATACATGCGCCCCAATGTTCACTGCAGCACCATTTACGACAGCCAAGACATGGATCTAGATGTCCATAGATAAAAGAATGGATAAAGAAGATGTGGTACATATACACAATGGGATATTAACCTTAAAAAAAGAATGAAAAAAACGCCATTTGCAGCAACATGGATGGACTTAGAGATTGTCATCCAGTGAAAGGCAAACATCATATGGTATCTCTTATACGTGGATTCTGAAGAAAAAGATACAAATTAACTTATTTCCAGAACAGAAAGCACAACTCACAGACTTTGAAAACAACTTATGGGAGTTCCCGTCGTGGCTCAGTGGTTAATGAATCCGACTAGGAACCATGAAGTTGCAGGTTCAATCCCTGGCCTCGATCAGTGGGTTAAGGATCTGGTGTTGCTGTGAGCTGTGGTGTAGGTTGTAGATGTGGCTCTGGCGTAGGCCAGCAGCTGCAGCTCCAATTAGACTCCTAGCTTGGGAACCTCCATATGCCACAGGTGCAGCCCTAGAAAAGGCAAAAAAAAAAAAAAAAGAAGAAGAAGAAGAAGAAGAAAACAGCTTATGGTTACCAAAGGGGACAGGTGGGGAGGAAGGGATGGACTGTGGGTTTGGGACACTGCAGTATATGCACACTGTGGTATATGGAATGACAGGCTAATGGGGACCAGTTGTATAGCACAGGGAACTCTATGCAATATTCTGTGATAATAGTCTATATGAGGAAAGAATCTGAAAAAGAATGGATGTGCTTATCTGTATAAATGAACCACTTTGTTGTATAGCAGAAATTATCACAACATTGTAAATCAACTATACTTCAATAACACTTTTAAAACAATGAAAAAAAGAACTGTATTGGTAATATAAAGTCTGGAAATTTCTCTCCCTACTTTTCCTCAGTAAATGATCTTAATACTAACTATATGATATAAAGGGTGTTAGTCATAGCATAGAGTTAGAGAAATTAGGCTGTGAGTTTGTGAAATTAAAATGGAAAAGAATTTAGAAAATACTAGTGAAAGTACCATCACTTTATACCTTGCCTTAATATTTGGTGCTTAATACTTAAGTTTTTCTATAAATTAATTTATTTGCATTTTCAATAATCCTATGGGATACAAGAGCAGATTGTATCCTCATTTTACAGATAGAAAGAAAGGCTCAAACAGAACTGATCTTTCTTTTTTTTTTTTCCTTTTTAGGGCCACATCTGTGGTATATGGAAGTTCCCAACCTAGGAGTCGAATCAGAGCTGCAGCTGTTGGCCTCCATCACAGCTAGAACCTACATCCTCATGGATACTAGTCAGGTTCACAACCTGCCGAGCCACAACAGGAACTTGCTAGAACTGAATTTTTATCCATAGAAATATTAATACAATGAAGACAGAAAAAAACAATAAGGTAGTCTAATTCTCTGTCATTATTCAGGTATGATAAAAATATTTGTATGCTTGTAATTTATATACATTTATATACATTTCCTATTAAATTACAGTTTGAAAAATAGATGCTTTTCTGGAATGTTTTCACTTTTACCTGGGAAATCTTTTGTTTTTCAGAAATCTTTTTCTCTAAGTACCTGATGAAAATATGGCAAGCATTATTATTTTTTTTCCTTTTTTTTTAGGGCTACACCCGTGGTACATGGAAGTTCCCAGCCTAAGGGTTGAATTAGAGCTGTAGCTGCTGGCCTACGCCACAGCCTGGCAACTCCGGATCCTTAACCCACTGAGTGAAGCCAGGGACTGAACTCACATCCTCATGGATACTAGTTGGGTTCATAACCTGCTAAGGCACAACTGGAACTCCCTGGTAAGCATTTCGAACTATTTTTTCTAAACACTAATATTCAACACATTAGTTCTAGCAAATGCTTTTTAATTTTACTTTGTAAAAACTCTCCATCAGATGGTTTACACATCATCTTCCTAGATAATTAAAAATGAACATGGAAGTGATATGGAATTTGATCATGATGGCAATTTGAGAGTTCATTTTGGTCATAATAGGAAATCTTTTTGTACTATTTCCTTTAAAATATGTTTACAACACACACAGGTGATACATAAATACATGGATATAAATGTAATTTTTCTTACCCTGAAATATGCACTTGTGTATGAGTATACCTTGTGTGTGTATACACACACATATGTTTATGTATACATGTTTCAGGGTAAGAAAAATTATGGGTATCAGGAGTTTCTACAGTTTATACTGTTTAAATCCATAAGCACAAGAACATCAGGAGAAAAAAAAAAACTCGACCTTATACTGAACTCTGCAGTTCTGAATTAAGTGTTCAGAATAAACATTTCCTAATAGGCTCTTATCCTTTCATCCAAATCAAATAATTTGCAGTGAACAAGAAGGAAAATATATTAATTTTACTTTATTAATTTTTAAAGTTCCCAGAAAACTTTCTGGAGGAAGGTGAGATTCTAATTTTGTGGACTGGTGTGGGAGTGGTGGGAAGTAGGAAAACAAATGGGCAAATCTTTGATTCTCATTTGTAGACTGCTTTTTAAAAAATGAAGTTAGGAGTTCCCGTCGTGGCGCAGTGGTTAACGAATCCGACTAGGAACCATGAGGTTGCAGGCTCGGTCCCTGCCCTTGCTCAGTGGGTTAACGATCCGGCGTTGCCGTGAGCTGTGGTGTAGGTTGCAGACGCGGCTCGGATCCAGCGTTGCTGTGGCTCTGGCGTAGGCCGGCGGCTATGGCTCCGATTCGACCCCTAGCCTGGGAAACCTCCACATGCCGCAGGGGCGGCCCAATAAATAGCAAAAAAAAAAAAAAAAAAGAAGTTAATTACACCTTTTATTCATTTGGGAAAATCATTTTGGGGAAACGTAATAGCACTATAAAAAGTTAATCATCCAGTCATGAACTACTTTTAAAGCAGCAAGATGCATGTTTTTATACAAGCTTCCCTAATTTTAACTCATATATTTACAATACCTCTACTCAGTAATCTAACAACTAGGTAATCATGCTTACTAGTTTGCCAGGGTTTGGCCTGGATTTTTGAGAATGTAAAAACAAGGAATGCATGGGAGCCAATGGCATACGGGGGAGATAAGCAAGAGAGGGAAAAATAATGAAGTCCTTCCTTAGAGAGATATGTGAATTACTCCGAACTTTTCATTGCTAATTTTGTTCACCAAGTTAATATACAACAGACTTGCAAAATTCAACACAGTTTTAAAGAAGGATTAACAGAAATTCATGAAAACTTTTTCATGAGTGAGTGAAACTATTCTCTGAGTGTTATATCTTTTTTTGGATATATACTTTTCATCTATTGTACATTCCGATTTTTCTGTTGTTGTTGATGAAAAGAAATGGAAGTCCTTAATACAATAGATCTCCTTGCCTGGATGTATGCATTCAAGTTCATTCCCTGGGTTTCCTGTGCTGTTTTTTCTGTAGGTTGGGCTTTATCCTGAGACAATACCATTGATGGCCTTGCTAAATTAGTAATACCAATGCCAAAACAAGTCATCAAAACTTTATCTCTGCCCTTGAGTTCTTAACAAAATGCTTTGTTTTAATTTAAACATACTGGAAAAAAACTCCTCCAATGCCTCAACCACTCAGAGGGGAAGAGAGCAGGCCTAACGGGACTTTGGATTATGAGCAGCTTCTAGGATCAGGCTCTAGTTAGTAAAATCTATGGACTGCTTCCAGGAGCAGCTTGGTACATTTTCTGCCAAGATCCACTGGAGCACTGCTGCCCCTGGCCCTGAGGGCTGAAGGCTAGTTCAGCACACAGGAAGGTTCTTTTGGTGGCCTTGGCAAAAAACAAGAGCCCAAGCCCAGAGACTTTCCAAGTTGGTCCCCTTCACGTGGCTGCACGAATTAAGAAATTACTGAAGGTGCTCCTTTACCTTCATCTATGGAGTACACCATTCCTCCAGTACTTTTTGTCTATCTACGAGGTCTCAAGACTTTCCTTGTAAGACAGGAGAAAAATACTTTGCCACCTTTAGTAGGTACCCCTATTTTACACTTTTCACAGTCTTTAGCTCAAAGGATTCACCATTAATCTCAAACTATTTCAAAAAAGGGCTGTGGTCATAAAGAGCCGAGATTTGGAGGTAACAACCAGTGCTATGTTGGACATTCACTAAAGGCCTTGTTGATTTAAAGAAAAGGGGGAGGGCACACTAATTTGGTTTATTTCCATTGTGAACCAGTAACTGTTTTGCCCCTAAGTGTTATGACACTGGCTTCAAAATCTCTGAGACCTGGGTTGTGGTCTTTGGGCTGGTTATTTTGGACCTTGAGGGGATGGACAGATTGATCCAAGAAATTGCAGCTCACACAGCTGAAGAAGTACATCTGGATTGTCATGTGGGTGCCATGGAGCTATTATACACACAGAGAGAGCATTGGAGATGATGGTAGTCTTGACTTTAGCTCTCTCTTATAGCTCCTGGACAATGCCATTTTAAAAGGATAAACTTAAAAAAGAATATTTGTATAGCACTTTGCAATTACTGAAAGTAGACTTTTTGTTTTAATTCAAAAAGGTACAGAAATCTCATATTGGATTGTGGTTAAATTATACATTTTTTGCTATTATCAGTTATTTAATCATTAGATCTTATAACTTAGTGTACTATCTAGTTCTTAAGGGGAGATGTCCCCTTGCTTTTAATAGTGAACACATGAATACTTGTTAATTATTGAGAACTTTTTATTTTGCTAGAGGCATAATTATCAATTTTTAACCACCAGACCTTCCTGTTTAAAGACTCAAGTTTTACTTATAAAATGTTCTTGAATATTTGTTAATTATTCCTTAATAAAGTTTTTTTTAAGTACTACTCAAGGACAACCTAATAAGACAATGTGTATTATAATGGAGTAGTGAAAAAGCATGATTCCCCAGCACCCACATTTATAAAGGATAACAATGGAAAGAAAATCTTCCAAGTATCAACTCTTGCCTTCAGAAAATGTGAATAATACGAAGAGTTCTTTGTATTACTAGCTACTAACTGATGTGGAGGGTCTCTATGCCAGAAGCCACTGTTGCCACCCATCCCCATACGGATGTCTTTTCATCTGGTAAAATAAAACTCTGTATTCTTAAAGGATAACTCTCCATTTTCTCTCTCACCATTCCCTGGCAATTACCATTCTACTTTCTCTCTTTATGATTCTGACTATTCTACATACCTCATGTAAGTGGAATCATACTATACTTGCCTTTGTGTGACTGGCTTACTTCACTTAGTATAGTATCTTCAAGATTCATCCGTGTTGTAGCACATCGCAGAATTTCCTTCCTTTTTTAAGGTTGAATAATATTCCTTTGTACTTATAAACACCATTTTGCTCATCCATTTAACTGCTGATGGACACTGGGTTGCTTCTACACTTTAGCTATTGTGAATAATGCTGCTAAAAATATGAGTGTAGAAATAACTCAAGACCATTCTTCCAATTCTTTTAATACCCTGAAGTAATGTTACTAGATCATATGATACTTCTATTTTTAATTTTTTGAGGATCTGCCTTACTGTTTTCCACAGCGGCTGTACCATTTTATATTCCAATTAACAGTGCACAAAGGTTCCAATTTCTCCATATCCTCACCAACACTTGTTGTTTTATGGTCTTTTTGGTTGTTTTTTTTTTTTTAAATGGCCACACTTGTGGCGTATGGAAGTTCCCAGGCCAGGGACCGAATCTGAACCACAGCTGTGACCCTCACCATTGCTGTTGTAACACCAGACCCTTTAACCCACTGCACGGGCCAGGGATCAAACATATACCTCCACAGTGACTCAAGGATTCTTTTTTTTTTTTTTTTGCTATTTCTTGGACTGCTCCCACGGCATATGGAGGTTCCCAGGCTAGGGGTCCAATCGGAGCTGTAGCCACAGGCCTACGCCAGAGCCACAGCAACGCGGGATCCGAGCCGCGTCTGCGACCTACACCACAGCTCACGGGAACGCCGGATCCTTAACCCACTGAGCGAGGCCAGGGATTGAACCCGCAACCTCATGGTTCCTAGTCGGATTCGTTAACCACTGCGCCACGACGGGAACTCCTGACTCAAGGATTCTTAATCCACTGTGCCATAGCAGGAACTCCTATGTTTGTTTTTATTTTTTATAGTAGCCATCCTAAGAGTTGTGATGTGGTATCTTACCATAATTTTGATTTGCATTCCCCTGCTGACTAGTGACATGAGCATATTTTCATGTGCTTTATTGGACATTCATTTATCATCTTTGGAAAAATATCTGTTCAAGTTCCTTGCCCAGTTTGGAATCAGGCTGCTTGGGGTTTTTTTTGTTGTTGTTGTTGTTGTTGAATTTTAGGAGTTCTTTATATAGTCTAGATATTAATCCCTTATCAGATATATGATTTGCAAATATGGTTTGGCTTTTTACTCTGTTGATTGTTTCTTTATGCACAATTTTGTTCATGAAGTTCATTTTGTGCAATTTTTCTTTTGTTACCTGTGCCTTTGGTGTCAGAGCCACTAAATCATCACCAAATCTAATGTAGTAAAAGCTTTGGGCTTAAGAATTTTACTGTTTTAGGTCTTATATTTAGGTCCTTGATACATTTTGAATTAATTTTTGTATATGGTGTTAGGTAAACATTCAGCTTCACTCTTCTGAATGTGTACATCCAATTTTCCTAAAACCATTTGTTAAAAAAACCTGTCCTTTCCAACTGAATAAGCTATTTCTTTGTGATTTGGTATTGGCAGATTTTGTCTTTCTAGGAATTTGTCCATTTCATCTAGGTTATCCAATTTGTTTATGTACAACTGTTCATAGTATACTCTTATAATCCTTTTTATTTCTGTAGAATCAGTAGTGATGTTCTCACTTTCTGTGTGTGTGTCTTTTCTGTCTTTTCTGGGGTGGCACCCATGGCATATGGAAGTTCCCAGGCTAGGGGTCTAATTGGAACTGTAGCTGCTGGCCTACATCACAGCCATAGCAATGCCAGATCCGAGCCGAGTCTGCGACCTACACCACAGCTCATGGCAACGCCGGATCCTTAACCCACTGAGCAAGGCCAGAGATCGAACCTGCAACCTCATGGTTCCTAGTTGGATTCGATAACCACTGTGCCACGATGGGAACTCCATGTTCTCACTTTTATTTATTTTTTATATTTTTGATTTTAGTCTTCTCTTGTTTTTCCTTAGTCCACCTGGCTCAAAAATTTGTCAATTTTATTGATCTTCTGAAGAACCAACCTTCTCCTTCATTGATTATTTCTATTGATTTTCTATTCTTTATTTCATTTATCTCTGCTCCAATCTTTACTATTTCCTCTCTTCTGTTTGGGTTCTAAAGCTTTGGGTTTAGTTTGTTCCTCTTTTTCTAGCTCCTTAGGGAGTAAGGTTGATCTGTTGATTTGAGATCTATTTTTCAATATAAGCACTTATAGATATCAATTTCCCCATTAGCAAGCCTTTTGCTACACCATGTAAATGTTGGTATGCTGTGTTTTTTATTCAACTTTAAGTATTTTCTAATTTCCGTTGTAATTTCTTCTTTGATGTGTTGTTTCAAAGTGTTTTATTTAATTTCCATAATTTTTGTGAGCTTTTGTTATTGATTCCTAACGTTATTCTGTAATGGTCTTTTCAGAAGACACTTTGTATGAGATCAGTTTTTAAACTCTATTGAGATTTAATTTGTGGTCTAACATACAGTCTATCTTGGAAAATGTCCCATGTGCACTTAAAAAGAATGTGTATTCTATTGTTAAGTCCTGTTCTATATATGTCTGTCAGACCATTGGTTTGTGTTGTTTTCTATTTCCTTACTTATCTTTTATCTGATTGTTTCATCCATTATTTCAAGCATGATAATGAACTCTCCAACTATTATTACAGAACTGTCTATTTCTCCCTTCAATTCTATTTTTGCTTCATACAGTTTTTTCTTCTTTTTTTGGCCATGCCTGAGGCATGCAGAAGTTCCAGGGTCAGGGACTGAACTCATGCCACAGCAATGACCTAAAGTGATGCACTGACAATGCTGGATTCTTAACCCACTGTGCCACAAGTAACTCTTTTCCCTCACCTCTGCTACCCCTCAGCTTTTTTTAAAATCTGGAATATCTTAATTTTTCTCTCACTTTTGAAGGGCAGTTTTGCCAGATACAGGATTCTTGGGTTTTTCTTTTAGCACTTTGAATATACTGGCCCATTCATTGTCTTCTGGCCTCCAAAGTTCCTGATGAGAAATCTGCTAGTAATCTTCTTGGGGACACCTTGTATGTGATGATGTACTTCCTTCTTGATGCTTTCAAGATTCTCTGTCTTTGGAAGTTTTGACATTATAATGTGTCTCAGAGTGGGTCTTTGAGTTCATCTTACTTGAAGTTTGTTGAGCTTCTTGGTTATTTATGTCTTACATCAAAATTGGGAAGTTTTTAGCCATTATTTCTTTAAATATTCTCTCTGTCTCTCTCTCATCCTTCCGGGACTCCCATGATGCATATGTTGACACTTTTGATGATGTCCCATAAGTCCTTATTTTTTTTCCTTCAGTTTTTTTTCTTTCTGTCTCTCAGACTTGACATCTTCTACTGTGGTATCTTCAAATCTGATGATCCTCTCTCTTGCCTGCTCAAATCTGCCTTTAAATCCACCTAGCGAATTTTTCACTTTAGTTACTGTACTTTTTTGTATAGAAGGTTTTTTTTTTTTAAGATTTTCTTTGTTGATATTTCCATTTTGCTCACACATTGCTTTAACTTCTTCCACATTTTTCTTCAGTTATTTGAACATCTTTAAGATAGTTGTTTTAAAGTCTTTGTAAAGTATATCTGCCATTAGGTCTTTTTCAGGGATGGTTCCTGGTTTTTGTTTTTGGAATGGGTCATATTACTGTTTCTGTGTATGCTTTGTGATTTTTTGTTGTTGTTGAGCATAAGACATTTGAATCTAATAATGGGGTAACTTTGGAAATCAGATTCCTCACTTTCCCCAGGGATTGTTTTGCTGTTGCTGTTACCGTAATTATTTTTATTTTTAATTTAATTTAATTTTATTATTTTTATGAATGTATGTATGTATGTATTTATGGTCTTTTTAGGTCTGCACCCGTGGCATATGGAGGTTCCCAGGCTAGGGGTCAAATTGGAGCTGTAGCCACTGGCCTATACCACAGCCACAAGGCCAGATCCAAGCCATGTCTGCAACCTGCACCACAGCTCATGGTAACGCCAGATCCTTAACCCATTAATCGAGGCCAGGGATCAAACCTGCATCCCCATGGATACTAGGCAGATTCATTTCTGCTGAGCCATGGCGGGAACTCATTATTATTATTTTTTTTTTAATTGCTGAAAGCCATCTCTGTGCCAAGGATCAGTCTGAGATGTAAACTTAATGTCTTCTCAGTTTTTTTCTGATCCATTCCCTAGGCATGTGTGGACACATTCTAATTTTTCCCTTAAATGAGCTGGTTTTTGAAATCCTTGTCTTTAATGTCTGACTCCCAAAAGGTGGAGAGGCAAAAAGTGGAGGGGGAGGAAAAAAAGACATCCTTTTAAATCCATGAAAGTCACCTCACCATGAGGGAGAGGGGCTTGCAACAAATGGGGGGAGGTGCAGCAACACTGGCTGTCTGTTTCTTTGCACCTGTGTGATCAGAAGCAGCACTCAGCTATCGGATCACAGATCCCCAATATCTGGAGGATAGGGTCCTTTTTGCCGACCGCATCTTCTATGAGCTGGGTGCAAGCTGCACCAGGAACATGTGCAATGTGCACAGCTGCCTGCCATGAGGCCGAGGGTGAGGGAGGAATAACTGCTAAGAGCTAAGAACTGAAATTGGGGAGTTCCCGTCGTGGCGCAGTGGTTAACGAATCCAACTAGGAACCATGAGGTTGCGGGTTCGGTCCCTGCCCTTGCTCAGTGGGGTAACGATCCGGCGTTGCCGTGAGCTGTGGTGTAGGTTGCAGACGTGGCTCGGATCCCGCATTGCTGTGGCTCTGGCGTAGGCCAGTGGCTACAGCTCCGATTGGACCCCTAGCCTGGGAACCTCCATATGCCACGGGAGCGGCCCAAGAAATAGCAACAACAACAAAAAAGAAAAAAAAAAAGAACTGAAATTGACCACAACTTACTCTCTAAATCCTCTCCTGGAAGTTGTAAGCCTTCAACAAATTCCAGAGTTCAGAAACAGTTACATCAGACAGATTCTGCCAGAGAAATTGTTGTCTAGGTGGAGAGAGAGATTTTTCGTGCTTCCTACTCCACTCTCTCTCCAGAATCCTTTCCCAGCAGTGGTAGGTATTTGGTACTTTATTAGGTCTCTGGATTTTTATAATATAAGAAAGCAACTTTTTAAAAACTTAGTTTGGCAAAGTCAAGAATTGAGGGGAAATTACTTTTGGTTTTTGTTTGTTTATTTTATACCATGAAGAATAAAATCTGGGAAAAATTATTTACTTAGCTTTAAAAGATATACTTAATTTCATTATGGCTGCAATAATTAGTTTGCTTTTCAAATCATATTTAAGAGGAATGCCTGTTATTGCTACCAGAAGCAGAACATGTCAGATAAACATAAAATACAAAGTAAAGAGACTGTGAACATGTTATTCAGAAACACATTCTTCATTCTTCAGTGAAATGAAAATTCTTACTCCCATGGAGTGGCTAAGAAAAGAGCTTTTCAAAGTGTGCACTTACCAATTAAAGGGGCTACTCCATACAGTGGCAGAACTCTGGAGGACAAGAGGATAGCTTACAACATCCCCTGGTGGCCACATCAAAATGTTTATAAACAGCTTCGGATCAGAAGAGTAAGGAGTAACTCATACAGTGGCAGGTGGCGATTCAAACTTCAGAAGAGCCAATAGCAAAAGATGTAGAGCTTCACTGTCATCTGACAGAGCCAGTTTTTAATAAAGCGCTACTTTTGTAAATCAATCAATCTCCTCCACATATATTCTAAGTTCAATAAAAGGCTTCTCTATGAAATAGTAATACCATCTTTCTATTTCTTAAAACAGACAAATGAGGAGTTCCCATCGTGGCGCAGTGGTTAGCGAATCCAACTAGGAACCATGAGGTTGCAGGTTCGGTCCCTGCCCTTGCTCAGTGGGTTAACGATCCGGTGTTGCTGTGAGCTGTGGTGTAGGTCGCAGACGCGGCTCGGATCCCGCATTGCTGTGGCTCTGGCGTAGGCTGGTGGCTACAGATCTGACTGGACCCCTAGCCTGGGAACCTCCATATGCAGCAGAAGCGGCCCAAAGAAATAGCAAAAAGACAAAAACAAAAAAAACAGACAAATGAGGTGATAGGGTGTCTTACTGATAAATGGCTCAGGAAAAAAAAAGTTCTTAATCCACTGAGCCACGTGGGAACTCCTTTAGTTAAAAGACAAATTCTTTTAAGTAGAGCATATACTCAAGTAAAAGTACGTCTCTTCTCTTTTCATAGCCAACAGATGGGCAATGTAGTATTTATTAGCATTATCATATTTAAATCCATACAAAAATTATTTCACCAAATAGGTTGAAATTAAATGAAGTCATATCTCAAAAGTAAAAAATAAACAGAGCAGGAGTTCCTGTTGTGGCTGAGTAGTAAAGAACCTGACTAGTATCCATGAGGATGTGGGTTTGATCCCTGGCCTCACTCAGTGGGTTAAGGATCTGGCATTGCCATGAGATGTGGTGTAGGCTGCAGACGCAGCTCAGATCCTGTGTTGCTGTGGCTGTGACACAGGCTAGCAGCTGCAGCTGTGATTTAACCCCTAGCCTGGGAACTTCCACATGCTGCACTTGTGGCCTGAAAATAAAAATAAAATAAAATAAAACAAAACAAAATAAAATAAAATAAAATAGGGAGTTCCCAATGTGGCTCAGCAGTTAGCAAATCCAACTAGCATCCATGAGGATACAGGTTCGATCCCTGGCCTCGCTCAGTGGGTTAAGGATCTGGCATTGCCATGAGCTATGGTGTAGGTCGCAGATGTGGCTTGGATCCTGAGTTGCTGTGGCTGTGGTGTAGGCTGGCAGCTACAGCTCCAATGTGACCCCTAGCCTGGGAACCTCCATATGCCATGGGTGCAGCCCTAAAAAGACAAAAAGATTAAAATGAAATGAAATAAAATAAAACAAACAGAGCAAATACAAGAGAAAGAAAACTTGATGAGGCTACCAGAGGCTGGGGAAGGAGGGATGGAGGGTTATTGTTTAATAGGTAGAGTTTTTTGTCTTTTTAGAGCTGCACTTATGGCCTATGGAAGATTCCAGGCTAAGGGTCAAATTGGAGCTGTAGTCACCAGAGACAGAGGTCTGGAAGAATGATTTAGCCATAAAACGAATACATTAGAAACACAGTGCCACTGTGAAATTCTATCTTACCCAAAGACATGCCCTTATTCTATGTTTTCTTTCAACTATCTTCAAGTTGTTTCCACTTGACCACTGACCTGTTGTTTCACATGTTCAAAGGTGAACTCGTCATATGTCCTCACACAAGTTTTCTTTTTCAACATTTCTAGTAAAGATTATCCACTATGCGTCTACTCTCATTCATTCATTCAACAAGCATTTACTGAGTGCCAACTACTGGCTAGTTGCTGTAGATACTGAGATAAGAGTCACACAGTCCCTGTCTTCATGCTGCTGTCAGATGGGGAGGTGACTGCTCACCTCTGGTCATTTGCCTGCAATAGCTTCCTGGGTCATTTCTCTGCCTTCCTCTCATATTGTATAACATTGCCAGACTCTTTTCTGGCAGTCATGTCATTATTCTAGGCAAAGATCTATCAAGTCAAAACTCCTCTGCTCTTAAGATATAGACAATTATCTTCTCATTGTCCCTGGGACACACAAGTACCTACCTCCCGATTTTTGGGCCCACTCTCCCCATCCTCCTCTATTTGGAATGCTCTTCTTCTGTTCTCCTATTTAAATCCCACTCATTCAAGTCCCAGCTCTTCTAGGGTGTTTTCTGATACTCCTCTGGCCCACACTGCTCTCTCTCTCACCTGCTACAAACTTTCAGTGCTAGGTCTGAAGTACTCTGGAGAAAATAACATGTTTTCAAAGGTGAAGAATTTTTTCAGTAGATGGTGAGTAATTCTTTATGTCTATGAAAAACTCAAGAGGAAGAAATTAGGCTTGAAAACAGGAGAGGTTTTAGGCCAAACATGAAAACTTCATGTTTACAGTAATTAAAAATGGCAAAAGGAGTTCCTGCTGTGGCTCAGTGGTAATGAACCCGACTAGTATCGATGAGGATGCAGATTTAATACCTATCCTGGCTCAGTGGGTTAAGTATCTGGCATTGCCATGAGCTGTGCTATAAGTCACAGATGCAGCTCGGATCCCGTGTTGCTGTGGCTGCGGTGTAGGCCGGCAGCAGCAGCTCCAACTTGACCCCTAGCCTGGGAACTTGCATATGCCACAAGTGAGGTCCTAAAAAGCAAAGCAAAAGAAAAAAAAAAAAAGATGCCTTGGGATTTCGAATATTTATTTCAGTGGTGTCTTTCTTTTGTTCATTTATATTTATTATTTCACAAGCTTATTAGGTTGACCCATACTAGATAGCCCATACTAGACATAAATATAAGTCAAAATGGTTATATGGTTCCATTTTATAGTTACCTTCCTGGCTATTCCCTAGTCAGCAAAGAGGACATGACACAAGAAGACGAAAGCTATGAGTTTATAAATATGCAAAAGAAAAGCCTGGAATGGAATTTCATCCATATATATTTTTACCAAAATGGTAGTGACACACAACTTGATTTTTAGTTCTACAATTATGTTATCTTTTCATGCCTATCTTCTGGGAAAGACAAAGTATCACTAGAATTAAATGTTATAAAAAGGAGCTAGTATGGCAGGACTACATAGTTTTTTTATTTTATTTTATTTTATTTTAATCTTTTTGTCTTTTTAGGGCCACACCCTCGGCATATAGAGGTTCCCAGGCTAGGGGTCGAATCAGAGCTGAAGCTACCAGACTACACCATAGCTACAGCAACAGGTGAACCGAGCCACGTCTGTGACCTACACCACAGCTCAAAGCAACACCAGATCCTTAACCCACTGAGCAGGGCCAGGGATGGAACCCGCATCATCATGGATACTAGTCAAGTTCGTTAACCACTGAGCCACGACCAGGTTTTTATTTTAATTAATTATTTTTTTGTGTTTTTAGGGCCACGCTTGTGGCCTATGGAAGATCCTAGGCTAAGGGTGGAATCGGAGCTGCAGTCACCAGCCTACACCACAGCCACAGCAATACCAGATCTGAGTTGCATCTGCAGCCTACACTGCAGCTCACGGCAATGCCAAATCTTTAACCCACTGAGCGAGGCCAGGGATCAAACCCAAATCCTCATGGATACTAGTCGGGTTCATAATCCACTGAGCCACAATGGGAACTCCTAGTTTGTTTTTTAATTGTAGTAAAATAAATATAACATAAAATTTGTCCTCCTAACTATTTTTAAGTGTGCATTAAGTAATTCACACTATGGTGCAACTATCACTACCATCCATCTCTAGAAATTTTTTCTCTTCCAAAAATGAAACTCTGTACCTATTAAACAATAACCCTCCATCCCTCCTTCCCCAGCCTCTGGTAACCAACATTCTACTTTCCATTTCTGAAAATCTGACTCCTGTAGGTATCTCATATAAGTGGGATCATACAATATGTGTCCTTTTGTGACTGGCTTATTTCAGTTATAATGTCCCCAGGGTTCATCCATATTACAGCATATTGCCTAATTTCCTTCCTTTTTAAGGCTAAATCATATTCCACTGTATGTATATACTACATTTGATTTATCTATTTATCTGTCTATAGATACTTGAGTTGCTTCCACCCTTTGACTATTGTGAATAATGGTGCTATGAAAATGGGTGTACAAATTTCTCAAGACGGTGCTTTGAGTTATTCTGGGTATTAACTCGTAAATGAAACTGGTGGGTGATATACAGTAATTTCTAATTTTTTGAGGGCCATCATATTGTTCCATTTTACATTATTATTATTATTATTTTTTGTCTTTTCTAGGGCCACACCCATGGCACATGAGGTTCCCAGGCAAGGGGTCAAATCGGAGTTGTAGCCACCGGCCTACGCCACAGCAGCAGCAACGCCATATCCGAGCCACGTCTTCAACCTACACCACAGCTCACAGCAATGCCAGATCCTCAACCCACTGAGCAAGGGCAGGGACCGAACCCGCAACCTCATGGTTCCTCATAGTCAGATTCATTAACCACTGAGCCATGACAGGAATTCCCATTTTACATTCTTGACAGTGCACAAAAGTTCTAATTTCGTCATATCCTTACCAACACGTTATTTTTCTGGTTTTTGGATAGAGCCATCCTACTGAGTGTGAGGTTGTATTTCATTGTGGTTTTGATTTGCATTTCCTTAATGATTAGTGAGTTGGAACATCTTTTCATGTGTTTTTATCAGCCACTGTATATCTACTTTGGAGAAATGTGTACATTTTTTTAATCAAGCTGTATAATGGTTAATTTTATGTGCCAACTTGACTGGGCCACAGGGTGCCCAGATACTAGGTTAAACATAATTCTTGGTGTGTCTGAGGGTTTCTGGATGAGATTAATATTTGAATTAGTAGATTGAGAAAGCAGATTCCTCTCCCCAAGATGGGAGGGCTTTATTATTCCATTTAAGACCTAAATAGAACAAAAGGCTGAGTAGGAAAGAATTCACACTCTCTGCCTGTCTTTGAGCTATGACATCAGTTGGTGGTCTTCTCCCGAGTTCAGACTCAGACTTGGACTAGAAGTTATGTCATCAACTCTACTGGGTCTCTAACTTGCAGATCTTTGGACTTCTCAGCTTCCATAACTGTGTGAGCCAATTCCTTATAGTAAACGTATCTCTATATTTTCTGCTTCTCCAGAAAACACTGACTAATATAGATTTTGGTACTGAGAAGTGGGATGCTGCTATAATGAATACCTAAAAATGTGGAGCAGCTTTGGAACTAGGTAATGGCTAGAGGCTAGAAGAGTTTTGAGGTGCATGTTACAAAAAGCTGAGATTGCCATGAAGGGAGTGTTAAAAGCAGATCTGGTGAGAGCTGAGAAAGAAAAGAGGAGAACTGGAAGAAAGGCCTACATCTTAAATAATACAAAATAGTCATGAACAGAATGTTGCTTGAAATATGGATGGTAAAAGCCATTCTGAAGAGGTCTCAGATGGAAATGAGGAACGCTACTGGAAAATGGAGAAAAGGCAGCCCTTCTTTTAAAGTAGCAAAGAACTTGACTAAATTGTGTTCATGTTCTAATGTCTGGTGGAAAATAGAACTTGTGAGCAATGAAACTGGATATTTAGCTCAGGAGATTGCTAAGCACAGTGTTGAAGGAGCAGCATAGTTCTTCCTGATAGCTTATAGTAAAGTACAAGAAGAGAGAAATGAATTGAAGAAGGAACTGTTAAGCAAAAAAGAAACAGAACTGAAAGATTTAAAAATTCTCAGCCTGTCCATATCACAAAAAAAAAAAAGAGAAAATATGTTCAGAAGAGAACACAAAGGGTATAGTGATCATTTAGTAAGGAGATCAATGTAAGTGTGAACCACAGACCTTCTCAACAGAAGCCAGAAATAGAGGTGGGATAATACCTGCAGAAATACTGCCAGCTGGGCCTATAGGAAGCAAAAAAAGAGAGAGAGAGAGACAGAATGAAGGGAGGTTGCGAACATGCATTATCCTTCAAGAAAACAGAAGCAGGCCCCCAAAAGATTCAGAAATCATGAAGGGTGCTACTCCTACCACGTGCCTACAGTGCAAGGGCTAACAGGTAAGGCTGTCTCCACCCTGGTTCCAAATGGAGGGACCACCACCCAGCAAAGTGCAAAGTGAGCCCCTTTAGAATGCTGCACAGGTGGGATTCCACAGGATAGAAAGGTGAAGGGCTGTTCAGGTGAGCCCTGGGGATGACACCACCACTCCAGTGGGTCCTGAAGGGAGGACCACTGCGCCACTGGGTTCAGAAGGCATAGTATTGAAACAAAGAGGGTTATTCTTGAAGTTTCACATCTACTGGGATTTGAATAACTAAGTTTTGTATTTACTTGGGGCCTGTCATCTTTTCTTTCCTTCCCATTTTGCCTTTTTGGAATGGGAACGTCTAGTCTATGTCTGTACTACCACTGTATTTTAGTTTGGTTTTTTGGTTGGTTTGTTTTCTATTTTGTTTTTACTAGCATTGTATCTTATCTTTTTTTTTTTTTCTTTCTTTCTTTCTTTTTAGGGCCACAGCCACAGCATATGGAAGTTCCTAAGCTAGGGGTCAAATCGGAGCTGTAATTGATGGCCTACACCACAGCCAGTGCAACATGGGACCTGAGCCGCATCTGCAACCTACATCACAACTCACGGCAATGCCAGATCCTTAACCCATTGAGCAAGGCCAGGGATTGATCCTGTGTCCTCATAGATATTAGTCAGGTTCATTTCTGCTGAGCCACAACGGGAACTCCTACCATTTTAAAATGCATAATTTATCTGACTCCACAGTTTTTAGCTGGAGAGGAATTTTGCCTCAAGTCTCACCCTTATCTTATTTAGATGATATTTAGACTTTAGAGTTGATGCTAGAATAAGTTAAGGCTTTTGGGGCTGTTGGAATGGAATGAATATATT
Organism: Phacochoerus africanus; assembly: GCF_016906955.1. Taxonomy (NCBI): domain Eukaryota; kingdom Metazoa; phylum Chordata; class Mammalia; order Artiodactyla; family Suidae; genus Phacochoerus; species Phacochoerus africanus. The sequence continues at coordinate 45,600,386 of NC_062557.1, forward strand.
TTTTATGTAGGAAGGACATGGATCTGGGAGCATGGGTGGAGTGCTATGGACTGAGTGTTTACATGCTCCCTAAGTCTCTATATTGAAGCCCTAACTTCCAGTGTGATGGTATTTGGAGATGGGAGTCTCTGGGAGGTAATTAGGGTTAGATGATGTCACAAGGGTAAGGGCAATAGGACAGGATTAGTGTACATACAAGAAGAGGAAGAAAGTAGCACCTCTTCTCTTTTCTAGTCATGTGAGGACACAGTAGGAAGGCAGCTGTCTACAAGCCAGGAAGAGGGTTCTCATCAGGCCCAAATCTGCCAGTACACTGATTGTGGACTCCCAGCCTCCAGAACTGTGAGAAATAAATGTCTGAAATTTAAGCCACTCAATCTACAGAGCATTTTGTTATAGGAGCCCAAGCAGACTAAGACATGTTGTTTTCTTGCTGAGTTGTAAGAGTTCTTTATACATTCTAGATATTAACCCCTTATTAGCTATATGATTTGCATGTATCTTTGTCCAGTCTGTGGGATGCCTTTTGACTGTGTTGTGTCATTTGATGCACAGAAGCTTTAAATATTAATGTAATCTAGTTTATCTATTTTTTGTTGTTGTTGCCTATTTGCATTGGTTGTTAAAGCCATCATAGTTTGGGCTAATTATCCTAAAAGATTGCTTTTAACTTGTGACTTTCCCAATAAATGATATTTGGTTAAAATAAGAGATTAATGCAACATCTTTTTTATTACTTGGAACTGGTATTAGTTTCTTTTTTTTTTTTTTTTGTCTTTTTAGGACCATGCCCATGGCATATGGAGGTTCCCAGGCTAAGAGTCAAATTGGAGCTACAGCTTCTGTTCATCCTACACCACAGCCATAGCAACAGCAGATCCTTAACCCACTGAGTGAGGCCAGGGATCGAACCCACAACCTCATGGTTCCTAGTCAGATTTGTTTCTTCTGCACCATGACGGGAACTCTGGAACTGGTATTAGTTTCAATGATATGCTGATTAATATTCAATTTCCACAAACCACAATTGAACCCATAATTGACAAGAGGATTCAGGCACAGTCAGTGAAAAGATGCTAACTCAATGTTGGGTTTTTTTACCCCCTTGGCTGTGCTCACTGCCTGTGGAAGTTCCCAGGCCAGGGACTGAACCTGTGCCACAGCAGTGACAATGCCAGATGCTTAACCTGCTGAACCACAAGGGAGCTCCTCAGTGTTGGTTTGTTCTACAGTGAGTGATGGAGAATGCCAGAACCACCTGTAGCAGCCAAACACATGAAGATCAATCTCTTGGGAGTTCCCATTGTGGTGCAGCGGAAATGAATCCAACTAGTAACTATAAGGTTTCAGGTTCGACCCCTGGCCTCACTCAGTGGGCTGAGGATCTGGTGTTGCCGTGAGCTATGGTATAGGTCACAGATGAGGCTCAGTTCCTGCATTGCTGTGGTTGTGGCATAAGTCAGCAGCTATAGCTCTGATTATACCCCTAGCCTAGGAACATCCATGTGCTGCAGGTGTGGCCTTAAAAAAGAAAAAAAAAAAAAGATCAGCCTCTTGGCAATATAAGGGGAATTCAACTGGCACTTAAGAGAAGTTTCTTTGTTCTAAGTCAGACTATAGCAATTAGATTTAGAAAAGGCCTGGAAAACACACTGAATGTAAGAAATTACAACACACTAGCAAATTTTGATTTTTTTTTTTTTTTTTCCCTTTTTGGCTGTACCTGGGGCATATGGAAGTTCCCTAGCTAGGGATCGAATCTGAGCCACAGCTGTGACCTTTCACCACAGCTGCAGCAATATTGATCCTGCCAGAGACAACGCCAGATCTTAACTTGCTGAGGTGCCACAGCAGGAACTCCAAATTTTGATTTTTAAAAAATGGATGCTACTAGGTTTTTCTTCATTTCTTATTTATATAAATGATAATTTTCTTGTGAAGGAGAAGAAGCCCACAAAAATCCTCCGCTAGCCATAGTAATGATTTATTGCCAACAAATTTAAAAACAGGGTTTGTTATGGTTTTTAGTGGCTTGACAATTCAGTCCTGTGAATAAGAGAATTGCCTCATCATTGTGCAATTTTTTGGGACAACAATTACCCCAGTAGGTGCCAAGTCAGTACATAAAGAGATTAACCCAGAAATCTTTAAATCTGACCTATTAGAAAATTTATGAATCAGATGGAATCCTTTTTTTCACTCTAATGAGAATAAGTTTATGACGTCTCTGGTAAACATTCAGTTAAAATGTCTTCTAGATTTCTGTCTCTTAGCCCTAAGCAAAAGAGTAACACTTCACTGTCAGCTCTTCCCCAAGAGACAGTGAGAAATTAAGCTTTAACCCTAAATTTCAATGATAAGACATGAAAAATATTGCCAATAACCTCAGTTACTGATGAAAAGGAATGATTTTTATATTAAGTTATAGTTTAGAAGAGTAAATTATACATCAACAAAAACATGATAATTTATCACTGAGGAAGCATAGCCTTTAGCATGCTTCTCTACAATGAGCATGTTTATTGTATCCTTTCTCTGCATCATCTAGAATAGCTCTCAAGATTGAGTTCAGAAAACACAAGTTTGATAACATCTAAATGACCATTACCAGAACTATTTCTTGTGGGAGGGAGTTGATTTAAAAAAACTTTTTTGTGTGTGTGTGATAGTATCTTAAGGCTTTATTTCTATGTCAGTTTTTTTTTCATTTATAATGATTTTATTTTTTCCATTATAGCTAGTTTATAGTGTTCTGTCAATTTCCTACTGCACAGCAAGGTGACCCAGTCACACATACATGTACACATTCTTTTTTCTCACATTATCATGCTCCATCATAAGTGACTAGACAGAGTTCCTACGGCTATAGAGCAGGATCTCATTGCTTATCCATTCCAAAGGCAGTAGTTTGCATCTATTAACCTCCAATTCCCAGTACATCCCACTCCCTCCCTCTTCCCCTTGGCAACCACAAGTCTCTTCTCCATGGCCATGATTTTCTTTTCTGTGGAAAGGTTCATTTGTGCTGTATATTAGATTCCAGATGTAAGTGATATCATATGATATTTGTCTTTCTCTTTCTGACTTACTTCACTCAGTGTGAGAGTCTCTAGTTCTATCCATGTTGCTGCAAATGGCATTATTTTGTTCTTTTTTATGGCTGAGTAGTATTCATTGTGTATATATACCATATCTTCTTAAGCCAATCATCTGTCAATGGACATTTAGGTTGTTTCTCTGTCTTGGCTATTGTGAATAGTGCAGCAATGAACATGCAGGTGCATGTGTCTTTTTCAAGGAAAGTTTTGTCCGGAAATATGCCCAACAGTGGGCATATGGTAGTTCTATGTATAGTTTTCTAAGGTACCTCCATACTGTTCTCCATAGTGGTTGTACCAGCTTACATTCCCACCAACAGTGCAGGAGGGTTCCCTTTTCTCCATACCCTCTCCAGCATTTGCTATTTGTGGACTTATTAATGATGGCCATTCTGACTGTTGTGAGGTGATACCTTATGGTAGTTTTTGATTTGCATTTCTCTAATAATCAGTGATATTGAGCATTTTTCATGTGCTTGTTGGCTGTCTATCTTCTTTGGAGAAATGTCTATTCGGGTCTTTTGCCTTCACCATCACCCTAATACCAAAACCAGATAAAGATACCACCAAAAAAGAAAACTATAGGCCAATATCTTTGATGAATATAGACACAAAAATTCTCAACAAAATTTTAGCCATCTGAATCCAACAACGTATTAAAAAAGATCATACACCACAACCAAGTGGGATTCATCCCAAGTTCACAAGGATGGTTCAACATACGCAAATCAATCAACATCATACGCCACATTAACAAAAGAAAAGTCAAAAACCACATGATCATCTCAACAGATCCAGAAAAAGCATTTGACCAAGTCCAACATCCACTCGTGATAAAAACTTACCAAAGTGGGTATTGAGGGAACATACCTTAACATAATAAAAGCCATTTATGACAAACCCACAGCAAATATAAAAAACCATTCTAAAGGAGAGAGCAGAAATGTTATTATGTACTTCCAGATATACATACTCACACACACGCACACACACTTTTTTTTTTTTTTTAGGGCCACACCACCTGTGGCATATGGAAGTTCCCAGGCTAGGGGTTGAATCAGAGCTACAGCTGCCAGCCTACACCACAGCCACAGCAATGCCAGATCTGAGCTGGGTCTGCGACCTACACCACAGCTCATGGCAATGCCGGATCCTTAACCCACTGAGCAAGGTCAGGGATCAAACCCACATCCTCATGGATACTAGTCAGGTTCTTAACACGCTGAGCTATGACAGGAACTCCTATTTTTTTTTCTTTTACTGGCAACAGGTATTGGTATCCTTATAACATGGTCACTATTCCATGAGAGGAAGAAAAAACCATTTCATTGGATTTTAGAAGACTGGTAAATTACTTAGTATATCCCTACTATTTAGGAAGTTAAATATTAACCGATCTGTGAAAATTGCCAAAACTTATCATAATGAATGACAGATGTAAGTACAAAACTGAAGACTGAAAAGGTCTTTAGTTGACATTTTCCTAAAAGGCAGGAAAATTCACTTTATTATTACCCAAGATAGTTCTAAAGATGTGGGTCAAAGCTGGGCCAATAATGGCCTTCCTGCATTAAAAAAAAAAAAAAAAAAAAAAAAAGGAGTTCCCGTTGTGGCACAGTGGTTAACGAATCCGACTAAGAACGATGAGGTTGCGGATTCATTTCCTGGCCTTGCTCAGTGGGTTAATGATCCGGCGTTGCCATGAGTTGTGGTGTAGGTCGCAGACGCGGCTTGGATCCTGTGTTGCTGTGGCTCTGGCGTAGGCCAGTGGCTACACCTCCGATTAGACCCCTAGCCTGGAAACCTCCATATGCCGTGGGAGCGGCCCAAGAAATGGCAAAAAGACAAAACAACAACAACAAAACAAAAAAACAAAACCCTAGCATTTAATTGAATTAATTAGTTAAATTTACTTATTAAGACATAACTGACATACAACATTTTATCAGTTTTAGGTGTAAAACATAATACATCTACCATTTAAAATCTTTCTGAATCAGTAACTGGATTCTTTTTTTTTTTTTTTTTTTAGAAAATACAGAGTCTAACAATAATAAGCAGCTACCTTCTAGAATAGCTGCTATGTATCGGGCACTTTTTTATTTTATTTTATTTATTTTTTTGGTCTTTTTGCTATTTCTTGGGCATATGGAGGTTCCCAGGCTAGGGGTCGAATCGGAGCTGTAGCCACCGGCCTACGCCAGAGCCACAGCACCGCGGGATCCGAGCCGAGTCTGCAACCTACACCACAGCTCACAGCAATGCCGGATCGTTAACCCACTGAGCAAGGGCAGGGATTGAACCCGCAACGTCATGGTTCCTAGTCGGATTCATTAACCACTGCGCCACGACGGGAACTCCTGTATCGGGCACTTTACAGAGATCATTTTGTATAATCTTCACAACACCTTTGGTGGATAAGTATCATTGTTAAGAGCCATGTAGCTAGTAGAAGAGTCAGGATTTGACTTTTTTTTTTTTTTTTGCTATTTCTTTGGGCCGCTCCTGCGGCATATGGAGGTTCCCAGGCTAGGGGTCAAATCGGAGCCATAGCCACCGGCCTACGCCAAAGCCATAGCAACGCAGGATCCGAGCTGCATCTGCAACCTACACCACAGCTCACGGCAACGCCGGATCGTCAACCCACTGAGCAAGGCCAGGGACCGAACCCGCAACCTCATGGTTCCTAGTCGGATTTGTTAACCACTGTGCCACGACGGGAACTCCAGCAACTGGATTCTTAAAGCAGTCCCATTTTGACAGACCAATTAAGCATCTTGGAAAACCAGGATAAACTAATCTGATAAGACTGAAAAAGAATGAGAAAAACTCTAAGTATAGAAATGATGTAAGATGTAATGAACCAACATACCTCCTGGGCTGTGATCGGCATTCCTCCTCCCCACTGTCTGCCTCCTGTATAGACAAGAAAAAAAAGAGAAAATAATTTAAACCCTTAAGTCTCAATATCAACAATACAATTTTACTAAGCTTTACATGTAGGAATATCTCATTGATGATGTGGACCTGAACTACGGTTAACATATATCAACATAATTTATTCCTGGAGGAAACTTCAACAACAGTCTACAAATTATTTTTTTTGGCCATACCCAGGGCATATGGAAGTTCCTGTGGGCTATGCCACAGCTGTGGCAATTCTGGATCTCTAACCACTATGCCACAGAGGGAATTTCCAAACAAAATTTTTTGATAACCAAGTGCTCATGATGAAAAAAATTTCCTCTGAAAACCACTGAAGATGGTATATTAACATACTGCTGTGTTGCTCTAAATTAAAATGAATGGGCATTCTGACTTCTACCAATAAATCTCATCAAGATGATCTACTAATGATTCTGATCCCCAAAGAACAACCTAAACAATGAATACCATTTCACAAAGTACTCATGCTCAAATCACCATCACCATCACCTTAAAGGTCACTACTTATTGAGTATTTATAACATGCCAAGTGCTTTGCTCAACACTTTAAGTACACTGTCCAACTTATTCCTTATAAACACAGAAGGCTGATGGTACCATAGCCTTCACTGATTCTGACACACACACACACACACTCACACACACACCCCTTAGAACGCATCTACAATCAATGTGTTTGAAAAGCATTGACTCGTGGTTTAATTGTAATATATATATATTTTTTGTCTTTTTAGGGCCACACCTGAGGCACATGGAGGTTCCCAGGCTAGAGGCTGAATCAGAGCTGTAACTGCTGGCCAACACCACAGCCACAGCAAAGCAGAATCTGAGCCACATCTGCAAACTACACCACAGCTCACGGCAACGCTGGATCCTTAACCCACTGAGCAAGGCCAGAGAATGAAACTGCGTCCTCATGAATGCCAGTCAGATTTGTTTCTGATGAGCCAGGACAGGAACTCCAATATTTTTTCCTAATATTTAGTGGTATATAAAATAATTGAGGGTGTTATACTTATGACAATTTAGGCTCAATATACAAATTGAAATTCACAAAAAGGAAAGAAGTTAGGTGTTCAAGGAAACTCATGGAGAAGACAGAATTAAAATTGATAAAATACTGCCTCCCAATACATTGAAAAAGCATGTAATTTACCCCTCTCTGGCCTAAATTAGGAATTACTATATGTTAAAATACTATACAGACCTTCATGGACCCAGGGATGAAGAAGAAGAGCAACATGAAGATAAAGTGAGAAAAGATGAGAGAATTAATGACACTGAGGTGCTTTTTCTTTAAATTTGTTTGCTGACATTTTCTATTTTGCCCTATTTGGCAAACACAAAAATAGGAGGAGAAAAATAATCTCAAACCACAGGTGTACTGTCTGCCAATAACTCACCTCCATTTTCAAGTTTATGGAACCATCCCCACTCACCTCTACAACATTCTGCCTCCATTCCGGGGCAGCCATGGCCAGCTCATGACTTTTATTTCCATTTTATTTTCATTATTGATTTCAGGCATGCCCATTTCTTTGCACAAAGGGAAGAAGACAGCAAAGATTCAACCCTCAGAGGGAGGGAAAGTGTCATGGTATTTTACACTCTATCTGTAGAGGACGTTTTAGGTTCAGAAGTATGCCCTTTAGGGACTGAAAAGTGTTAAAAGGAAAAGAAATGATGTCCTTTTTTCCCCTTTTCTTTTTGCTTTTAGGGCTGCACCCGTGGCATATGGAGGATCCTAGGCTAGGGGTCAAATAGGAGCTGTAGCTGCCAGCCTATGCCACAGCCACAGTAATGCCAGATCTGAGCCACATCAGTGACCTACACCATAGCTCATGGCAACGCCAGATCCTTAACCCACTGAGTGAAGCCAGGGATCAAACCTGCGTCCTCATGGATACTAGTCAGATTTGTTTCCACAGTGCCACGACAGGAACTCTGATTCTTCTTTTTCAAGATGGCTTTATCTTCAAGTAAGACATGTCTTGAAATCTACTTCATCTGATATTAACATAACTATTCCAGACTTATGCTCACTGTTTGAAGGTATGTGTATATATGTGTGTGTGTGTGTGTGTGTGTGTGTGTATATATATATATATATATATATTTTTTTTTTTTTTGGTCTTTTTGCCATTTCTTGGGCTGCTCCTGTGGCATATGGAGATTCCCAGGCTAGGGGTCCAATCGGAGCTGGAGCCACTGGTCTACACCAGAGCCACAGCAACGTGGGATCCGAGCCATGTCTGCAACCTACACCACAGCTCACAGCAATGCCAGATCCTTAACCCACTGAGCAAGGCCAGGGATCGAACCTGCAACTTCATGGTTCCTAGTTGGATTCATTGACCAATGAGCCACAATGGGAACTCCATCATATAAATATATTAAAGTTTACCCATTCCATTTAAATAGATTGGATTGTTCCAATTTTTGGTGACATCAACCATACTGCTATAACATTCTTGTACATGCCTTTTGATGTACATACACAAGAATATCAACAAGCTAAATGTATACTTAGGACTAAAATTGCAAGGTCATAGAGTAAATAAATATTCAAATTTACCAGGCAGTGCTAAAGTGGTTGTGCTGATTTATATTCTCATCAGGAAAGAGTGAGAGTTTCAGTTGTTCGAAATCCTAGCCAACAGATGGAATCATCAGATGCTTTCTTCCTTCCTTCCTACCTTCCTTCCTTTGTCCTTCTTTCCTTCCTTCCTTCTTGCCAATCTAGTGTTCTATCTCATTATGGTCCTGATTTGCTGTGCCTTCACTACTACTACAGTTGAGTACCCTTTTATATATGTATGGGTTATTACAAGCTTAATATCCTTCCCCTCATACTAAAACAAGCAGACCAAAGAAGGATAATACAAATTGTTTTCATCTCTTTGGTAGATTATTCTACCTGTGAAAACCATGTTGAGAAATAAAAATACCCTTGATGCTTTCTTAGAGAGTACAAATAGCGTCCAAACCAGTTACATTAGGGGTGAGCTATCATTTTTTTTTTAAACCACCATTATGGGCCAGATATTTTATATATTGTTATTTTATTCTCTTTATTTTTTGCTTTTCAGGGCTGCACCTGAGGCATATAGAAATTTCCAGCTTAGGGGTCGAAATGGAGCTGCAGCTGTCAATCTACACCACAGTCACAGCAACATGGGATCTAAGCAGAATCTGTGACTCACCCCACAGCTCACACCAATTCCGGATCCTTAACCTACTGATTGAATCCGCATCCTCATGGTTACTAGTCTAGTTCGTTACCACTGAGCCACAAAGGGAACTCCCAATATGCTATTTTATTTAATGTGCACTGAAACCCTGTGGGAGTTGCTAAAGGTCACAAAGCCAATAAATGGTGGAGTGAGGATTTGAACTCAGGTCTATATTTCTGCTATAAGCTGCTATCTCTAAACTAAGAATCTGCCTTTGGTATCTATATCCCAGGATGGGGGTGGGCAGGGAGGGAACTGCAGAAGAAGGCCTATCTTTTCTCATAGCTTATAATAAAGTAATATCCTGTGTCATCTTTTTTTGTGTGTGTGTGATTTCTACCCCCTTAAATTAGTGACAGGGAGTTCCCATCATGGCTAACAGTAATGAACCTGACTAGTATCCATGAGGACTCGGGTTTTATTCCTTGCCTTGCTCAGTGGGTTAAGGATCTCGTGTTGCCATGAGCTGTGGTATATATGTCATAAACATGGCTCAGATCTGGTGTTGCTGTGGCTGTGGGGAAGCTGGCAACTGCAACTCTGATTCGACCCCTAGTTCAGAAACTTCCATATGTCTCAGGTGAAAGCCTTAAAAAAAAAAAAAAGAAAAGAAAAGAAAAAAAAATTTGTGCCAAAGGAGTGGAAAATTCCTCTGGCACACAAGAAAAACCAAGTCAGAGAATTGTTTCTAACACAAGAGCCCCCAAACACTTTTTTCTTTCATCCTTAGATTAATATTACAATGATTAGGCCAATGAATGATCTGCTTCCCTTTCTTTCTTTTCATTTTACTTAAACAGACTTTTATATATTTTTTAATTTTTATTTTATTTTTTGCTTTTTAGGGCCACACCTGCTGCATACGGAGGTTCAGGCTAGGGGTCAAACTGGAGCTGTAGCTGCCGGCCTATACACCACAGCCACAGCAAAGCCAGATCCGAGCCATGTCTGTGACCTATACCACAGCTCACAGCAATGCTGAGTCCTTAACCCACTGAGCAAGGCCAGGGATTGAACCTGCGTCCTCACAGATGCTAGTCAGATTCGTTTCCAGTGAGCCACGACAGGTACTCCTCAACAAAGACTTTTAAAAGAGACTCTGTATGGGGAGTTGGCTGGTAGTCTAGTGATCAGGACTTGTTGCTTTCACTACTGCAGCCTGAGTTCAGTTCCTAGTCTGGGAACTGAGATGCCACATCAAGCCACTGTACTCTGTGGCACCCCTGCCCCCCCCCAGCTCCCCCAAAACCCAAACCCAAAAAACCCTCCCAAAAACCATATGTCAAGGCATTTTAGGCCTAAGGTAAAAGTGATTTTTTTAAGGGAAGAAAATGTTCAATTATGATTATTTCAATGGTATTCACTGCCAAAATTTCAAGATACACATTGCTTATTCAGCAACGGTAATGAAAGGGTAATACAGTTGTCCTGAATAGTGGCATCTAATGGTAGTTAAAGGTAGAATGCTTACTATTCTACTGTAACAAGGGCATACACCAGACTGGATATAACCACCCCTCATCAAGTAACTTCACACATTGTTAGTTCAAAAAACAAACAAAACAAACAAGGCAAACAGTCAACTTGCTCAGAACATTGGAAATTACCAAGAGATGAGTCCCTATCGTAGCTCAGTGGAAACAAATCTGGCTAGCATCCATCAGGATGAAGGTTTGATCCCTGGCCTTACTCAGTGGGTTAAGGATCCAGCGTTGCCATAAGCTGTGGTGTAGGTCATAGACGTGGCTGGTATTCTTCATTGCTGTGCCTGTGGTGTAGGCAGCAATTACAGCTCCAGTTGGACCCCTAGCCCAGGAACCACCATATGCTGTGGGTGCAGCCTTAAAAAGACCAAAAATAAATAAATAAATAAATAAATAAATAAATAAATAAATAAAATTTAAATATAAATAAAATATTTTAATAATAAATAAAAATAAAATTTTAAATATAAAATTAAAAATTCTTTAAGAAAACAGAGGCTAAAATTTGCAAAGCCAATCAAGAAAAATTAGGTATTTTTCCTAAAGCCCAAAGACCCTGTGGTTAATTTAACCACATCTCCACTAGAGGGCAGACAAATCAAGGTTTAACATTGTGGTTGAACTGGAGACGCTGCTTCCACAGAAAATACTAGGAGTAAACATTATATATTGTTGCTTAAAGACCATTTTCAGTGCCTTCAACCTTGGAAAGTGACTTTATCTAGCAGATAAATCTTTCACAGAATAGACTTATGTGGTATAAAAAGTGTCTTAATTGCAAAACAGACCAGCAGTAAAGTTATACTTTGGGAATCTGGCCTAGTTGACAGGCACATGTGCTTATACATACATGATAAGCATACCTGGAATGCCAACAATAGCACTCATCATTGTCTAATTTACCTCCATCTTCCCCACCCATCACAAGCACATCCTAACCGCCAGTAAAGTCACTGCCTAACAATGTGCATACTATCTGGACAATGAATTCAATCCAGGTTCTCAACTAGGGAGGTGCCTGGTCCTAAGGATTCATATCCCTTTAAAGTCAGAGTAAGGAGAAGCCACCAGACAGAGGTTCCCACATGTGGATTTGTCTCAGCAGGCCGAGGAGGTGTCATTCGGGGGTGTTGGTTGGAATCTCAAGTCTCACTAACTAGGACACAACATCAATATTAACATCTAGGGGAGTTCCCGTTGTGGTACAGCAGTAACGAATCCGACTAGGAACCATGAAGTTGTAGGTTCGAGCCCTGGCCTTGTTCAGTGGGTTAAGGATCCAGTATTGCCATGAGCTGTGTGTAGGTCACAGATGTGGGATAGGATCTGGTGTTGCTGTGGCTGTGGCCTAGGCTGGCAGCTATAGCTCCAACTGGACCCCTAGCCTGGGAACCTCCATATGCCGTGGGTGCGGCCCTCAAGAGGCAAAAGACAAAATAATAATAATAATAATAATAACATCTAAATAAAAGAGTTGAGAATTCCATTCCATCACAGTTTTAGATGCTATGATAGATCTGCAGAGTACTATAAACACTTTTTCTGTTTTGCTCTTACAAAAGGTTTGTCATTAAAGGTGCAAGGGCCAATTCCATTTAGTAGGTTGACTTTCTGCGATTAGCTAACAGTAGTTTTCTCCCACTCCTGATCAATGCTTGCATCACAAGCATTTTCTTTCCCCTTCGAAAGCGACAACATTTAGTTTCAAATATTAGGTATTTCAACTGCAGGTGAGTTTTGCTATACTAAAATTCTTATGGTATTTCCAACAAGCCAGGCCATCTTAGGCTTTGCTATACTCACCCCTCTGCCTGAAATACACTTCATTCCCCTCTTTGCTTGCCTACTTCTACTCATCCTTCGGATTGTAGCTTAGGTGACCCTTTCTCCAGAGGCCTTCCTTGATGTCTCTAGACTGAGGCATATTGCCAGAGCATCAACTGTACTTGAAGTGAAGTAATATTTTTATAGTAACAGATACAGATATATAAACATGTGCATGAAATTTAAAGTAAGTCATAAGAATTCAAATATATTTCAGCCTTGTAATAAGCTCCTTTAAACCTTATATACCCAGACTGCCAAGGGTTCCCTATTCACACTGCTCTGCTGTTAAGAGATACTTCTGGTGGAAAGATTCGAGGAGCACTGCTGTATGTGACTTCAAAGTTAGGCCTGTGCCCAATACTGAAAAATTAATTTAGCAATTAAATTTGGGGGGGGAGGTGGTAGATTAATAAATATGAAGAGGAATACTCTGATGGCTGAGTAGGTTAGGGATCCAGCATTGTCAGTGCTATGGCTTCGGTCACTGCTGAGGCACAGGTTAAATCCATGGACCAAGAAATTCTGCACGCTGTGGGTGCAGCCAAAATAAATAAATACAAAGAGAAGATCATATGACTTATGACTCCTGGGTCTAATCTTTAATCTACCTCTAAGACTACAGGTGTGTCACTTAAATTTACTTAGCTTTTATAAACAAAACACTGAAAAACAAAGGTCAGAAAAAGTGGATTCAGCCCTTGAACAAACAAACCCAAGGCCTCCAACCTTGCTTGAAGCGAAACGTAGGTGCTGAAATGAAGGAAAAATACAGTTATAAATCAGAGTGTGAACTAATTCCTAATATAAGTTAGGCCTAGCTAGTGATCCTTGCTAACATACTGAACATCATAAAGAAACCAAATATGAATAGTCTTTCACAGTTAAAACCCCTTGCTTTAGTTTATTAATGGAAATAAACGACAGAGGAAAAAAATTGGCAACTTAATGCAGGAAGATTTTAATTACACTCATGGTCCCCATTAACCTTGGCAACCCACCAACTCTAATATATAACAAGACAGCAATCCCCCACTAATATAAGTTTAACTAAAACTGCATGAATACCAAATACCGTTTAAGAGAAAAGTAAAAGCTTATGAGAGAAACACACTCAATGATCTGAATTTCCCTCCAATTTGGTGAAAATTCAGCATCATATACTATCAATTTACAGACTATCTCACCCCCCTCAGAAGCTTCTCAGCTGCTCCCTCATTTAAATTTCTATTATTTTTTATTAACTATGGCCACGTCTCCTCATTTTCTCTTCTAGCCTCACTTTTATTTCCCTAAGCCTCCTCCGTATGTATCTATGTATCATTCTCTTCCATTTTACATAAACTTCAAGAAGTTCTCTTATTGGTCTTCTTTGACTTTTATATCTTGAGATAACTTTAAGAAATACTTATGCTCTAAACTTTAGGAAAATATTGATGCATTTCTCCCTAAAAATCCCCTAACCAATTAACAATTTAAGACAGAAGAAACAGTTATAACCATCTTTTCAATGCAGTCCTTTCCTTGAGTTGCTGTCATGGCTCAGCAGAAATGAATCTAACTAGCATCCATGAGGATGCAGGTTCAATCCCTGGCCTTGCTCAATGGGTTAAGGATCCAGCGTTGCCATGAGCTGTGGTGTAGGCCAGCAGCTGCAGCTCTGCTTCGACCTTTAGCCTGGGAACCTCCATATGTCGTGGGTGCGGCCCTAAAAAAAAAGACTAAAAAAAAAAAAACCCACAAAAAACCAAATCAATGCAATCCTTATAATCCTTTTCTTCTGCCATCCTCAGGGAGTTCAGAATACATCTCATCGGTGATGCTTAAGGTCATTAAATCTGACAATCAAGATGAATAACTACAGGAAAGCTATAATGATAGATTATTTTGCTAATTACCCTATGTTAGCTATTAGTAATGCACTCTTTTATCTAGATTCCCCCCAAAAAAACTGAATGGGGAAGAGAAACTGAAACTAGGGAAGAAAAGGGAGGGAAAAAAATGGTAAACAATAAAAGGTAAGATAAGTATGCAATACCTGATAGGAAGCCCCCTCCACTATCTACAGATTCTAACATAACTAAACTTAACTTTGAAAACATCTATTCTCATTTTCATTAAATATTTCTTCTTGGAAAAACTAGCACAGTCCCAATAGGGAGTTAGCTGTATATGTAAATTCAAAGAACCAATAAATTGTACCAGCTATTCCACAAAAACGCAATTACTAGAAGCAAAGGTAGATATAAAAAGGCATTCCTCAGACAAAATCCTGGTCAGCAAACATCTCTGAGCAACTACAGGAAATATTTATTACTTGCCTAACTTCCTAAAACCAAAACTTTCCTGATAAACAATGCCTTGAACACCACATGAAAAGAATAACCACGGCTACTAAGTGTTGGTAAAACGAAACATTACACATCATTATTTCATATAACAGAGTCAACTGGAACTATGGAATAAAATAGTTACAAAGTGTGTTGTAGATTAAAAAAAAAAACCCTCTTAACCTATCAAAGTGAATTCAGATGGCACACAAAATGCTTTCATGCTATGTTTTCTAGAAGAGCTAAGAGATCAACAGTGAGAAAAGCTAGGCTTTGAAGAAAAAAAATAGCAACTTATGTTTATGTGTATGATATGAATACATGTGCACAGACCTTTAAGGAGTCAAAGAATTGAATATTCAGTATGCACAATCCCACGGGAAGTAAGCAACCATTAATAGATAGTTACCTGGGACAGTAATATATTCAGATCTGATCCTCTGCCTTTAGAGTAACTGTGTTGCACAGGTAACTTAATAGTTAATTAATGCCAGGTTCATAAACACTTTTTTTTGGCCTGTGTAAGTCAGGAGTTTAAAACAGTTTCACCTAAGTAAAATATAAGAAATATCAAAAAATTCTCTAGTGAAGTAAAACAAATCCACTTTTAAAAACCACTCTACTTTACATGAACATGAATTAGTTCCGTGACATTTTCATTCCACAGGGTTTGGGCAAACTAATCAAAAAGACATAGTTTTTGCCCTCACATTAATTAAAGATCAATGACAATAAAAGTTTTTTGTGAGTAAAGAGGCAAAATAAATACAAACTAAAGGGTATACAACAGGTTGCAAATACTCAACTTCTCCATACTTCAAAAAGCTTGTGAGACTCAGTGAAAGACAAACATCATATGATATCACTTATTGTGGAATCTAAAAAAGGACACAAATGAACTTATTTGCAGAACAAAAGCAGACTCACAGACTTTGAAAACAAACTTATGGTTACCAAAGGGGACAAGTTGAAGTAGGGGAGGGATGGACTGGAGGTCTGGTATATGCACACTGTGGTATACGGAATAATTGACCAAAGGGGACTTGCTGTACAGCACAGACAACTACACCCAATATTCTGTGATAATCTATGTGGGAAAAAAAATCTGAAAAGGGGAGTTCCTGTGGTGGCTCAGTGGAAATGAATGTGACTAGGATCCATGAAGATGCAGGTTTGATCCCTGGCCAAGCTCAGTGGGTTAAGGATCTGGCTGTGCCGTGAGCTGTGGAGTAGGTCGCACATGCAGCTCAGATCCCGTGTGGCTGTGGGTGTGGTGTAGGCCAGCGGCTACAGATCCGATTTGACCCTTAGGCCTGGGAACCTACATATAGCATGGGTGCGGCCCTAAAAAAAAAAAAAGACAAAAATAAAAATCTGAGAAGGAATGGATGTGTGTACATATATAACTAAATCACTTTGCTGTACAGCAGAAATTATCACAATATTGTAAATCAACTATATTTCAATAAAACTTCAAAAAATGAAAAAAAAACCCATTTGTGTGAGAAAAGCAAAATCTGTCTTTATATGACTCTTAACACTCTTCAAAATGAATCTACTACCGAAAGACAAGATATGATCCTTCAAACCTTCACTGCTATTTTTTTTGAGAAATATCACTTACATCCCTCCAGTCTCCAGGCACTATGCTTGGTGTCCAGGATAAAAGAGATCCAGTCCCTGCTTCAGTCTGATAAAGGGAGCAATCAAAGGATCACAGTAGCAAAAATAAAACTGCAACTACCATAGATGGGAGATAAAACAGTACCACTAGTCTTTACTACACATACACACTGATAGCATGCCCCAGGTCCCAGCAATTATGCTGTCTGCAATAAAAATCCTAACTCCCTTCTCAAGTTATTTCTCAAGCCTTCCTTTCACTCTTCATCACTGGTTTACTGAGTAAAACAAAATTTTTAAATGATTTTTATTTTTAATTTTTTTATTATAGCTGGTTTACAGTGTTCTGTCAATTTTCTACTGTACAGCAATGTGACCCAGTCACACATACATATATACACTCTTTTTTCTCACATTATCACGTTCCATCATAAGTGACTAGATATAGTTCCCAGGGCTTTACAGCAGGATCTCATTGTTTATCCATTTCAAAGGCAATAGTAAAACAAATTTAAATGAAACAATTCCAGGGAGTTCCTGTCATGCATGGCTCAGTGGTTAACAAACCTGACTAGTATCCATGAGGACGAAGGTTCAGTGACCATGAGCCTTGGTCAGTGGGTTAAGGGGTCTGGTGTTGCTGCGAGTTGTGGTGTAGGTTGCAGATGCCGTTTGGATCTGGTGTTGCTGTGGCTGTGGTGCAGGCCGCTGGCTACATGTCTGATTCGACCACTAGCCTGGGAACCTCCATGTGCAGCGGATGCAGTCCTTAAAAGACCAAAAAAAAAAAAAAATTCCATTGAATTTCTGCTATAAGACTGCCCTGGAGACTACCTCAGTGAGAAGCCATTAAGGTAGACCTTAGATTTAAAATTATAAAAAAGCCTATTGGAAAACTAGTAAGAAAAATTTTAAAAAGATTCCGGAGTTCCCGTCGTGGCGCAGTGGTTAACGAATCCGACTAGGAACCATGAGGTTGCGGGTTCGGTCCCTGCCCTTGCTCAGTGGGTTGACAATCCGGCGTTGCCGTGAGCTGTGGTGTAGGTTGCAGACGCGGCTCGGATCCCAAGTTGCTGTGTCTCTGGCGTAGGCCGGTGGCTACAGCTCCGATTCAACCCCTAGCCTAGGAACCTCCATATGCCGCGAGAGTGGCCCAAGAAAAATGGCAAAAAGACAAAAAAAGTAAAATAAAATAAAATTAAATTAAAAAGTAAAAATAAAAAAGATTCCAATTCTTATGAAATTCAGATTACATTAAACTCAGCCCCTTGTCACCTCTCTCTTCCCAGGGGTCCTCAGATTATGCGCCAATTTTTGTCTCTGCTACTTTAGGGAAACCATCAACCATGAGACCTCCAGACACTTCCATTTTTCTCTTCTCCTATACCATCTACAAGCATCTGAAAGAGTCCATTCAGAATTCCAAACAATTTCAAATTATTCTTAGCACCATACTCCAGGGAAATGCTTCAGTCAAAAATATACTTTGCTTTGACCCTCTTTACTCAAGAACTTGGTTCCTGCTTCCTAGGAGGAAAAATCAGGCAAAATCCTAATGTCTCTGATCTGCTTTAACTGGGTATGAGCTTTCTTTTCCATAAAATCCTATTCTTTCTTCTAGTGTTTATTTTCTTCCTTGAATTATAATTACATGTAATCACATCTTATCCTGATTTATTAAGAATAAAGCACCTAATAGATACTCTATAAGTATTTATTGAATGAGAGAGTCATTGGAGCAAATAAATTAGAAAAAAAATGCTTCTAGGTAAGGGAAGGAAAAATGAGTAAACTGGACTTCAAAATAATGAAAAACCGGAGTTCCCATCACGGCTCGGTGGAAACGAATCTGATGAGTAACCATGAGGACACAGGTTCAATCCCTGGACTCACTCAATGGGTTAAGGATCTTCATTTCCATAAGTGATGGTGTAGGTCACAGACGTAGCTCAGATCTTGTGTTGCTGTGGCTGTGGTGTAGGCCAGTGGCTACAACTCTGATAAAACCCCTAGCCTGGAACCTCCACATGCCTCAGGTGTGGCCCTAAAAAGACAAAATAATAATAATAATAATAATAATAATAATAATAATAATACTGAAAAACCAGAGGGGAAAAATCGTGATCTACAATATAGAAAAAAAAAGACTTAACCCCAAACGAACCAGTCAATCAAGCCAATAATAACCAAAAGAATGTCTACATGTGTTAACACCTTCTAAACCTTGGAGTTCATGGTGATAAGAGAATGGAAATAAGAGCTAAAAATATGGGGTCAAATTTGTAGCTAAGTAAGGGCAAAATCCACATTAATATAATCACAGAATCAGAATTACCGAAGCCCTCTTATTCAATGTATCTTTTCTCTAACTTCAAAAATGCTGCTACCTCCTTGTACACTAGCCTGCCTCTTCAGCATCTCCAGTGATACGCGACCTATAGGCTCAGTTACCTGGCAATTAGTTAACAGTGTTGCACTTCCTCAATCTCATTAAATGAAGCAAATTTTAAGTGGTATACATTTCTATATATGAAAACTTTTTGTTAAAATGATGTCATATAATCATTGAAGAAATGAGCCAGGTACTCTTTTACTTTTATCTCTTTTGATCCTGGTTTCTTCCAATCTTCATTTCCATAAAAGCACATTTAATGTACAATATACAGCTCTTGGCTTTGGGAAAATCAACCTGGCTCCAATTCTACCTCTAGATAACAGGAGAACCTAGGTTGGGCATACTTACACTAATAAAATGGGCTGATCTTGACTACCTAATCACATTTGTAAGGTGACTGCAACAACACTGTGCTGTTGTGCTGGTATTAATGGTGAGCTGAAACGTCTGCTTACATAATCAAGGAGTTTGGGACATCAGTGAGCCTGATCATCTTCCCTCAAAGGACAATTTCTACCAGGTTTCCCCGAAGCTTTAAAAAAGTGCCATAGTATCATTGTGAAAAAGTTGAATACTTTAGTTAATTCTACTGAAAACTAAAATGAAAAATATTTTCTATAGAGATTAAATGCAAATTTATAATCAATAAAATTTCCACGCTATAGAAATTAAGCTGATTTGCTGGGAAGGTGACGTTGCTTTATCAGAGAGACATGTCTTCAAGAAATTTCATGTGCTATATGAAAATAAACATTAGTTTCTTATTTTAAAAAGGGGAATTAGGAATGTTAAGTTTGTGACATTTTCCTAAAAAAAAATGAAATAGAGGTGGATGATTACAAAATCACAGTGTTTCCAGAACAATCCAAGCAAGTAACTTCCTCACCCGACTCAGAATCTGACACCTTGCACTGGGCCTGCGTCTCTCTGCATTGCCTTCTTCACATTTCTCAGGCTCTACCACACCATCCATACTCGGCCGCCTTTTGGTTCTTGCTTTCCAGTGACTATCCACTTACCCCAGAGGCTCAAACTACCAGTTTCAGGGCACCTGCCTCCTGTTGATGTCTCCTTTCCTGGCTTGGGCTCCAGATCCCACCCGCAGTGGGCTTCAGTGCCCATCTGAAGATACCTACCATGCTTGCCCTATCCAATGGCTTTTGTATTGAATTGTCAGAGAAAGAGAAGAAGAGTATTTTTATCTTTCAGTGATTTGATTATAAATATAGACACCCATACTTATCTAGTAAATATTTGTTCAACTATGTACAAAGCACCACACTCGATCTAGTGATACTCTGTAGCCCTCCAAAAGCTTCTTTTCTGTCCAAGGAACTCATAATATCTGTCCTTACTACTCAAGATGTTTTTCAGTCTCAAGTTAAAAAAAAATCAAAAAAATAGCTTAAACAATAAGGAAAAGTTATCCTCTTGGTTATTTTCCTCATCTTTCTGCTCTGCATTCATGACATTGTCACCATTGCTCTTAGGCTAATGATGGTCCCTAAGATTACTGCCACATTCAAGGTCCACTGTATATATATCCAAAAGTCAGCTGAAAAAAATAGCTCTTCCTTTGTGTCTCTCAAGTACAAGGAAAATTGTCCCTGTAGCCGCCTCTCCAACCCCCATCCCCCCTACTTCCTCTCTCATCTGAACTGGACACATGCTTATTCTTTAGCCAACCGATGGCAGGGAGATGGCATGCTCTGACTGGCTATTACATGAAGCAACAAATAGTCTTTATTTTCAACAACAAATAACCTTTATTTTTCTATTACTCTCAACCAAGAATTCTGACAAATATATTATGAACCACATTTTCCCATGTGCATAATCAAGGAGAGATAAGAGAATAAAAAAATTTTTTTTAATGGCCAAACCCACAGCATACAGAAGTTCCTGGGCCAGGGACTGAGTCCAAGCTGCAACTGTGACCTCTGCCACAGCTACAGCAATGACAGATCCTTTAATACACTTGCTGGTTGGGCTCAAACCCGCACCTCTGCAGAGACCTGAGCCACTGCAACTGGATTCATTGCACCACAGTGGGAACTCAGAAAATTTTTTAATTTGGGTTTTACAGGCAGAAAAATTAAAGTACCTAAGGTTAAAATGATACATCACTATTGTGCTCTGCCTGTAAGAATATGTTGTTCCTCACACAACACAGGTATCGAAGATTATAATTTATACACATACATACATATATATGTTTGTTGTTTTCCTTTTTAGGACCCCACTAGCAGGATATGGAAGTTCCCAGCTAGGGGTTGAATTGGAGCTACAGCTGCCAGCCTTCGCCACAGCCACAGCCACCCCAGATCCGACCCGCATCTGTGACCTATGCCATAGCTTTCCACAAAGTCAGATACTTAACCCACTGAGCGAGGCTGGAGATTGAACCCACATCCTCACGGAGACTATGTTGGGTTCTTAACCCATTGAGCCACAATAGGAACTCCCACATGTGTATGTTTTTAAAGCAAAATGTTTCTTAAAATTTCAGTGAAAAAAAATTTATATATCTGTCTTTGAAGTCTAAGACTGAGGGCTGGGAGGGAGGAGAAGAAATTATGTTTTATGTGGCACAAACAAATGGAATTGCTTTGAAGAGATATGGTTAGAAGAGAAGGTTCACATTCACGGAGCTCACTGCTGCCTATATCATACACTCACTTCACAGACTGCAGGCACCTTCCTTGACCATTATCGACCAAAGGCTCTATTAATTTCAAGGCTTCCATGCTGATATTACATGGCAAATCATGTTCAATCTGTCCCAAGCCATTTCTTCCTACCTGCCCGGTTTTTCTATTTTCAAATAACAATGCCTGGTTATGGAGATACCATCCCTGTCCTGGCCACATAAGAGAAATTGCCATGGGTAAGGCTGGAGTGTTCACATAGTGTCTGACTTTTAAACACCTGTCATTATAGACTTTGTCCTGCCACATAATATGAAATAAGGCAACTATAATTTGGTCAGAGGTCACAGCCCTAAAAGCAGTTTAGTTCCTGTACAGTAAACCAAGAAATACTGTTTACTTTCAGCTTTGCAGCTAAATACTTAACTATAATAACTATGTATACCAGAAATTTTAATAATCTTATTCTATGGACACTGATGGTTTTTTTGTTGTTGTTAGCTTTTTTTTAGAGCTGAACCTGCGGCATATGGAAGTTCCCAGGCTAGGGGTTGAATCAGAGCTCTAGCTGCTGGCCTACACCCAGCCAAAGCAACGCCAGATGCAAGCCACATATGCAACCTACATCACAGCTCATGGAAATGCCCAATCCTTAACCCACTGAGCAAGGCCAGGGATCAAACCCACGTCCTCATGGACACTAGTTGGATTTGTTACTACTGAGCCACAATGGGAACTTCCTGGACACTGCTGTTTTTAGACGGCATACTAAAAGATTTTTTTCACCTGAATTATTTAGAAAATTTTAATATAGAAAAATGTATTTCAAACAAGTATCAGTCAAATGGGCTGCATTAACAGACAACTCAAAACCTTTGTGGCTTAAGATAATAAGTCTCTCATTTATGCTACACATCCACCTTGGGTTGGTGGAGATTCTGTTCCACGTTACTGTCTTTCATCTGGGATATGACTAGTCACTAGGTCAGGGAGGACTGAATATGAGTCAGGCATCAGCTCTTTTTTTTTTTTTGCTTTTTAGGGCAGGCATCAGCTCTTACGACTCAAAGTCTTCAATCTAGAAGAGATAAAAGTCACATATTCATTTGCTAGGGCAGTCACACGACCATGCCCAACTCCCAAGGAAGTATATCCTACCATTATCTGGAATAAGGAGAACCAGAAATATTGGCAAACACAAATGACTACCACAATAATAGATAAGGTTATATACCATATGAGATGCTTTCAGTTACAAGCAATGTGATTTAAGAAAAACAAAAAAGGAGGTAGTTCATATAACTGGCAAATCCAAGGGGGATTAAAAAATGCAACGGTGTTATTAGGTCTCTACTCTCTCCTTCTCTTTGAATCCCACTTACTTCTTATTGTTAAGGCAGATTAATCTCTATGTGGTGATAGAATGACCACCAACCCCAGTAAACATATATTATCCTCTCAATCACAGAATCCAGAAAAAAAAAAAAACTGCAACTTTTTTATTCCCAGCGTCCATATATCTCTCAATGTGACTCTGATTGGCCCTGCTTGGGTCATGTGCCACCCTGGACCAATCATGGTATCCAGGAAAAAGGGTTACTTTGATCAACCTGACACAGGTCTATGGGCATATGATCATTGCAGTAGTAGAAAAGCAGGGCTAAGTTATTGTCAGCCCCGTCAGAATCATCTGGAATAAGGCAGATAAGCTCCCAAAGGAAAGCAGACCATACCAAAAAAAGTATTAGCTGTCTACCCAGAGAACTGTTACTGCATCTCCTCCATTGTTCCCTTCAACTCTGATGACGTGTATGAGATTAAACTTTATATTCATAAACTCAGGTGGTCTCAACCCACAATATTACAAATTGTTGCTGATGTTAAGTCAGATCAGTTGTTAAAAACAAAACAAAACACACAAAAAAACACACTAGGAAACATGTAGGTAAATCCTGGGACAAAATTGAAGTTATTTTGCATAAAGCTCCGGTGAGTACAAACCCAAGCAACTGACAAAGAATTTAACAGAACCAATGCAATGGATAATTTCTGAGATACTCAAATGAATGTATATTACATGTCAGTACATAACAACACGATTACCAGGCTTACAAGTAAGAAGGTCAAAGAGTAACTTCCCAAGGTCAGAGCCAACATGTAGTCATGCGAGACTTGAACCTAGCACTTCCATTGGCAGAGGCAGAAGATGAAAAGGTAGTAAACGTCCAACTGTAAGCTTTACAGGGCAGTGCTTTTTGGTTTTGTTCACAAGTGTATCTTAAGTAACTGAAATAGTATATGGCACATACTAGGTGGTTGATGAAGAGAAGCAAGGATTAAGTTCTTTTTCCTATTTTATTTTATTTTCCCACTGTACAGCAAGGGGATCAAGTTATCCTTACATGTATACATTACAATTACATTTTTCCCCCCACCCTTTGTTCTGTTGCAACATGAGTATCTAGACAAAGTTCTCAATGCTACTCAGCAGGATCTCCTTGTAAATCTATTCTAAGTTGTGTCTGATAAGCCCAAGCTCCCGATCCCTCCCACTCCCTCTCTCTCCTCTTTTTCCTATTTTAAATAATAGTCAACATATAAAATAAACTTGGTTGTCCCACATTGTTATGCTTCTAAAATTTTGGTAAACGAATTTCTATAGGAATAAAGTGTTCAATTCCCAGGAGTTTCAGGTAACACACTGTGACTTGGTACATTCCTCAATATTGCTTCTTGAAGCTGGGCAGGAAAACACAAAACAATGAAAGAAAAACAGAATGAATGAGTACATTAAAAAAACAGCATAGGAGTTCCCACTGTGGCTCAGTGGATTAAGGACCCTATATTGTCTCCATGAGGATGCAGGTTCAATCCCTGGCTTCACTCAGTGGGTTAAGGATCTAGTCAGTGTTGCTGCAAAATACCGCCTAGGTGACAGATGTAGCTCAGATCTGGTGTTGCTGTGGCTATGGCATAGGCCTGCAGCAGCAGCTCTGATTGACCCCTACCTAGCCCAGGAACAGCTGTAAAAAGAAAAAAAACAAACAACAAAAAACCACACAAAACAAAACCAACATAGCTACAGCATCTATATGTGAACATTTTTTTAGATAAACATAAGCCCACACTCTTTAGGTTTTAGTAGTAATGCTACATAACACATTACTTAATCATTTTAAAGAAGGTAGTTACATATGGTAGAACCTCTGTTTATATTTCTGCAACAGCTGGGGAAAGCCCTACTTTTGGCCAAGTCCTTCCTCACCCAACACCCTCTCTGCTGCCAGAAGAATTTAGCTGATGCTTTTGGGTTGTCCCTTAGAGCAAAGACTGACAGAAAAGGCAGCTATGCAGCTGGAAGCATCATGTTAGAGGAGAGAAAAAAACAAGACACAAAGCTCACTTTTATTTTAAAAATGGAATTATCTGCCATCTGTGAACCATCTCACTACAGGAAATCTCTGACAAGTTCAGTAAGTAAATTTCAGGGAACTCTCATTGACTACATAAGAAACTTAAAATTTTTCCCTTTGTAGCACTTGGCAGCAAAACTCCCTTTAAAATCCTGCCCTCTTATACTCTCAAGATAGAAGACAAATTTAAACACAGAAGACTTTCCAGGGAGTCTGAATCTACTGCAAACTTTTAGAATAGACTCCCACCTACCCAAGCTCCCCAGGACTCTCACATAAAAATGGGATGCTTTAGCCCCTCTCTCCAGTTCCACAAAATACATCAAA
The DNA here is from genome assembly GCF_016906955.1 of Phacochoerus africanus. Classification (NCBI taxonomy): domain Eukaryota; kingdom Metazoa; phylum Chordata; class Mammalia; order Artiodactyla; family Suidae; genus Phacochoerus; species Phacochoerus africanus. The sequence goes on from NC_062557.1 coordinate 45,625,707, forward strand.
GGCAGAAATGTATAATTTCAGAGAACAGCCTAAAGATAACGAAAGTCATACAGTGAGAATTTCTATAAGCAAGTGATGCGGTAAATTATAAAGTAGAAAAGAAAATGCATTTTCTGTGTACTAATTTCTTAGAAAATATTAAATTGAAGATCCCAGTTTCTAGGCCTAGAATTATATCTCACTGAATGAAGAAATCAGTGGCATTTAAATAAACCTTTTGTGAAGTTGGAACAACCTATTTTGGAAAAGCAGTTTTAGGGGAGACATTATTAACATTTCAAATACTGTCAACAATTAACCTTGATCAACCTGAAGCTTTGCTCTGAAGTATAATTACACACATTAGTTACCTAGTATTGTGGGAAACAAAGAGATACAGCTGTTTCCAAGCAACAAACTATATTCTGTTGAAGTTTCCTGACATTATTGGAACCTTTTCAAAAGCTAGCTTTAAAGCAAAACCATAGCTAGGTTTAAAGCAAGCTACCATTCCTTAGCTTTCATTTCCATCTCCAAATGACATTCATGAAATTAAACCATATGCATGATGTTTCTCTACCAGTTGACTAGGCTAGATTTCTACAGTCCAGTAGTAGTGGTTAGACAAGTCCACATGTGACCTCTGGATGGAAAGCTACTCCATGGATCACCAAGAATGGGTAGTTCTCAGAGAAGCAGCTGAATCTTTCATGAGATCATAAGACTAATAGTGGCTAACATTTATTATAAACTTTACAATGTGCCAGGCCTTAAACTAAGTGTTTTGCAAATATTATCTCAATCTTCATAATAACGCCATGAGGCAGATATACTATCTAGCATCTCCATTCTTTGGATGAATAAATTGAGACTTAGAGAAGGAAAGTAAATTATCCAGGGACACACTTCACCACCACACCACACTGGCTTTCCCATCAACTTCCCTCTTACTATGACCTCCATCTCCCAACAAATGAGTAAACCAAATTGAATCACAAAAAAAAGATGCTCAAAGAGTTCCTGTTGTGGTGCAGTGGTAAAAGAATCCGACTAGGAACCATGAGGTTGTGGGTTCGGTCCCTGCCCTTGCTCAGTGGGTTAAGAATCCAGCGTTGCCGTGAGCTGTGGTGTGGGTTGCAGACGTGGCTCGGATCCCACGTTGCTGTGGCTCTGGTATAGGTCAGCGGCTACAGCTCCGATTGGACCCCTAGCCTGGGAACCTCCATATGCCGTGGGAGCAGCCCAAGAAAAGGCAAAAAAGGCAAAAAAAAAAGATGCTCCAACTGTCTATGGCTAAAATAAATAAATAAATAAACCAAAAGTCCACTCTTTATTGTAAAGGCAGGTAGATCTTTTAAAAATGTGAACCTATTCAAGCCCCAGCTGAAAACCCTTCAATGGCTTTTTATTGTCTAAGGACTAAAGACTAAGATCCTCAATTTAGTTTATAAGACTCTGCACCAGCTGTCCTGTGTTGACCTCACCAGCATCATCTTGTGTTATTTCCTCCCTATTTTCTACGTTCCAATCTCACTGACAATTTTTTGGCTCCTTGAATATGCCATAAGTTTCCTGACCTCTAAGTATTTTCTTCCCACTCTCTCCGCCCAAGTTTGCGTTTGTTGACTCTTGACTCATCTTTCAGAGCATAACTCAAAACACCATATCTCCGAGGAAGCCCTCCCTTGACCACTAACTATAAGCAGGTCAGGTCCCAGCCTGCCGTATTCTCATACTACAGTGTGCTTTCCTCTTTTCAGAATCTATCATAATCATAATTCTATTTTTTTTTTGGTCCTTTGTCTTTATAGGGCCACACCTGCAGCATATGGAGGTTCCCAGGCCAGGGGTCCAATTGGAGCTCTTGCTGCCAGCCTACGCCAGAGCCACAGCAACGCCAGATCCAAGACGCGTCTGTGACCTACATCACAGCTCACGGCAATGCTGGATCCTTAAGCCACTGAGCAAGGCCAGGGATCGAACACACAACCTCATGGTTCCTAGTCAGATTCGTTTCCACTGCGACACAACAAGAACTCCCATAATCACAATTTTAAAACTCACTAAGTAATTAGCTGTTTAATGCCTCCCTTCTCTGCAAGAAAGTAAGTTTCCAAGGGAGGAATCATGTTTGTTGTATGTACCACTATATCCTCAACAACCAGCAGTGTCTAGCACATACTCTTTATTTGCTTCTTTGAAAGAATTACTAAGTAAAAGGTAACCATATACACAAGATATGAAAACTAACGTCATGTCTTTAAGCATAAGGGTCACTATAGCCAGTGAAGCAAATACCAAGGCCAGTTCTGTTCCACTTTTGGTAGTTTAAATAGTTCAAGATAGTGCTAAATAGTTCAAGACAGAGGCATAGAGCCAGGTAAGTGGAAATCAAGAATGGGAAAGAAAATGAAGCTGTAGTGCTTTAAAGTACGACTTAATGAGAGATGGAGCTGATCACAAGACCTGGGCCTAACTCTGGATGGTAGAATTTAAATTATTAGGACATAGCGACATCACACTGATTCATGTTCCAGTAAATTTTAATTAGTATTTACTTGTTATATATAGTTCATAACAGGAAGGGCCATAAATTGATGGTAGCATTGCTTAATATAGTCCTGGCTGCTCTGTAGCTCACCTTCAAGACCCCTAAAAATGGCCCCAGTGAGGGTCTGCCAGGTTACAGAAGCCCTTGAGAAGGAAAAAAATCAGTTAAATAACAAAAATTTAGAATTTTTGTTGACACACACAACCTTCCCCCCCCAAAATCATTGAATACTTCTACTGATATGACTTATTCACTAATCAGTTCTAAGGTTCTTCATAGCAGCCTGGAGAGATTCAGGCTTAGACAGATTTCCTTATTCCCCCATCTTTAAGACAGCAAATAAAGAGACTCTAATCTAGAGCTAAGACTCTGCAGAATCCTGGATTATTTTTTAAAATCTAAAATGAATTTTTTAAAAACTTGATTCTAAAATATAAATAAGGGGAGTTCCCGTCATGGCACAGTGGTTAACGAATTCGACTAGGAACCATGAGGTTGCGGGTTCGGTCCCTGCCCTTGCTCAGTGGGTTAACGATCCGGCGTTGCCGTGAGCTATGGTGTAGGTCGCAGATGCAGCTCGGATCCCGCGTTGCTGTGGCTCTGGCGTAGGCCAGCGGCTACAGCTCTGATTAGACCCCTAGCCTGGGAACCTCCATATGCCGCAGAAGCGGCCCAAGAAATAGCTAAAAAGACCAAAAAATAAATAAATAAATAAATAAATAAATAAAATAAAATATAAATAAGGAGTTCCCATCGTGGCTCAGCAGAAATGAATATGACTAGCACCCATGAGGACTCAGGTTCAATCCCTGGCCTCACTCAGTGGGTTAAGGATCTGGCGTTGCTGTGAGCTTTGGTGTAGGTTGCAGACACAGCTTGGATCTCACATTGCTGTGGCTGTGGTGGAGGCTGGAAGCTGTAGCTCTGATTGAGTCCTAGACTGGGAACCTCCATATGTGGTGGGAGTGGCCCTCAAAAGTAAAAAAAAAAAAAAAAAAAAATATACACACACACACACACACACACACACACACATATGACAACTTTGGAGTTCTGTGGTAGCTTAGCAATTAAGGACTCAACAATGTTGTCACCGCTGTGGCTCAGGTTCAATCCCTGTCCTCGGAATTTCTGACTTTATGTATTTGATTTTATCAATGTTTTCTTTTTATTATTTCTGGGGTTTGTGTAATATTTTTAAAATGTCTTTCCTGATCCAAGATTATAACAAGTTTCTCCTAAATGTTCTTTCTGGTAGTAACAATTTTTTTTACATTTAATTCTCTGATCCATCTGTAACTTATTTTATCATAAGAGTGAGACATAGATGCAACATAATTTTTCCATTTACTTTTTTACTTAACATTTCACATATAATTTCTCATAGAACTACATAGTTTTCATGTTTTTTATTTTAATGGCTTCATTGAGTTAATATTACCATAGATATAACCATAGTTTACTTAACCATTCCCTCTCTATTACTAAACGTATTAATATTTTAGTATGTATACTTTTTAAATAACTTCTTTAGAGGACATTTTCAAGAATTAGATTTCTAAGGCAAAAAGTTTGAACAATATCACAACTTTTGACTAAAATGTCAGATTTCAAGGATCTAATCAATTTATAATCGTCACCAATACAATCATCAAGTAATAAGACATATACATGACTATCATGCACAAATCTTTTCCAAACAAATTTACACTAGACACTATTTACATCTAAGCAGTTAGGTTCATAATTCAGAGTTTAAAAACGTACATCACAGTTCTACAGAATCTGACCAGCCTAAGAACTGTTATTTCCTGGGAGGAAAAAGAGTAAATGGACAAATTCTCCTAGAGCAAAGGGCAATGCAGAGGCCTCCGTTGGAAAATCCTAAGACAGTAACTTGGCAAATTAAGCACTGCAGTAGAGTCAGAAGATGACTGAACATTAAAAATTCAAGGCTGTATTTCACTGTTCCCCTCTGTCCTTTCCCTTCCCAAGAGCAGTTTCCCTTCCCCTCATATTCTTTCCAAGCACCTTGAGGTTCTAGCCACTATCTAAAAACTTCTTAGTGTATTCCACGAGCAGTCTTCTGTTTGGCTCCTAGATTAGGCCCTTCAAAGTTCTTTAAGCTCAAGTAAGACCAGGAAATGAGATGTTGGTCAAAAGTGGATGATCTAACATCCAGTTGCAGCCCATGCATGCCAAGTGGGCACTTCCTCATGCAAACATACCTAATGAGATTACAGCACAGATTTTCAGCTTCTTTGAAGCTATGTCTATCATTTGCTGGAAATTCATCTACCTCTCACAATACTTTTTGACCCCCCTTATCTTTGCTGCCTCCTAGGGCTCTTTTTAAGGGAACATTTTAGGAGGCAGGTTTCTTTTGAAAGAATTATCTTATTGCCATAATTTCTTTTGTCTTTTTTTTTTTTTGCTATTTCTTGGGCCGCTCCCATTTTTTTTTCATTTGTTTGTTTTGTTTTGTTTTTGTTTGTTTGTTTTTGTCTTTTTGCTATTTCTTGGGCCGCTCCCGCGGCATATGGAGGTTCCCAGGCTAGGGGTCTAATCCAAGCTGTAGCCACCGGCCTACGCCAGAGCCACAGCAACGTGGATCCGAGCCGCGTCTGCAACCTACACCACAGCTCACGGCAACGCCAGATCGTTAACCCACTGAGCAAGGGCAGGGATCGAACCCGCAACCTCATGGTTCCTAGTTGGATTCATTAACCACTGCGCCACGACGGGAACTCCTGTAATTTCTTACTTACAAATTTTATGATCCTCCTTCTGGAAACTGAGTATGGTGTCATGACATAAATTCTGGTCAGAGCACAGGGGAAAGTCACAAACCTGGGGTAGATGTCTGACACAGGTAGCATGCATGGTGAGTGGAGCTTTAGGAATCAGACTTGAATTTCACCACTTACTAGATGTTTCACACTAAATGAATCCCTTAATTATTTTGAACTAAAATATCATCATGTTAGAGAGGTGCTTCTTGATCATACTTTATCTAAATGGCTATTCTGCCTTATTATTACTTCCCCATTTGTGTTCTTCACAGCACTATCACATTTTGTAACTGAACTCTTCTTTTTTTGGGGGGGGGTGTGTCTTTTTAGGGCCACACCTGCAGCATATAGAAGTTCCCAGGCTGGGAGTCGAATGGGAGCTGTAGCTGCCTGCCACAGCCACATCAGATCCGAGCTGTGTCTGTGACCCACACCACAGCTCTTGGCAATGCCGGATCCACAGTCCACCAAGCAAGGCCAGGGATAGAACCCACGTCTTCATGGATACTAGTTGGGTTCATTACTGCTGAGCCGCCATGGGAATTCTTATTTGTTTTTTACTATGTGTCTTCTGCAATGGACTTTTTTTTTTTTTAAACCTTTTATTATCATTTTTTATACTGTACAGCATGGTGACCCAGTTACACATATATGTATACATTCTTTTTTCTCACATTACATGTTATATCATAAGTGACTAGACAGAGTTCCCAGTGCTACACAGCAGGATACCATTGCTAATCCATCCCGAAGGCAGCAATGGACTTTTAAGTTCCACAGGGTAGGGTATGATTTGCTAATCACTGGATACTCACTTCCTAGCATGGGTGACTACCACAAGTAGGCTCAAATAACTGTAGAATAAATGAGCTTGCTTTTCTTATCTCTAAAACAGGGATTAATAACACCACTCACATCAGAGATGTTGTATAATACATGTAAATACAGTGCTCAACAAATGTTAACCATTATTTCGGTTACAGTTCTCAGAAAGTCATGGCCTTTATAAATTCAACTTTCCTAATTAAAAAGTCAAAGGAAGAATTATTACTTTGTGAGATTACAAAAACATAAAAGGCATCAGAAGGAACTCAGAAGACAGGATCCATTGAGATTAAGAATTTAAGTTTACAACTCTCCTGGGACATCTGTCTTTATCAGGGCCATCCACTGCTCTCTCCAAGGTTGGTGGTTCTTGTCTAATACCTCTGAAATCACAACTTCACCAGACTCCACCCCAAGCATTGAGAAAACAGATATCTGGGAGTGCAAACTAGGGTTGAGAAAGACTGCTTGAACACAATATTGGCAGCACTCTAGAAATGCACAGAAAGAATGGAGAATTAATCTGGCTACAAAATACCACAGTGATACATCCAATTTCCAGTGAAAAATACTATCTTACCCCCCAAAACATGAAATTTGATAGTTATTAAACTACCTCCCCTTCTCTACACATCTAACAACAATGTGTCTTTCCAACATTCCAAATTCAGTCTTCAAATGCCCCCCAACCTGTAATCTTATAATTCCTGCCTAGGGAATTTCTACAGACTACTATTCTTAATTCTGGCTGCATGAAGAACCACCTATGGACTTTTGTTAAAAAATAAAGATGCTGAGCCTCATCCAAGACCCACTGAACCGGAAACTTGCTAAGGTGAAATTTCAACATCTGTATTTTTAAAAAGCTTCCCAGATTATTCTGCTGCAAAACCAGAGTTGAGAACCACTATCCCATTCACTCTGGACATCCTAGCATGAGAATAACAATATTCTATTCAAGGGTAAAGGCAATCCAGCATAAGGTTAACAGCTCAGGCAGGAGTGTCAGGTAGACTTGGCTGTCAATACCGGCATGGTCACATACCTTAGGCAAGTCTCTGTTTCCTTAACTATAAATGCAAAATACTAAAAGTACTTAACCTCAAAGACTTAGATTTAAGACCAAATTGTATAAAAATCACTTAGCACATCTGGCAAATAGTAGGTGCTTAATAAATTGTCTTGCTAATTTTCCAAAGGGTAAATTATTTCCAAGCTATAATCTAAAAAAAGTGCACAATTTTATTAATGAAAAACCTGCAAGTTCTGCCATCTCTTGTTTTCTTTGTTCTCCTAAACCAAAATAAGACAAAAGTACACCTGAGCAAGACTGGCCTTAGTTTAGGGAAGTAGGCTAACTTGGCTGGTTGGGGCTTTCATCAGGTTAATTTTGTAAATTAGGCAAAGTTCTTAGTTCCTGCCTGCAATTGTTTAACTGCTACATTCTGTATACTCTTGTGCCAGATGCCTCAAAAATATGTCTCTGGTCAAAAGAAGGACCAGAAATCTGACCAATACAAATCTAGCACAGGAAAGCAAAATGTGCTGGAAGCATTGTTTTCAGATTCCTTTATCCAAGGCATGAAACTACATGCAACTTGCAAATCACTACGGCTAGGCAAAGTGGCAAATACAAAGACATAAAAGAGACAGTCTCTGGCCTTTTAGTAGTCATTTTATGAATTTAAATAATGTCTTTTTGAAGTTGCCTTGAGTTAGTTATGCCACAGGCCAAATCAAGGATGGTAAAGAAAAGGAAGGATGGTCAGGATGCCCACTTTTTCCTCCTCTTTCCCTCCAGAGCTGGACTATGAACTTAATTGTGCTCACAGACAACAGTGGCATTGTCCTGACTCTGCTGAAGAGATGATGACATAAGGGAATCCTACATCTGCCTCTGCTCTCAGCACAGATAATGTGCCAGAGCCATAAATTATCTCATTTAATTCTAACAACTCTGAAACAGGTACTAATGTTATTCCCGTATTACAGATGGGGAAGTGAGGCTTAGAGAAGTGGAGTCACACAGCCAGTAAGTGTGACTAATATGAGCTGGGGCTCAGACCCAGGCTGTTAGAATCTTGAGCTGAGCTCCTTAAATAGTATATGATGCTGACCTCTGATTTTGGAGGTCAGAGAGGTCATCTAAAGAGCACAAATTGATGCCCATATCAAAATCACATGGTCCAAAAGTCAGGCTAGTGGTTATCTTGGGGGGATGGGGGTGTGATGGCTGGGAGGGTGAGCAGTGTTTGGAAGGAAAAGAGAAGTGGTGGAAGGGAGCAGTAATATTCCATTTCTTGATCTAGGTCCTGGTTACACAATTTCTTTCCTTCCTTCCTTTCTTTTTCTCTCTTTTTTTTTTTTTTTTTTTTTTTTTTTGGCCATGCTCATGGCATGTGGAAGTTCCCAGGCCAGGAATCAAACCTGAGCCACAGAAGTGACCCAAGCCACTACAGTGACAACACTGGATCCTTGCTTTGCCACAAAGGAACTCTGGTTACATAATTTCTTGATGTGTTTCTGAAAACTTCAATTTGTGAAAATTCAAGACATATATAAAAGTCAAAAATAAGGAGTTCTCCTGTGGTACAGCCAGTTAAGGATCTGGTGTTGTCACTGCAGCTGCTTAAGTCACTGCTGTGGCTCGGGTTTGATCCCAGGCCTGGGAACTTCTGCATGCTGTGGGTGTGGCCAAAAAAGAAAATAACTGAAAAATAAGTGCACTTCTCTATATGTATATTATATTTCAACAGAATATAATATGCAAAGTATAAAAGTGTTCTTTAAGTCCTCTTTTCAATGCCAGCCCCAGCAATGTTGACACAGGAAATCTTAATAACCTCATGAAAACTTCACCCTTTACTGGCACAAATCTAGTGATGAGTTGATTCTCCTAATTTCAGTTGCTTGCTCTTCTTTTAACAGAAGCCTAGCCAAGAAATTTCACTGAACAGAATTTAACTGCATTGTACCTAAGATATCAAATGCATACAGCAGCTCTTATGATTCTAGTCGATCTCAATTTTATTCTCAAGTAAACAGATGTTGCAAATGTTGCAGATTGGCGCTCTGATTTGGAGGTGCAAAAATTAGCATAGCTAGGGAGTAAAAACAGTGGTTCTAAATCCTTGATTAACATTAGACTAATCCTGGGAGTATTTAAAAAATACCAGTACCTGGGTCCCACTCACAGAGATACTGATTTATCTGGACTGAGGTGAGACCCTGTTATTAAATTATTTTAAAAAGTCACCAGATGATTCTAATGTGCGGCCATGATGAGAACCACTGAGCTAAATTATAAGGATAATTTTTTAAACAGCCTTTGTAGCCAAGACTACTACATTTTTCATTTCTCTTCAAATAAATCACTTAAGAGGGTAAGTCTTTACAAAAGAAAAGTTGAAAATCATTTCTCATTTGTTATTCTAGGAAAAAATAGTCAAGCTATGCTTTATTCTGGAACAAAGAAAAAAATAATTTTAACATTGCAGGAGGTTTTCTATCCATGTAATCATCTGGATCAGAACTCCCTGCAAAGGAGTTACCGTCATGGCTCAGCTAAGGTTAACGAACCTGACTGGCATCCATGAGGATGCAGGTTCGATCCCCGGCCCCACTCAGTGGGTTAAGGATCTGGCGTTGCTGTGAGCTGTGGTGTAGGCTGGCGACTACAGCTCCAACTGGACCCCTAGCCTGGGACCCTCCATATGCCTCTGGTGTGGCTCTAAAAAGACAGAAGACAAAAAAAAAAACACAAAAAACAAAAACCCTTGCAAAGGAAAAACAGGAATACTATTCATGGTGAAACTATGTTTCTGCCACTAGCAACACTTATAACCTGTTTTCTGACGGGTGCTCTAATCAGCAATCTCTTTACTATATAGCAGAGGTGAGGCAGAAACAATTCAAATGATCCTTAACTCTGGGGGACAGCTATTTGCTATTGCCTAACTAGCCATTTGAAACTCTTAATAAAACCCACATCTCCTTAGCAACACAATTTCCTTTTAAAATTCTTTTTATATTTCTGTGTTGGCTAGTGAAATAGTGGCTCTGCAAATGAGTCTGAAAAAAGAAATAAAAAACACACACAGTCCAGAGAGCTGAAAGGAAGAGGGTAAATACAAATCATCAGAGATGACCAGAAGCACATGCTGTTGGCCCATCACCACCTTCCAGCCAACCAGTTTGTTATCGCTGTATCTGCAGGTTTATGCACAGGCATCTTATTTGTGCTCACAATCTCCAGAGATTTACAAAAGTAGATTTCATGACAGCAGCAGTTGTCCCCTTCTAAGTGTAGTTTCACTTTCTAAGCCAACAGCTCTTTCATTGTTTTGATCATCCCATACACCATATTCTAAGACTTAAAACGTAAGAATCCTCAAGATTAAAGCCTCTTCTATTGTCAATCCATAGGTTGGTTACTCAGTTGAGCTAGGGCTTTTCTTCTTCTTGATCCTTTTTTGGCTGCATCATGGCATAGAGAAGTTCCCCAGCCAGAGATGGAATCTGAGCCGCATCTGAGACCTTTGCCACAGCTGCAGCAATGCCAGATCCTTAACCCACTGCAGCAGGCATTGAACTGGCAATGCCACAGGAATAAGCTGGATTATTAACCCACTTTGCCACAGTGGGAACTCCTGAACTAGGGCTTATCTTAATATTAATAACTTTTTTCATCTTGAACTTAGTATTAGCCAGGTTAAATATTCTCTCTCTTCCAAAGCAATTCTGCTACCCCACAAAATTACTACATGTGAAACATCCATAGAAATTGTCACCTAAAAAGATACTTTATATTCGAGACACCTGTCCTACCCTGGAAGAGAGTGAAAAACTAGTTTAAAAAATGTATTCTATACCACATTTTTACATTTTAGATTTTCCTTTCTTTTTATCTGTTTTCTCCACATTCAGTTCAACAGGTAGCTTTTTCTTTTCTTTTTTTCTTTCTTAATATCAAAAGGCTAACATCTCTCCCTTTCACTGGTCTATTCAAACATAAAATCTGTTTTGATTGCACAGAGGGAAAATGCATTCTCTACAAGGATATAACATCCAAGCAAAGATTGAAGGAGACCATAAATATCGTGTGACCCCCTATATCCATCCCTGTTCCTGTTTGGTAGGGTAAAGATAGGATAAGAAGAGCAAAGAAAAGAGAGAAAGAAATAAGCTGCATTCTTAAGAGATAATCTAATACAACAAGCATCTTTCTGACATACAGGCTAGAGAAGAAATAAGCCGACAGTGGTAATGAATTCAGCTGTTTCTAGCTGAACCTCTACAATCACCATAATTGGAATCCCAGCTCAGGCAAAGCTCATTCTCCTTTAGGGTGGGACAGCAGTAGGTATGGGAATGGGAAATGGAGAGAACCCTCAGGAGTTTCAGTGGCTGCTGCAGCCACTAGTACCCCAACCTGCTCTAGTCACTGCCTACATTCTTCCTTATCTGGAACCACAGCGAAAATCCTGCTGCTAGGGCTAGCATCTTCTTTCTCGGTGACCTCTTCCAGTCACATGGTCACTCTGCTCTAGGGCAGGCAGTCCCTCTTCCCACTATGGAGGCCTCCAGCAACCCTGTGCATAGCAGAGGGAGCAAATAGCTGCTTCTGGATCTACCCTTTATCTGGTTCCCTGGAGGCTGAGTGGGACTAGAGAAGGGGCAGAGGTCTCTCTACATTCCTTCCTTCTCTTCCGGGAAAGCCCCAGGAGATGTAAGGCAGCCAGTCCTCTTCCAGAGAGTCGCCCCTTCTTTGCCTCCAACCAAATTTCCTTTCACTCAGCCACAGACTTTGCATTTATTGCATATGAATGATTTTCTCCTCAGCTTTCTGTGCATCTTCATAAAGCTAATTTGTAGAAGAGGAGATTATACATCTTCTTAGAGGAAATTTTTAATTTCATCTTTATTGGGCTATAATTGACAACACTAAGATATTTAAAGTGTATATCATGGGGATTTGATATATGAATACATTGTGAAATGATTCCATCTGGTTAATTAATACACCCGTCATCTCACAATTTATCTCTTCTTTTTGGTGAGAATATTTAAGTTCTGCTCTTTTAGCAATTTCAGTTATACAAAACAATGTTAACTAAAGTCACCATGTTTTACATTAGATCCTCAGACCTATTTACCTTATGGCTGGACGTTTGCTTCTAGGGTAGATTTGATATTTTATGCCTAACCCCTAAAGCCTTGGCCCAGTAATTTGTATATGAGAGTCAATCAATGCTTGGTGAATGAGTGAATGCATAAATGAAGGAATGAATACAACTAGCCGAAGTACACATTTCCATTATCCCAGGAGTGACTGAAATTCTTCTACTCTTCATTACCACAGTTAACTTCTATTTCAAATAGCTATCAAGATCCTATGACACATGTTTTGAAGAAAATTCAAAGTGGGAATTTCAGCTTGCTCTCCAAATAATTGTTTTCAAGGTTAATCCTTCAAACTGGGAAAGAGCTTTTCTTTTTTCTTTTTCTTCTTTTCTTTCTTTTCTTTTTTCTTTTTTTTTTTTTTTTTTTGCTTTTTAGAGCCACACCTGTGGCATACGGAGGTTCCTAGGCTATGGGTCCAATCAGAGCTGTAGCCGCCAGCCTATACCACAGCCACAGAAATGCAGGATCAAGCCGAGTCTACAGCCTACACTACAGCTCACGGCAATGCCAGATCCTTAACCCACTGAGCAAGGCCAGGGATCGAACTTGCGACCTCATGGTTCCTAGTCAGATTCATTTCTTTCTTTCTTTCTTTCTTTTTTTGTATTTTCTTTGGCCACACCCGCTGCATATGGAGGTTCCCAGGCTAGGGGTCTAATTGGAGCTCTAGCCACTGGCCTACACCACAGCCCCAGCAACACAGGATCCGAGCCACGTCTGCGAACACACCACAGCTCACTGCAACACCGGATCCTTAACCCACTGAGTGAGGCCAGGGATCGAACCCACAACCTCATAGTTCTTAGATTCGTTAACCACTGAGCCACAATGGGAACTCCGGAAAGAGCTTTTCAATCCCCTTTCATGTGAGGGCGGGAATGAGAAGTTGAGAAAAGGAAAAAAAAGTGTGGGAAATATTCCTCAAGCAAACAAAACAGGAAGAGTATCCAGTACCTTTAAAGGTAAAGCCAGCCAAGTCATGTAACCACTTTTGCCTCTTGAAGAAGACAACAAACCTGTCTTAAATGAAAGTTCTGGCAATAAAATCAAGCAATCCAGAGTAATCTGCAAATATATATGCCTAACTAATTTTTCTTAGGGAAGTATTAAACCTAGAGTCATCTTTTCCCCACATGTATCCAGCTTCATAAAAATATTCTTTTGTTGTTGTTGTTGTTGTTGTTGC